>NC_088395.1:147966428-148620357 GCF_037993035.2 Macaca fascicularis
CCTGAGAGTTCTCAGAGTCCTTTTGAGGGTTTTCCCCAGTCTCCTCTCCAGATTCCTGTGACCTCCTCCTTCCCCTCCACTTTATTGCGTGTTTTCCAGAGTTCCCCTGAGAGTACTCAAAGTCCTTTTGAGGGTTTTCCCCAGTCTCCTCCCCAGATTCCTGTGAGCTCCTCCTTCTCCTCCACTTTATTGAGTCTTTTCCAGAGTTCCTCTGAGAGTTCTCAGAGTCCTTTTGAAGGTTTTCCCCAGTCTCCTCTGCAGATTCCTGTGAGCGCCTCCTTCTCCACTTTATTGAGGCTTTTCCAGAGTTCGCCTGAGAGTTCTCAAAGTCCTTTTGAGGGTTTTCCCCAGTCTCCTCCCCAGATTCCTGTGAGCTCCTCCTTCCCCTCCACTTTACTGAGTCTTTTCCAGAGTTCCCCTGAGAGTTCTCAAAGTACTTTTGAGGGTTTTCCCCAGTCTCCTCTCCAGATTCCTCTGAGCTCCTCCTCCTCCTCCCCTTTACTGAGTCTTTTCCAGAGTTCCCCTGAGAGTTCTCAAAGTACATTTGAGGGTTTTGCCCAGTCTCCTCTCGATATTCCTCAGAGTCCCACTGAGGGAGACAACTCCCAGTCTCCTCTCCATAGTCCTCGGAGTCTGCCTGAGGGGGAGGACTCCCTGTCTCCTCTCCAGATTCCTCCTGAGTGGGAGGACTCCCTGTCTCCGCTTCACTTTCCTCATAGTCCTCCTCAGGGGGAGGACTCCCAGTCTTCTCTCCAGAGTCCTATAAGCATCTGCTGCTCCTCTACTTCACTGAGTCTTCCCCAGAGTTTCCCTGAGAGTCCTCAGAGCCCTCCTGAGGGGCCTGCGCAGTCTCCTCTCTATAGTCCTCAGAGCATTCCTGAGGGGACGGACTCCCAATCTCCTGTCCAGAGACCTCAGAGTCCTCCTGAGGGGGAGGATTCCCTGTCTCCTCTCTACATTCCTCAGTGTCCTCCTGAGGGGGAGGACTCCCTGTCTTCTCTCCAGTTTCCTCATAGTCCTCCTGTGAGGGAGGCCTCCCTGTCTCCTCTCCAGATTCCTCCGTGTCCTCCTGACAGGGAGGATCCCCAGTCTCCTCTCCAGACTCCTCAGAGTCCTCCTGAGTGGGAGGTCTCCTTGTCTCCTCTCCGCTTTCCTCACAGTCCTCCTCAGGGGGAGGACTCCCAGTCTTCTCTCCAGAGTCCTGTGATTATCTGCTCCTCCTCGACTTCACTGAGTCTTCCCCAGGATTTCCCGGAGAGACCTCAGAGACCCCCTGAGGGGCCTGCTCAGTCTCCTCTCCAGAAACCTCTCAGCTCCTTCTTCTCCTACACTTTAGCGAGTCTTCTGCAGAGTCCTCATGGGAGTCCTCAGAGTCTGCCTGAAGGGCCTGCCCAGTCTCCACTCCAGAGACCTGTCAGCTCCTTCTCATCCACTTCATTGAGTCTTTCCCAGAGTTCTCCTGAGAGTCCTGAGAGTCCTCCTAAGGGGCCTGCGCAGCGTCCTCTCCAGAGTCCTGTCAGCTCCTTCTCGTCCACTTCATTGAGTCTTTCCCAGAGTTCCCCTGAGAGTCCTCAGAGTCCTCCTGAGGGGCCTGCCCAGTCTCCTCTCCAGAGTGCTGTGAGCTGCTCCTCCTCCTCCACTTCCTTGAGCCCAGTCAGTGAAGAGTCCAGCAGCCCAGTAGATGAAGATACAAGCACCTCAGACACCTTGCTAGAGAGCGAGTCCTTGACAGACAGTGAGTCCTTGATAGAGAGCGAGCCCTTGTTCACTTATACACTGGATGAAAAGGTAGACGAGTTGGTGCGGTTTCTTCTCCTCAAATATCAAGCGAAGCAGCCTGTCACAAAGGCAGAGATGGTGACAAATGTCATCAACAGGTACAGGGGCTACTTTCCTATGATCTTCAGGAAAGCCCGTGAGTTCATAGAGATTCTTTTTGGCATTTCCCTGAGAGAGGTGGACCCTGAGGACTCCTACGTCTTTGTAAACACATTAGAGCTCAGCTGTGAGGGGAGTGTGAGTGATGAGCAGGGCGTGCCCCAGAACCACCTCTTGTTTCTTGTTCTGAGTATCATCTTCATGAAGGGCACCTGTGCCTCTGAGGAGGTCATCTGGGATGTGCTGAGTGGAATAGGGGTGCGTGCTGGGAGGGAGCACTTTATCTTTGGGGAGCCCAGAGAGCTCCTCACTAAAGTTTGGGTGCAGGAACATTACCTAGAGTACCGGGAGGTGCCCAACACTGCTCCTCCACGTTACGAATTCCTGTGGGGTCCAAGAGCTCATTCAGAAATCAGTAAGAGGAAAGTAGTGGAGTTTTTGGCCATGCTCAACAATACCGTCCCTATTTCCTTTCCACCCTCGTACAAGGAGGCTTTGAAAGATGTGGAAGAGAGAGCCCAGGCCATAATTGACACCACAGATGACTCCACTGCCACAGACAGTGCAAGCTCCAGTGTCGTGTCCCCCAGCTTCTCTTCTGAGTGAAGTCTGGGGTAGATTCTTCCCTCTGAGTTTGAAGAGGGCGGTCGAGTTTCTACGTGGTGGAGGGCTCGGCTGAGGCTGGGGAGAACACAGTGCTGTTTGCACTTCTGTTCCATATGGGCGGTTAAGGGATTTACCTGTTTTCCTTTTGGGTATTTTTCAAATGCTTTTCCTATTAATGACAGGTTTAAATAGCTTCAGAATCTTAGTTTACGAATATTAGTCACAACGTGTATTGCTGTTTATCTGGTTTAAGATTTTGATGTTTTATAAAAACAAAAACACACACAAACACACCACATTGGGAAAACCTTCGGCCTCATTTTGTGACGTGTCACAGGTGAATGTGGTATTGCTGTAGGAATTTTCTTGAAACTGTGAAGGAACTCTGCACTTAAATACTGGAACAAAGTAAAGGATTGTTAATATTTGCATTTCCTCAGGCCCTTTAGTTTGTTGTTCTTGAAACTAAAGATACATACCTGGTTTGCTTGGCTTATGTAAGAAAGTAGCAGAAAGAAAATTGTAATAAATAAAAGTGCCTGTGACTCATTTATTTGATGACCATTATATCAGCATTTGCTCATAGAAGTTACTGTTAGTAGTGAAGTTACTATTAAAAGCAAGACTTATCCCTACCCCTAAAACGGTAAAGTGTAGCTACAGACGCCATATCAGGAATGTGGTAAGATTTTCTCTACAATCTAAAGAGTAAGTTTCAAAAGGAGTGGGGAGGTAAGACTCCAGATGGAGGCTTTGAGTAAAAAGGCTCTGAGCTAAGGCAGTTTTGGGCTTTGGGAAACTGCAGGTGCTTCTGTGGGAGCTGATTGTTATGAAGCTGGGTGGTGGCAGGGCCCAGATTCTCAGAAGGTGAGAGAAAAGCCTGGAATGGAAAACTACTTGAGCAGTTGGCTCTGGGTGGAGGATGAAGCAGAGAGGAGTCTCCACATGGGGAAGTCATGGAAGGTGTCCTGTGGCTCTGTCACTGGGGAGCGTGAACACAGTGCAAGGACTAGGTGGTTGATCCCCATCATCTGCAAGGGTTTCCTGAGAAATGTGGTGAGAATTCCTTGATGTGGTGCTCAGAAGCCTCCAGGCTGGCACTCATTTGCCTGGCCAGGAAGAGCCAGAGCCCATTCCATTGACAGGAGTTTTATTTGGGTTCTTTTGAAAGTAATGAGGACAAGTCTAAGCAATGTGTAGATTTTTAGTGGAGCTTAAATAAAACTAGTGATTTGGATGGATGATCAGTGGGGAAGGCGAAAAGGAGTTGGTCCTTAACTCAAAATCTATAGTCATTGAGTTGCATTCAGCTGTGAAAGCCTCTCCTTACTTGAATGATACAATATATCCTTTTAGAAAGAAAATGTCCTGAGTTATATCTATGAAGTAAAACTTTTGTTTCCGTTCATATTCCATGACATATTCAGCTAGATGTTCTCTGAGGTTTTGGATAAATAAGAATTTTTCTCAAAAGACAGTGGTAGACTCTGGGGTTATAATCATATTGATGACAACTGCCATTTATTAAAATTCCAAGACATGCCAAGCTGTGTGCCAGGTGTTTTACTCACATTACATACATTCCAGCAATTCTACAGCACAGGGATTATCAAACCCGTTTTACAGACGAAGAAGCTGAGGTTATAGTTCATGACAAATTCCCCAAGATCCCATCACATGATTAGAAAGTGACTGGGCTGGGGCTTGAGTTCTGAAATCATCTAGACCCACACTGTCCCCACTCCTCTCAGCCTGAACATAGCCTTCTTCCTGTTAAGTCACTTCTCTTCCCATTTCCTAATGTCTTCCAGGTAACATAAAGAAGAAACCTGTGACAAAGTATTCAGATGGGCCTAGAGAAAAAAGGTGACAATGGGAATCAATACCATTCAGGGATCGTTTGGGCTTTCTTTAGCTAAATTCTTCCTGTTATGAGCCCTAGGTTTCTTGAGAGCTGACTGTGTCTGGGTGCCAGTGCTTTTGTCCAGCCCCAGGCCTTTCCCACATTACAGCACCCTCCAGTTGATCTCCCCTGTGTGCTCCCTTGTGCAACTCTGGAAGCTGGCGTGCTGACTAACTTCTCACTGTGGTCTTGCCTCTGAAACCTGTGCCCAGCCCTCAGTGCAAGAGCCCAGAGACATCTGCCCTTTCCCTGACATAGACCACTGTGTGTCCCTGGAGAAGTTCCCTGAGTGATCCATCCCTCCCTGGGGCTCCTCCATGATAAAGGCCCTTCGATGTGTATATTCACTTTAGATAGTGACATTTCCATACCTACGCTGGGCATCTTCAACACACTCTCAGCGTATTTCCATATAGGCTGCAGAGTAAAATCTGATTTTCCACATAACATATGGGCTTGTGGCATGTAATCCTAAGGTCAGATATAACCTATTTGAAATCTTCCTAATATTTGATACTTGTAGTATGATTTTAATGCGATGCATTATTTGAAACAGGGCACTGAACACAAACAGAGATGAATAAGCTTTTGTAGATGATCAAATGCCAATATTTCCTTCATAAACTTTGTGGATGAGGAAAGGCTATAGACATCGCTTTCTAAATGATCTACTAGAAGGTGAATTGGTAAAGAAATAAAACCGTAACAAAATCTTGAAGACTTCCTAGAAGTTGACCAGGGTACTTTGGGCGACATGCCAGCTCTGATGAGACATAAACAATAGTTAAACATCCTTCCACTGTCTCTTGTGTGTGTACCTGCCCCACAGGAAAATCCTGGCTTGCAGTGAACCACAGGCACGTGTATAGCTGTTCAGGAATGTTCCGTCCTATGCAGGGTAGCAGAGGCTCAAAGGGTAGGTTATTTTTCATACACCAAAAATATGAGAGAATTCTCAGCCTAAATAAATTATATAGGTTATGAAAGGACAGTGCCAAGTGATATTGAGGGATTAATGTTGACCCTCCCTGCGAAGACTTACAGAATTGTTTTAAAACTGCATGTAATGCTGTATTTGAAACCACCAGTCACCTCATAGGTGCAAGAAAAAGTTGGAAGATTTCAAGCCTATGCTGACATTCCCAGAAACAATTCCATGCAATGAAGGGATTTCCTGTCATCAATTATAAGAGTTGCTTTTCATTGAGCCCTGTAATAACATATGGGAGAGACTACAAGGGCCCGTCTCCATCTTGTCTAGCTCGCTTTCCTGGCTGGTTCATTTGTAGTTAGACAGAAGCCAGTGCACCGCTCCCATGCTTTCGTTTCTGTTCAGCGCTTAACATCTGTTGTGATGTCGAGGGACAAGGTGAAAGCAGCTTGGATTCCTGGCTGAGGTGAAATCCAGGATCCTCTGTGGATTAGTTTGTTATACCATAACAGAATATCACAGACTGTGTGACTTAAACGGTAGAATTGTATTTTCTCATATATCTGGAGGCTAAATGTCTAAGATCAAGATATGGGCCAGTTTGATTTCTTCCCTGGCCTCCCCGTGGCTTGCTGATGGCCACTTTCTCACTGAATTCTTACATGGATGTTCTTTGGTCTGTGTGTCTGTGTCTTAATCTGCTCTTCTTATGAGGACACCAGTCATATTGAATATGATCGTAATCATAAGACCACATTTTACCTTAGTTGCCTCTTCAAAGGGTCTGTCTCCAAATACAGTGATACTCTGCAGTACTGGAGGTTGAGACTTGGATATATGAACTTGGAAAGAGGGACACAATTCAGCCCATAACACCCTGCCAACTTAAATCAGAATTTATTTGCACAAAAATAAACTCGTGTTAAGCCATTTAACTTTCAGGGACTTTTTTCTCTTCCATCAGGTTACTGTTAATGTGACTACAGGAGTGCTCCTCTTCCTTTTCTTAGGGTCATTTCAATATTTGACTTAAAAGTAAATGGTGCGTGTATTTTTGTTGCAAAAAAATTCTTAAAGTACATAGAAATGGCATTGTTGTCTTTACAAAGTTCCTCCAGAACTCAGCCTCCTACTCAGAAGTTTCCACAATTAACAATGTGGCTGTGTAAATTTTAAAATATGATTTTTGATTTTGCCTTTCCTAAAGATACATGTGCCATTTTATATATACACATATATGTACATATACACACATGTGTAATGATATAATGATATACATATAGGTTTGCCACTTACCTTTGCCACTATTATAGGTTCAATTGCCTCTTCCACAAAACGCTACATTGAAATTAACATGTGGCATTGATTTCGTGATAGGATTAATTCAAAGTTCGTGATAGGATTAATTCAAAGTTAAATTGAGGTTATTAATGCTGGCCTTAATGGAAGTCACTATGAAAAGGGGATATTTGGGCATAGAGATATGAGTAGAGAGATGTCAATGTGAGTAGACACGGAGGGAAGACAGCTAGGTACAAGGCATGGAGAGAAGCCTGGAAAACATCCCGCAATCACAGCCCTCATAAGGAACCAATCTTGTGTACACTTTGCTCTTGGGCTACCAGATTCCAAAACTGTGAGACAATGAATTTCTGTTGTTTTGTCATCCAGGTTGTGGTACTTTGCTATTGCAACCCTAACATGCCATGATACTCACTTATTAAAATGTATCCAGCATCTTTCCATGACAGCACATAGAGATCTGCTTTACTTCGGGGACTTCTCCCGAGGATGCCAATTTATTTCTGTACAATAACAATAGCATTCCCAATGTTGAGTGAGTCCTGATGTAAACTGTGGAGTTGACTTAATAAATAGGTGTCAATACAGATTCATCAGTTGTAGCAAACACGCTATAATAATACAAATTGTAAATAATAGGAGACACTGTGTGTGTGTGTGTGTGTGTGTGTGCGCGCGTGAGGCAGGGCAGGGAGGATGGTGTAGATCTGTGGGAACTCTGTAATTTTGATAAAGTTTTCTCTCTGTATTTTTGGATTAGCAATGCTCTAAAAATGAAACCTATTAGCTTTTTAAAACATGCAAATAATTTGAACAAACACTTTATCAAAGAGGATATACATATTGGAAAGAGGCATGTGATGTCATTTGTCATTAGGGAGATGCAAACAAAAACCAGAGAAGATTCCAATATGCACTTATTACAATGGCTAAAATCCAACAATCTAAAAATATCAAATGTAAGAGAGGATATGGAACAACGGGAATTCTCATTTCTTGCTGGTTGTGATGAAAACTGATACAGGTGCACTTTTAAATCAGTGTTTTCTGCACCTCTTCCTATGACATGGTGAAAGCTAAAACTATAGGAACTGAAAGCAGAACGTAGTTGCCAGGGCCTTTGCAGAAGTGCAGTGACTGACCTCAAATGGGATGCACGGGAGAATTTTAGGTTGATGAAACCGGTCATTATGATACTTGGATGGTACATATGGGCCTCCATGCATTTGCCAAAATACATATAACTTCACATAATAGTTACATTTGATGTGTATTTGTGAAATTTTTTAACTTTTGTCTTACATTCAGGGATAGAAGTGCAGGTTTGTTACACAAGTAAATTACGTCATGGGAGTTTCTTGTACAGACTGTTTCATCACCCATCTATTAAGCCTAGTACCCATTTGTTATATTTCCTGAGCCTCTCCCTCCTCCCACTCTCCACCCTCTGAAAGGCCCCAGTGTGCGTTGCTCCCCTCTGTGTGTCCATGTGTTCTCCTCTCTAGCTCCCACTTATAAGTGAGAACATGTAGTATTTGGTTTTCTGTTACTGCGTTAGTTTCCTAAGAATAATGGTCTCTGGCTGCATCCATGCCATGGAATGGGTTTCTTTTTTTTAAGTAGCAACAACAAAGACGTCTTTAACCTAGTCTGGGTGGGAGATAATGTTAACATCACACACAGCAGTAGTACTGGAGATAGAAAAAGCGGAAGGATTTGGAACGGATTTTAGAGGTTAAAGGAACAAAAGTTGTTGGATTAGATTTGGGATAAGATAAAGGGAGATATCAAGCACCAAAGTAAAAATGTGCCACCTTTGATGGTAACAAATATCAAATGAAGACATACTTTGGTTTTTCAACTTTTTGACAGCCTTCCTGTGTATTTTGTAATCACTCTGACACACGCACAAATGTTTCTTATTCCTTGAAATCTGGGAATGCCCTCCCCTCCTTCAACCTGGTGCCCAACAATTCTACATTCATGGCACCTGTGGTAAACCTCCACTGGCAGTGCAGCATCTTCACGGAAGGCTGAATCTAACTGAGAAATAGGAACTGAAGGTGAGTCATTTGGGGCATGTTTGGAGAAGGGCTGTGTTCACTCCTTTAAAAGGCCCCTGACACTCCCCACTGATTCAATTCCAAGAAAATTAGTCCCTCTCTCTTCTGGACAGGAGAATTATTTCCAATACCAGGAGGTAAAAGGATAGGCTGCCATTTTCTTTTTACCATCCATAACTAATGCTCCCTTCTTGGGAACTCAGAAGAAAAGCTCCATGAGGATAATTCCCAAGGACATGGGGGCCAGAGCTGGAATTTACCTACCAGGTCCCTCCCAGTCTGGGAGAAGAGCTTCCTTGTCTGTGGGTTTCCACCTTGAGCGCTGAAGTTTGATCCACCAATCCTGGCTATGAGCAGAGGCCCACTGCCCCTGGGACATGGAGACGAAGCTAAGGAAGGAGGTCAGCTCATGAACAGCTGAGTTGATCCTGACCATAGTGGGTGCAGAGCACCCCATTCCTCAGGGTAATCTCTGGCAAAGCCACAATCACGTTGTTTGGAATCTCAGGGCTCATGAATCCTCCTGAGAGTACTGTCAGGAGTAAGAGCAGCTGAAAAGAAGTATGTGGAGCTCTTATCCATGTGGAGAGGCAGATAACCTTCTACTCCCCTATCCTGTGAGCAAACTGGCACTGGCACTAAGTGTTTGTGGACCTGATCAGGGTGTCTATCATCAGCACAGCAGCCTCCGTCATGACTGTCTGGAATAGAACTGCTCAGGTTGTATTTCTTGAATCACCAGAGTTCCAGAGGTCAGCAGGTGAACAAGTCAAGTAAGAGGGGGAATAAATCCATCATTATCTCAGGTAGCCTTCCCCCAGCTACTATTGAGATCTGACTTCTACTCTCAAAAAGCAAAGGCTTATGAAAGCATCTAGGCCTTCTATGGTTGAGACAAGGGGGAGAGAGGTGGTGCCATTTCCTCTGTTCCTCTTTGACTCATATCATCTCGCTCCTCTTGTTATTGAAGTGACCATTGACCCCAGAGTGTTTCATTTCTTGCACCTCCAGCCTTACTGATGCTCTAACTTACTCATACTGTCATCTCACTAAAAGATAATCTATACAAAGACTTATTTATTATTCTATGAATTTCTGTGTTTTTGAAGTTTTTATATAAACATTTTTAAAGTAGGTTTTGAATTTCCCTGTAATTGCATTTTTTGTATAATATGAAAAAGGGTTCCACTTACATTAAAGTTTTTTATGTGGATATTCAGTTGTTCCACTGATACTTATTTCAACAAGACAGTCTCCAGTGCTAAAGCTGCAACATTTTTTAATCAATTAAGCTTGCATTTATATGTGTTTTGTTGGTTTTGTTTTTCAGGAATTTCCATTCAGTTCCATTGGTCTATTTCTAATCCCTGCACCCAAATCTCAAACTCTTCATTATAATAGCTTCTTTGTAATTCTTACTATCTGTTTGATGAACTGCTCTTTTTCAAGAGTGTATTGACTATGCTTGGCTATTTGCACATCTTTATACTTTAGAATCAGGTGATTCATAGATGCCTTCATGTCCAAAGGCATTTGGTTGTTGTGATTTGGGATTACAATTAATCTATCAATTCTGTTTTAAGGAAAATTATTGAAACTTCATTCCCATGGACTTATTTTATTTTAGTTTCCTGTGGGTCTTCATTAATATTTTTAAATAGCATATTAATGGTTTTTCTGTAATTTTTTTTTGGTTAAATTTCTTAAGGTACTTAATGTTTGGAATAATAGGTTAGAGGTTATATTTTCTTTATTTTCATATGCATTGTTGCTGCAAGAAAATAAAGTTCAGTTTTTCTATGTTGATTTTATACCTTGGAAACTTATATATTTTTATCTCTTGAGAAGCTGGGCCATTCCGCTGTTGCTGGTGGTATGTGCATTTGAGCATAGACTCTGCTGCTGCTGCCCCAGTGAAGCACTTTAGACAGCAACTCCCAGCAGAGTGTTGTGGTCGGTAGACAAGGAACACCTCGGTGTCTCTAGCAGAGCGGCTGCTTTACATCACAGGGACAGAGAACAATGATGTGGGCCTGGTACCAGTCCCCAAAGGTGGAGCACACAGCCCATGAGTGCTGCCCTGAGCTTTTGCCCCCTAACATCTTCCATAAATGAAGTCACTTGACAACCCACCACTGTCCAAACCTCAAGGGCATCAAGGAGTATAAAAGAATAAAAAACCCATTCAAAGCATAGTAACTTCAAATAGCAAAGGAACATCAGCCCACACAGATAAGAAAGAACCAGCACAAGAACTCTAGCAACTCCAGAAACCAGAGCCCCTTCTTCCCTCCTCACTACCACACTAATTCTGCAGCAATGGTTCTAAAGCAGGGTGAAATGGCTGCAACGAGAGACAGAGAGTTTAGAATCTGGATAGGAACACAGATCATCGAGATTCAGGAGAAAGTCAAAACCAAATCCAAGGAATCTGAGGAATCCAATAAAATGATAGAAAAGCTGAAAGATGAAATCACCATTTTAAGAAGGAACCAAGTGAACAGATAAGGCCAAAAAACTCACTAAAGGAATTTCATAATGCAAGTAAAAGTATTTACAACATAATAGACCCAGCAGAGGAAAAATCTCTGAACTTGAAACCAGTTCTCTGAATCAATTCAGTCAGAAAAAAATATATAGAAAAAAGAATAAAAAATAATGCCTCAAACCTCCAAGAAATTTGAGATCATGTAGTGAGACCAATCCTGCAACACATTGGCATCCCTAAAAGACAGGGAGAAAGAACAAGCAACTTGGAAAACAAATTTGAGGGTATCATTCACAAAAATTACTCCACCCCTGTTGGATGGTCAGCCTTCAAATTCAGGAAATCTAGAGAATCTCTGTGAGATACTATACAAGACAACTATCCCCAAGTCACATAATCATCATATTCTCCAATGTCAAGATGAAAGAAAAAATATTAAAGGCAGCTAGAGAGGAGGAACAGGTCACCAACAAAAGGAACGTCATCAGAGTGGACATCAAGGTGGATAAATGTCAGGTGATACTTATCCTGGTAAATATCAACACTTCTCTCTGAGTAAATAATCATTTACATAGTACTTGCATACGCTTATGGGTTACATGGGGTATTTCGACGTAGGCTTGCTATGTGTAATAATCACATCAGGGAAATGGGTTATCCACAAGCATAGACATTTATCCTTTGTGTTACAAACAATCCAATTAGACTCTTTTAGTTATTTCAAAAAGTACAATTAAATCATTTTGACTATGGTCACCCTGTTGTGATAGCAAATACTAGGTCTTATTGATTGTCTCTAACAGTTTTTTGTAAACATTAGCCATCGTCACTTCTCCCCCAGCACCCCTCTACATTTCTCAGCCTCAGGTAACCATCCTTCTACACTCTGTCTCCATGAATTCCATTGTTTTGATTTTTAGCTTCCACAAGTAAGCGAGAACAGGCGAAGTTTGTCTTTCTGTGCCTGACTTATTTAACTTACCATAATGACCTCCAGTGCCATCCACGTTGATGCAAAAGACAGGGTCTCAATGTTTTTTTGTGGCTGAATAGTACTCCATTGTGTATACGTAAAACAATTTCTTCATCCATTCATCTGCTGATGGTCAGTTTGGTTGCTTCCTAATCTTGGCTGTTGTTAATCGTGCTGCAGCAAACATGCTTGTGCAGGCATCTCTTCAGTGCACTGATTTCCTTCATCTTGGGTAAATACTGAGGAGTGGGATTACTGGATAGTGTGGTAGTTTTGTTTTCATTTTTGGAATAGTCTCCAGGCTGTTCTCCATAGTGCTTTTTTACCAATGTGCATTCCCACCAACAGTATAAACAAACTGTGATACATCTATACAATGGATTACCATGCAACCATAAAAAGAAAAGGCCTGCCAGATGTGGAAAGACAGGGATGAACATAGAAAGCATGTTGCTAAGGGAAAGAAGTTAATCTGATACCTTGGTTATAAATTACTCTTATTTCAGTTATCTAAGCTATGGTGTCCTTTTTACGTTAAGATTCCTGGCCGAGTGCGGTGGCTCATGCCTGTAATCCCAGCACTTTGTGAGGCCGAGGTGGGTGGATCACCAGAGGTCAGGAGTTCAAGACCAGCCTGTTCAACATGGTGAAACTCGTCTCTACCAAAAATATTTAAAAAAAAAAAAAAAATTAGCCAGACATGGTGGCACGTGCCTGTAATTGCAGCTACTCAGGAGGCTGAGGCACAAGAACCGCTTGAACCTGGGAAGTGCAGGTGGTTGTGAGCGTGAGACTCCTTCTCAAAAAAAAAAAAAAAAAATTCTGCATGACAAGATTGGATTGGTCCAATAACGTCAATCATATTTGATACAATCTCATTCTCACCTTGGCTTTTTGGTTTGTGCACCTCCTCGATCAAAATACATAGGTTGAAACCTAATACCCAAATTTGGCATTTTCATTATGGCAGCCCAAACTGACTACCACACTCCTCTACATTCTTTGACTCTCTTTCTGCTACTCTCACTAGAAATTAGGCTTCTAGTACATTCCACTATGCCATCCACCTCCTTTGAATTGGTCTGCCTCCCTGGCAAAATAGTGAGAGGATATAAAGAGAAAAATAACAGAGAAATTTTCTCCTACACTTTTTGGAACAAAGGTCTTCTGTCAGAGGGAAGGATGTTCCCCACTCAGAGTTTTAGATGCCTGACCAGCTGGTGCTCATGCTCTCATTGGAGGATTACGCCTTCAGGAATGGGGCTGGCTTGCCTGGAGGCCGACCTTGAAGAAGAAAGGAATTTCTCATGTTCTCTTTGTCTTTTAGGAATCTCCTATCCTATTTCTTCAAATACAAAGGTTTTTCTAGAAAAAATGAAAACATAAATTGCCTTAAAAGACTTTCTGTCTCTGTATCATGTGCAATTCTTCAATTTTATATGCCTTTAAGTCCAGGCTAGAAGACAGAGAGGAAAAATAAAGTAAAGGAAACTACCTACCCTATCAAAATATTAGTTTGAATTCTCATTTTCTTCCCTAATTCTCCTGCTTCTATTTACTATTTTTATCTAAAGTTTTTGCTTTAGAACAGTTTTAGATTTACAGAAAATTTACAAAGATAATACAGAGTTTCCATATACATGGACCCAGTTCCCCATGTTGTTAACACCTCTATTAGTATGACACATTTTTTTATAATTAACAACCCAATATTGACACATTACTATTAAGTAAATTTCATATTTTATTCAATTGTTTTTTAGTTTTTGTCTAATATGGTTCTCTGTTCAAGGATCTCATCCGGAATCACATTGTCCATTTAATTTTCATATCTCTTTATTTTTAACTGGTCTGTGACCATTTCTCAGACTTACTTTGGTTTATGAACTTGATAGTTTTCAGAAGTACACTGAGTATTTTGTAGAATGCCTCTCAATTTTAATTTGTCTGATTGTTTTATGATTAGACTGAAATTATTGGTTTTGGGAAGCAAGACTAGAGGATTTAATTGCCATTCTTATAACATGATTTCAAGAGTTGAAATTAAATTTGACCACCTGAATAAATGTAGGGTTTGTTAGGTTTCTCCATTGAAGAAGCATTCCTATACACCAACAATAGACAAGTAGAGAGCCAAATCATGCATGAACTCCTATCCACAATTGCCACAAAGAGAATAAAATACCTAGGAGTACAACTTACAAGGTATGTGAAGGACCTGTTCAAGGATAACTACAGAGCACTCTTATAATAACTAACCTGCTTCATGACAGCCCATTAATCCATGAATAAATAAATCCATCCTCACCCAACTACCTCTTAGAGACCCTAGCTCTTAACACTCATACATTGAGGATTAAGTTTCAATATGAGTTTCAGAGGGTACAAACATTCAAATCATGGCATTCTACCCCTAACCTTCCAAAATTCATTTCCTTCTCACATACACATGCATTCATTCCATCCTCATAGTCCCAACATCTTAACATGTTCCAGTATGAATTTAAAAGTCCAAAGTTGCCTGGGTGCAGTGGCTCACCCTGTAATCCCAGCACTTTGGGAGGCCAAAGTGGGTGGATCACGAGGTCAAGAGATAGAGACCATTCTTGCCAACATGGTGAAATCCCGTCCTACTAAAAATACAAAAATTAGCTGGGTGTGGTGGCGCGTACCCATAGTTCCAGCTTCTGGGGAGGCTGAGGCAGGAGAATTGCTTGAACCCAGGAGGCGGAGGTTGCAGTGAGTCGAGATTGCACCACTGCACTCCAGCCTGGCGACAGAACAAGACTCTGTCAAAAACAAAAAACGAAAAAAACAAAAAAACAAAAAAAACAAAGTCCAAACTCATCTGTAAGCCTGCAAAATCAAAACAAGTTATCTACTTCCAAGATACAATAGTGAGAAAAGTATCGAGTACACATTCTCAAAGAGAGAAATAAACCAGAAGAAATGAGTAACAGGCTCCAAGCAAATTTGAAACCGAACAGAGCAGTTATTAAATTTTAAAGCTGGAGGCTAATCACTTTTAACTTCATATCTGGTATTCCACACACCCTGGGGTAAGGAGTGTGTCCCCAAGATGTCAGGCAACCTCACTGCTGTGACTTTGCTGGGTTCAGCCCACGTGGATGCTCTTACAGGTTGGAGTTGCCCATTGGTGCCTGCAGCTCTTCCACGTGCATGTTGCAGGCTGTCAGTGGCTCTACAGTTTGATAAGAATGTGAATTAGTCCAGTCACTGTGGAAAGTGGTCTGGAGATTTCTCAAAGAACTCAAAACAGAGCTACCAGTCGACCCAGTAATTCCATTAGTAGATATATACCTAAAGGAAAAGAAATCATTTTCCTTTGAATAAATCGCCAGAATCTTTGTGGTGATGGACCTATTCTGTACCCCGACTCTATCAATGTTAATATCCTGCTTGTGACATGGTATTATGGTTTCGCAACATGTTACTAGTGAATACAATTAGATATGCTCAATCTCTATAGTTTGTTTATAAATGTAATGATATTTAGTTGCAGAGTCTTCTGTATCTATCTTTCAATTATCATCCTAGGTTTGTTGTCTTATTATTAAGAAATCATCCTCCCTTCAATTCTACATATGGTTTCCTCGGCTTTCTTCTAAGAATCTATTAGTACAGTTGTAATTCATTTGGGAGAATGACTTAATATATGAATCCGATTTGTTTTTCCACAAGGATATCAAGTAGAACAAGTCCCATTTATTGAAGTAGTAATCTTCTATACTTTGCTATCCTTTTTATGTTACATTTTCGTTAACTGATCTTGAGCATTCATTTTTTCAAATAATCATTTAAACCATCTCTTCTTACTGAAAGTTTTTAGTTGGCTTATCAGTCGATTGCTGAATGTCAAACGATTGACCTCAAAGATATGAATACTACTTTGTAACATGTTATGCCTATTTGTCAAGTTTAATTCTCCCATCAAAAAAGAAAACTTAAAGAAAAAGAATGTTTTTGATGACATGACATTCCATATTCAACTAATGTATTTTAATCGATTTTCTAATGTCAAAATGTATGTTCTCAATCTTTTCTTCTTTTTTTTCCTCTACCGAAAACTGGAAAAGCTCCTCATTATGAGCTCAAATCCAGACTCTGTTCTAGCACTGAAAATTTTATCATCAAGCTGTGTCAAACTTGTCACTTAGACCTTTCAGAGTCTCAGCAATAATTCTTGCTTTTACAACCCCATTCCTCACCATTCCCGGCGCACACCTATTCCCTCTTAAGTAATCCAGTCGTGAACAGAGCTTTTGGCACATCCTTACTCACAGCTTGGCCCACCTTGAGGCCAGATTCCTTGTCAATTTCCATCAGGCCAAGATCCTCAAGGGTTGGAAGTTTGTATTTTCTATCATTTATCTCCAACCCTGTACAGTGTTCTTGAAACAGGCATTTGATGAATGAAATAGAGTAGATGAATTCTATTATCAAAAATTTTCTTTTGAGTTGAAAAGCAAATATGACTGTATATACTCCCTCATCTTGCTGATTGAGAAACAAAGACCAGAGTGGTGGTGTGAATGTTTAAGTTTGCTTAGATGCACAGAGCCTAAATTAAGATGTAATTCTGCCGGACTGCCAGTGCAATGTACTTTAGAGGACTTCAGGCCACAGTTATCCATCAGTGTTTTGCTGAATCACCCTCCATCTCTTTCTCTTCTACCCTCTTCGCTCTATAATCATATGCCTTTTTCAGATTTTAAATTTTTATTTTTATTTCCATTTTTTTTGTAGGTGCATATATGTGTATACATTACTGGATTGCATCGGATATTTTGATATGGGCATGTAATGCATAATAATCACATGAAAATAAACGAGGTAACCATCACCTTAAGCATCTTCTTACATTTGTATATATTTTAAATTCTCTGTGGACTTTCTCCTGCACCATAACCTCTTAACAATTATTGTAACCTTTAACATTATTGTATAATTATTTCCAAAGCATATTTAAAAGCAGGTACATATTCTCTCCATGGCTGTGCTTTGAGATAATAATATCGGAGATGAAATTCCCTTAGCTGAGAAAAGGAAAGGCTGTGATATGACATTCCATCAAAAAATTGCAAACAAATTTTTCTTTTAAAGTATTTCATTTTAAAAATGTTTTTGATTACTGTACTTCTTAAGTGTGAAAACTTGTCTCCTGGACCCGTTTTTCTCAGAAGAAAATGAATTGCAATCAATATTTGAGATATTTCAGTCTCCTGAGAACTATGGCTCCTATTTGGGAAACAGGAGCCAGGATTGGAGAAATTAAATCACCGAGCTATTTAGTTTCCTTGCAATGCTTCTAAACCATCTAAGCTTTAAAAACTTCTTTCAAGGTAGATGCTTTTCCCCTATTCAATTATAATTAGGGTTGATTGGCTGCCAGAGATTAAAGGAGCCATAACTTTTCTGTAATTCTCAAAAGTGTTACAAGCATTAGAAGGTGAAGCCATCCCTTGGTTGGCAATAACACACTTACAGATGATCTGAAAGAGACGAATGAGTGGACTGCTTTAAATTAAATGAAAATACTTAATACCTGTGTGGCTATCATCAAAATAAATATGGCCATTTTACTCAGTAGTGCTAATCACAGAGGTTTCATTAGTTAAAAAAACAAAAAGCAAAACACAAAACAAACAAAAAACAGATTTCATTGGTGACATGAAATCTTTGGATATACATGTTTTTCAGCATGCCATATTTATATCCACACACAATTTTTCCTCAAAAAGAAAAGTTTGCTTTGCTATATGTGCATTTTTTACATATGAATGTTGATTTCTGCTTCAGAGAATGCAGCTTTTTGACAGTAGCCTCTTCATAAATGTCCATGGTAGCAATAGCATTTATTGAAGAGACTTTAGGATTTATAGGACAGCCCTACAATATCTGTTTTCCTGTGCCTTCTGTGATGACTTCTCAATGCTCTTTTGCTAGATTAATGGTCATATGGCCTCGTGAACGTGTTGATTTTGTATTATTTTGTGAATTACTTTGCATTCCATTATGCCATATCGTTTTGACTCTTTTTTAACCTCGTTTTTCTTCAATGGAGTTCTTCAAATTATATGACATATGGCTCAACCAAAATGCCAAAAAAAAGTATAAATCAAATTACGTGGATATTAAGCATTTTGTGGTGAAACAAGACTTACTGTAATTCCTCATCTATGAGCTCCGTATGTGTCAATTCATCACTATAGCAGTCTTGTCAGTTTTTACCTTGGTAAATAATTATTCCCACATCTAGTCTTCTAGAGGGCTTGGCAGGGTATCTTGCCAGCTGGTCCACATTAATAAATACACAAACTGCTTATGAACTGTGGCTATGCTGCATTTTCAGCTGAGTGATATCACACTTACATGCAGGGTGATTATACTGTTCGAAGCTCCATTTTCACATGAAGGCATTTTCTTCACACTTTGTAGAAAACTGTTTTTAGTTTGTCAGGAAAGCCTAGCAGATTGCCAGCCTAACAAGTGAGGAAAGGTTGGTTATTTGTTTATGTCTGGGGCCACACTAATATTAAATAGATGGCTTGTCAGAATCATCATGTTTGGGTTATTTTGCAGCTTGTGACTACATTTATGGGCATGCAACAATCAAAATCTCATGACCAGATGCCAGTAAGGAAGCCATTGTATTCCTTTCCCTGGGAAAATGTTTTCTGTGTCTACACATCCAATAAGGTAATGTTGATATGGTTTGGCTCTGTCCCCACCCAAATCTCACCTTGAAGTGTAATAATCTCCGCATGTCAAGGGTGGGCCCAGATGGAAATAACTGAATCATGGTGGCGATTTTCCCCATACTGTTCTCCTGGTAGTGAATAAGTCTCACTAGATCTGTTGGTTTTGTAAATGGGAGTCCCTTTGCTCTTCATTCATTTTCTGTCATAACTGTGAGGCCTCCCAAGCCATATGGAACCGTGAGTCCATTAAACCTCTTTCCTTTATAAATTACCCAGTCTCAGGTATATGTTTATTAGCAGTGTGAAAACAAACTAACACACATGTCAAAACAAAAATCCGTGTTGTTATTCTCCACAACCCTGTGTATCACCTAAGTATGGCTTCTTTTGATATTAAAAGAAAGCTCTTTTCTAGAAAAGGTATGAACATATGACTACATAATACTGTGATGCTTTAATGTGTGTGCATGCAAACACATACATACATTTGTGTTTATTTTCAAAGGAAGAAATGGACTCCAGTTATGTACATTTGTTTTTAAAATGTACATCTGATTGTATGATTTCTTGAGTGGGTGTCTTATCAACATCCATTAAAAAACCAAAAAGCCATAATGACCTTACCTTTTGTGAATACAACATAACCATAAGGTTTCTTTCTATCTAGACACATGCTGTTGCCATCTCGTTTCTGTATCCGTTTTGTGTAGGCAAGGCATACAAACAAACACTAACAATTGTCTCTAACAGATGCTGGTCCTTCATTCATCTCATCTTTCATTTGAATTTTTAAAAACTAAGGCTGACTGTGCTGCTTCTGCATAATACATTGGAGCCTTCTGAAGAGTTACAATACAGGTATGCATTCTTACTGCTCTTTCTGAGAGTGTTCTCCGACCACCCTGGACAGGGGCAGACTGGAAGTGCTATGTCAGTATCATCCCAGGAGCTACCCTCAACAAATGAGGAACAGAAATCATTGAATAAATATCCCAGCTTCCTCACTTCTTGGTAGAATAATTCTGAGACGTGATCCACACAGCCCTTCAGAGGACTGCCGACAGGATGGAGTCCCACTTGCCCACAGTGGTAACCTCATCATCAACATAGATTTTATTGACTCTCCTCCCTTCCCTTTCTCCTTTCCTCACTGTCTCCAGTGCTTTCTGTGATGACTTCCCAAATAAGCAACTTACAGTTAAATCTTTGCCTCAGAGTTGACTTTTGTAGGAACCCAAATTAAGACATTGACTTTAGCCAATAAAATAATGAAGACAAATACCTAGCAAAAATTTCTTATTCTAGATCCCTAAGGTGTAGTATTTTCATTTTATTGCATTCACCAATGTTAGCTAAATAATGCCCTTCTCATTTGAATAATTAAAAAATAAAGCTGACTGTACTGCTTGTGCATAATCATTTACTAATTTCTTTTTGGAGATTTATCCTATTAATTTTATTTAAGCTACCATCTCTGTGCAGATAACTCCCAAGTTTACAGTTCCATTAAACCTTCTCCTATTTTCCATTCTCCACTTGTCCTTGGTCTATGTTTACTGGGATCACATTTTTGACTGAAAACTCAAATATTTCTAAGGTTTAATTATTCATCCCTTTTCCCTTTCTCCAAACTAGCTATCCTTTCTAACTCACCAGCGGTTCCTTACCTCCAATCTTCTATCATCTGCTGTCAACTCTACTTTATCTGTCCTATCCAGTCAACAATCAAGCGCATATCACTTCATAATACCTTGCATGACTGTCTTTATATTTTCCTGTTACTCACTTAGTTCCAGCTTAGGTTCAGACTATGATAATAACTTCATAACTGTTTTTTTTCTGCCAATTTCCTGGCCCAAATACTTCTTATTTACCAATATGATTTCATCTTCCTAAAACTGCCCACTGCACATGGAATGAAGTCCAGACTTCTTAGAAAGACATTCAAATACCTCCAGAAACTAAATTGTCTGCTTGAGTTCCCAGTATTTTCCCACTTGAACATTGCATTCTAGCCAGCAAGGTTTATTCACTCTATCCTTGATGCATGTGATACTTTCCATCTTTAACAATTTCCTCTAACTTTGTGATCTGATGGCTGTTTATTCATATCTGAATCTTTCTCTAATTCTAACAAAGACTCCTAGAAGGTTATTTCTAGAAAATTCCAATCATTTCATTTACAAGTGGGTAAAACCAGGCCTGGAGAAGTACTGTGATTTGCTCAAAGACATGGATATTAAGTAACAGATGTAAGAGAGAGTAGAACAAAGTTTTCAAGGGAGTATTTTATTAATTATTCCAAGCCATCTCCTTCTGACTTCCCAGGGCAATGATTTTCCATATGATTTGTGTTACAATTAATAGTATACCTCAAGCTCACTATTGCTTTAATTATTTGAAATGTAGACCAAATACTATTATTTCAATTTAAGATAATTTTCTCCCAAGGTTGATTCAAAGCTCTTGAAGAACAGGGATCATATATTTTACTTCTTTATAGAGTTCAAATAATGGTAATAAGGTAATGATTATGGAATACTAACAATATTTTTGAGTATATATTATGTGTCAGACACTGTGACAAAGTCATTTTATATACAATTCCATTTAAGTTTCATAATAACTTTATGTGGCAATGCTATTATCATTGCCTTTGTATGTAAAACAATGAATCGCAAAGAAGTTAAATAACTTCAAGGTCACAAAGCTAGTAATTATCATGGACAGCCTTTAACATTATGCATGTATAAATAAAATTCCTGAAATATTTCTTTAACTTGCAAAAACAATTCGATAATTTGGAATTTTTGGCTATTGAATAATCGTAGTTTCTTCACTGCTTCTCATTTTGTTCACAATGTAAAATTTACTGTGTTCACTACATTTATTGCTTTACTTTGACAATTCTATAATCCTTAGTTTAGCGTGTAGTCACAATTCCCCAACAAAACCAACATGAAAGAGAGAGTTCTCACCAAGGATGACCTACCAAGGTCATGTTTACTGAAGTTCCTGCTTCTGGAAATCAGGTGAATATGGTGCTCTGGGGTGGACAATAAATTTTTTTTCTGCTTATGGAAATGTTTCTCTAGCTTTTTTTAATCTTGTGGATATATAGTAGATGTATATATTTCTGGGTTACATGAAATATTTTGATGCAGGCATGCAATGCATAAAAGTCATATTGGGGCAAATGGGGTATCTATCACCTCAAGCATTCACCCTTTGTGTTTCAGATAATCCAATTGTACCCCTTTAGTTATTTTTAAATGTACAATTAAATCATTTTTTACTATAGTTACCCTATTGTGCTAGCAAATACTAGGTCGAATTCATCATTCTAACTATACTTCTGTACCCATTAACCATGCCCACTCCTGCTGTCCCCATTACCCTTTCCAGCCTCTGGTAATCACTCTTCTACTCTCTATCTGCATGAGATCAATTGTTTTAATTTTAGCTTCCACAGATTGGTGAGAACACATGATTTTTTTTTCTGTGCTTGGCTTATTTCACTTAACATAATGACCTCCAGTTCCATCCATGTTGTTGCAAATGACAGGATCTCATTCATTTTTATGGGTGAATAGCACTCCATTGTGTATATATGCTACATTGTCTTTATCTATTCATTTGGTTGATGGACACTTAGATTGCTTCCAAATCTTGGCTGTTGTGAACAGTGCTGCAACAAACATAGGAGTGCAGCTATTTCTTTGATGTACTGATTTTCTTTCTTTTGGGAATATACCTACAAGTGGTATTGCTGGATCCTATGATAGCACTATTTTCAGTTTTTGGGGAAACTCCAAATTTGTCTTCATAGTGGTTGTACTAATTTACATTCCCACCAACAGTGTGCGAGGGCTCTCTTTTTGTCCACATTCTTGCTAGCATTTGCTAGTGCCTGTCTTTTGGTTACAAGCCATTTTAACTGCAGGGACGTGATATCTAATTGTAGGTTTGATTTGCATTTCTGTGATAATCAATGCTTTTGAGCACCTTGTCATATACCTGTTTGCCATTTATATGTCTTAAGAACTGTCTATTCAAATCTTCTGCCCATTTTTTCCTGGATTATTAGATTTTTTTTCCTATAGAGGTGTTTGAGCTCCTTTCATATTCTGGTTATTAATCCCTTGTCAGATATGTAGTTTGCAAATATTTTCTCCCATTCTGTGGATTGTCTCTTTGGTGATTGGTTCCTTTGCTATGCGGAATCTTTTTGACTTGATAAGATCCCATTTGTCCATTTTCGCTTTGGTTACCTGTGCAGGTGGGGCATTATACAAGAAGTCTTTGCCCAGCCAAATGTCCTGGAGAGTTTCCCACAATGTTTTCTTTAAGTACTTTCACAGTTTGAGGTCTTAGATTTAAGTATTTAATCCATTTGTATTTCACTTATATGTGGCAAGAGATGGTTCTAATTTCATTCTTCTGCATATGAATATCCAGTTTTCTCAGCACAATTTATTGAGGACACTGCCCTTTCCCCAATGTATGTTCTTGGAATCATTGTTAAAAATGAGTTCACTGTAGGTGTGTGGATTTGTTTCTGGGTTCTTTATTCTGTTCCATTGATCTTTGTTTCTCTTTTAATGCCAGAACCATATTGTTTTGGTTATTATACTATAGCTCTGTAGCATAATTGGAAGTCAGGTAATGTGATTCCTCCAGATTTGTTCTTTCTTGGATTGCTTTGGCTATTCTGAATCTTGTGGGGTTTCCTATCAATTTTATGATACTTTTTTCTATTTCTTTGAAGAATGTCACTGGTATTTTGAGAGACAGTGCGTTGAATCTGTGGATTGCTTTGGGTAGTATGGACATTTTAACAATATTTATTCTTTCAATCCACGAACATGGAATACCTTTCCATTTTTTGTCCTCTTTGATTCCTTTCATCAGTGTTTTATAGTTTTCATTTTTCAGGTCTTTTACTTCTTTGTTTAATTCCTAGGTATTTAATTTTACGTGTGGCTATTGTAAATGGGATTACTTTTTAATGTTTTTTACATTGTTCACTGTTGGCATATAGAAATGCTACTGAATTTTGTATGCTGATTTTGTATCCTGCAGCTTTACAGAATTTATTAGTTCTAAAAGTTTTTTAATGGAGTCGTCAGGATTTTTTTCAAATATAAGATGATATCATCCTCAAAGAAAGATAATTTCACTTCTTTCTTTGCAGCTTGGATGCCATTTATTTCTTTGTCTTGTCTGATTGCTCTAGATAGGACTTCCAGTATATGTTAAATAACGTGGTGAAAGTGGGCAACCTTGCATTCCAGATCTTAGAAGAAAGGCTTTCAGCTTTCCCCCCACTCAATATGATACAAGCTGTGGGTCTGTAGCATATGGCTTTTATTATGCTGAGGTATGTTACTACTATAGCAAGTTTTTCGAGGGTTTTCATCAACAAGTGATGTTGAATTTTATGAAGTGTTTTTACAGCATCATTTGAAATGATCATATTTATTTTTTCCCTTCATTCTGTGATTTGATGTATCACATTGATTGATTTGCATATGTAAAACCATCCTTGCATCCCTGGGATAAATCCCACTTGGTCATGATGAATAATCATTTTATTGTGTTATTGAATTTGGTTTTCTAGTATTTTGTTGAGGATTTTTGGATCAATATCCATCGGTTATATTTGCCTATAGTTTTCCTTTTTCGATGTGTCTTTTTCTGGTTTTCATATCATGTTAATACTAGCCTTGTAGATTCAGTTTGGAGGTGTTCTCTCCTTCTTTAGTTTTCTGAATAGTGTGAATATGATTGGTATTAGTTCTTCTTTAAATGTTTGGTGCAATTCAGCAGTGAATCTCTTGAGTTCCAGTATTTTCTTTGTGGTGGGACTTTTTATTGAAGTTTCAATCGCGTTACTTGTTATTGGTCTGTTCTGGTTTTAGATTTCTTCATGGTTCAATCTTCGTAGGTTGTATGTATCTAGAAAGGTGTCCATTTCTTCTAGATTTTTCAATTTATTGGCATATAGTTTCTCACACCAGCCACTAACAATCTTTTACATTTCTGAAGTATTAGTTTTAATATTTTCTTTTTCATCTCTGGTTTTATTTACTTGGAACTCTCTTTTTTTTCTTAATCTGGCTAAAGGTTTATCAATTTTGTTCATCTTTTCAAAAAATGTCTTTTTGTTTTATTGATCTTTTGTATTTTGTTGTTTCAATTTCACTTATCTCTGCTCTAGTTTTTATTATTCATTTTCTTCTACTAATTTTAGGTTTTGTTTGATTTTGATTGTCTTAGTTCTTTTAGATACATCATTAGATTATTTATTTGAAGTTTTTCTTTTTCTGATATAGGCACGTATACCTGTAAACTTCCCTCTTAGTACTGCTTTTGCTGTATCTCATAGGTTTTGGTATGTTGTGTTTCCATTACCACTTGTTTCAAGGATTTTTTCTAATTTCCTTTTTAATTTTTTAATTGACCTTCTGGCCATTCAGGAACATATTGTTTAATTTCCATGTATTTGTATATTTGCCAAAATTCTTCTTGTTGTTGATTTCTAGTTTTAATCCATTTGTGGTCATGGAAGATGCTTGATATTGTTTTGATTTTTTGAGTGTTTTTGGGACCTAACATACGGTTTATCCTTGAGAATGATCCATGTACTGAGGAAAATAACGTGTGTTCTGTAGCTGTTGGAAAAAAGAGGTTCTGTAAATATCTATTAGGTCCATTTGTTCTATAGTGCAGAAGTTCCATGTTTCTTTGTTCATTTTCTGTCTGGAATATCTGCCCAGTGCTGAAAGCGGGGTGTTGAAGTATTCAGCTATTATTGTATTAGCGTCTATCTCTCTCTTTAGCTGTAATATTATTTCCTTTATATATCTGAGTGCTTCAGTGTTGGGTGAATGCATACATACTTATATATAATTGTTATATCCTTTTAAGGAATTGACCCCTTTATCATTACAGGGTGACTTTGTCTTTTCTTATAGTTTTTGTCTTGAAATCTGCTGTATCTGATATAAGCACAGCTACTCCTACTCTTTTTTGGTTTCCATTGGCATGGAATATCTTTTTTCATTCCTTTATTTTTAGCCTATGTGTGTCTTTATAGGTGAAGTGTGTTTCTTATAGGCAATAGACCATTATATCATGTTTTATCATCCATTCAGCCACTGTATGTCTGTTCACTGAAGAGTTTATTTATATTCAACGTTATTGTATTATTGATTAGTAAGGACTTACTCATGCCTTTTTCTTATGTGTTTTCTGGTTGATTTTTGGTATTCTCTTTCTTTTTTCCTTTTTTCCTGACTTCATTTTAGTGAAGGTAATTTTCTCTGGTGATACAATTTAATTTCTTGCTTTGGATTTTTTTGTATATCCATTTTTTTTATTTGATATTACCATGAGACTTGTAAATACTATCTTATAACCTATTATTTTAAGCTTTTAACAAGTCAACACTGCTTTCATAAACAAATTAAAAGATAACTAATACAAATTGTACATCTTAACTTTAACTTCTTGCTTTTTAACGTTCTTAATTTCTATTTATTTCTTATTTTACAGTGTTTGTCTAGAAAAGTTATTATAATTACTATTTTGATTGGTTAATCTTTCTATTTAAGACAAGAGTAGTTTACATATCATAGTTACAGTTTTATAGTGTACTGTGTTTGTTCTGTGTGCTTACTGAAAGCAGTGAATTGTGTACCTTCAGATAATTTCTTATTGCTCATTAATTTCCTTTTCTTTCTGATTGAAGTACTCCCTTTAACATTTCTTGTAAGGCCTGTCTGGTGTTGATGAGATCCTTCAGCTTTTGTTTGTCTGGGAAAGTCTTCATTTCTCCTTCATATTTGAAGATTATTTTTTGCTGGATATACTATTCTAGGGTAAAAGTTTTTTTCTTCAGCAATTTAAATATATCATGCCACTCTCTCCTGGTCTATAAAGTTTCCACTGAAAAGTTTGCTGCTGGACATATTGGAGCTTCATTGTGGGTTACATGTTTCCTTTTTCCTGCTATTTTTAGGATCTTTTTTTTTGTCCTTTGGGAATTTGATTATTTAATGTATTGAGGTAGTCTTTAGGTTAAATCTGCTGGGTTTTCTATATCCTTCTTGTCCTTGGATATTAGTATCTTTCTCTAGGTTTGAGGAGTTTTTATTATCCCTTTGAGTAAACTTTATACTCCTATCTCTTTCTCTACTCCCTCTTTAAGGCCAGTATGTCATAGATTTTCCTGTTTGAGGCTGTTTTCTTTATCTTGCAGGTGTGCCTCATTCTTTTTTGTTCCTTTTTGCCTCTTCTGACTGTGTATTTTTAAATAGCTTGCCTTCAAGCTCACTAATTCTTTCTTCTGCTTGATCAAATCTGTTATAAAGAGACTCTGATGCATTCTTCAGTATGTCAGTTGCATTTTTCAACTGTGGAATTTCAGCTTGATTCTTTTAAATTGTTTCAATCTCTGTTAAATTTATCTGATAGAATTCTGAATTCCTTCTCTGTGTTATCTTGAATTTCTTTTAGCTTCCTCAACGCAGCTATTGTGAAATCTCTGTCTGAAATGTATATCTCTATTTTTCCATGGTTGTTCTCTGAGGCCTTATTTAGTTAATTTGGTTAGATCATGTTTTTCCGGATGGTGTTGATGCCTGCAGATGTTTGTTGCTTCCTAGATATTGAAAAGTAAGGTATTTATTGTAATCTTCGTAGTCTGTGCTTATTCATATCCATCTTTCTTGGGAAAGTTTTCTAGGTATTCGAAATAACCTAGGTGCTGTGATCTAAGCAATGTCTTCATTAGGGGGACACCCCAATTACAGTAAAGCTCTGATTCTTGCAGACCCGTACAGGTACCATCTTAGTGGTCTTGTTTGAGATCCAGAAGAATTTTTTGGATTATAAGGCAGAAACTCTTGTTCATTTCCCTTACTTTCTCCAAGACAATTGGAGTCTCTTTCTCTTGCTGAGCCGCTTGAAGTTGTGGGTAGGGAAAGTCTTTGACACAAGCATCCCTGTGGCCACCACCACTGAGAACGCACTGGGTGAGACCTGAAGCCAGCAGAGCACTGGGTCTCACTCAACGTTCACTGTAATCATTGCCTGGCTACCATTTGTGTTCACTGAAGGCCCTAAGGCTGTAAAATCAGCAGGCAGGGAAGCCAGACAGGTTATTGTTCTTCCTTTCAGTGAGACAAGCTCTCCTAAGCCCCAGGCAGTTTCGGAGATGCTGTTCTGGAGCTAAGAACTGAAGTTAGTAACCTTAGATTTCTACCTGGTGTTTCATTGCCCTGTGGCTGAGCTGGCACTCAAACCATGAGACATAGTCCTGCATATTCTCCCTTTCCTTTCCACATGCAAAGGAGTCTCACCTCATGTCCAGCACCACCACGGACCCATGGGGAGTACTGCCAGGCCTCTATCAATGTTCACTTTAGGCCCAAGGGCTTTTCAATCAGCTTTTGGTGCATGCTGCTTGTGGTGAATGCTGCCTGGCCTGGTGCTCACCCTTTAGGGCAGTGGAGTCTCTACCTGCCCAGGACAGATCCAGAAATGTCTTCTAAGATTCAAGGCCTGGAACTGGGGACCCTAAGGGCCCACTTGATGCTCTATGCTCCTGTGGCCAAGCTCATAGCTAAGGTGCAAGACAAAGTTTCCTTCACTTTCCCCTCCACTTCTTTTCAAGCAAAAGGAGTCTTGCCTTGTAACCACAAGCACTGGGAATGTGCTGGGTCTCACCTGATTCCAGCAAGTCTCAGAGTGCCAAGTCCCATGGCGTACCGCTTGGTTATTGCTGCTAGTTATTCAAGACCCAGGGATCTTTATTCAGCCAGTAATGGGTCCTGCCAGGACTGTGTCCTCCACTTCAAAGCTGTGGATTCCCTTCTGGCCCAGGGTGTGTCTTGAAATGTCATTCAGGAGCTAGGGCCTGGAATAGGGGCCTCATGACTCTGCCCAGTACGCTATCCTACAGTGGCAGAGTTGGTATCCAAGATGCATGACAAAGTCCTCTCTGCCCTTCCTTCTCTCCTCAAGCAGAAGGAAGGCGTCTCTTTTGACCCATGAGACGTACAGCCTAGTGCTGTGGTAGAGGTTGCACAAGCCTTCCCTTAGCTACCCCGGCTGATATCTCAGTAAGTCTTGTGCCCACCCCCCACCCCAGTCCACTGGTTCTGAGCCCAGCTCTACACTTGGGCTCAAGGAGGAGTTGCAGTCCTTGTGGCCTAGACTGCCCTTCAAGTTTATTTAGGGACCCAGAGCACTCAAGCCTGAGGTGGCGAGGCTTGCTGGAACTCAAGTTCCCACTGCTGGGATGGGTGATTTCCCTCTGACTTGGGCTGATCCATATGCTCTCTCCTTGGGTAGGCATCAGTTATGTACATCATAATTCTGCTTTCTGCTGTGACAGGACAGCACTGAGTTCATTGGAAAAACCTCACGATTGCGGTGTTCTCCCTTCCCAAGTGCACAGATTTTCCTCACCTTGCAGGCACTGTCAAGGTATGGGGGAGGGGTGGTGTCCACAATTCAAGATATCTTTCCTCTTTTTTTCCAGTGCTTCTTTCAGTATTACGAAGTTCAAACCAAGTTCCATGAATGCTTACCTGATTTTTGTTTTTTATAAAAGTGCTTTTTTTGTGTAGATAGTTATTCAATTTGGTGTTCCATTTATTCTGCCTTTTTGCTCTGCTCCCAACGGTATTTTTTTGTGTTAATGGTGAAAGCCATGCATCATGTAAGACAATAGTTTTGAAATGAGTATGTCTCCATTAAGATGCTGTAGTGTAGTATCATTAATTCAATAGTTTTAAGAACTCTATGTTGCTTGGAAGGTTGAAAGAGTTTTTCTGAAGGAAATATCATGTCTCCTCCTAAACTTTCACAAGCCATACTTTTATGGATTGTAAATTCTAGATAAAAAGTTTAGGGTATCAGTGAATAGCCACTCTAGTAAAGTTCAAAATATATGCCTAAATTGTTCAGTTAAAAACACAGTGCCCAAACTAGTTGAATGACCTAAATTAGTAGTTCTTAACTCTGATTGCACATTAGAATAAACTTTTTAGCTTTAAAATAAATCCCATGTACAGATGTCTCATCAAGTCTGACAAATCATGATATCTTGGTAGGGGCCACAGGACTGATGTTTTTTAGAAACTCACTCGTTTATTGTGCAGTGAGGGTTTAGAACTACTGACCTAAAACAATATTCTGTGCTTAGTTACAATATTTTCATTATAGCATCTTTTAAAAAATGATTTTGCACATGTGTGTGTATATTGTAGTAACGCACTGATTTTTCGTACACATTAGGCAATGTTTTACCCAACGATTGTATGTTTCTTGACTTTTTTAAAACTGTAAACTCTTCAAAATTCCTGTTCTGCTTTTCCGGGCTTAATTAATAGGTAGCTATTGACATCCTATAACAGACCTAACACAATCGTTTTGTCCTGGTAGGTAGCAAACATCTGAAGCCCTAATTTTGCGTGCTAAAAAAGTTAACAATTATTGAGTATCTTAGTATGTTGCAGGCCTTGTTCAAAACACTTTTCCTGTATTAAAATATTGACCACAGGTAACCATCTAATAAGATTTTTGCAGATGAAAAAATTGTGACTCAGTGAAATTAAGTACCTTTTTAAGTCATACAGTTAGCAAATTGAAGAACAGGTGTCAGAAGTTAGGAAAACAGACAAAAGAATCCATAATTTTAATTGCTACCATGTACTTCTCTTTAATGCATTTTTTAAAATAAAATTAACATTGTTGTTGGAAGACCAGAGAATGAAAGAAATTAATTACATTCCTAAGACTTGACTATCTGTACTGGCAGGGATAGAATTCCTAAGATTCTCGGAGGAACATTTAGATACATTGAAAACTTCTTGGAGTGTTAGAAAACTCAAAAAGAACAGTTAGGCATGTAAATTTCACATGCTTGTTACCTAGGATTTGCCTTAAGCATAGAAAACAGTGGCAAACGACTTGGGCAATGCATTCTGTTTCTGAAAGTGGCACTAAAAGATATTAGTCTGCCATTTCCTTCCCTTGTGGGATCTTAAATTAAGCTACTCTATAAAATCTGTTGGGGAGCTTTGAAAAATGCTGATATCCAGGGATCATATTCCGTACATGTTGATTCAATTGGTCTGGGATTAGGGCACAGGCATAGGCATTAGTTCTGAAGCTCCCACAGGTGATTCTAATATTTGGCCAGAATTGCCACCCATTGGTATAATACATCAACCTGAAAAAATAAGAAATGCACGTTAGTATTCCTAAATTCTCTTAACAGTCTTGTGCTGCTTCAAAGCATGCATGATCTTTAGGTCAATTGTATTTATGTTGATCTTAATAACTTATACTTCCTCAGCTTGTTACATTTCATGGAGCTCATATTCTCTATTACATAACATTTATATAACTATGACGGTGATAGAGACAGGAGACAGCCAAGGATCCCCAGCAAAACCCCACCTTCAGTCCTAAAACGGCCTGAAGGCTGAAAAACTGGACTGCTGGTTCCAGATGAAGCCTGCCCTTTACCAACTGATTCTTTCTGAATAATGGCCACCTGCACACTGGGAGGACAGGATGCAGCCTCAGGAAGTTCATACCATTTGCAGGGGGTAGGAGCCTGGCCTCTCCTCTTCCTGTGTGGTGACCTGGGAATCAATTTGTGAGGCAGGAAAACTGCCAGCAGGACTCTCGCTTTGCTGAGTTATTTTTCCTTTCTCTTTTCCACCCACTAAATTCCATTTTCCTCACCCTTCTATGTGTCCGCAAGCCTAATCATTCCTGGTTGTGTGACAAAAGGCCAGTTTTAGCTGAACTAAGAAGAAAATTCTGCAACACTTTTGGCATCTAGACATGGGGCTTGAGGAAAGGTGAGTAACATGCAAAGAAGAAATATTTTTTCCTTTTGCTTCTAAGCCTTTTTGTCCTCAGATATCTTGTGAGAGTGGAGGAAATTATGCCTTCCCCCATGTCACTCCTGGGGGTCGGGAATGTCGGCCTTTTCCTTTTCCTTCTCTTTTCAGGATGCATGGGTGAACCGATGGCTCCCCAGCTCCCCTCTTAAGTTTCTCTCCCTGTTAGAGGAACCCATTGGCATAAGAATAAGAGATTAGGCCGGGTGAGGTGGCTCACACCTGAAATCTCAGCATTTGTGAGGCCGAGGTGGGTGGATCAGGAGGTCCGGAGTTTGAGACCAGCCTGGCCAATATGGTGAAACCCTGTCTCTACTAAAAAAACACAAAAATGAGCCGGGCGTGGTGGTGTGTGCCTGTAGTCCCAGCTACTGGAGAGGCTGAGGCAGGAGAATAGCTAGAACCCAGGAGGCGGAGGTTGCAGTGAGCTGAGATTGCGCCACTGCACTCCAGCCTGGGTGACAGAGTGAGACTCCCTCTCAAACAACAACAACAACAACAACAACAAAAAAGAGGTTCTTCCCCAAAACATCTTCCCAACCCTGAACTTTAACTTGTTTTTCTTTACCCTGTCAGAAGTTAATTTTATGTGACACTTTTTTTTTCTTTTTAGAAAAAGTTTTTCTAGGCCAGGACCCCAACTATCACTGTTTATATTCTCTGTAAAGTTTTAATTATAAAAAAAGATTTGTCAGGTTGTTCTTAAGCTGTAGCCAATTCGGTGTGCTCTGCATAACTTTCTGTAAGGTCAGGAGCAAACTTTGCTGCAGGCCTCCATCTTGTTTTACATCCTTGGGAGAGTGACCTGTAACCACGTGGTGATGTTTTGTTTAGCCTCCACCATTTTATAGTGGCAGCCAGGGTCAAACCTGACTTAGGGAATGAGTGCTTTTGGGTTGACATCTGTGTGACTTTTGCTACTTGCTGATTCTCTTCCCCCCATGAACAACTTCTAGTCTTTTCCTTAAATCTTCCTTTGTCTGAGTTACCTTTAAAGGTTCTAAATTTTGTAAGAACTGCTTAGCCCCTTTGACAATACCTCATACACTTGTGGTTAAATCATAACCTTAACTGAGGCATGTTGGTTTCACCTGTGAAGAGACCTTCAGTAGCGTTTGAAAGCCAGAAATATTGGCCGCTTGGTGCGGCTGAAGTTGGGTAATAAAGGAGTTAAAAGGATTTGCTTAGAGAGTGCTCAGCTTAATTAAAAGTGAATATCTGAGTTATAGATATATTTAAAATTAAGCCTTTATGTTTTTCTTTTCTTGGATCTTCTTTTGCTGGAAAAAAAGTTGTTTGTTTTTTTTTTTTTTCAGTCGACTGAATTATTTTTCTCTATTTTGCCTTGGCACTTTTAATGCATGCATGAGATGGGAGAGAACTCTGTTTCCCTCATTAAACCCCAGGAATTAAAAGTGGATGAATCCCTCTCAAAAATCTTTTTTTTCCTCCTACCTATGGCTGTTTATTAGGCTTTAGAAGCTGCATGTTAGCCCTGTCTCTTAAAGCGCTCCACCCAGAGGTCAATAATTCAAATAGAAGAATGGCAAATTAAAGACATTATGGCTGCTGGATTTTCTTCTGCCTGTGTAGTTATATTTTATGTTGTGTGTGTGATGTCTATAAAAAAAGAGCTCTAATTAATTGGCACAAAGGAAGACAAGCACTTGGATCAAATATTTTGTGAAGGGAAGCTAAAAACTGTGGTACCTTTTAGTTCATGTGACTTTAATCTTTGAGAAATAAAAACAGCCTTAAAGATTTTGGTAAAATGCAGATATCACCAAAATGTAAATAGGTGAACTAAATTATGCGGCACTGATACTAGTTTTGCTAAAGGTTTTAAGGTTACAAAGTGACTTTTTGGTTTTTTGAGAACTTTTCAACTTGCCGGCTTCACAATTGATAAGGCCTGGGGACATACGGAATTAACCACACCCTTAATCAGGCTGGAAGGAGTCAAACCTTGGCTGCATCAGCACATAATTAAAACAACTTACCAGATTTTACATTAAAGTTAAAATTGCTAGGAGTTACCATTATAACATGTAATTTAAACTACTGGAAATAGATTTACCTGCAAGGTGTGTAAGAACAGTATGATGTGTTTTTAGTAAAAACTTATAAGAAGGCGCAGAAATAGGGTTCTTACCTAAGTTTAAAGGATTGTTTTGAATTAGATAAGGTAAATCTGGAAATTTAAACAAATGATGGAAGCATTGTTAAAATTAATCTTGCAAAAGAAATTCTGTGTGTGAATATATTGACTAAATTCAAAAGGGTATTATATGGTTTCTCTGTAAATTTAGCATTGAAATAAAAGCACGATGAAGTACTTGTAAGGCATTAATCTGCTCTTTAGCAAAATTTGTACAAGATTATAAAAGATTTTTGCTTTTTTAAATTTGGAAGTCATCATTTTGGCAAAATAAACAACATGATAATCTGGAATTCTATTTCAAAACATCAACTGTTATAAACATCTAACATATTTAACAGGATTCCCAAATTCAAACTTCAATTTCAAAATTATCTTGCCTGACAACTGGCTTTTGGATGCCACAGAAGGCTGGCCTCTGGAGTATCCAAAAGAACAGTAAACAGGATTATTTGATATGTTTAGTTACACAAGATTGCCAACATAGTGTTTAATCTTCTTTAGGTTATATTTTGGTAAATAATACTAATATATGTTCCGAAACTGTATGGGATTTCTAAAATTCTAATGTTTAAAGTATATGCTATCATAATTAAGGTTGTGATGTGAAGTTATTGTAAACCACAGAGATAACCAAACTTCTTTGTCAATTTTGTTTTTAGCTGTAACTACCCTGGGCATTTTGTTATCCACAGACAATTGATATCTTGTTTTAATCCTTTTCAAAAGGTGGTTTATAATAAACTATAGGACTCTGATAGGTGTTCTCAAATACAGCTTTCTGATAACTTTGGAGGTTGTGACATTGGAATAAAGGAAAGTGTACAGGACTTGTGAAGAGCTAATATCTTCATGAATATCAAGCAAAACCAGAATTAACTAAATGGACTGAACTCAGAAAACTGAACCAATCTTTTTGACTTTTGCATGGAATATTGCTGATCCTTGTTTTGTTTTTCAGAGTCAGAGAAACTTATTTTGAACTATTTACAGCTTTTCATATTTGAGCAAGGTATACTCTTGCAAAGAAAATTTGGAGCATATTTGTCTCTCTCTCTCTTTTCCTGGCTTCTCCAGAATTTGGAAACTGTTGCGAGCATTCTGAACTTACAGCAATATAGTTGTTTGCATCAGTGCAATAAGACTCCATTTTCTTTTGCAACAGGACACAATTGTAGAAATTGGTTGTTTTACCGAGGCTTTGACTGGAAGGGTGTGCTTCCCTTTAAGGAGTCAAGCTCAACTTGCAGAACTGATAAAAGCCCGTTGGGAAAACTGGCCTCATACCCTTGTCTGTGCAGTTACTGTACAGGGTTCCCGACCTGTGGTAAGTAAAGAATGTCACTCTCTGACAGGCCCAGGAGCTCCAAGTTTATCTTCAGACCTTAATAGGAGAGGATTACCCAACTCACAGGTATTTGAGGATACAAACCCATTGCTGGGATGGGCTTTAAAAAGTTTTATCTGAGATTCCCTGTGGAACAGAATTCCATCAAAGCCAACCCAAAAGTCCTATGTAGAAATAATTATTCTTGCTGCACTTGATGCAAATAAGCAGGCCAAGTATAAGACTAAAGTCTATCTTGTAAGCAACTCAGTCCTATCATTATTTGTTTTTTAACAAAAATGAGGACTGGAGAGAGAGAAATTGTATTCAAAACTTACACATCTGTCATTAAATTCTACACTCAGTTGTTTTTAGGTTTTTGCCTACATTTTAAACTAACTCTGCTTGTTCCGGTGAACAAACCAGCAGTCTCCAGATGCAGCTCAAAAAGAACAAAAGGGATGGATGATGTAAAAATCCGGATCAATATTCTACTTCTGAGCAATTTTTCTGCAAATCCTGCCAGGTGATGGGAATAAATAGAATGCCCATCAAACAGAGGTTTCCTTTTTTTTGGAAAGTAAGACCAAGTGAGCTAACCAAAGCCAAGCCCCATGTATCTAAATCTTAGCAAGCAGAACTATAGCCACCAGTTATCTGGGTATGTCATAAGATATCCTTTTTCCCCCTTGTTGTTGGAGGACTCAATTCCACAGCTTCACCTTAGCATTTGGCTTATGATGAGCAGTCTATGTAGCCACCCTGAGACACATTTTTGTCCCAAACTAAATTCCAAGCTTCAGTTCAAAGCTCTAGGAAAGAAAATGGGATCTAAGGGGTCCAGAGACAGACGTTAATGGAAGTTAAAAGGCACAGCACAGGTAAGCATGACTGATTCGTGTCCATTAAGCCAAGCTTCCCATTTCATGGATAAAGGTCATGCTAATATCTATGGCATAATTCCCAAGGTCTAGGGAATTCAAAGGATACTGGCAGCAGGTGAGATAGGGCATATGTAGGTAAGAGTGGGTATTGCTACCCTCTAGGCCCCCCTGTTAATATGGGTGAAAGCCACTTTGACACCCATGGATGCACCCTGTTTTGGTCTCTGAGACTTGGGAATACAAGGACAAAGGAAAGAAACACGAACGTTTTGCTTTTCTTCCCTCACATACCCTGTGAGGTTGTGCATTGTTAAAATTTTGGAATTTATTTAGATAATGTTTACTCAAATATGGATGATGATCATCATGAAAACAAGTTTTCAGAAACAGCAGTGAAGACAATCTGTTCAGGAATAATTTAGATTTATTCTGCAAAAAAAACCTAGTGGTTTTCTTCCTTATTTCTTTGTTTCTGCATGTTGCACATATTAAAAGTACTAGGCAATTGTTGTTATTTCCCTGTACACTATTAAACCTGCTTATTAGGGATGGATGCACGGGGTAACCCAGGGTGATGGCTAGGTTTAATAGTGTGATTTATTAAAGATTTCATATTTACCTAGTTTATGAGCTAGAGGCAATCTAAATTAAAATCAATGAAGATAAAATTAAATAACAAAGAATCAATGAAAGTATTTACAACAAAAATGAGGTATTTACAAATGTTATTCATAAATGCTAATCAAATGCCATTATTTAATTGCTAGTGGATCTGAGATGTGTTTCATAGTCATTGTGTTTTCAAGCCATGCTTTCTTCTGTGTCCTGACTCTTCGAATCTGAAATGAGGAGATTCAGGAAGGGGAATTTGAATCTGTTTGTATTTTCTTCTCTTGACTTAAAATATAGGGGAAGAAAGTGGTTGGCCCTGGCCATGTCTGCTTCACTCTGTCATTTGTATTCCTCTAGAGTCCCTAAAAGAGAGTCACTCCTAGGGTGTGGATTAGACCTTATTTTTGCCTTCTAAATACCAGGAAGCCATTGCTCATTTCCGGTGGTGAAATATGCTCTTCATTTATTTATTTTCCCTAGTTGTAGAGTAGATTTATTCTTACTATCTTCTTAGCTCATGGTGACCTATGGCATACTATGTAAGATGATTGGCTGGAAACTTGCTAGAGAGGTCTCAAAAGCATGGGTTCTGGAGTCAGGAAGCCTTGTGTCAAATTCTGGGTAACTTTGGTCAGACCACTTAACCTCTCTGTGCCTCCATTTCCTTACCTGTAAAACAATTCTAACAATCACATACCTCTCACCGGATTGTAGTAAGAATTAAATAACCTAGTACATGAAAAGCACTTATAATTGTGCCTGCATCATAGTAATTACAACAAAGACTTATAATTGTGCCTGCATCATGGTAATTACAACAAAGACTTATAATTGTGCCTGCATCATGGTAATTACAAGTATATCATTTTTATGATAATAATACAGAAATACAGGAATACATTCAATGACCTTGTCTTCCTCATCTCTGTCTTGCAAACCATTACCAAATCATAAAAAAGTGTTTTTCAGACTCTAGGTGGCAATTCATTAGTGATTTGAGAGGTCAGTTTTTTGGCGTGTGGCTTATATTATTTTTCAGTTGAAACAGAATAGAAAAATACCAGAGCTCATCACACATAGGACAAATATCGTTCCATGAAATGTTTGGTTCAACCCTGTGTGTGTGTGTGTGTGTGTGTGTGTGTGGGCGCTAGCTCACAATTTGAAATGGATTTTATGCCATGTGCACATTTTATCTGTCTCACTAAACCAGAGGAAAAGGAAAAACTTCAATGGAGTCTATAGCCATTTACCCAGTCCCAACATGCCCAAGGTATATGTCACTCTAGTTGATACATGTGACTCAACAGAGAAAACAAAAAGCCTACCTCCAAAGTCTGTGATATGTATTCCTGGTAGCTCTTGAGGGAAGAGGGGCAGAGGAGGCTGACATAAGTTCCATGCACTTTTGACAATCACTGCACTAGACTATAAACACCTTAAGATCTAGCGCTCATCTTTGTATTTTTATAGCGCCCTCCATGTTTGAGATGTGTAATACATATTTATCTAATAAATTGCCACAATTTACACAGAGTTCTGTTTAAAGAATACTGATAATGCTTAAAGAGCAAATGCATTTATTAAACAACTACTCTTGGAGGCAAGATGTGTTTTGCAATATGATCCAAAGGAAAGAGTTGTCAAATTTGGACATGAGTGAATATTTGACGGGAAGAATTTCTTTCTAAGGATGCGATTATAATGAACGTTAGCAGCTCTCCTTTGCTAGATATGACAGTCTAACGATGTGACATTGGTAAAGTCAGCAATCTGTCTGCCTGCTCTCTTGGTTGGATGCAAATACAGATGTATCTTGCTTTATACAAGAGATAAATATACAAGAATCTTTATTATTTACAGGAGGATTTGCAAAAACCTTACTGTAAAATAAAACAACTTGGTGTATTGTGAATATCTTTTGACAAATTTCTCAGAATTTCCCTCTACTCACCAGAAAATTTCCTCCATGTCTCATCACAATTTGAATATAAATGAATTCAAATTCACAAGCATCACATAACATTAACTGCCTCATATTCTTTCTTGAATAATGCAGAGCCTTCCATCCAAGTCCCTCCAAGGCATATCTTCGACTTTCCCCAAAGATGCCTTAGTTTTTCATAGATATGATACTATAAGGATCTTCCCATCAAGTTCCTCTGATTGACATAGAATATTCCAGAAGTCACTTGAGAGCAGTACCTCACCCTTACCTCTGCTACCAGCACCTTCATGACAATGTGGTCATTTGTGGCTAGGGTAGAACCCTGGGTGCTTCCAAAGTGGCAGACTCTAGTGTAATCAAGCACTGCTGGATTGCTGCAGTTTCTTCTGCACTGGAGCCATGTCGTCCTCCACGAGAAATGCGGAGGTTGTCCCTCTTTCCAAATGGGTCATACTATCAGATGTGAGGTTTCCTGCAGGGCTGCTTTTATGCTTTTGTGCATAAATCTTTTGTCAAAAGACTTCTTTTAACTTTTGTCTGAAGCTTCTTCCTCCTTATGTGTCAAGCAGGAGTCCATGAGGCTGGCGAGGCCGCTGATTTGTATTAGACACCACAGGAATGATACCTAGGTGTCAGAAGCTTTGTAAGGGCCTACAAAAATGCTTGACATCTGAATCTAAAAAAAAAACACTTCAAAAATACAAAAAGTGCTATACTTTGGATATTTGTACCATCCAAATCTCATGTTGATAATGTAATCCCAACTGATGGAGGTGGGTCCCGGTGGGGGGGTGGGGGGGGGGTTAGACCATGAGGGTGGATCCCTCATGATCAATCATGTAAGGTTCCCGAGACCCTTAGTAGAAGTAGGTTCTGGAGCAATGCTTGTACAGCCTGTAGAACTGTAAGATAATTAAATCTCTTCTCTTTCTGAATAACCCAGTCTCAGATATTTCTTTATAGTAATGCAAGAATGGCCTAATGCAAAAATCATACTAAAAATAAAAATTAATCTACAAAATGTAACCTCATAAAAGTCTGGATTCCGGCTCAGGCTATCTTGCCAGTGCTACAAAACAGCTAGTTTTCCTCATCTATAAAACAGATAAAGTGAATCCTAACTCATAAGGTTGTTACGAAAATGAAGTATGTTAACAAAAAGCTCTTAGAAGTGTGCATGACACATGGTATTTGTCTAATAAATGTTGCCTGCTAGTATACTTAATTTTCATCATTATAAAACAACTTTTAAAGTTGTTATTGTGACTTTACAAGAATTCCTGCTTATAGAACACAAGTGTAGAATTATAGCCACTTTAAAATGAATGACTTTCATTAAAATAATTTAAAAATCTATATTGTGTAATTAATTTAACACAAAACGTGAGTGTCTTTAACGTATTTGACATGATATAGGTAGTGTAGGATCAACAAAAGTGAAAGTGCACATCACCCACTCTCTTAGCAAATGATGCTGTTATGGCCTGTCGAGAGGGACCTCCAGAATACATCCAGGAAGATGTATTTTTCGTCATTCACCTTTCCTTGATTTAGACATAATAATGGGCTCTTGGTCTAGATCATACTTTCTAAGAAGAGAAAAAAAGTTGCATTCCTTCACTAAAATATCTCCAATTCAAATTCTGTTTAAGTGGCTAAAGTTCCAAAGTTCAGGATTTCAGAGAACTCTAAAAATGGTTGGTTATGTCCTAGATTGCTATTCTCCCAAAGAGGTTTGAAAGGTGAAAAGGTAAATCTCTAATGGAATGCTTATCAAACTCCAAGAGAAAATGAATAAAATGGAGAACAAAGTTGAAAAAAATGAAGATGAAAATGAAGAACTAATGGGGAGAAGCATCTATGCTTTTACAGCCTTTACATGCCATTACTTTAATGGTAACATATGACATGTCAGTCATAGTTTTCAGAGCACCTTCTCACTTGCAGTCACTGGGTGATCACCACTCTTTTTGAAGGTGAAAAGAATACAATACTAAAACCAAACGTACTTAAGTGATTGTAATGAAGCAGATACTATTCTAAGCACATTAAGCTCATGGCATCCCTATTAGGTAGTTGATGTTATTAGAAAAACTTTGCAGATGAAGGGACTTAGGCATATGGCTCAAGTCAGCAGTGATGGAACTGCCACCTATACTCAGGTCACCTGACTGCATATCCAGGGTTTCTTCTTCCAGAATGCACCAACTTGAAATGTTTAGAAAGTAACCAGCCAGTTAAGGGTGATTTTGTTGTAATGATACTAAATTTATTCCGCTGTTACATAATACAGAATTAGGGACGTCAGTGAGTTCAACCCCTGCCTCCAGGCAGGACAAACTAGAAATAATTCCTGACATATGCAAAACCCATCTTCCTTTTAAAGACATCAAGAGGAAGTGGTCTCATGACCTCCCATAGTAACACCCAGGATATAAAGAAGAGTTTGTATAGCTCTAGCACTATTGCACATTCTTAGGGAATGAGAAAAATCTCATTAAAATTTCATTTCATGCCACTGAGAAATGCAAAGAGGACTCTAACTTAATTCAAAATTTTAAATAAATATCAAGACTTCTGAGATAGCTAAAGCTCAGCAAAGCTTGCATAATTGTGTTTTACGATTAACAGAGATGAGGAGCAGTGTGGTCTTTCAACAGAAGCACCCCAGTCAAATTTATAAGTAATAAAGTTAATTCACTACTTGACACTACAGAATGTGTGTTTACCTTAGGGTAGTAATCTGCAAACTATACACTATGAGTCAAATATAGCCAATGACCCGTTTTGGTCTGGCAGACAAGCAAAGATGATTTTTATATTTTAGGTGGCTGAAGAAAACCCAGATAATTCTATTTGTGTCATGTGAAAAATCATATAAAACTCAAATGTCATTGTCCATAAATACAGTTTTTTGGGGAAATACAGCCATTCCATTCTATTATGTATTGTGTATTGTGACTTTCACGGTATAAGGGCAGAGTTGAGTTGTAGTAACAGATACCTTATGGCCTAAAAAGCCCAAAATATTTACTATCTGGCCTTTTGCATAAAAAGTTTGTTAATCCCTGGTAGTGAGGCAAATGAAAACAAGTATCTTTTTGCTTTTACCCACTTCCCTTCATTCAGATGAAGGATGGTATGAAACATTCGGAATCAGGATGCTAGTAAGCATCTGTAAGGCCTCACTGGGCCTTGAGGATGAACCCTGATCTGGTTTCATTTACATGGGGGCAGTCATGGTCCCAGACTCACTCCTGTCTATATTAGTCCTTTACAGTCTACGACTAGGAGTCCTTTGGAATTGCTTGACAGGGATTAGAGGAAAAACATGTGACCTCAAATGTCCTTAGTGCTCTTGGAAGATTGGAATACAGCAGTCCCCATTTATCCATGAGGGATATGTTCCAAGACCCCTAGCGGATGCCTGAAAGCATGGATGGTACCAAATCATATATATGCTCTTTTATTCTATACATGCGCACCTGTGATAAAGTTTAATTTATAAATTAGACACAGTAAGAGATTAAAAACAATAACTAAAAATAAAGTAGAACAATTCGAACATTATGCCAACATCACAACTCTTGCACTTTAAGGCCATTATTAAGAAAATAAAAGTTATGTGGGCCGGGCACGGTGGCGCACACCTGTAATCCCAGCACTTTGGGAGACGGAGGCAGGTGGATCACGAGATCAAGAGATCGAGACCATCCTGGCCAACACAGTGAAACCCCGTCTCTACCAAAAATACAAAAATTAACTGGGTGTGGTGGCGGGCGCCTGTCACCCCAGCTACTTGGGAGACTGAGGCAGGAGAATCACTTGAACCTGGGAGGCGGAGGGTGCAGTGAGCCGAGATCATGCCACTGCACTCCAGTCTGGCGACAGAGCGAGACTCCATCTCAAAAAAAAAAAAAAAAAAAGGTTATGTGAACACAAGCACTGCAATACCACTATAGTCAATCTGATAACCAAGGTGGCTAGTAAGTGACTAATGGGCAGGTGATGTGTGTGCTTGAATATACTGGACAAAGGGATGGTTCAGATCTGGGCAGGAAGGAATGGTATGGCATAAAACTTTATCATGCTACTCAGAGCAGCATGTAATTTCAAAGCTATTAATCGTTTATCTCTGGAATTCGACTTTTAGTATTTTCATGTGACAGTTTATCTCTGGTGACTGAAACTGCACAAAGTGAAACCATGGATAAGAGGAGGCTACTCTATATAAGTAATACATAAATATCCATATTTAAGTTTATTTTTCTCACTTTAATAGTTGTATATATGGAACCTGCTTTTGGTATTTTTAAAACATTTATTTTTAATTGACAAAAGTTTTATGTGTTTATTGTATATAACATGTTTTGAAATATATATATACACATTGTAAAATGGCTAAATTTAGCTAAATATCATATGCATTTCCTCAAATAATTATCATTTCTTGTAAGAACACTTAAAATATATACTCAATTTTCAAAAAATAAAATACATTAGCCAGGCGTGGTGGCTCATGCCTGTAATCCCAGCACTTTGGGAGGATGACGCGGGTGGATCACCTGAGGTCAAGAGTTCGAGACCAGGCTGGCCAACATGACGAAACCCCGTCTCTTCTAAAAATACAAAAGAAAATTAGCTGGGCGTGGTGGCATGCACCTGTAATCCCAGTTACTTGGAAGGTTGGGGCAGAAGAATTGCTTGAACTCGGGAGGCGGAGGTTGCAGTGAGCCAAGATTGCACTCCAGCCTGGGCAACAGCAAGGCTGTGTCTCAAAAACAAACAAACAAAAACAAAAATCAAAAATGACACAGTAAGTGTAGTCATGGTATTATACAATAGATCATTTAAACTTATTCTTCATAAGTGAAATTTGATATCCTTTATCAAGTATCTCTCCACGCCCAACCCACAGCTCTGATAACCACCATTGTACTCTCTGCTTCTGAGTTTAACATTTGCGATTAAAAATATAAGTGAGATTATAAGGTATTGATGTTTCTGTGCCTAGCTCATTTCACTAAATATAATGCTGTCCAGGTTCATCCATGTTGTTGTACATGACAGGATTTTCTTCTTTTCTAAGGCAAAAGAGTATTTCATTGCGTATCTGTACCACATTTTCTTTCATTCGTTCATTGATGCATACTTAGATTGATTCCATATCTTGACTTTTGTGAAGAATGCTGCAGGAATGTGGAATGCAGTTATCTCTTTGATATAATGATTTCATTAATTAATTGATATAATTGATTGCATTCATAGAATTGATTTCATTTCCTTTGGATATATACCCAGTAGTGGGATTACTGGATCATCTGTTTATAGTTTTTTGAGGAACCTCCATGCTGTTTTCCATAATGGTTGTAATAATTTACACTCCTGCCAACAGCATTGGTTCCCTTTTATCCACATGCTTATCAACACTTGTCTTTTGTCTTTTTGATACTAGCCATTATAACATATGTGAGACAACAGTGCATTGTTATTTTAGTTTACATTTCCTTAATGATTAGTGACATTGAAAACTGTTTTATATTCCTGTTGGCCATTTTTACGTCTTCTGTTGAGAAATGTCTCTTCAGGCCCTTAGCCCATTTTTTAATGTGGTGATTCATTTTCTTTTTATAAAGTTGTACAAGTTCCTTATATTGTGGGATATTAACCCCTGATAAGATATACAGGTTCCAAATATTTTCTCTTCTTCTGGAAGTAACATCTTCAGTCTCTTGATTGTTTCATTTGCTTCAAAGAAGCTTTTTAGTTTGATGAAATCCCATTTGTCTATTTAAGGTTTTTTGGCCTGTGCTTTTGGGGTCGTATCCAAAACTCATTGTCCAGACCAATGTTATGGAGATTTTTCCCTTACATATTCTTCTTGTAGTTTTATAGTTTCAGTTCTTACATTTCAGTGTTTAATTTATGTTGGGTTAATTTTTGTATATGGTGTGACATAAGGGTCTAATTTCATTCTTCTGTATACATGGTTATCTAGTTGTCTCAACACTATTTCTTGAAGAAACTGTTCCTTCCCCATTGTGTATTCTTGGCACCTTTGTCAAGAATAAATTGACAGTAGGCCGGGTTTGATGGGTCATGCCTGTAATCCCAGCACTTTGGGAGGCCGAGGCAGGTGGATCACCTGAGGTCAGGTGTTCGAGACCAGCTTGACCAATGGGGTGAAACCCCATCTCCACTAAAAGTACAAAACTAGCCAGGCGTGTTGGCGCATGCCTGTAATCCCGGCTACCTAGGAGGCTGAGGCAGGAGAATCACTTGAATCCAGGAGGAGGAGGTTGCAGTGAGCTGAAATTGTGCCATTGCACTCCAGCCTGGGCAACAACTCCATCTCAATAAATAAATAAATAAATAAATAATAAAATAAATAAATAAATTGCCAGTAAATGTACAGATTTATTTCTAGGTTCTCTATTCTATTCCATTGGTGTATGTCTCTTTTTTATGTCAGTAGTACCTTGCTGGTACTACTATACTTTACCATACTTTATAGTATATTTTGAAGTCAGGTACTTTGAGGCCTCCAGCTTTGTTCTTTTGCCCAAGATTGCTTTGGTTATTCTGGGTCTCTTGTGGTTCCATAAAGTTTTTAGGATTTTTTTTTTTTTTCTTTTTTGACTTACATGAAAAAATGTCAAAGGAATTTTGACAGGGATAGCATGGACTCTGTAGATCACTTAGGGTAGTATGGACATTTTAACAATATTAATTATTCTAATCCCTGAGCATGAGATATCTTTCCATTTGTTTCTATATTCTTTAATTTTTTCAACAATGTTTTTTACTTTTCAGTATATAGGATTGTCACCTTTTTTTGTTAAATTTATTCCTAAACATTCTATTTTTTTTTTTTTTTGCAGCTATTGGAAATGGGATTTTGTCTTCATTTCTGTCATTATCAATGATAATTAATTGTTAGTATTAGAAATGCTACTGGTTTTTATATGTTGATTTTGCATTCTGCAACTTCATTGGATTTATTTGTTCTAAGCGCTTTTTGTTGGAGTCTTTAGGATTTTCTATGTATAAGATCATGCTATCTGCAAACATGAACAATTTAACTGCTTCCTTTCCAATTTGGATGGCTTTTATTTATTTTTCTTGCCTGATTTCTGTATATCAGACTTCTAGTACTATATTGAATATAAGCGATAAATGTGGACCTCCTTGTCTTTTTCCTGATCTTAGAGAAGAAGCTTTTAGGTTTCCTCCATTGAGGATGATATAAACTGTGGATTTGTCATTTATGGCCTTTGTTTTTTGTTTGTTTGAGGTACGTTCTTTCTATACCTAATTTGTTGAGACTTTTTCTCATAGAAATATATTGAACCTTGTTAGATAATCTTTCCACATTTATTGAGGTGATATTTATTTTGTTCTTCATTCTGTTAATGTGGCGTATCACTTTTATAGATTTGTGTATCTTGAACCATGCTTGCATCCCTTGGTTAAATCCCACTTGATCATAGAGAATGATATTTTTTACGTTGTTGAATTCAGTTTTCTGGCATTTTGTTGAGAATTTTTGATTCCATGTTCATCAGATATATTAACCTGTCATTTTCATTTGTTGTAGTACTCTTGTCTGGTTTTATTATCAGAGTAATGTGGGACTCATAAATTGAGTTTGCAAGCTTTCTCTCCCTTCAATTTTTGAAAGGCTTTGAAGAGAATTGGTATTAGTTCTTCTTTACATGTTTGGTGGAATTAATCAGTGAAATCACCTCTTCTTGGTCTTTTTTTTTTTAGAGTTTTTTTTTCCTGTTAGTTCAGTCTCCTTACTTGCTATGATTCTGTTAAGTTTTATATTCCTCCATGACCCCCTCTTGATAAGTTGTAAGTTGTATCTAGAAATGTATCTATTTCTTCGATGTGATCTCATTTGTTGGCATAGAGTTGTTAATAGTAGTCTGCTCTGATCCTTTTTTTATTTTGTGGTATCAGTTGTAATGTCTTTTCTTTCATTTTTGATTTTATTTATTTGAGGTTTTTTTGTTGATTAGTCTAAGGTTTGTCAATTTTGTTTATCTTTTCAAAAAACAACACATTAATCTTTTTTTTGTTTTTCTAGTCTATCATTTATTTCTGCTCTGATTTTTAATATTCTTTAGTTCTACACACTTCAGGCTATGCTTACTCTCCTTTTTCTAGTTCCTTGAGGTATAAAATTAGGCTATTTATTTCAAATATTTCTCTTTTTTATGTAAATGTGTATTGCTATGAACTTCTCTCTTGGAACTGCTTTTGCTAAATCTTATAAATTTTGGTATTTTGTGTATTTTTATTTGAAATTTCTCTTTGAATTTCTTCTTTAACCTATTGGTTGTTCAGGAGCATGTTGTTTAATATTCACGCATTTGTAAATTTTCTGATATTCATTCTGTTATTGATTTCTACTTTTATACTATTGTTGGTTGGAAAAGATATTTGTTATGATTTGCTAAGATCTTTAAGTCTTAGGTTTTGTCTCCTAACATATGATTTATCTGGAAGAATGATCCATGTGCACTTGAGACTAATGTGTGTGCCGTTGTTGGATGGAATGTTCCTTATATTTCTGTAGTTTCCTTTTAATCTAAAGTCTGAGGTTTCCTTATTGATTCTCTGTATGGACAATTTATGAATAACTGAAAGTGGGGTATAAAATCTCCTACTATTGTGACATTACAGCCTGTCTTCAGAAGTATTAAAATTTACTTTATATATTCAGGTGCTCTGCTCTTGGCTGCATATATATTTATAATTGTTATGATTTTTTTTGATAATTTGACTCCTTTTTCAATATATAATGACTTGTCTCCTTTTACAGGTTTTTACTTAAAATGTATTTTATCTGATATGACTACCACTGGTTTCCATTTGCATGAAATATATTTTTCCATTCCTTCACTTTCAGTCTAGTGTGTCCTTAAAGGTAAAGCTAGTCTCTTGTAAGCAGTATATTGTTTTGTCTACTTTTTTTTATCCATTCAAACCCTCTGTGTCTTTTGATTCATGAATTCAATCCATTTACATTTAAGGTAGTTATTCACAGGTAAGGACTTATACCCATTTTGTTTTATAGAGCCTTTGTTTCCTTTTCCTCCTCTTGCTGTCTTTTGTAATCAGATAATTTTCTTTAGTGGCATGCTTTGATATCTTGCTTTTATCTTTTGTGGATGTACAAAAGGTTTTTACTTTGCGGTTACCATGAGACTTACATAAAACATCTTATAGTTAAAACAGGCTATTCTGCTTTAAGCTGATAACATATTAAATTTAATCTCTTTTTTTTTTTTTTTTGAGACGGAGTCTCGCTCTGCCGCCCAGGCTGGAGGGCAGTGGCCGGATCTCAGCTCACTGCAAGCTCCGCCTCCCGGGTTCACGCCATTCTCCTGCCTCAGCCTCCCGAGTAGCTGGGACTACAGGCACCCACCACCTCGCCTGGCTAGTTTTTTGTATTTTTTAGTAGAGACGGGGTTTCACCGTGTCAGCCAGGATGGTCTCGATCTCCTGACCTCGTGATCCGCCCGTCTCGGCCTCCCAAAGTGCTGGGATTACAGGCTTGAGCCACCGCGCCTGGCCTAATCTCATTTTTAAAAACTTATTTGCTTTACCTTACCCCTTACAAATTTTATGTTTTCAATATCACAGTGTGCATCTTTTTATTTTGTGTGTGTCTTAAAAATTATTATAGCTATTATTATTTTAATAGTTTTGTCTTTTAACCTTCAAGGAAAAGATGTAAATGGCTCACACAGCACCTTAAGTTTTCTGAATTTGTGTACTTTTATGAATGAGTTTAATATTTTCATATGTTTTTGTGATACTAATCAGCATAGTTTTCTTTCAGCTTGAAGAACTTCCTTTTACATTTTTTCTAAGACAGGTCTGTTGGTGATAAACTCCCCAGCTTTTGTTTAAGAAAGTTTTTATCTCTTCATTTCTGAAGAACAGTCTTTTTCAGGTAAAGTATTCTTAGTTGTCAGATTATTTTCCATCAGCCCTTTGAAGTATGTTGTTTATGTATCATCTTTGGGCTGAGCCTCCTGACCCAGTGCAGAGCCAGTCCAGTCAACATAGACTCAGGCTTAAAGACTGCACCAGGGCGGGCCAGGATGGCCCCTGTAGCTCTGGGCTCTGGATTGGAAAGAAAAGTGCAGCCTCACTCTCCCCTTACATGTAAGGTTTCTGCTGAGAAATCTGCTGCTACCCTTATTGAAGCTCTCTTATGTGTCACTTGCTCCTTTTCTCTTGCTGCTTTTGGGATCCTTTCTTTGTCTTTGAGTGGTTTGGTTATAATATGTCTTGGTATAATCTTGTTTGGATTGAATCTGAATAGAGACACTTGGTATTCCTGTACCTGGATATACCTTTTCTCATCTTAGGAGAATTTTCTGCTATTTTTTAAAGTTTTGTTCTACCCCTTTGCTTTTCTGTTTTTCTTCATCAACTCCTAAAATAAATCATTTGGTGTTTCGGTGTGGTCCCTTAAAGCCTATAAACTTTTTTCATTCTTTTTTTTTTTTTTTTTCTCCTCTGACTATATGTTTACAAGTAAACTGTCTTTGATTTTACATATTCTTTCATTTGCTTGATTAATTCTGCTTTTGATGCATTCTACTGTATTTTTCATTTCATTAATTGTTTCAATTCCAGGATGTCTGTTTGATTTTTGTTCTAAGTTCAATCTCTCTGATAAATTTATTTTGTTGGTCATTGATTATTTTACCAATTTCATTGAATTATTTCTCTCTTCTCAAAGTTTAATGAACTTCCTTAAACCAATTATTGTGAATTATTTGTTAGGCAGTTCACATATCTCCATTTATTTAATGGGGCATCTACTGGGTGATTACTCTATTTTTTGATGGTGTTATGAGTTCTTTTCTTGTTTCTTGTTGCCTTATGTCGATATCTGCACATTTGAAGAGGTAAGGACTTATTTTAATCTTTGCAGACTGACTGCCTGGGAAAGTCCTTCACCAATCAACTCATTCAGAGAGTTTTGGCAGGATACCTGTTGTGATCTGTAGGCAGACTTGTTGGACTTCTTGGGCAGGCTGGCCTGGTGTCTGGGTCAGCTGATGGATGGGCCTGGCACCTAGGTCCACATGGTTGAGCCTAGAGTTTGAATCCTTTGGGTGAATCTGATGATTAGATTCATGGCAGCAGGCAAGAGCCTGTATCCATGGTAAAGCCTGAAGTGTGGGTCTACAGGTGCTGACTTTGTGCTGGGGTGAGCATTGAGACTGAGTGTGCTGTGGTAAGCCAGGCACTGGGATGAACTTTGTTCCTGGGCTGAGTCTGAAGCCTGGGTGCTTGGAAAGTGGCCTGGCCCTGGGGAAGGACTGTGTCCTGTGTGCGTGGAGACATATTTAGAGCCTGGGTCTACAGGGGTGGTTATGGAGTGTCAGTCCATGAGTTCTGCCTGGCACTGGGGTCCATTGGGGTGGGCCTGGATCTTCGTTCTGCTGAAACACGCCTTGACCCTAGGTCCACTGGAGTCTCAAACTACTGAGACTGACCTGGAGACTGGAGTTGGCCTAGTACTGGGACAGGCATGCAACCTTAGTCTTTGGGGGCTAGTCTGGAGCCTGGGGTCTTGGGTGCTGGCCTTATGCCTGCAACCACAGGGTCTGGCCTGGAGTCTGGTACGGTGGAAACAAGCCTAGAGTATGAGTCTGCACGTACTCTCCTGAAGGGTTACTGTGTGGATGCTGGCCTGTAGGTTATGCCTGTGAATGTTGGCCCAGGTACTGGGGCCGTAAGAATCAGCCTGGAACCTTCGTCCCTAGCAGTGGTCTTGGAGCCTGGGTTCTTGGGATGAGCACAGCACTGGGGTCCACTGGGATGGACCTAGACCAATTGTCTGGTAGAGCATGGGACCACAGGAGTTGGCCAAGAGGGTAGAGCTGCAGGGCCCAGGCTGGTACCTGGTAGGCCTGGAGTCTGTGTCCATGGGTGTTGGCCTGATGCCTGACCTAGGCTGTGGAATGCCTAAAGCCTGAGATTGTATACACCAACCTGATTCTGGACTCGTCTGGAACCTTGAACAGTCTTGGACCCTGGGGCCACAGGAGCTGCCCTAGCACTTTGGTGGACCTAAAACCTGGGGATGTGGGGCCAGTCTGTTTCTGAGAATGGTTCAGTTCCCCGGGATACTGTAATCAGCCTGGGCCTGGTGCAGGCCTGGAGCCTAAGTCTCTGTGGTCTGGCCTGGCTCTGGGATGGCTCAAGAGGCTCAGTCCACAGTTACCAGTCTGGAGTCTGGAACTCTGGGGGCCTGTTCAGTGCTGAGTTTTATTGGAATGGGTCCAATGTTAGGGACGAGGACAAAGTCCATTGCTCACTTCCCTCTCCTTACCCTAAGCAGAGGGTATTGCTATCCATGCTGTGCGACCTGGGGTTGTGGAGGGGTGATGCAAGTGATGTGAAACTTTCCTACCCTCTTCAACGCGTCTTCTTCTTTCTGTGCTACTTCTAGGTGCTGCAGTCTCTCACTTCATTTACTTAGCCCTTGTCAAAGTATATTTGTGTGTGCATAGTTATTCAAATGGATGTTTCTGCAGTGGGAGGAGATGAGTCCTGGAAAGCTTTATTCTCCCATCTTGCGGATGTTCAGACCATTCCTCTAGTTATTTGTGTCATTGAGATCTGCATTTCTCTTTGGGCAATAGCAGTAACAGGTCTAAACCAAACTGACATTAATTTTGAGTAATAGAGTTTCCTCTTTTTAAAATTTATTGATTTCCTAAACCTGCATGGCTGCAAGCATGTGTGTCATCTCTATTAATTGCGAAGCTCGGTGTGGTCTTCAGAATATAGAAAGAGATAAAGACACAGTCCCTGTCTTCAAGAAGCTCACGGTCCGAGGTCGGGGGAGGGCTGGGGCAGAGAGACCTTTATCTTTTGTTACCTTTTATGTACGAATTGCCTTGTTAAACTTCTTCATGCAGCTTACTGAGACCAGAGAACAGGGAACACTTACATCTCCCTGGGGAATAGCACTGGAGCTGGGTCTTTGTGTATTAATAGAAATGTATAGGGAAGACGGAGAGTGAGGGGAGGTGAAGGAATCCAGAAATTTGTAATGGCACTAAAAAATGTATGGGCATGCGAAGGGGCCTGGACGAACCTAGAAATGGCCTGACCTAGTGTTCACTGTGTGCATATCTGAAGGTGGAAAAAGTAGGAGAGAATTGGGAAAGTGGAAAGGATATGAGACTCAAAAGAGAAAAATAGGTGCCAGGCTATAGAAGGCCTTGAGTGCCACCAGGATGAAGAGTTTAGACTTTAGGCTTTATTACTTTATCATTGCATTAATGAAAATAATAATAATTTAAAAAAACCTCAAGAGATTTTAAGCCACGCATGAAGTAATTCAATGTTAGAAGCTGGCTTAATAGTTCAGAATAATAATATTGGCAGTTTGAACTGCATTCTAGTTTAATGGTTATATCCATTCATGTTTTTTTTTTTTCCACTAGTTTTTATACTGCTACAGCAAACAACTTCAAAATCTAAGTGGCTTACAATAGCCAGAAAAACCACATTTCTCATTAGCAGTACATGTCTTCCACGATTGGCTTTGGCTTTTCTTTCTGTGCCTTCTTTTTGTTTTGGGAGCCAGGCTAAAGGAGCAGTCCCTACCTGGGCCATCCTAGGCTGATGTGAGATGGCAAATGGAGTGATGACAGAACCAAACAATAGCTTTTAAAGTTTCTCTTTGAAAAATGGCACGTATCATCTCCATTAATTATTATTAATTTTTTACTGGCAAATCATGTCACATGACTTAGACAAACTGGAGAGCATAGTGCAGTCAACTCACATAGAGGGAAACAAATATTGGAAACAAACATTAGAAGGAAACATGTAATCCATTGGAATAGTAAGTGTACAACCTTACCACCTAGGCTTATATCCCAGGTCTGCTACTTCCTAGCTATGTAAACTCTGGCAATTTACTTAACCTTTCTGTAAGTGTTATTTACTATTAGAATAATTTTAATGAAAACATGGAAGTGAATATTCATATATAGGCTTGTAACATTTGCCTTTTAAAATTGTCCTCTAACCTTATCTTTACAAAGCCTTCCCAGGTCCTGGAACCCTTATACTTCCATCGAATTTTGGACCTGCGCAAGGCTATGGTCACCTATGTCTCAAAATACTAAATACAACTCAGATTTACCCTTGTAGTTTCTACTCTGCCTAACAGAGCACTTTGCTTTGAGGAGGCCCTCAGCAACATCTGTTCTAATGAATGGAATTAGATCTGCCGAGGCTCTGTGGGAAGCTGCCAATAGCAGTGATTTGGAAATTGCATTCAAATGGTCCTTAGATTGGCAAAGTGAGTGAATAAAAGGGTTTAGGACATTGTGGTTGAAATAACTCTTTTAGGACACTAATATCACCAACTGACATTTATATGGAGCTTCTATGTGGCAGACATTTTACATGCACTATCTCATTTAATATTCACATTTTTTCCCAGGAAGATGTTTCATCATCTTTATATTGTAGGCAAGGAAATGGAGACACAAAGATTCTGGAAAACTTTCCTAAGGTTATACAATAAGGAAACAGTAGGAGTAGGGTTGAAATCATGACAGTCTACTTTCCGAGTCCATAATCTGAACTGTTGTAGGATCCTATTCCTGCAGCAGTAGCCATTGCAAACTCAATATTAAAACCAGAGGGGCCTTTCAAAGAGATAGCTCTAGTCCAGCAGTTTCCAAGCTGTGCTTCATACAACTTTAGATTCTATGGAAGAATAGTCTTTGATTACAATTTTCTGGGTACTTAGGGTTATTGCTGTAATTGTAAGCCATGATTTCGAATTGTTGTATGATCAAAAGACTTTTACTATTCTCTTTGGTCCATATTATAATATGTACATATTACACATTTCAGTTTATAAAATAAATTAATATACACCTGCATTTTTTTTATGTCAGAGAGCTACATAGAGTTTATTTGGGGAAAGCAAATGCTATGCTGAAGAAGAAGTTGGAACCACTGATCAATTCCAACTTTTTTTCCCTAGACAGTTAAATAAATTGAAGGCTCAGGAACAGGGGAAGAAACATTACAACCAGGCTTTCATATCAGGATTCTTGACTCTGTCCCAGTTGTTTCTGCTGTATCTTGCTGCTTCAGATAGTAAAATGCTACATTGAATCATATGCAACATGCTACAGCAATAACCAATTCAACTGACTCTTCCTTTGTGTGTATTCCCAAACCCTGAGAGATCTATTTTCATAAAATTTGATTGATCTGTTTAGATTGCCTTTATCGTACTCCAGGATTTGTTTTTTTTCTTCTTATTAATAATATTTTAATAGCTACCCCTAGGCTGCAGTGGATTCTTCAGTTTTATTTTACACAATATATATGGTTTTTCAATAATTTATTCTTTAATGTTTATAAAAAGTACATATGTGTTAAAAATTCATGAAGAGTAAATAATATTCTAACAGCAAGACTGTTTACATGTAACTATCCACCAAGGAATAAGACTGTCAAAACGTGTATTAAATATCTTGTTTAGAGCAGCATTTTAAATAGTTTTGTTTGATAATTTTTTTAAAGAAGTGGATGATGTGTTCCAAACATTTCTAGATTAATTCTCCATTGTGACAGCATTCTGCCTAATAAAAAGGATTTTTTAGATTATAACAAGACTGAGGCAGGGAGAGAATATAGGTAGAAGATCTCTTTACTTACTACTCAATTTTTCTGTAAGCCAAAACTTCTCTAAAAATAAAGTTTATTAATAATAACTTTAAAAGACCCTGAGGATCAGCACAATATATCTATGGCTTTCAAAAATAATTATTTACTTCATTGAGAAGGAATACTTTAAGATACTCATTAGATTGGCAAAAAGTTTACAGTGAAATAATACCACAAGGCGGTAAACACATTAGTCAGAATGAACTATGCAATGCTATAGTAACAAGCATCCTCAGAATCTCAGTGATTTAAAACAAGGCTCAGAAAACTTTTTCTGCAAAGGGACAAATAGTAAATATTTCAAACTTATCTCAACTACTCAACTCTTCCTAGACAATACATAAATAAATAGGCATGGCTGTGTTTCTATAAAACTTTATAAAAATATGCAGTGGGCCAGATTTGACCAATTTACCAAAACATGATATAAAACATTGATGATTTATTTATGGCTCATACCTAATATTTATTGCAAGTCAGAGACTTTATTCTATGTTGTCATCATTGAGTCGCAATGTGATGAAGTCAGTATATGGATCATTAAAGTTCACTGAGGCAGAGGCAAAGAGAAAACATGGGGAATTCCTCACTGGCTCTTAAGGCTTGGCTCACATTTCATTGCCTAAAACAATTTGTATGTCTATGACTAACTTCAAAAGGGATGGCAGAGGACAATGCCTCCATGTCTGTAGAAGACAGAAATCTAGAAATAGCTGGTGAACAATAATTACTACAACCGAGAGGATGTGGGGAAATGTGAATTCCCATACCCTGGTGGGGAGAATGTAGCTTGAAAAACCACTATGGGGAGTAATTTACCACACTGAGAAAAATTAAATCTATCCTACAGACCAAAATTTCCACTCTTCATTGAGCGACCTACAGAATCTCTGATATAAATGTTCTAAAAAATACATACAAAGATGTTCACTACAGCATAGTTTATAATAGAAAAAAATGAACACAACTTCAATGTCTTTCAATATTGGAAAAAATAAATTATATTTTTTGTAAAAGGAAATCATACATAGCAGTCCAAATGAATAATAAATTAAAATGAATTACTGTGTCAGTATGGATATATTTAAATAAATTTATTTGGGGTAGAAAAGGAAAGTTGCAAAATAATACATATACAATACTTATGTAAATGATTAAAAACCATGTTGTTTGTAGGGAAATAATATAAAGAAATGGGCACATATTAACATAAAGACAATGCTTGTCCCTGAGGAGATGTGGGGATTAATGTATTGTAGTGTTTTATTTCAATTAAAGCATCTGGAGAAGCTATGGCAAAAGTTAATATCCATTAAATCTGGATGGCAGATAGCATAGGTTTCTGTTATGCCCTTCTTATACGTATTTGTATGGTCAAAATCTTTTTAAATTAAAAAGATAAAAAAATTGGCCTGGCGTGGTGGCTCATGCCTGTAATCCCAGCACTTTGGGAGGCCAAGGCGGGCAGATCACAAGGTCAGGACTTCGAGACCAATCTGGCCAACACAGTGAAACCTTATCTCTACTAAAAATACAAAAATTTGCTGGGTGTGATAGCACGTACATGTAATCCCAGCTATTAGGGAAGCTGAGGCAGGAGAATTGCTTGAACCTAGGAGGCAGAAGTTGCAATGAGCTGAGATTGCACCATTGCACTCCAACTTGGGTGACAGAGTGAGGCTCCATCTCAAAAAAAAAAAAAAAAAAAAAGATAAAAAAATACTACAGCTAGAGTGTAACTGTAAGCAGAGAGAAGTGTCATCGTGATAGTAAATGACACAGAAAAGTAGACTGAACTGAGAACAAGATAATGAATTGGCTTCTGATAGCATAACAGGTACAAAAAAATGAGCCGTGAAAAAGAATAAACCAACATTACTTGCTATATGGTCTGAAAGCAAAATTTTCAGGTCTCAGCTTTCTGACTTATGGAGAGTTAATTGAGAATAAAACCCTCAAAATTAAAATTCAGCTTTTTGTGCCTATATACTATCATCTTTCTGTGTGTCTGTCTATTATCTATCTATCTATCTCAAGCAATTGCAGGATATATTGGAAAGGAGTTTATGAACTGACCCTGGTTCTGTTATTTACCAGCTCTTTGTCACAAAGTAAATTACCTTAGCCGAATCTGTTTCTTTATCTATAAAATGTGAGAGAAAATGCATGTCCTATCTGTTCCTTGAGGCTGTTATGAAGATCAAATGAGATAGGTATGGTGCTATTATTTAAATCTCTAAAGTGCTAAACAAATAAATGGCAGCTCTAAATGTTGAGAAATATCAAAAGTTCTTTAACTTGCTAGTTTTCTCTGTCATATGGGACTGTCTTGTTGCTCTATTGTCTGACTACCTTGTGGAATGAACCACTGTGCCAGGTGTTTTTAGGACCTGGTTGATTTAGACCCTTCTTAGATGTCTCTTGTCTCCAATTTTCAGGAGCTTGCAGGACTATCAGAGTTTATATTCTAAAAATAACACCTTTGGCTTTGGTAGATTTTGCTAATGGAGTTCTGGAACTGTCATTCAGTATAAAATGTGTACAGTAAAACACGTTTACTTGCAATAAGTAAATATTTTGGAGGACAGGGCTATTTAGGTGATCTGGTTAGACCAGATCATTCGCCTAAACTACTGTTTTTCTTATTTTGTATGGTACACGATTACACATAAAGCAGTTGATAGACAAAAGATATAAGTATATTTTTAGGGGCACTTTCTTTAGGTCTTTCCCAAACTGATTAGTTTTTCCTTTCAGCACTGACCTCACTGTTATTTTGGCATACCCTTAGGCTAAGTATCTGAAAAATAATAACTTTTAAATATATTGCTTTTCATTTCCTGTTCTATGTTTCAAAGACACAAAATAACTTATAGGCATGAGATACAAACTATTTTTTGGTAGATTTTATTTACTCGGTTTGGGCATTGCTAAGTAAGGGCTGAATTTTTATATGTCCTGGGATAGATTGTTCTGGTACATCTCCATTATATATGACATTAGCATGACTATACTAATGTCATGCTATAAAACAGGTAAACTCTTAGCCAGCTCTCCCATTAACGCCATGCACATCTCAGCTCTTTCACCACCTAAAGGTCAGAAATTCACACCACCTCTTTTTCAAGACTACATTAAAGCATCTATGAGTTCCTAATCATCTGTCAACTTTACCTCTTTTCTCATCTCAAACCTTCAATTTCCACTTTTTTCTAATTATTAACAACAAATATATTTGTGCACAATATTCCTTATGTTACTGCGGCATCTATGCTCATTCATTAATGTGCAGCTCAAATGTCATTTCTGATGTAAAGCCTTCCCCACCAGTAGAACCAGGAGATTTTCTTGTCTTGTTCATTCTGACATATAAGTTTGAGTGTCTTCTAATTAAATCAAATATTTTACATAAAGTTTTCTTGTACCTCACATGTTAGACTATGGGAACTTTTAAGGTAGGGATTGTCTTATTCTGCTTTGAATCATTTCTTTCGCACTACTCAATGTAATTTATTTGTATTGTAATTCCCTTTATCCATCAAGATCCTTATGAGAAGCAAAAACTTAAAGTTATGACCCAAGAAAGTATTTACTATCAGTCCTGTGAGGAAGAAAATGAAGTTTATATCTCCAAAAACATTTAGGTTGGTTTTAATTTTCAGAGAGAAGAAAGATTTCCTTTCAGAATTTTTGCCAGATTAGTGAAGAGTTAATTCTCTTCTAGGATAAGGTATTTGCAAGTGTTACCTTTTTTTAAACTAAAGTCCAAAACTTAATCAAGTTTTCTTAGATTTTACTGAATGCCCTTTTTCAGTTTCAGAATCTCATCAAGGACACTACACTGCCATTAGTCATCTTCTCTCCTTAGGCTCCTCTTGCCTGTGACAGTCTCAGATATTCCTTGTTTTAGATGACCTTGACAATTTTGAAAACTACTGGTCAGGTATTTTCTAGAATCTCTCTTAATTTGGATTCTTCTTATGTTTTCTGTTAAACTGGGGTTATGGGTTATTTGGAGGAAGACCACAGAGGTAAAGTGCCATTTTCATCACGTAATATCAAGGGTACACTATCGGCATGACTTATAATTGTTGGTGTTGATCTTCACCAATTGAGTGAGGAAGTATTTGGCAGTTTTATCCACTGTAAACTCACTCTTGTATTCCCTCTTTCCATACTATCCTCTTTGGAAGGAAGTCACCTTGGACAGTCTACACTTAAAGAGTGGCGAATCATTCTCCCTTTACTTGAGGGTAGAGTATTTTCATAAATGGTTTTAAATTCTTCTACAAAGGAGATGTGTCTTTTCTCTTCCATTTATTTATTCAGATAGTTATTTATATCATTATGAACTCATGGATATTTAATTTACACTTTGCATTATAATTCAATACTACTTTATTTATTTTCTTGCTCAAATTGTTTCAGTTTTGGCCATTGGCATCTCTTTAAATTGACTCCAGTGTGTCTTTGATATGCCCCCTTCATTGTATTTTTTGTTTATTTTGATTTATTTTGTTTAGCATGTCCTTACTGTCAAACCCTACAAGATAATCCAGGCTTATCTTGTATATTTCCTAGCCCAGTCCTAAAGTTAGCTATTTTCCAAGGAGCCCTGGTGCCCTTTACTGGAGAATAGTATGGCACTATCTTTTCAGAAATAGTGGCGTGATGATAATAGTGGAAAGCTTATGTGAAACAAGTTGTGTTTAGATGAATTCCGATAAGTATATGCCACACAGTGTGTCACTGGATAAGAATTGTATACAATCCATGTAGATTCTCATACAGCTCACCTGTAACACAAACAGCATAAAGAGATTCCTGCAGGTTCTAAAATACTTTCTAGTTTCCCATTTTTTCATTCTTACGCTAGTTGTTTTGAGTCCTTCACATTTGCAATGAAGCCACAGACAATTAAACTTTGAGATAAAATATGACAGAAAATGGTACTAACCTTATAAACAGACTATTTAGCAAAACGATCTCCCAAATAATAGTAATTATATGGTTTGCCAGTTGCATGGTGAGTATACTTACGTTGGCTAAATAACTCTGTGGCAATTATGATGCCAATTTTAGTTTTTAGATGTTGTAGCATTGTGCAAATTTTAGCTGAAAGGCAAAAATGATTATCTGAGCAATCTATTGCTCCATATAGTATTTATAGTGCAATTAAAATGTTCACCACTGCACTTCTCAAAAGTAGCATAAATCTTATAAGACATTAATATATACGCTTTAAACGAATGTTACTGCTAATTATTATAACATGATCTTTTCTATAAAGGTATACATTAGGACATATACGAAGGACAAAAGATTCCAAGACATTTTAGGGCCACTGTTTTGTTTTGTTTTTTCTTTCCTTTTTTTTTTTTTTTTGGTCAAAATTCTCTCTGACTGGTAAGAATTTCCTTCTAGCAATGTTAAAAGCGATATGATAATCAACAAATGAAGGTTAAGTACTCTTCCCACTTTCTTATGCTTAAAATACAATTAGCCAGATGACCTTTTCTCAATTACATGAAATTACTATATTTTTATCTTTAGCCTAAAATATACAGCCAAAAGGAAAACAAATACTGTACTCTGTTTAATCAGATGTTGAGCCAGTCCCCCAGTGCTATTTATTTTCCATCATTTCTTTCAGCCTCTGTCATTTCTCATTAGTACAGTTGCAGAGAAATCTCTAGTGCTTTTTTGACCTCACATATGCTTTATTTTCCAATAAGGAAAGCCAATGGACCTCTGTCTGGAACCTTTAACATATTGTCTGAATCATTTCCTAAAATAAATATGTCAACTAAGTAGCAAAATAAATTCCAGTAATATACACTATCTCATCTCCTGCCAAGTCACCATGCAGACAGTGCTGCCAGTCCTTTGCAGGAAGTGGGGTTAGTGTGGAGGAGTGCTTGACTTTCAGGAAACATTCTATGCAAAAGCAATTGGATCAGGGTCACCTACAAGACAGTATGGTGATCATTTTCTAATACTTATAACCGGGAGTTAGAACCATGTAATAGTGGATCAGGCCACTAAAAATGATGTTATTTGATATAGTTTGGCTCTATGTCCCCACCAAAATATCATCTCTAATTGTAACAATTCCCACATGTTGTGGGAGGGACCTGATGGGAGGTAATTGAATCATAGGGTCAGGTTTTCCCATGCTGTTCTTGTGATAGTGAATTAGTCCCATAAGATCTGATGGTTTTATAATGGGGGGTTCCTCTGCACATGCTCTCTTGCCTTCTGCCATGTAAGATGTGCCATTCTCTTCCTTGATTTCTGCCATGATTGTAAGGCCTCCCAGCCATGTGGTACGGTGAATCCATTAAACCTGTTTCCTTTATAAGTTTCCCAGTATTGAGTATGTCTTTTGTATTAGTCTATTCTCACACTACTAATAAAGACATACCCGAGACTGGGTAATTTATAAAGGAAGGAGGTTTAACAGACTCACAGTTCCATAGGGCTGGGGAGGCCTCACAGTTATGGAAGAAGACAAAGGAAGAGCAAAGGGGCATCATACATGGTAGCAGGCAAGACATTGTGTGCAGGGGAACTCCCCTTTATAAAACCATCAGATCTTGTGAGACTTATTCACTGTCATGAGAACAGCACTGGAAAAACCTGCCCCCCTGATTAAGTTACCTCCTACTGGGTCCCTCCCACAACACGTGGGGATTATTACAATTAGAGGTAATATTTTGTTGGGGACACAGAGTCAAACTATATCATTCTACCCCTGGCCCCTCCCAAATATCATGTTCTCACATTTCAAAACTAATCATGCCTTCGCAACAGTCCCTCAAAATCTTAACTCATTTCAGCATTAACCCAAAAGTCCACAGTCAAAGTCTCCTCTGAGACAAGGCAAGTCCCTTCCACCTATAAGCATGTAAAATCAAAAGCAAGTTAGTTTCTTCCCAGATACAATAGGGGTATAGGCATTGGGTAAATACAGCCATTCCAAATGGGAAACATTGGCCAAAACAAAGGACTACAGGCCCCATGAAAGTTTGAAATCCAGTGGGGCATTCAAATCTTAAAGCTCCAAAGTCATCTCCTTTGACTCCATGTCTCACATCCAGGTCGAATGAATGCAAGATGTGGGTTGCCACGGTCTTAGGCAGATCCACCCCTATGGCTTTGCAGGGTACAGCCCCCCTTCCTGGCTGCTTTCAAGGCTAGCATTGAGTGTCTGTAGTTTTTCCAGGTGCATGGTGCAAGCTGTCGGTGGATCTATCATTCTGGGGGCTGGAGGATGGTGACTGTCTTCTCACAGCTCCACTAGGCAGTGCCCTAGTGAGGGCTGTGTGTGGGGGCTTGCACCCCACATTTATCTTCCACACTGCCCTAACAGAGGTTCTCTATGAGGGCACCGCCCCTGCAGGAAACTTCTGCCTGGAAGTCCAGGCATTTCCATACATCCTCTGAAATCTTGGCAGAGGTTCTCAAACTTCAATTACTGACTTCTGTGCACGCACAGACCCAACACCACATGTAAGGTCCCAAGGCTTGGGGCTTGTGCCCTCTGAAGCAACAGCCTGAGCTGCACGTTGACCCCTTTTAGCCACAGCTGGAACTGAAACAGCAGGGATAGAGGGTACCGTGTTTGGAGGCTGCAAAGAGCAGGGGCCCCTTGGGCTCAGCCCAGGAAACCATTTTTTTTCCTCCTAGGCCTCCATGCCTGTGATGGGAGGAGCTATGATGAAGAACGCTGACATACCCTGGACATATTTTTCTCATTGTCTTGGTGATTAGTATTTGGCTCCTTGTTACTTATGCAAATTCCTGCAGCCTGATTTAGTTTCTCCCTAGGAAATGGGTTTTACTTTTCTACTGCATTATCAGGCTACAAATTTTTCACCCTTTTATGCTCTGCTGCCTCTTGAATGCTTTGCCACTCAGAAATTTATTCTGCCAGATACCCCAAATCACCTCTCTCAGTTCAAATTTTCACAGATTTCTAGGGCAGGGGTAAAATGCCACCAGTCTCTTTGCATAGCAAGAGTGACCTTTACTCTAGTTCCCGATAATTTCCTCATCTGCATCCAAGAGCACCTCAGCCTGGACTTCATTGTTCCATATCAACTATCAGCAGCATTCTGGTCAAAGCTATTCAACAAGTCTCTAGGAAGTTTCAAACTTTCCCACATCTTCCTGTCTTCTGAACCCTCCAAGTCTGTAGGAGCTCCAAACTTTCCCACATTTTCCTATATTCTTCTGAGCCTGCCAAACTGTTCTAACCTCTGCCTGTTACCCAGTTTCAATGTTGCTTCCACATTTTCAGGTATCTGTACAGCAGCACCCCACTCTACTGGTACCAATTTACTGTATTAGTCTGTTCTCATGCTGCTAATAAAGACATACCTAAGACTGGGTAATTTATAAAGGGAAGAGGTATAACAGATTCACAGTTCCACATGGCCAAGGGACCTCACAATCATGGGGGCAGGTGAGTGAAGAGCAAAGTCACTTCTTACATGGCGGCAGGCAAGAGAGCATGTGTAGGGAAGCTCCCCTTTATAAAACCATCAGATCTCATGAGACTTATTCACTACCACTAGAACAGCACAAAAAAGACCCGCCTCCATAATTCAATTACCTCCCGCCGGGTTCCTCCCATGACATGTGGCAATTATTGGAGCCGCAATTCAGGAGGAGATTTGGGTGGAGACACAGCCAAACCATATCATCTTTATTAGCAGTGTGAGAACAGATTAATATAGTAAATTGGTACCAGATAGTGAGGTGCTGTTTTAAAGATACCTCAAAATGTGGAAGCAACTTTGGAACTGGGTAATAGGCCAAGTTTGGAACAGTTTGGAGGGCTCAGAAAAAGATAGGAAAATGTGGGAAGATTTGGAACTTCCTAGCGACTTGTTGAATGTCTTTGACGAAAATGCTGATAGTGACATGGACAATAAAGTTCAGGCTGTGGTGGTCTCAGATGGAGATGAGGAACTTGTTGGGAACTGGAGCAAACATGACTTTTTATGCTTTAGTAAAGAGACTGGTGGCATTTTGCTGCTGCCCTGGAGAACTTTGAACTTTGAACTTGAGTGAGATGACGTAGGGTATCTGGAAGAAGAAAGTCCTAAGCAGCAAAGCATTCAAGAGGAAGTAGAGCATAAAAGTGGAAAATTTACAGCCTGATGATGCAATAGAAAAGAAAAACCCACTTCCTGGGGAGAAATTCAAGCCTGCTGCAGAAATTTGTGCAAGTAATGAGGAACTGAATGTTAATCACTAAGACAATGGGGAAAATGTTTTCAAAGAATATCAGAGACACTCATTGCAGCCCCTTCCATCACGGGCCCAGAGGACTATGAGGGAAAAATGGTTTCGTGGGCCAGGCTCAGGGTCTCACTGCTCTATGCAGCCTCTGAACGTGGCGCCCTGCATCCCAGCTTCTTCAGCTTTAGCTATGGCTAACAGGGGTTAATGTATACCTCAGGCCATTGCTTCCGTAGATGCAAGCCCCAAGCCTTGGCATCTTACATGTGGTGTTGGGCCTGTGGGTACACAGAAGTCAAGAATTGAGATTTGAGAACCTCCGCCTGGATTTCAGAGGATGTATGGAAATGCCTGGATCTCCAGACAGAAGTTTCCTGCAGGGGCAGTGCTAGGGCAGTGTGGAAGGGAAGTGTGGGGTGCGAGCCTCCACACAGAGTTTCCAATTGGGCAATGCCTACAGGAGTTGTGAGAAAAGGGCTACCATCCTCCAGACCCCAGAATGATGGATCCACTGATAACTTGCATCATGCACCTGGAAAAGCTGCAGACACTCAACGCTAACCTTGAAAGCAGCCGGGAAGGCAGCTGTACCCTGCAAGTCAAAGGGGCGGATCTGCTCAAGCCTGTGGAAACCCATCTCTTGCATCAGTGTGGTCTGGATGTGAGAGATGGAGTTAAAGGAAATCATTCTGGAGCTTTAAGTTTTAATGACTGCCTTTTTAGATTTTGGAATTGCATGGGGCCTATAGCCCCTTCCTTTTGGCCAATTTCTCCCATTTGGAACAGCTATATTTACCCAATGCCTGTACACACACTGTGTCTAGGAGGTAAGTAACTTGCCTTTGATTTTACAGGCTCATAGGTGGAAGGGTCTTGCCTTGTCTCAGATGAGACTTTGGACTGTGGACTTTTTGAGTTAATGCTGAAATGAGTTAAGACTTTGAGGGACTCTTGGGAACGCATGATTAGTTTTGAAATGTGAGGACATGAGATTTGGGAGTGGCCAGGGGTGGAGTGGTATGGTTTGGCTCTCTGTCCTCACCAAAATCTCACTTCTAATTGTAATAATCTCCCTGTGTTGTGGGAGGGACCCAGTGAGAGGTAACTGAATCATGGAGGTGGATTTTTCCCATGCTGTTCTCATTATAGTGAATAAATCTCACAAGATCTGATGGTTTTATAAAGGGGAGTTCCCCTGCACATGCTCTCCTGTCTGCTGCCATGTAAGACGTACCTTTCTCCTCCTTGCCTTCCACAATAATTGTGAGGCCTCCCAAGCCATGTGGAACTGTGAGTCAATTAAACCTCTTTCCTTTATAAATTACCCAGTTCTAGGTATGTGTTTAATAGCAGCATGAGAATAGACGAATACATTACTCAAGCAGAGGCAGAGTTTCAGAGTGTTGAGGATGTAATTTCAGCTCAGGGTATGAATATGATCTGTATAAACGCTATCAATTGTCATGTGTGTGTTCATTTTTAGAATGCTACTAAATTATAGATATTTAAAATCTGGCTTTAGAAATGAGTTCTTTGTACATCTAAATTTTACCACTTCTTATATATGATAATTTAAACCACATTACTATGTTAAGAAAGACTTCACTGGATCACTGTTCTTTTACATAAATGTGTGTGTATGTGATGTTTTGAACAAAATGAACAAAATACATAAGATACTCTGTCCATTTATTTTGTATCTAACAACCTTAGTAATTAAATGCAAGTCAACTGCTTTAAGTCAATTATTTAACCCTTTTGCCACTTCTATTAAAGGAATGCTGATTGAGCATATATTATGTGCTTCAATTTCTCCTGAATTGTGTAGAGATCAGATACAATATGATCTACACATTTGAGAGTCTGCAATTTAGTTAATATTGAATACATATGTCCATAAAAATACTACATGGAATATGACTTACTGTTAACTTCTTCCACATATGTTTGAAAATATGAAGATTTCTCATGGAATGACATAGCCATTATGTTATCATACAATAGATAATTTTATGGGAAGGGGTAACACCTGATGACAAAAAAAGTTGTTTCTCAATAATAATAGTTTTTAGAAGCTTGTGCAGTTGGATATTAACATGGAATTTAGGGGGAAACTAGGTCAAAGTGGAATCATTGGAAAGATAAGTATTTAAGCAGTTGGGCCATGGAGAGCTCCTATCTGAAGCTTTAGTCAGTGAAGAGGCACTGCATTTTTTTTTTTTTTTTTTTTTGAGATGGAGTCTCACTCTGTCGCCCAGGCTGGAGTGCAGTGGCACAATCTCAGCTCACTGCAACCTCCACACCCTGGTTTCAAGCAATTCTCCTGTCTCAGCCTCCCCCTGCATAGCTGGAATTACAGGTGTCCACAACCACATCTGGCTAATTTTTGTATTTTTAGTAGAGATGGGGTTTCACCATGTTGGCCAGGCTAGGTTTGAACTCCTGATCTCAAGTGATCTGCCCGCCTTGGCCTCTGCACCTGGCAGGAGCCGCTGAAATGTTTGAAAGTCAGTAAGTGTAGTTTAGTGTTTGCTTCTCAGCCTTACAGTCTGGGTACAAATCCTGCCTCATTCACTAGCTTTGTGACTCTGCAAATTGTTTAATTTTTCTGAACCTCACATGTGTCTTTAGAATGAAAATATAATAGTTATTACTTCACAGGACTGCGTGAAAATCAATGGAAATAACACATATTTGTCTCTTACCATACTGTCTGGGATGGATTAAATGCTCAATAATTGGAAGCTGTTGTTATTGTTAATAACATGAGCCTAGCAGTTAGAAGAAGAATTTCAGAGCAGCGTAACTAAAGGATGCAAAGTTACTTTCAGGATTAGTGTAGCGATCCAGACTGTATTAATGTACAATAAAATGCAAATGTGAAGTAAGTTAAGCCTACTGATTATCAAAACCTATTGCAAATGCTTTTTTGTAGGGAGAATAGAGCAAAACTGTGCTTTCAGTACAACTCGTAGGTTATTTTTGGATTTAAATAATTTTTGTATAATGTTCTGGATTACTATAATATAAATTGTGTACTATATTAGGGGATAAAAAGTGCCTATTGAATATTAGGTCATAAAAATGTTATTCAGATTCTGTATTATAAAACTATGAAATCTTTAGAGCCAGGGACTTGTACAGCACCAAGGACAAGGCCACCGAGTGGAATGCAAAGATATATGTGGGCAGGGAACTGCCATAATGAAAATGTTCCTAGACCCTAGCATGATGTCTGACTCAAAGTAAGTACTCCCTTAATGTTTTTTTGTGGTAGTGCCTTACTTTTATTTTCTTTTTTCTTTTCCTGTTTTTTTATTTTTATTTTTTATTATTATACTTTTAAGTTCTAGGGTACATGTGCACAACATGCAGGTTTGTTACATATGTATACTTGTGCCATGTTGGTGTGCTGCACCCATCAACCCGTCAGCACCCATCAACTCATCATTTACAACAGGTATAACTCCCAATGCCATCTCTCTTCCCTTCCCCTCCCCATAATAGGCCCCGGTGTGTGATGTTCCCCTTCCCAAGTCCAGGTGATCTCATTGTTCAATTCCCACCTATGAGTGAGAACATGCGGTGTTTGGATTTCTGTTCTTGTGATAATTTGCTGAGAATGATGGTTTCCAGCTGCATCCATGTCCCTACAAAGGACACAAACTCATCCCTTTTTATGGCTGCATAGTATTCCATGGTGTATATGTGCCACATTTTCTTAATCCAGTCTGTCACTGATGGACGTTTGGGTTGATTCCAAGTCTTTGCTATTGTGAATAGTGCCGCAATAAACATACGTGTGCATGTGTCTTTATAGCAGCATGATTTATAATCCTTTGGGTATATACCCAGTAAGGGGATGACTGGGTCATATGGTATTTCTAGTTCTAGATCCTTGAGGAATCGCCATACTGTTTTCAACAATGGTTGAACTAGTTTACAATCCCACCAACAGTGTAAAAGTGTTCCTACTTCTCCACATCCTCTCCAGCACCTGTTGTTTCCTGACTTTTTAATGACTGCCATTCTAACTGGTGTAAGATGGTATCTCATTGTGATTTTGATTTGCATTTCTCTGATGGCCAGTGATGATGAGCATTTTATTGAGGATTTTTGCATCAATGTTCATCAGGGAAATTGGTCTAAAATTCTCTTTTTTTGTTGTGTCTCTGCCAGGCTTTGGTATGAGGATGATGTTGGCCTCATAAAATGAGTTAGGGAGGATTCCCTCTTTTTCTGTTGATTGGAATAGTTTCAGAAGGAATGGTACCAGCTCCTCCTTGTACCTCTGGTAGAATTCAGCTGTGAATCCATCTGGTCCTGGACTTTTTTTGGTTGGTAGGCTATTAATTATTGCCTCAATTTCAGAGCCTGCTATTGGTCTATTCAGGGATTCAACTTCTTCCTGGTTTAGTCTTGGGAGAGTGTAAGTGTCCAGGAAATTATCCATTTCTTCTAGATTTTCTAGTTTATTTGCGTAGAGGTGTTTATAGTATTCTCTGATGGTAGTTTGTATTTCTGTGGGGTTGGTGGTGATATCCCCTTTATCATTTTTTATTGCATCTATTTGATTCTTCTCTCTTTTCTTCTTTATTAGTCTTGCTAGCAGTCTATGAATTTTGTTAATCTTTTAAAAAAACCAGCTCCTGGATTCATTGATTTTTTGGAGGGTTTTTTGTGTCTCTATCTCCATCAATTCTGCTCTGATCTTAGTTATTTCTTGCCTTCTGCTAGCTTTTGAATGTGTTTGATCTTGCTTCTCTAATTCTTTTAATTGTGATGTTAGAGTGTCAATTTTAGATCTTTCCTGCTTTCTCTTGTGGGCATTTAGTGCTATAAATTTCCCTCTACACACTGCTTTAAATGTGTCCCAGAGATTCTGGTATGTTGTATCTTTGTTCTCATTGGTTTCAAAGAACATCTTTATTTCTGCCTTCATTTCCTTATGTACCCAGTAGTCATTCAGGAGCAGGTTGTTCAGTTTCCATGTAGTTGAGCGGTTTGGATTGAGTTTCTTAGTCCTGAGTTCTAGTTTGATTGCACTGTGGTCTGAGAGACAGTTTGTTATAATTTCTGTTCTTGTACAATTGCTGAGGAGTGCTTTACTTCCAACTATGTGGTCAATTTTGGAATAAGTGTGATGTGGTGCTGAGAAGAATGTATATTCTGTTGATTTGGGGTGGAGAGTTCTGTAGATGTCTATTAGGTCCGCTTGGTGCAGAGTTGAGTTCAATTCCTGGATATCCTTGTTAACTTTCTGTCTCGTTGATCTGTCTAATGTTGACAGTGGGGTGTTGAAGTCTCCCATTATTATTGTATGGGAGTCTAAGTCTCTTTGTAAGTCTCTAAGGACTTGCTTTATGAATCTGGGTGCTCCTGTATTGGGTGCATATATATTTAGGATAGTTAGCTCTTCCTGTTGAATTGATCCCTTTACCATTATGTAATGGCCTTCTTTGTCTCTTTTGATCTTTGTTGGTTTAAAGTCTGTTTTATCAGAGACTAGTATTGCAAGCCCTGCTTTTTTTGTTCTCCATTTGCTTGGTAGATCTTCCTCCATCCCTTTATTTTGAGCCTATGTATGTCTCTGCATGTGAGATGGGTCTCCTGAATACAGCAAACTGATGGGTCTTGACTCTTTATCCAATTTGCCAGTCTGTGTCTTTTAATTGGACCATTTAGTCCATTTACATTTAAGGTTAATATTGTTATGCGTGAGCTTGATCCTGTCATTATGATATTAGCTGGTTATTTGGCTCGCTAGTTGATGCAGTTTCTTCCTAACATCGATGGTCTTTACATTTTGGCATGCTTTTGCAATGGCTGGTACCTGTTGTTCCTTTCCATGCTTAGTGCTTCCTTCAGGATCTCTTGTAGGGCAGGCCTGGTGGTGACAAAATCTCTCAGCATTTGCTTGTCTGTAAAGAATTTTATTTCTCCTTCACTGATGAAACTTAGTTTGGCTGGATATGAAATTCTGGGTTGAAAATTCTTTTCTTTAAGAATGTTGAATATTGGCCCCCACTCTCTTCTGGCTTGGAGAGATTCTGCTGAGAGATCTGCTGTTAGTCTGATGGGCTTCGCTTTGTGGGTAACCCGACCTTTCTCTCTGGCTGCCCTTAACATTTTTTCCTTCATTTCAACTTTGGTGAATCTGACAATTATGTGTCTTGGAGTTGCTCTTCTCGAGGAGTATCTTTGTGGCATTCTCCGTATTTCCTGAATTTGAATGTTGGCCTGCCCTACTAGGTTGGGGAAGTTCTCCTGGATGATATCCTGCAGAGTGTTTTCCAACTTGGTTCCATTTTCCCCCTCACTTTCAGGGACCCCAATCAGACGTAGATTTGGCCTTTTCACATAATCCCATACTTCTTGAAGGCTTTGTTCATTTCTTTTTCCTCTTTTTTCTTTAGACTTTTCTTCTCACTTCGTTTCATTCATTTGATCCTCAATTGCTGATACTCTTTTTTCCAGTTGATCGAGTCCGTTACTGAAGCTTGTGCATTTGTCACATATTTCTCGTGTCATGGTTTTTATCTCTGTCAGTTCATTTATGGCCTTCTCTGCATTGATTATTCTAGTTATCCATTCTTCCATTCTTTTTTCAAGATTTTTAGTTTCTTTGCTCTGGGTACGTAATTCCTCCTGTAGCTCTGAGAAATTTGATGGACTGAAGCCTTCTTCTCTCAACTCGTCAAAGTCATTCTCCGTCCAGCTTTGATCCATTGCTGGCGATGAGCTGCGTTCCTTTGCAGGGGGAGATGCGATCTTATTTTTTGAATTTCCAGCTTTTCTGCCCTGTTTTTTCCCCATCTTTGTGGTTTTATCTGCCTTTGGTCTTTGATAATGGTGACGTACTGATGGGGTTTTGGTGTGGGTGTCCTTTCTGTTTGTTAGTTTTCCTTCTACCAGTCAGGACCCTCAGCTGTAGGTCTGTTGGAGATTGCTTGAGGTCCACTCCAGACCCTGTTTGCCTGGGTATCAGCAGCAGAGGCTGCAGAAGATAGAATATTGCTGAATAGCGAGTGTTCCTGTCTGATTCTTGCTCTGGAAGCTTCGTGTCAGGGGTGTACCCCACTGTGTGAGGTGTGGGATGTCGGTCTGCCCCTAGTGGGGGATGTCTCCAAGGTAGGCTACTCAGGGGTCAGGGACCCACTTAAGCAGGCAGTCTGTCCCTTCTCAGATCTCAACCTCCGTGTTGGGAGATCCACTGCTCTCTTCAGAGCTGTCAGACAGGGTCATTTGCATCTGCCGAGGTTTCTGCTGCTTTTTGTTTAGCAATGCCCTGTCCCCAGAGGTGGAGTCTACAGAGACAGGCAGGCCTCCTTGAGCTGCTGTGGGCTCCACCCAGTTCGACCTTCCCAGCAGCTTTGTTTACCTACTTAAGCCTCAGCAATGGTGGGCGCCCCTCCCCCCTCCTCACTGCTGCCTTGCAGTTAGATCTCAGACTGCTGTGCTAGCAATGAGGGAGGCTCCGTGGGCATGGGACCCTCCCAGCCAGGTGTGGGATATAATCTCCTGGTGTGCCATTTGCTAAGACCCTTGGTAAAGTGCAGTATTAGGGTGGGAGTTACCCGATTTTCCAGGTGTTGTGTGTCTCAGTTCCCCTGGCTGGAAAAAGAGATTCCCTTCCCCCTTGCACTTCCCAGGTGAGGCGATGCCTTGCCCTGCTTCAGCTCTCACTGGTTGGGCTGCACCAGCTGACCAGCACTGATTGTCTGGCACTCCCCAGTGAGATGAACCCGGTACCTCAGTTGAAAATGCAGAAATTACCTGTCTTCTGTGTCGCTTGTGCTGGGAGCTAGAGACTGGAGCTGTTCCTATTCGGCCATCTTGCTCTGGGGCCCACTTTTATTTTCTAAAGAATCCATGTGTATTGTTGAGATAACAAAGTAGTACCAACAGACATAACAATATATAGTCATCCCTTGTCACAACCCTCTTCAATTTAAGCCACATACCTCAGAGACTTTTGACTCTTTCTTCTGGTATTTACTTCTAGTTTTTGTAAAGAATAAGCATGTGCTGATATTTATGGAATTATCAATCACTAATTTTATTTTTTAATTTTTTGTATTTTTAATTTTGGTGGGTACATAATAGGTGTATATATTTATGGGATACATGAGATGTTTTGATAATACTGGCAAGAATGTGGACAAAAGGGAACCTTTGTACGTTGTTGGAAGGAATATAAATTATTTTTTATTTTTATGTAAATTGACAATTTAAAATTTTGTATATATGGGGTACAAAAAACAATGTTATGATTTATGAATACAATATGAAATAAGCCAAGCTAATTAGCATATCCAACACATCAAATCTTTTTTTTTTTGGGATGAGAACATTTGAAATGTACTCTCTTAGTTTGAAATGCACAATACACTGTTATGAACTATATTCACCACATTGTGCAATAGATCCTAAAAACCTTAATTCCTTAGGTCTAACTGAAGCTTTCTACCTTTTGACCAATATTTCCCCCATTCTCCCCACTCCCCAGCCTCTGTAACCAGCATTATATTCTCTGCTTCTACTGGTTTCATTGTTTTAGATTCTACATATAGATGAGATCATGTAGTAATGGTCTCTCTGTGCCTGGCTTATTTCATTTAGCATAATGTTCTTGAATTCCATCCATGTTGTCACAAATGACAGAATTTTCCTCATTTGTAAGGCTGAATAGTACTCTATTGTGTATATATGCCACATGTTCTTTATCCATTCTTTTGTTGATAGACACTTAGGTTGATTTCATTTCTCTGCCATTTGAGTAGAGCTGCAATGAATATTCCAGAATGTGCAGACACCTCTTAGGCAAATTAATCTTTCTGGTAAATACCCAAACACAGGATTGCTACATCATATGAAAATTCTATTATTAAATTTTAAAAACCTCTTCACTGTTTCTCTAGTGACTGTACTAATTTACATTCTTACCATCCATTTACAAGGGTTCAATTATTGGCATAATCCATACAATTCTTTATGTTACAACCTCCACTCCTTACCTTTATCTTCCCAAAATACTTATGTCAAAATTTTTGGTTAAAGTAGCAGTTAATTATTACATTTTTACCACGTGAATATTACTCATTGCTGAACTATGAAGTGTGCAATTATTTTATTCCTTTTCATGTAGCATTTTGTGTTGTCTGGTATGGAATATGCCTGATTTTTTGTTTACTAGCTTAATTTTCCATGTACCTTTACCTAATTTTCCAAAATTCCAAACATTTCTGTAGCATTCTGCTCAAAATTGTGTTAAAATTCTTGAATAGTTTGTCAGTCTATCAGTTCCTGTTTTCTGCTTTTTGGAAATTCTTCCTCACAACTCAAGATCATGATCTCTTGGGCTTCAATCTGTATTAGTTGCTCTCTAAACCTGCAACCAAACTGTCATTCTGACACTTCCCTTCACCACCACCTGGGACTTCTCTCATCTCACTCATAGGTTGAATGGCCTCTTTCCTAGATCTCGTGTGTTCCTATTGCCTAGTTTATTATCTTGTTAGGGTTAAGCCATATGCTCAGTGGAAATGGGGAAGGGGAATTTCTAGAGATTTTGCAGCTCTAAAAATCTCTTAATTTATAGGTTGACTGAGCATGAAATTCTACTTCAGAGTCTTTCTCCCCACTTCTAGCTTTCAGTAGTGCAGTTGCAAGTTCTTATGATATTCAGATTTCTGGTTCTTACTACGTTTTCTGACCATCTATCCCATCCCTAGAAGGCTTTAAAAATATTTTTCATTATGGCTGTGTGGTAAGCTGAATAATGCTCTCTGAAAGTTGCCCACATCCTAATTCCTGGATCGTGTAACTGTTGTCATATTAAATATATGATAAAAGGGACTTGCAGATGTGATTTAATTAAGGATATTGAGATGGGGAGATTATTCTAGATTATCTAGGAGGGTCCAATATAATCACAAGGATCCTTATAAGAGGTAATGAGAGGGATTTTTAAATTTAGCTTAATTTCTTTTTTATTTTTCTTTTTTATAGAGATGGAGTCTTACTATTTTGTCCATGCTTATCTTGATGATTTTGAACTCCTGGCCTCAAGTGATTCTCCCACCTTGGCTTCTCAAAGTGCTGGGATTCCAGTTGTGAGCTGCCTCAGCCAGTCAAAGAGATTTGACTACAGAAATAAGAGATGTGACTACAGAAGCAAGAAGGTGGAGTTAAGGAAGAAAAGCGTCATGAGGGAAGGAATGCAAACAGCATCCAGAAGCTAGAAAAGCTACGGAAACATATTTTCGCTGAGAGACTCCAGAAGGTTCAAGTCCTGCCAAAATCTTGAACTTTGTCCAGTGTAATGGATTTCAACTTCTTCCCAGCAGAGGTATGAGAGAATAAATTTTGTTGTTTTAAGCCATCAAGTTTGTGATACTTTGTTACAATTAAAATAGGAAACTAACAGAAGTGGTGATCTAAAATTCCTCAATGTGCCTATCTATGTCTATAAGCCTTTTGGATTTATTGCATTGGCCACTTTCAATCTGAAAAGGCAAGCCCTTCAGTTCTAGGAAATACTCTCGATTATATATTTGACAATTTCCATTCCTCTGTTTTCTTTCATCTCTCTAGTCTTATTAGGAAGATATTGTGGCTCACAAATTGATCCTTTAATTTTTTTATCTTTTCTCTCCTGTTACCCAGGCTTATATTTTTACCCTACTTTTTGGCAAAGAAAATGAACTTTATTGTCTTATATTTCGAAGAAATTTTCAATTTATATATATACATATATATACACACACACATACACACACACATACACATATATACACACGTTGACATACATGCAAATACACACAAACACACACATTCCTAAGTTATTTCTTGTTCTCTGATCACTTTTTGTATCATCCTGTTCTAGTTTCATGAATGATTTATACAATATCTTCTCCTATTTCTTTGAGAATAGCATTAATAGGTTGCTTTGTTTACCTTTGAAATGTTCTGTTTTGAAGTCCTTTGTGTCTTTCATGTGAGATAATTTCATTTAATTTTATACTTAAAAATAATTATTAAAACATGAATTGGGAGCTCTGTGGGCATGGGCAAGATTTGTTGAATGGTGTACTTCATTCTAGGATGATTGTGTGTGAACTTTGCTCTTTATTTAAAGGGTACCCCCAAGTCAGTATCTATCGTAATCCTGTCCAAGGGAAGGGTGTGTGAGCTGAAGAGTAGAACAGGATGTGCGAGGAGTTTAACTCTGCTGTATACAAAATTTCATACAATTCTCCTACTTTCAGCCCTGTTCCTTATATAACCTTCTGCTATAGCTGTTTGCCACGAAATCTGAGCTTCTGAGGGTTCTGCAGCCAAATTGACTCGCTTCTTGCTGCCGCTGTTTGTTGTCTGCAGACATTTTAATTTCAGCTCCCTGGTCTTTACTAAATCACTAACCACTTGGCTACCAATCTTTAAAAAATGTAGTGACATCTTGATTGGTTGTCTCCTTTACCATATTCTTTGTCTTTGTGGATTTGTACCATTTCCATTTGTGTGTACCATAATTTTAGTGATATTTCAAGGAGTAGAAACAAACACAAGAGCTCAGTCTGCTATGACTAAATGAATGTTGTACAATGAATATTTGATGAGTGAATGAATAGCATACCAATAAATGGTGACATGATTAAATATTATGAAGATATACAGCTGATAATTGACTCTGGTTCACAATGTCCTTCATGCATATTAAGTTTTTATTTCTTAAACAGTAGAAGACAGTTAATGGTATCAAGGAAACATTATATGTCATTATGTAATTGTAAATCGTTCCTTCAGAGAACATTTCAGTCACACACATTTGCTGGTGAACCCATGTTAATAAAATATATTCATTACTCTTATTTTTTATTCAAATAGAAACCTTAGGAGGAAAAGAAGGTAGATATTAGTAACCCCATTTTAGAGACGAGTAAACAGAATCCAGGAGTTAGAGCAATCTGTTAAATGTTACATTTTAAGGCAGGAGCAGGTCTAGACATTGAAACCAAGTATTCTTTCTGACTCTTGGTTAATTACTTTTTCCTCTCATTACACCCTGAGACCGCTCAGAAGAACAGATCTGGCTGCAACTACTTTATTTGCATGATTGTTAGCATTCCCCAGAAGAAATAGGAAATGTGTTAATAAGCCAGAATAGTGTAAAGATTGGAGACAATTTTATTAATTTGAAGGAAAAGTTTAATGATTTTTCAGTTTTACCTAATACAAATTGGCTGACAATTAAAATTTTTATTAAAATATTAATATATTTGCAATTATGCTTTGCCACACTGCTTTATCTATTCTTACAACCATTAATATTAAAAGACATTCCCCTTCAAAAGGAAGGTATAAGTGTTGTACCGTAATTGCCACATTATTCTGTGATTAAAATGAAATATGTATTCAGGCAAAATCATACAATATTTAGTGGTTCCATTAAGAGCTATTTGGATCAAACGAGTTAGTAATATGCCATTTAGGCATCTTTTCTATATATATGTTTTTCATGGATTTTCTCCTGGTTATTAATATCATTTGAGAACTATTATTTTAATTTCATCATATGATAATATATGGCTTTAAAATAGAAAGTGATGTGCCATGCTCTGAATATTAGGCTTACTTTATTTGCATAATGAGCTGAGTGTCCCAAGGCTGGTAACTATTGTCATTTACTTATCTTGCTACTCAAAACTTTCTAGAAAAATATGATAGAGGTGCAGAAGGGAGAGAAGATTATTATATGAAAGCACAATAGGGTACATTCTTTGGGATCTGAGAAATGTCTGTAGTTATTAAAAGATGTCTCCCAGAGTCATGGAACAAAGGAAAAATGTAGTTTTAGCATGTAAGAAAGAAGATGAACTTGAATTAATATCACTATAATTTAATCAATTTTTAATTTATAAACTTCTTTATTCCCGCTGTGACTTACTTCAGTCATTGGCTTATTTTATTCACTCATTTATTTAACAAATATTTCTTGAGCATTTGTTATGTCCTTTCCTGGTTTTGGTGTTAGGGTGGTACTGGCTTCATAGAATGATTTAGAAAGGATTTCCCTTTTCTCTATATTGTCGAAAAGCATCAATAGGATTTGTACCTATACCTCCTTGAATATCTGACATTTCAGCTGTGAATCCCTCTGGTCCTGGACTTTATTTTGTTGGCAAATTTTTATTGCAATTTCAATGTTGCTGCTTCTTATTGGTCTGCTCGAAGTTTCTGTTTCTCCCTGGATTACTCTAGAAGAGTTTGATCTTTCCAGGAATTTATCAGTCTCCTCTAGGTTTTCTGGTTTGTGTGCATAAAGGTTTTCATAGTAGCCTTGAATGATCTTTGTATTTCTATGGTATCAGCTGCAGTATCTATCTCCCATTCTGTTTTTAATTGAGCTTATTTTGATCTCTCTTCTTTTCTTGGTTAATCTCACTAATGATCTATCAATTTTGTTTATTGTTTCAAAGAACCAGCTTTTTCCTTTATCTTTATTATTATTATTTTTGTTTGTTTCAATTTTATTTAATTCTGCCCTGATCTTTGTTATTTCTTTTCTTCTGTTGGGTTTGAGTTTGGTTTGTTCTTGTTTCTCTAGTTCCTCTAGGTGTGACTGTAGGTTGTCCATTTGTGTTCTTTTAGACTTTCTGATGTAGGCAATCAATGCTATGAACTTTCCTCTTAGCACTCCTTTTGCTGTGTCCTAGAGGTTTTGATAGGTTATGTCACTATTGTTCAGTTCGAAGCATTTTTAAAATTCTATATTGATTTCATTGCTGACCCCATGATCATTCAGGAGCAAGTTATCTAATTTCCATGTATTTGCCTGATTTTGAGAGTTCCTTTTGAAGTTTATTTCCAATTTTATTCCACTGTAGTCTGAGATAGTACTTGATATAATTTCAATTTTCTTAAATGTATTTAGACTTGTTTTGTGGCCTATCATATGGTCTACCTTGGAGAATCAACCATGTGCTTATGAATAGAATGTGTATTCTGCAATTGTGTAGAATGTTCTGTAAATATCTGTTAAATCCATTTGTTCTAGAGTATAGTGTAAGTCCATTGTTTCTTTGTTTACTTTCTTCCTTAATGATCTGCCTAGTGCTGTCAATGGAATATTGAAGTTTCCCACTATTACTGTGTTGCTGTCGATCACAAATTGTTTTATAAATTTGGGAGTTCCAGTGTGTTAGATGCATATTTATTTAGGATTATGATATTTTCCTGTTGGACTAGTCCTTTTATCATTATGTAATGTCTCTCTTTGTCATTTTCAACTGTTTTTGCTTTAATATCTGTTTTGTTTGATATAAGAATAGCTACTCTTTCTTGATTTTGGTGTCCATTTGCATGGAATACTTTTTTCCGCCCCTTTACCTTAAGTTTATGTGAGTCCTTATGTGTTCAGTGAGTCTCTTGAAGACAGCAGATACTTGCTTGCAGAATTCTTATCCATTCTGCCACTCTATATTTCAAGTTGAGCATTTAGGCCATTTACAGTCAATGTTAGTGTTGAGAATTAAGGTACTATTATATGCATTGTGCTAGTTGTTCCTGAATACCTTGTTTTCTTAAAAAAATTATGTTATGTTTTTATAGGCCCTGTGAGATTTATACTTTAAGGAGGTTATATTTTGGTGTATTTTGAGGATTTGTTTCAAGATTTAGAGCTCCTTTTAGCAGTTCTTGTAGTGTTGGTTAGGTAGTGGTGAATTCTCTTTTTCTTTTCTTTTCTTTCTTTCTTTCTTTTTTTTTTTTTTTTTTTTTTTGAGACAGAGTTTCACTCTTCTTGTCCAGGCTGGAGTGCAACAGCATGATCTCAGCTCACTGCAACCTCTGCCTCCCGAGTTCAAGTGATTCTCCTACCTCACCCTCCTGAGTTGCTGGGGTTGCAGGCATGTGCCACCATCCCTGGCTATTTTTTTTTTTTTTTTTTTTTTTTTGTATTTTTAGTAGAGACAGAGTTTCACCATGTTGGTCAGGCTGGTCTCAAACTCCTGATTTCAGGTGATCCACCTACCTCTGCCTCCCAAAGTACTGGAATTATAGGCATGAGCCACTGCGACCGGCCCATGACTGTATCTTTCCTTCATTTATAAGCTTAGTTTATTCTGGATACAAAATTCTTTGCTGATAATTGTTTTGTTTAAGGAAGCTAAAGATAGGACCCCAGTAAACACTAGCTTGTAATGTTTCTGCTTAGAAATCTGCTATCTTATAGGTTTTCCTTTATAGGTTACCTGATACTTTTTGCCTGATAGCTCTTAAGATTCTTTCTTTATCTTGACTTTAAATAACCTGATGACTATGTGCCTAAGCAATGATCTTTTTGTGATGAATTTCCCAGATGTTCTTTGAGCTTCTTATATTTGGATGTCTAGATCTTTAGAAAGGCCAGGGAAATATTTCTCAATTATTTCCTCAAATACGCTTTCCAAACTTTTATATTTCTCTTCCTTCTCAGGAACACCAATTATTCTTGGGTTTGGTCATTTAACATAATCCCAAACTTCTTGGAGACTTTGTTCATTTTAAAATTCTTTTTTCTTTGTCTTTGTCATATTGGGTTAATTTGAAAGCCTTGTCTTCAAGCTCTCAAGTTATTTCTTCTATTTGTACAGTTCTATTGCTGAGATTTTCCAGTGTATTTTGCATTTCTCTAAGTGTGTCCTTCATTTCCAGAATTTGTGATTGTTTTTTATATATGGTATCTATTTTTCTGTAGATTTTTTTGTCTATATCCTCTGTCTTCTTTTAAATTTCTTTAAATTGGTATTAACCTTTCTCTTGTGCCTCCTTGAGTAGCTTTAATAATCGACCTTCTGATTTTTTTTTTTTGGGCAATTCAGAGACTTTTTCTTGGTTTGGATCCATTGCTTGTGAACTTGTGTGATATTTTGGTTGTGTAAAAGAACCTTCTTTTGCCATATTAACATAATTGTTTTTCTGGTTCCTTCTCATTTGGGTAGAATATGTCAAAGGGAAGATCTAGGACTCAAGGGCTGCTGTTTAGATTCTTTTGTTCCACAGGGTGCCCCCTTGATGTGATACTCTCCCCATTCCCCTAGGGATGTAGCTTTGTGAGGGCCAAACTGCAGTGATTATTTCTCTTGTGGGTCTAGCCTCCCAGTGAAGCTACAGGGCTCTGGGCTGGTACTGGGGAGTGTCTGCAAAGAGTCCTATGATGTGATCCGTCTTCAGGTCTCTAAGCATGGATACCAGCACCTGCTCTGGTGGAGGTAGCAGGGAGTGCAGTGGACTCTGTGAGGGCCTTTGGGTATAGTTTTGTTTAGTGTGCTGGTTTTGTGTTTGTTGGTCTCCAGCCAGGAGGTGGTACTTTCAAGAAAGCATCAGCTGTGGTAGCATAGGGAGGATATAAGCCTGCCCTAGGGTCTGCTGGATAAGGATTTTGGTTTCTCAGGCAGTGGGCAAGGCTATAGAGCTCCCAAGAGATTATGTTCTTTGTGTTCAGCTACCGGGGTGGGTAAAGAAAGACGTCAGGTGGACGCAGGGTTCCGTATGTCTGTTCTCAGGCTCTTTGTGGGTGGGGCTTGCTGCGGCTGCTGTGGGGGAGGGGGTGTGGTTCTCAGGAGTTATGTTCTGAGGGGGATTATGGATGCTTCTGCTGCATCATACAGGTCACCAGGGAAGTGGGACAAAGCCGGCAGTGACAGGCCTCACCCAGCTCCCATGCAGCCTGAATAGCTGATCTCACTGCCATTGTGCTCGCCCCTCCAACAGCACCAAGTTTATTTCCAGGCAGCTGCTGAGCAGGGCTGAGAACTTGCCCTAGTCTACAAGCCTCCCTGCTGAGAACCAAGCAGGGCTTTCAGGTTTCATGCCTCCCTTCTTGCTGTGGTTTCTGTACTCATATCTGTACCCTCCATTCACCTCCTACTCAGGATTCTGTCTAGGAAACTTCGTGTTCAGTCAAAACTGTTACAAAGTTGAGCTGCAAGTTTCTTTCTCCCTCTGGTCTTTCTCCAATTCCACTGGCAGCCCTCCCCAGGGACCCCTGTGAGACAAGTCAGGAATGGCTTCCCTGGGGACTGACAGTGTCCACAGAGTTCTTTCTACTGCTTCCTCTACCCCTATATTTCGCTCAGGTCTCTAAATTCATCTCAGCTCCAGGTAAGGTCAAATCCTTCTCCCATGATCTAAACCTTTAGGTTTTGCAGTGAAGATGTGTGTTCGAGATAGACTTTCCCCCTTTCAAACTTGGGCATTCACGGTTTTTTGGCTGTCTCGTGGAGCCTGCAGTGGGAAGCCACTTCCTTGAAAGGATCTGTGGATTCTCTCGGCTTTCCTGGTATGTTCCTGCAGTAGTTCTTGGAACAAAAGTTTAGAGGGTGAGTCTATGCAGCCCATAAAGAGACTTAAACATTCTAAGGAATTTGACAGTTGGGAATCGTTGACAGATTAAAAGCCAGAGAGTGACACAATCAGACCTCTCTGTAGAAAGATTATTCCTGGTTGAGGCGGGCGGATTACAAGGTCAAGAGATCGAGACCATCCTGGCCAACATGGTGAAACCCTGTCTCTACTAAAAATACAAAAATTAACTGGGTGTGCTGACATGTGCCTGCAGTCTCAGGTACTTGGGAGGCTGAGGCAGGAGAATTGCTTGAACCCAGGAGGTGTATGTTGCAGTGAGCTGAGATCACGTCACTGCACTCTGGCCTGGAAACAGAGCGAGACTCCATCTCAACAAAAAAAGAAAAAGATTATTCCTGTGGCAAAGTAGAGGATTGAGATTGGCTGAATAATGAAAAAATTGCAGAATGAAAGTTCTGTCAGTGTGTGTGTATGTGTGTGTGTTCCATTTAAAAAAATTCTTATGAGGAAACAAATATTTTACGTGTATAATCATTAAGTGACTTTGGACATTTTGATATCTATCTTTGCCCATAGAATTATAATGATCTCTTCAGAAGATAGTGCTTTTTTGACATTAGAAAGACTTTTAAAAAATGTGAGCTAACTTGATCCGTAAAAGTAAGAGCAAGATCATGTCCTTTTCAGGAACATGGCTGGAGTTGGAGGCCATGATCCTTAGCAAACTAACACAGGAACAGAAAGCCAAATACCTCATGTTTTCACTTAAACATGGGAGCTAAATGATGAGAACGCATGGACACATAGAGGGAAACAACATACAATGGGGCCTGTTGGAGGGTTGGAGGAAGGAGATGGTTAGAAAAGTAACTAATGAGTACTAGGCTTAATACCTGGGTGATGAAATATTCTGTACAACGAATCCCCAAGACTCAAGTTTACCTGTATAGCAAACCTGCACATGTACCCATGAACTTGAAAAAAAGGTGTAAAAAAGCAAGTTCTTTGGCAAAGTAGAATATACTCTCTTTTTTTTTTTTTTTTTTTGGTTCAGAATTACCTTTTGCTCAATGTGTCAGGAAAATCCTTCTGGGATTTTTATAGCATGGTGAGCTATCACCTCAGTGCTCTGAAGGAAACCTGCTTGAACAGAAAATTTGAAATGCCTTTCAAAAGGGGATGCTTTTTCATAACTAAATGTCACCTCACAAACTGATTTTTTATGTTCATATTCCCAAGGTAGCAATGTCAAAAATATTTTTTTTCAAAGTCTCTATCTGGAAAGCAAGAACACAATTATCAGTTAGGAAAGGAGCTGTAAATTACAAAATTACATACTGAAAAACTCTTAGAACATGAGTTTTATTTCAGAGGAAATTTATAATATCTGACTTTATTGACATTTCAGCAATGCGTATTTTAGTTTCATGGCTACAGTATTTAACTAAAATATTTTATTCTAATACCTCAGAAAACAGCATTAACACTTTAGTTTCCAAAATAAGGTTTTATTTTAATGAACAAATAATAGTGGTATATGCTTATGGGGTATAATGTGATATTTTTATCTATGTATACATTGAAGAAAGAGTCAATCAAGCTAATAATGTGTCCATTATCATACTAACTTATCATTTCTTTGTGATGAAAATATTAAAAATATATTATTCTAGCAATTTTGAAATATACATTTTTATTAACCATGGTCTCTCCCATTGAATGTGAGCTAAACTTATTGACTCACTTCTAACACACAAAATATGACAGAAGTTGTGATATGTTACTTCTGAGGCCAAGTTATTAAAATATTGTGACTTCTGACTTAGTTGATTTATCTCCATGCAGTGCAATAGATTTACCTTACTCCTCCAGTAAAACTGAGAGTCTGTACTCTTAAGAGCTTCCCTTTCCCCAACCTTCTCCATTCCCCACTCCGCAGTAACTGGTAACCACTTATCGAAACTCTGTTTCAATAAGATCAACATTTTTAGGTTCTGCATATGAGATCATTGATATGGTTTGGCTCTGTGTCACCACCCAAATCTCACCTCAAATTGTAATCCCCACATGTTGAGGGACAGACCTGGTGGGAGGTGATTGGATCATGGGGGCAGTTTCCTCCATTCTGTTCTCCTGATAGTGAGTATGTTCTTGTGAGATCTGATGGTTTAAAAGTGTGGTACTTCCCTCCTCTCACCCTCCTGTTGCCATGTAAGATGTGTCCTGTTTCCCCTTTGCCTTCTGACATGATTGTAATTTTCCCAAACACTCAAAGCCAGGCAGAAATATGCTTCAATTAAATGTCTTTCCTTTATAAATTACCCAGTCTCAGGTAGTTCTTTATAGCAGTGTGAAAACAGACTAACACAGAAAATTGCTACTGGAGTTTGGGGCACTGTTATAAAGATACCTGAAAATGTGGAGGCAACTTTGGAACTGGGTAATGGGCAGAGGTTGCAACACTTTGGAGGGTTCAGAAGAACACAGGGAGATGTGGGAAATTTTGGAACTTCCCAGAGACTTCTTGGATGGTTTTGACCAAAATGATAATAGTGAAATGGACAATGCCATCCAGGCTGAGGTGGTCTCAGATGGAGATGAGGAACTAATTGGGCACTGGGCTGAAGGTCACATTTGCTATGCTTTAGCAGAGACTGGCAGCATTTTGCCTCTGCCTTGAAGATCTGTGGAACTTTGAACTTGAGAGAGATGATTTAGGGTATCTGGCAGACGAAATTTCTTTTTCTTTTTAAATTTTACTTTAAGTTCTGGAATACACGTGTAGAACGTGCAGGTTTGTTATATAGGTATATATGTACCATGGTGGTTTGCTGTAACTGTCAACCCATCATCTAGGTTTTAAGCCCCACATGCATTATTTGTCCTATTGCTCTCCCTCCCCTTGCCCTCCACCCCTGACAGGCCCCAGTGTGTGATGTCCCCCTCCCTGTGTCCATGTGTTCTCATTGTTATAGTCCCACTTATGAGTGAGAACATGTGTTTGGTTTTCTGTTCCTGTGTTACTTGCTGAGAATGATGGCTTCCAGCTTCATCCATGTCCCTGCAAAGGACATGAACTCATTCATTTTTATGGCTGCATAGTATTCCATGGTGTATATGTGCCATATTTTCTTTATCCTGGCTATCATTGATGGGCATTTAGGTTAGTTCCAAGTCTTTGCTATTGTAAACAGTGCTTCAATAAACATACGCGTGCATGTGTCTTTGTAGTAGAATTTATAATCTTTTGGGTATATACCCAGTAATGGGATTGCTGGGTCAAATGGTATTTCTTGCTGTGGATACTTGAGGAATTGCCACACTGTCTTCCAAAATGGTTGAACTAATTTACACTCCCACCAACAGTGTAAAAGCATTCCTATTCTCCTCAGCCTCACCAGCATCTGTTGTTTCCTGACTTTTTAATAATTGCCATTCTAACTGGAGTGAGATGGTATCTCATTGTGGTTTTCATTTGCATTTCTCTAATGACCAGTGGTAATGAGATTTTTTTTTCATATGTTTGTTGGCAGCATAAATGTCTTCTTTTGAGAAGTTTCTGTTCATATCCCTTGCCTACTTTTTGATGGAGTTATTTGGTTTTATTCTTGTAAACTTGTTTAAAAGTTCCTTGTAGATTCTGGATATTAGCCCTTTGTCAGATGGGTAGATTGCAAAAAAATTCTCCCATTCTGTAGGTTGCCTTTTCACTCTGATGATAGTTTCTTTTGCTGTGCAGAAGCTCTTTAGTTTAATTAGATCCTTGTCAATTTTGGCTTTTGTTGCCATTGCTTTTTGTGTTTTAGTCATGAAGTCTTTCCCATGCCTATGTCCTGACTGATATTGCCTAGGTTTTCTTCTAGGGTTTTTATGATTTGGGGTTTTACATTTAAGTCTTTAATCCATCTTGAGTTAATTTTTGTATAAGGTGTAAGCCAAGGGGACCAGCTTCAGTTTTCTGCATATGGCTAGCCAGTTTTCTCAGCACCATTTATTAAATAGGTAAGCAGCATAGTGTTTAAGATTTGACCTGGCTTTCTCTGAATGCATACGGTCATATGAATTCACAAAATGATGATGTGAAACTGAAACTCCCGGAAGAGAGCATAAAAGTTGGGAAAATTTGCAGCCTGAGCATATGGTAGAAAAGAAAAACCCATTTTCTGGGGAGAAATTCAAGCCAGCTGAAGACATTTGCATAAATCAAGAGAAGCCGAATGTTAATAGCCAAGACAATGGGGAAAGTGTCTCCCAGGCATTTCAGAGGTCTTTACAGTAGCCTCTCCCATCACAAGCCCAGAGGCCTAGGTAGAAAAAATGTTTTTCTCGGTTGGGTGCCTCACTGCTCTGTGTAGCCTTGGGAAACGGTGCTCTGTGTTCCAGTCACTCCAGCTATAGTCATGGCTTATAAGGGCTAAGGTACAGCTCAGGTCTTTGCTTCAGGTGCAAGCCCCAAGTCTTGGTGGGGGTTTGGATCTTGGAAGTAGCTAACTTGTTTTTTATTTTACAGGCTCATAGGTGGCAAGAACTTTCCTTGTCTCAGGTGAGACTTTGGACTTGTACTTTTGAGTTAATGAACAAGTTAAGATTTTAAGGGACTGCTGAGAAGCCATGATCAGTTTGAAATGTGAGAAGGACATGAGATTTGGGAGAGGTCAGGGGAAGAATAATATGGTTTGGTTCTGTGTACACACCCAAATCTCTTGAACTGTAATCCCCAAGTGTTGGGGGAGGGGCCTGGTGTGAGGTGATTGGATCACTGGGGCAGTTTCCCCCATGCTATCCTCACGAGAGTAAGTTCTCATGAGATCTGATGGTTTAAAAGTGTGACACATTCTCCATCTCACTCTCTGTCTCCTGCCACCACATAAGACATGCATTGCTTCCCCTTAGCCTTCTGACATAATTGCAAGTTTCCTGAGGCCTCCCCAGCCATGTAGAACTGTGAGTCAATTAAACCTCTTTAGTTTATAAATTACCCAGTCTCAGGTAGTTCTTTACAGCAGTATGAAAATGGACAAATACAATTGTATACTGCGCCTGGCTTATTTCACTTAACATAATGTCCTCCAGTTTCATCCATGTCATTGTAAATGACAAAGCTTTTCTCTATTATTAATCCTGGATAGTACTACATTGTATAAATATACCACATGTTCTTTATCCATTCATCCATTGATGGACAATTAGGTTGATTCCCTAACTTGGCTATTGTGAAATACACTGAAATTAACATAGGCGTGCACACATCTCTTCCGCATATTGACTTTAATTCCTTTGGATATATATCCCGAAGTGGGATTGCTCCATGATATGGTAATTCTATTTTGAATTTTTTCAGAAATCTCCATACTATTTTCCAAAATGTCTGTGCTATTTTACATTCCCACTAACAGTGTACAAGGGTTCCCTTTTCTCCACATCCTCACAAACACTTGTTATTACTTGTCCTTTTTTATCATAGCCATTCTAACAGTTGTGAGGTGATATCTCATGGTTTTATTTTTCATTCCTCTGATGACTAGAGATGTTGAGCATTTTTTCATATATCTGTTGATCATTTCTATCTCTTCTTTTGAGAAATGTCTGCTCGGATACTTTGCCAATTTTCTAATCAATTTTTGTTTTCTTGCTGTTGCATTAAGTTCCTTATGTATTTTAGATATTACCTCTTTCTCAGATGTGTAATCTGCATATATTTTCTCCCAGTCCATGAGTTTTCTCTTCACTTTGTTGTTTACTTTGTTGTACAGAGCTTTTTGGTTTGATACAATCCCGTATGTCTATTTTTGCTTTCCTTTCCTGTGCTTTTGGGGTCTTATCCAAAAGATACTTGCTCAGTCCAACGTCATAAAGAATTTTCCCTGGTTTCTTCTAGTAGCTTTACAGTTTTAAGTGGTATATAAATTTTAAAAAAATTTGTAAAGATTTTGTTTTGAAAATTACTAATACACAGCCTCCAAAATACATCCCCAATGACCCCATCCTCCTAATATTAATTTTCATGTGTAATACTCTCCTGTTGTGTGTGGGCTGGACTTATTGATTCACTTCTAACAAATACAATATGGTATACATTGTGGTATATCACTTCTGAGATTAAGTTATTTAAATACTATGACTTCTGGGCCAGGCGCAGTGGCTCACGCCTGTAATCCCAGCACTTTGGGAGGCCGAGGTGGGTGGATCAGAGGTCAGGAGATTGAGACCATCCTGACTAACATGGTGAAACCCCATCTCTACTAAAAATGCAATCCGGGCATGGTGGCGGGCACCTATAGTCCCAGCTACTTGGGAGGCTGAGGCAGGAGAATGGCGTGAACCCAGGAGGTGGAGCTTGCAGTGAGTCAAGATTGTGCCACTGGACTCTAGCCTGGGCAACAGAGCAAGACTCTGTCTCACACACAAAAAAAGTACTATGACTTCTGACTTTGTTGATTTATCTCACTGTCTTGGATCAGTCACCCTTAGGGAAGCCAGTTGCCCTATTGTGATCTAGCCCTGCAGAAAGGTTTATAGTTTTAAACAATTAAGTACTGCCAGCAATCACATGAGTGAGCTTAGAAATATCTTACCTCTTTCCCTGATCAAACATTCAGATAAGACTTCCAATCCCAGCTAACAGCTTGACTGCAACCTCATGGAATACTTTGAATCATAAGCACCCAGTTGTTGCCAGATTTGTGGGCCACAGAAACTTTAAGTTTGTTTACTCAACCTGTTAAATTTTGAAATACTTTGTTACATAGCAGTAGATAACTAAAACATTGATCTTAAGGTGGTTGTCAATTATTTTACTTTCATTTTCTTAAACTGCCATTTTCTCTGCATCACATGTAGAGAGAGTGGGACAAACTGGTTCATATTTAATTTGATTGTGAAAGATATTAGATAATATTTAGAAAATCTTTCTTACAACATTGTAATAAATAATAAATAAAATCACAGTTTAATAAGAAAATAACAGTAAAATAACATTGACAGAAACTCAAAAATATCTTTTTCTCTACCATATTTCTATGACAAAGGCAAATCTATTCATGACTCATATTCTTGGCCTCTCCTTGTCTCATATGAAAGGGAATGTTAGTGCTCACTGATAACCATCTTCACTTTTTTACATTTTTACATCTCCTTTGCAATTAGATTGGCCATGTGACTGGTTCTGGCCACCAGAATGTGAGTGAAAGTTATAAATGTCACATACAAGTCAAAGTTGATGGAACTGGTGTGGCTTCCCTATATACTGTTGCAACCTTCCACTGGCTATTTGATGCCAGGGCAACCATAAGCCCCAGGATAGAAGCAGCTTGAGCTCCTATGAAACTGCTTATCAAAAAACTTTCTAGCTTGCAATTAACTGGTCTGAGAGCAGATGATATTTGTTAGCAACATTGCCTCTCCTATCTTGACTAACCCATCCCATCCCATCCCTCACTCCAATCTCTTAAGTATAAAGGGTATTTTGTTATTCTAGCAAATAAATTGTCTCAGCATTTGTTATAACTGATAGGGGCAATATGCTTGAGCTATTAAATTGTGGCCAGTAAAGAAGAGCTAGAATTACCTGGAGTTATTTTCTTAAGAGTGGAAGGTCTAAAATAGGAAAGAAGGCAGAGAAGACACAAACGGGAAAAACAGATGTAGATTGCTTGGTTGGTTGCTTGGTTTTGGTTTAGTTAGGATTATTTGCTTTTCTTGTGCAAAACAAAAGGAGAATAGTGAACATTAAACATTGATTAGTGATACTGAGGACATACATGTGAAGATTTTTAGAACATAGTTCTGAGTGATATGCAACGTAATTCCCTGTCACTTCTTTTAGGGCTTCAGTAAATATTCTCTTCATTTTCCAGTATTCCTTTAGATAGCAAAGTAATGTAGCTTTGGGATTAGATAATAATTTGGTTACCCTATTACTGTTTTCTTGATGACCCACTGTTATTCAAAGATTATGCTAGGAGCTGCAGAATCAAAACTAAACAAGACAGATGTAGTTTTTGGAATAGACAAGCCCTCATCCTCTAGAAGTTTATAGTCTAGAGGAAGACAAAAATTAAATAATTATAGTAAAATGTGATAAGTGCTGTGATAAATGAAGAAGATACTAAGGAAACATAAAGGTTGGGCTGGCAGACAAGACTTCTAAGGGGAAATGACAGGTAAGCTGGAACCAGAAATGTATGTAGGATCTTTCCAGGTGAAGCATGAAGGGAGTAGAGTAGACGGCTCGGGGGAAATGTTTGTGCCTGGTGCACAGGAGCTCTTCATGGAACAATTATTTTAGTTTCTTCCTGCAGACTATCCATAGAGCTCAGACTAGAGTTCATGGAGTCAGGATAAGACATCAGTTTAGATTTTTATGCTATCCTTTTTGGGAACTTGTCCCTCTTCAAAATTTCCAGGCAAATATATCTTCAGAAAGCCCTCTTGAGTGTATATAATTCAACTCACTTAAAGAGACACCAAATAATATCTACCCTACCACCTCCTGAGACATTTTAAAATTCCCACAGTGGGCTAAATGTAGCTTCAAACTGGTACTACCCACACATGGAGCATTTGTTCATTACATGCCCTGTAATCTGAATACATGTAAATCAAAAGGATGATATGCTTAAGTCAACAGTAGCTGAATGTTAATAGCTAAAACAATGGGGAAAGTGTCTCCAGGGCATTTCAGAGATCTTCAGAGCAGCCCCTCCCATCACAGGCCAGGAGGCCTAGGAGGAAAAAAATGGTTTCCTGTGCTGGGCCCAGGGCCCTGATAGTTTGATATTAAACCATCACAATAGAGTTGAGAGCTTAATATTTTATTATATCAATATATTCTGATTTATTTAACCATTCTTCTGTTCAGATATGTTTACGTTGTTGCAGAAATTTCTCAATTATAGTTAATATTTTAATGAATGCCTTCAGACATCTATTTTGGGTAACTTTATTTTCTCACACAAAGCCCTAAGAATGAAATTACTAGATTGCTGAAGCTTCAAGGCCCCGTGGAAGGAGTATGACTAAGATTGTTGTACAATTTCTCCTTGGCCAGATTACCTCACTTAGCTGAGCATTTATTTCATTATCTGTAAAATGGGAAGAAAAGTAGAACTTATAGGGTTGTATTAAAATTGAGTTAATGTAGGTAAAGCACATAGAAGAATCTCATGTGTAGAAAACACCACTGCAAAAAGAATGCTGTTTAGATGGCTGGAACGCCGGCTAGAAATCAGTGGTAGAGTTAATTGCAGTAGTCCAGATGACAAATAATGGTAGGTTGGGCTCACAGCCTAGTGGTGAGAATAGTGAGACATTTATGGACTCAAGAAATACCTCATTTGTAGAATTGAGAATGTTTGCTCTTGAGTTAACATGCAGGGGAGTGGTGGGAAAAGAAACGTCAGGATGACTAAGGATGTTGGACTGAGCAATGGAAAGGATGCAATTGCCAAATTCTGAAGTAGGAAAGATTGAGAAAGGAGCAGATTTGAAGGGAAAGATCAGGAACTTGGTTTGAATATTTTATGCCTGAGATACCTATTGGATGTTCAAGCAGAGGTGTTAACTAGGCTGTTGGGTATACTAGCTTGGTGTTTAGGAGAACAACTGGTGAGATTATAAATGTGGGAGTCTTTCAACTATAGATTATACTTAAAGCCATGCCATTGGACAAGATCACCAAAGGAGCAAGCGTAGATAAAAAGAGAAGAGGTCCAGGGGGTGAGCTCTGGGCCCTTCAAACATGTATTATGCAGAGATATGAGGATAAACCAGCAAAGGACATTGAGGAGGAGCTGGTGAGATAGGAAAAGAGCCAGGTAAATTTAGTATCACAGACACCTTGGAAAGCAAATTAAAATCTCACATTGAGGCTTGACTATGTATGCATTGGAAGAGACTGTAGGCTCTCAAGATAGGGGAAGTTGCTGGCACCGATAGGTGGTTGTTGGAAGTATGGACTCTGAAGTCAGCAGAATTGGATTTGAATCCAGGCTCTACCAGTCGCCAGATGTATTATTAATACCTTAAGCAAGACACTAACCATCTGTCTACTTCATTTTTTCTCATGGAGTTAAGTAGACACAGTGACAGTACATAGCACATAATGTAGTTTTGAAGATTAATGACATAATTCATGCAGAGCAGAGCACTTACTATAACACAAGATGCTGAGTAAGCACTTAAGAAACATTGACACTTGTTATTATACTAACAGTCATTGTTATTATCAGTATAATCCATTTTATTATGCAGTTGAATAAAATTATTTGTGAAGAAATGATTAGTGAATAGTGAATAAAATCATTTGTCACTTTTAAATATAGTGCCTGGTGCATGACAGGTTACCAAGAAACACTTTATATGTATGTGTATGTGCACAAGCACACATGGATGTACTCTTGTAAAATTCTTGAGGTAATTTCCGGGGCAGTAGTGATTACGTAATAATTATGGTTACAGCTGACAATGCAATCATGTGTTATCCATGATTCTAATCAACTAACATGTAAAAACAGATGAATAGGCTTAATTACTCTTAGGAACTCATTACTGTCCCTTTTCATAGATAAAGAAACTAAAGCAAAGACAAGTTAAATTCCTTGCGCGATTTTGTATCGCTAGTAAGACTTAAATCCTACCTTCTGGCTCCAGCACCATACTCTTAACCCCTACACTGTAGTATCCCTCAATAGTAATGTAAGTGTTCATAACAAGCTATAAATATCCCAAAAAACTATGGGTAAACTTTCAAAAATGGGAGGTGGTTGTTACTATGGCAGGCAGCTTGCTCATCATGGTAATGGTGTCTTTGAGGACCATCTCTATGTTTTCCCGCCCAGTAAATTCTCTCTTCTTGATGTGTGTTGACCATTAACACAAGCCTGTGCTGAGATCTCAGACCTTGTAAGAAATGAATCTTTGTCTTAACATGAAAAGTAGTGCTCTGCTCATTACTTCTCTTCTTTACTCAATTTTTCAGTGAGATTTGTTTTCTTGCTTACTACAGACCCCAGATTTCCAACCATCTGCTTATAATTTTACAGTAAGTCACCTAATGGTCTCCAGAAACAATAGCACATTTTTCATCAACTCCTGCCTGAAATCTTCAGAATAAGTTTTCTTGTCTTTTTTAATTGTTTCGTATTTTGAATTTCTTCTAATGTTTTGATTGCAGTTTGCTGAGCCCTGTTTTTCTGAATTAGTATTATTTCACTGATATAATTTATGCTCTGTTTTGTATGTGTCCAGAAAAAGATGGAAACTTTTTCTGTGCTCATAATAAACCTTTTTACAAAGTAAAAGTACACATTTTTAAGTCTTTGCAGTACACTTTTCCAAACCAGAAGAAAAATAAATCCTCAGACCTTCATTATATGTGTACAACTCTTCAGAAACAGTTCATAATGAATAATCCAAAAAAGTTGCCAGTTATGTCCTTTGTTTCTCTATTATATTGGAATAATAATGAGATCATGGCAAATTAGAAGGAAGTGAATAACTATTCAAAGATGTATTGAAGAAGAAACTATATTTAACATATACTAAATATACATTACCTTCTGCCCTTTCAAATATTGGATAATTTAGTTCACATCTAAACATCTTTATTGAAATTTATTTTGTAATCCATATATTAAACCTATGCCATGTTTTTCTATTTCCTAAACAAGACAAAACACAACACAACAAAATCCTGATTGTTTCACTGACAGTTTGCAATGACTTTATATTTATACCTATTGAGAGTTGTATACAAAATATTCTTTGATGCATACTACAGTCTGTGGTTGTGGAAAGAACTCAAGAGTAGGAGGAGAGACAATTGGGTTTTGATCCTGACTTTTCCTCTAACTGAATGGGTACTTGAGGCAACTGCCTTTGCTTCCCACGGCCTTCTCATCTGGAAAAGGAAGCCATAATTAAACTAGATTAGTGGCTTTTAAATTGTTGTTTAATAGTGGGGCCTCTTTTAAACAATGGATACTTACATTATAAATAGCTAAAATTGAAGTCCCTATGGTAACAGAATGATGAAAGGAAAGAATCACGGGAATTACAGGAATCCGTTTTAGGAGTAGAAATCAAATTCTACTTCTTATATGAGGTGGATGAAGCCATAAAGTATAGTGCAAAGGCTCTGGATTTTGCTAATTCATTTTGGTTTGGAATATTCTCTGTACCAGTGCCATTTTGTCCCAACAAGGAATCTGGAGTGGGACTAGGTTGACTGATGCACTTGAGATGACACCATCAGGGAAAGAGGTGACATTTAAGCTAAGAGTGAAATGACTAGGAGTCACTCAGTGGATTTCTGAGGGGAGAACCTTCCAGGCAGAGATACCAGCACTTATACCCAGATCCAAGGATGTGAATAAGTGTGGTATGTTTCAGGAAGAGCAAGAAAGTCTGTGTAGCTGAAAGATAGTAACCAAGTTAGAGAACGGTGGGTGATTAGATGGGATAGGTGACAACATACTGGATCTCATAGCAGCTTATAGTCTACTTTCAGGCTTTTGTGATTTATTCTAAGTTTACCTATAAGTCATTGGAGGGTTTTAGACACAGAACTACTTTGAGCTTATTGCCGTTTTTAACAGGTCACTCTGAACTGAGCATGAATGTATGCCTGTAGTCCCAGCTACTCAGTAGGCTGATGTGGGAGGGTCGCTTGAGCCTAGGAGTTCAAGGGCCAGCCTGGGCAACATAAAGAGACCTTGCCTCTTAAAAAGAAAAAGAAAATCCCTCTTCCTGCTATATAAAGAATAGACTTCTGTCCAGGCACAGTGGCTCACGCCTGTAATCCCAGCACTTTGGGAGGCCGAGGTGGGCAGATCACCTGAGGTTGGGAGCTCAAGACCAGCTTGACCAACATGGAGAAACCCCGTCTCTACTAAAAATACAAAATTAGTCAGGCATGGTGGGGCACGCCTGTAATCCCAGCTACTCCGGAGGCTGAGGCAGAAGAATCACTTGAACCCAGAAGGCAGAGGTTGCGGTGAGCCGAGATCGCGCCATTGCAACAAGAGCGAAACTTCGTCTCAGAAAAAGAAAAAAAAAAAAAAAAAGAATAGACTACTTCAGGGTGGGGGTAGGGGATGACAGAAACAAGGAGACCAGTTAAAAAAGCGATTGCCATGGTCCTGGTAGTCAGGAGGTAAGTTTTCCATCCGCGATTCCTGCATACTGTATTTCTTATGGACTGGCAGAGGCAGTAAACACACATGGAATAAGTTGAGAGTTGCCCTCTCTGCATCTTGGGAAGAAATGTGACTGTCATTACTGATAAGCTACTCCTTTGATAACTGAAGGCCTACAAGGAGCTGTTTCTTAGTCCAATCACACCCTTGTCCTACTTTGCCTTATCATGTTAACACCTAATTCAGGCCAGTGAAAGAAAAATGGAAAAAATAAGCCAAAAAGAAATCTGCCACCATGTAAAACCCTACTCAAACCACCTAACTATCCTGACTCACTCTCTCACTACCCTATCTCCTGTCATATTTATTATGTGAATTCAAAGGTAGCTCAGGAACATCTCCGTTGATTTGCTTCTGTTAACTTGGCTTGATCTCGCTGTGTGAGTATCCCTGAACTCTCTGTAAAGGTTACTCATTCCTAAATGTGTGCTCCTTCTAGAAAAAGGACCCAACCAGACCGTGCTTAAGCCTTAGTGCTTTTAGAGCACAACAGAGAGGCAGGTCCCAGTGAAGGCAACACAGGCTTCCCTTGGCTAGAGGAGGGAATTCCCTGACCCCTTGCACTTCCTGGGTGAGGTGACACCCCACCCTGCTTCTGCTCGCCCTCCGTGAGCTGCACTCACTTTCTAACCAGTCCCAATGAGACGAACCGGGTACCTCAGTTGGAAATGCAGAAACCACCCACCTTCTGCCTTGATCTCGCTGGGAGCTGCAGACCGGAGCTGTTCCTATGTGGCCATCTTGCCCAGGAATCCCATGAAATCTTTACTTAGATGATATGCGATGACATCATTTGGCCTTCATTTGGCAAGAAGACATCAACAAAGCATCAATTCTGCCTTATTCCTCTGCTCTACTATTTGGGCTATTAAAGTTGGTGCCAATGACATAATGACCGCAAACCCACACAGGAGGGCTGACATAATATGGCCATACCTAGGTATAAGATCATATAGATAATAAGTAGTGGAGTTTAATTACATGGCATGGTTAAATTATTTATTCATAGATAACCATATGAATAAACACACACACACACACACACACACACACAATCTTATAGCACATTTTGAGGCCCATGATAATAAAATATGAGAGTGTAATTTTATAAATCTGATATTATGCAGTTGACAATTATGCCTGTAAGACACAGTGTTATTAAATTTCATCCTTGCAGAATTTCATAGAATTTCAGGTCTGTGACACTTTAGGAAATCAGAGTGTTAGGGTAGAATTACTTACCAAAGTAACATTGTAAGCGCTGTACATTATTTGGTATATTCAAGCACTGTGATAATGGTCCATATTTTGGAGTGCTAGTCTTGGCCTCAGTCCTGATTGTCACATTAAACAAATCAACTTCTGGAGCTTTAGTGTTTCTTTTCTGTGAAATAAGGACCTTAAACTCTTTTCTGCCATACTTGCAGAGAGAATGGAGAGGCCAGTTGAAACAGTAGATGTGAAACGACTTTGCAAGTCATAAAGGACTATGGACATGTGAGGCCTCATTATTTCTTTTTTTTTTTTCTTTTTTATTATTATTATTATACTTTAAGTTCTAGGGTACATGTGCACAACGTGCAGGCTTGTTACATATGTATACTTGTGCCATGTTGGTGTGCTGCACCCATCAACTCGTCAGCACCCATCAACTCGTCATTTACATCAGGTATAACTCCCAATGCAATCCCTCCCCCCTCCCCCCTCCCCATGATAGGCCCCGGTGTGTGATGTTCCCCTTCCCGAGTCCAAGTGATCTCATTGTTCAGTTCCCAACTATGAGTGAGAACATACGGTGTTTGGTTTTCTGTTCTTGTGATAGTTTGCTAAGAATGATGGTTTCCAGCTGCATCCAAGTCCCTACAAAGGACACAAACTCATCCTTTTTTATAGCTGCATAGTATTCCATGGTGTATATGTGCCACATTTTCTTAATCCAGTCTGTCACTGATGGACGTTTGGGTTGATTCCAAGTCTTTGCTATTGTGAATAGTGCCGCAATAAACATACGTGTGCATGTGTCTTTATAGCAGCATGATTTATAATCCTCTGGGTATATACCCAGTAATGGGATGGCTGGGTCATATGGTACATCTAGTTCTAGATCTTTGAGGAATCGCCATACTGTTTTCCATAATGGTTGAACTAGTTTACAATCCCACCAACAGTGTAAAAGTGTTCCTATTTCTCCACATCCTCTCCAGCACCTGTTGTTTCCTGACTTTTTAATGATTGCCATTCTAACTGGTGTGAGATGGTATCTCATTGTGGTTTTGATTTGCATTTCTCTGATGGCCAGTGATGATGAGCATTTTTTCATGTGTCTGTTGGCTGTCTGAATGGCTTCTTTTGAGAAATGTCTGTTCATATCGTTTGCCCACTTTTTGATGGGGTTGTTTGTTTTTTTCTTGTACATTTGTTTGAGTTCTTTGTAGGTTCTGGATATTAGCCCTTTGTCAGATGAGTAGGTTGCAAAAATTTTCTCCCATTCTGTAGGTTACCTGTTCACTCTGATGGTAGTTTCTTTTGCTGTGCAGAAGCTCTTTAGTTTAATGAGATCCCATTTGTCAATTTTGGCTTTTGCTGCCGTTGCTTTTGGTGTTTTAGACATGAAGTCTTTGCCCATGCCTATTTCTTTACCTTATTGATAAAAAAATTTTTTCTTGGAAACAGAAACAAACAAAAAAGGTTTCAATCTTGGTTTTGCCAGCTATCCAACATCTGAGATGATCAGAAAGACGATTGGAGTTTACTCAGTACTAATATTTAGCATCACCTTCTTCAAAGGGTAAGTAAACTTTACACTGGAATGAAGTTTATTTTGTTTCTATCCACTTGAGTTTACTAAAATATACATAGGAGAATTTGCCAAATGGCCACCTAGCCCCGAGGTTTTAAGTTTTGCTCTGAAAGACTCTTATTGACTTTGAAATAACAAATGACAGAAGGTAACAAGGGAAAGGATAAATAATTCTCTAACCACCATTATAAATATTGCTATATTAAAAACTTTTAATATTCCTATATTTGAGGGGTTTTGTGTGTTAGCGAAGTCTGCTCAGTCCAGATGATTCGGGCTGGTATCCACATATATTAATTTTTCCCAGAGTCATTTCAGAAACTTAATTAAGCTGGCAGGTTGTGACCCTTTCATGATCTTTCTTAAATGTAATCCCATTTGCAAAAGTTAAAGGCAAGTTGAAAATTATCTTGGTACAATACAATGAATCAAAATATTTTTGTCTAAATGCTAGTTTTTAACATACCTAATAAAAATGGTTGTACTCCTTGTTTCTTAAAATACTCCATACTCTATGTGTCTCTTTCTAGAACTTCCACAAATTAATACATTCACCTGAATAGTTCTCTTCTTCACATTACCACCCCTCCAATCTTTATATAGCAAAATTATCCTTATTCTCTACATTAAGATAGATATACCCTCTTTCAATTAGCTTTCAGCAGCACTTCTGATTTTACCCAAAGAGTGGTTAGGTATTGCATCATGTGTTTCTTTCTATTCATATATTTGTTTATTTGTCTCCATCCATGGGTGAATGTAAAATGCGAAGTATCATTCATCCTTGTATCCAGCATGTCTAGCACTGCATTCTGGTGTTTAGAAAATATGTGATGTATAAGTAATTAAAATAAATGTATTATAATGTCTAGAGATGATCTTAAAACTATGGCTTGGAAAATAATTATGTATCCCCTGAGAAGCAAGAAGGAAATAAGAAAGGCCCATAATCTTAATCTCCCCTGGCCTTTACTAGCACTATAAAACATCTATTCTTGATCACTGTTTTCATAGCCCCATTACAACTGAGACCATTGTCTACCTTGGTTTATCTTAATTCAGATCAAGACTATAAACTTTCCAAACATGTGAGAAAAAAATATGACAAGCACAATCATATTTTAGCTTCTGGTAAGTAGCTTCATGTCTGGAACCTAGTCCAGAAACTATTGCTTTTCTCCATGAACCTTATATGTTGGTGGATGATCCATATATTTGTAACTTTCACAGAAGCACAGAAAATTTCAGTTGAGAGTCGTGATATTTGAAGAGTCTATCCCCTTCCCTTCTTCTTTGTGTCAATTATGTTCCCATAGAAAATAATTTTCCAGATAACACAATGTGAATTACAGTGGGATCTCTAATCAGAGCCCCAATTTCCTGACTGAGTCCAGTGAGCTTTCTGTTTTGCTGCAGATTTTCCATTCCCACAATATTTTCAGAAAATAAATTGGAAAATGCAAAGCTAATCTGGATTTTCTTCTGTTTTGATTACCACCTCTATGCTGATGACTCCCGACTTTACATTTCCAGGACTGGGTTTTCCTCAGAGCTGTGGACCTATGTATCTAGTACTCTCTCAATATCCTTTCTTTGCCTCAAATTTAACATATCCTTGTTTAAATCTAAGATTTCCCCCACCTTCAACTCTGACCCTCTTCCGCCGTTTCTCATCTTTGTGGATGATATCTATATCTATCCATTGACTCAATCCAGAAAACTGCGTCATCTTTTGCCATCCCTCTCATTCAATCTTAACATTAAATCTGTTATCATATTATCACAATTTTGCCTCCTAAATATTTCTTAAATCTATCTACTGTTCTCTATCTTCTATTATTTCTGCACTGTTACAAGCTACTCTTACAATCTATTACAATAGTTTTTTAATCCATTGTCATGCTTCTAATTTGGTTCTTCAGTGATCAATTTTCTTCCCTATAGCCAGGGCGATCTTCCAAAATAAAAATATTGCACTATGCATCCTCCCCAAACCCCTTCAGTAGAATCTCATTATCTTAAGATAAAGATTGAAAGCCTTCATGTAGTCTGGAAGCTATTTATTACCTTCCTGCTTCCAACTTTGCAACATGCCCCTTCTGTTTCTCTAGGCTTCAGTTATACTAAAAACTCAGGTTCTTGACTGTACTTTGGCACATGCAGTTACATCTGTCTAGAACTTTCTTCCTTTCACCTAGCTCCCATTTCTCATTTCAGTCTTTCCATAATTAATTAGGTATTAATTATATCACTCTTTAGATATAATTCAAGTAGTTTCCAGGGAAGACTTCTCTCATCCCAATCTAGGTCAAGTTCTCAAGTTACAAACACTTATCTAATTATTATTATTTTTTTCTTTCAGAGAACTTAACTTGGCTTAAAATTATCCATTTATAAATGTAATATTTTTTGTTTCACTTGATGAAATACAAGCTCTATGAAAAGAGTAGTATGGTTTACTTTATTTTACCACTATTTGAATCACTAGGCCTTAACACAATGCATGGTACTTAGCCTGTGTTCTTTTTTTTTTTTTTTTTTTTTTTTTGTTTTTTTTGTTTTTTTTTTTGAGACGGAGTCTCGCTCTGCTGCCCAGGCTGGAGTGCAGTGGCCGGATCTCAGCTCACTGCAGTTAGCCTGTGTTCTATAAATATATTTTGAGTAAATGAATGCTTCAAAAAGATATACTGCCAGCCTTCTGTTCTTGCTTTAGGAAGATAATTCAGGACTATGTATGAGTGGGAAAAGTATAGTATATTTGTTAATAGCAAGGCTTATGGTGTCAAATATATCTGAATCCTAGCCCAAGCTCTGCTAGTTTACTACCCCTGTGATCTTAAATATTTTGAGTCTCAGTATTCTCACATGTAAAATAAGAATAGCAATACTAACCTTGCAGAGTTATTGCGAGGATTAAATGACCTAATGCACAATTTTGGGTTGAATTCTTTCCTCCTAAAATTTTTTATGTTGATATCCTAACCCCCAGAACCTCAGAACATGACTGTATTTGGAGATATTGTCTTTACAGAGATAATCACGTTAAAATGAGGTCATTAGTGTGGGCCCTAATCCAATAAGAGTGGTGTCCTTATAAAAAGTGTAAATTTGGACACAGATATGCACAGAGGGAAGATGACATAAGGAGACACAGGTTGAAGAGGACCATCTACAAGCTAAAGAGACCTAGAACAGATCCTTTTCTCTCAGCCCTCAGAAGAACTCTACCCTGCTGATACCTTGATCTTGGAAATCCAGACGCTGGTTAAGAAGACAATAAATTTTTGTTGTTTGAGCCACCCAATTTGTGGAAGTTTGTTACAGAAAGTTCTAGTAAACTAATACATGTATGTTAAGTTTCTGGTATGGTGTTGGCAAATGGGTCCAGTTGGTTTGAAAGTGATCTTTACAGTGAAGCCTTTCCTGACCTTCCTCCTTAGAGATGTGATCTCATATTCTATCAGTCTGCCACCTTCTTCCCTGCTTTATTTTTCTTCATTGCATTTATCAACATTTAAGTACAATCTCTTTTACTTCTTTTTTGTTTATTTTCTTAGCTCCTTCAATGTAATCTCCATGAGGCAGATATTTGTGTCTGTTTCATTCATTGTATCATCTACAAGGATGCCTTGGCACATAGTAGTCATTTGATAAATATACATTAAGTAATTGTTAGCTATCACTGCTGTTGTTGCTGTTAAAAATAAATTGTCTTCCACTACCCCATCCCTAAATACATACATTTATTCATTCAGCCTTCTAAGTACCAGTCACTTGGCCCGGTGCTAGGCACACAGAGATAAATAGATACAGTATCTCTTTACAAAGGGATTCATTTCAGTAAATGGAGAAAGATATATAAATAAATCAATGTTCCAAGGATGATTCTGTGCCTTTAAAAGAGTCTGTCCAAGGTAGAATGGTGGCATATTAACCCTTGAGGATCCTTCAAAAAGTGAGTGGTTGTCTTCTGACACGACTTCATCCTCTATTTATTTTATTTTAAACTGTCCACAAACTAGATTAATAGATTTTAAGTTCCCACATTGAAGGGAACCTTGTTACCTCTACACTGCTTTCAGTGTTATGTTTCTAGTCTTACGAGTGTTCATAGTATTCTCCTCTCTATCACTGGCTTTTGGTTTGCACACAGAAATCTATAGTGAAAAGTCAATCACAGAAAATAGCAATAATTATATTTTTGTATACATGAATATAGACCTTAATCACATAGGTGAGTACTATTATATAGCCCAAACAGTAATAGATTGAGCTTCAGAGGGTTCTGGGTCAGAATCTTAGCTTCTCTCCTTCCTATCTGTGCCACTAAGTACCAATTTTCTAATCTGTAAAGTATAGATATAATAACTGCCCAATTACTTTCATGGTAGTTGTTGTTATTGGGGGTCTACAGAATGTTAGAGCTGATGAAGAAGTCATCTAGCCATATTCTTCATTTTGCAAATGAAGAAATTGAGATTCAGAGTGATGGAATATATTTACCCTGGACGTACAGCTAATGAATTTGGAATTTAGTCACACATTTCTTCAAACACTCCAATGACTGTCCATGCTCTACTAACAATTCAAATGGCAATAAGAAGCAGGTTTAGATATTTTTAAAAATCCTATCTAAGACTGAGTTGAAAGTGCCTCTTGGTAACTGATAAGAAAACCACAAAACAGTAAATCTGCCTTTTTTAGTCTACAATGATTGAATGTTTATACTGAGCCAAGTTTTGAAAGGTTTAATTTGGTTTCATGCCAATAACATGACTTGCAAATGCTAAAGTTAATCCCCAAATTTACAGATTGGATAGATCAAAACAAGGAATTTTTTAAAAAGTCTTTGTCCCTTATTGCTCATATTTCAATGACAAATTCCCTTGTATCCCAAAGGAGGATTTAGCTGAAAGAAAGGTATTCCCTATTCATAACAGGGAATATGTTCTATTCATAAAACAATGTTTGGAATTGAATTAAAATAATTTAATTACACTATATAATTACCTTCCACAATCTTTACAGTCAAGAGGCCCATGGGATCTGGCTATTTGTAGAGATGTTTAATCCGATTTTACTTTAGTATTCATTAAACAATGGTAATTTCTTCCTAATTCCCCTCTGACACATATTATGCCTCTGAAGAAGAAAAGACCTTAAACAGAGTCCTTTCTTTAAACAGAGCTGCTGAGTATGTCAAATTGTTCAGGCAAGAACTCACTGAACAACCAAAACGATAGTTTCAAACAGATGACACTGTGTTTCAAGAACAAAAAAAAAATGTTAAATAAACTATTGGCGCATGAAATAAGCTACCAATGGGAAATCTCGGTGAGCTGCAAATGCATGCCTAACTGAGATTTCAACATTATTTCCAAGTTCAGCAATCAGTTGAAAAGCGCTTTATGCAAATCTGTGCCCAACTAAAGGAAAGAAAAGTGGAGGTGACTATTTGAGAGTTGCATATTCAGTTTTGAAAAACATAGTTCACAACTTCAAAACCTCTTAGTATCCAACAGATTCACATGAGTAGTAATGTTTTTTCTTTTAAATCTATTGCCCCTAGCCACTGAAACTGTACTTAGGTGCCTAATCTAACTCCTTTAGCTACAAAACCTAGATAGACCAGGTCAGAGGAAATCTGAAAGAGAGCATTCTAGGAAGATGACAACCATAATAGAGTGTGTGTGCGTTTGTGTGTCTGTGAACAAGAAATTGTTTCATAAGGCAGAGTAACTTGGACACAAATATTTGAAAGTCACAAACAAAATCTATAATAAAATCAGGTGACAGGACTTACCATGAAACCCAAAATAAGAGTGGGTAGGAAGAGCCATCTCACGAAGAACCATTTGATAAGGCAAATTCTGCAGGTGTAAGGAGAAAAATGTCCCTGATCACCAAAGGGTAGTAATTACAATGCTGAATTGACTAAATTAATTAATACTGACCAGGAGCTATGTTGGCTCCAATTCGTAGGTGAGAGTGCAAAGGGACCACAGAAAAATCTTATTGTGCTAGAGTAATATAAGCCCTATGAAATCTCAAAAACAACCAATTTGACAATGTTTAAAGTAATTTTTTAATTTTGGGGGGTACATAGTAGGTATATATATTAATGGGGTACATGAGATGTTTTGATATAGGGATGCAATGCATGATAATCACAACATTATGGAAAATGAGGTATCCATCCCCTCAAGCATTTCTCAAGCATTTATCATTTATGTTAGGAATAATCCAATTATATTCTTTTAGTTACTTTAAAATGTACAATTAAAATATTATTGAGTATGGACACCCTGTTGTGTTATCATATACTAGGCCCTGTTCATTCCTTCTAACTATTTTTTGTGCCTATTAACCATTCCCACCTCCCCACGAAACCCCTTTGATTATAATGTGTCTTGTTGTAAATCTCTTAATGTTTATCCTTCTTGGAGTTCATTAAGTTTCTTGAGTATGTGGTCTTTTATAAAATTTTGCAATTTTCTCACTAAAATATTTTTAAATACTATTTCTTCTTCTATTTGTCTCTCCTATTGTGCATGTGAAAGTGTGCTTGATGATGTACCAAAGGTCTTTCAGTCTTTATTTATTTCTCTTTATTCATTTCTTTTTAGTGCCTGTGCCTCAGACTGAACAAAGTCAATTGCCTAATCACATATCTCACTGTTTCTTTATTCTCCATACTCAAACCTGTTGTTGAAACCCTCTAGTGATTTTCCACTTCAGTTATAGAACTTTTAAGCTCCAGAATATATATATATATTTGTATAATTTCTATCTTATTAATATTCTCTGTTTGCTCATATAGCATTTGCCTAGTGGTTTCCTTTAGCTCTTTGTCCATAGTTTAGTTTAGCTAATTCAGCATATTTAAGGCAGCTGATTTTAAATACTTGCCACATAAGTCAAATGGGTGTGCTTCCTCAAGAACAGTTTCTGTTCATTCTTCTGTAAATGGGCCACACTTTCTTGCATGTTAGCAAGCTTCATAAAGAGTTGTTGAAAAGTAAGCATTTTTAATATTATAATGTTGTATGTGTGTAAATCAGATCCTCCTCTATTTATTTATTTATTTATTGCTTTTTGTAGACTGTAGCTGTTTAGAAATATTCTAAAATGTCTTCGTGAAGTCTGCATTTTTTTATTATGCATGATTTCCAAAGTCTCTGTTCCTTTGTCTTAAATTCAGCTAGTATTTTGACAGATTTCACTCAACACCAGAAAGGAAAGATAAACACACACACACGCGCACACACACGCACACACACACACCCCAAAACAGATGAAAGACTGTACAGACTGGCTCCGTGCAGGGGCAACCTCTCAGGACTTTCACAACTTTACTATAGCCTTCACTTCTTTGAATCCAGCCTAGAAATCCGCCAGAGGTGAAAGCCTAGAGTCTTCTCTGGTTTATTGTGACAGTGCTTCCTGTGCTGGACGTAGGCATGGCTTTCTCAATTTCCCGGCTTACATGGGTGTTTTTCGGTGCCCCAATACCTGCAAAAACATTATCTCCACAGATTTTCCTCCCAGACTTTTGGTGCTCAGGAATAGTTTTTAACCAAGGCAGCTGCAGGTTGTTCATTTCCCTCACAGTATTTTTGAGAAATGACCACTGATTTTCCGCCCTGAAGGAGGTCTTAATTTGGCGGAACGAATTAGTCTGGAAGGAGAGGAGAGACAAAAAAGAGAAGAAAGAATGTTTAAAAAGATAATCGTGAGAAGCTTCAAGATAATGACTTAGCTGAGCAGAAGGATAGGGCAAGGCAAAATTAAAACGCTAAAAATATTTCTCACTGTTTTAAAAGTGGCTTTTTAAATTGATTCAGCACATGCTTGGTTGGTCTAAATCTTTGATTATTTTCCAAAGTCGTGACAAAGTTGATTCTGAGGATTTTTGTTTAATTTTCTAATGCTTTTGTAATGGGATGGCCCCTTGGAGTTGCCTACTCCACCTTTTTCTTCATCTTTCCATTTTTTCTTTTAAGAAAAAAAGACCATAACTTAAACATGAACAACAGAAATTTAGTATGGTAGAATCACATACAATGCTATTTATAAGAAAAAAAGAGAATAATGAGCAGAATAATGTCCCTGTGGACAATGAAGGCACACTGAGAAGGCATGCTCACAAAACAGATGAATTATAAGCAATTTTCCAAAAAAAACTGTAGAAAATATTTTTAAAACAACAGAAAGTAGAATTTTAAAAAGCAAATATATTTAAGAAAGGAAAATTAGTAAAAGCTATCAGAACTCAAAGTAATTCAAAATGAAAAAGAAAAATATGCTAGAATTGAATAATTAACTGGAAATAGTATAAAAGAAGTCATAAAAATCCTTTAAGAAAAAGAAAATATTAAAATGAGGGTTTTTTTATTTTAAAAGAAAGCAAGATCAAAACATTTTCAAGAAACAGTGATACATATAGACAATAATAACAGATATTTTATGCATAAGATTCTTCCACATCTCCACAACAAATGGACAAAATTAATATAAATCAAGATAAACCAACAAAAATTTTAAATCAAGAGAGATTTTATAATTAATAAAATCTTAATAAATTAAGATTTGAAATTATTATTGAAAAGACACATACTTTATATAGGAAGATCAACAGAAAGTGGTCAAGAACTTAATATACTCTAGTAAAAATGAGAAGACATGAAGAGGAGATAAAATAATCAGATATCCAGGTGGCAAGATCTCTAGTAAGAACAAGAAAATTGAACTGTCATCAAACTTCTCAACAGTAATTGTTTATAACAGATGGTAAGAAAGTAATATACTTAGTATACTTGAGAAAAGGAAATATGACCTGGGCACTTTGTACCCAGCCAAACTGATCTTCAATGAAAAAGGCCAAAGAAAACTTTTTATGGACATGGAAGAAATCATAGAATATTGTTTCCATGAGCACTTAAAGAACCTATTAGAGAAAAGCTTTAGCAAGCAAAATAAATGGAAAGATGTTGAGATGAAAACAATAAGTTTGTCGTTGGAATTATGTAAATGGCTTACATAATTAATAAATAACATTTTCAAAGCTTTTTAAATCAAGGTATAATTTACATATATTCAAATGCAGAGACTAAGTGTATAGTTAGATAAATTTGGGGAACACATGCATTTGAATAATAATCACCCACATCGATATATTAAACCTTTATTTTTCTTCCATCTTTTAGGTTCAGGGGGTTCATGTATGGGTTTGTGTGAATTGCATGTCACGGGTGTTTGGTGTACAGATTATTTTGTCACCCAGGTGTCACCCATAGTACCTGATAGGCCATTTTTCAAACCTCATTCTCCTCCGACCCTCCACCCTCAAGTAGGCCCTGGTCCATTTTCCCCTCTTTTGTGTCCATGTGTATTCAATGTTTTCTTCCAACTTAAAAGTGAGAACATGTGGTATTCGGATTTCTGCTCCTGCATTAATCCACTTAGAATAATGGTCTCCATCTCCATCCATGTTGCTGCAAAAGACATGAGCTCATTATCTTGTATGGCTGCATAGTATTTCATGGTGTATCCATATCAAGTTTTCATTATCCAATCTACCATTGATGGGCATTTATGTTGATTCCACGTCTTTGCTCTTGTGAATAGTGCTGCAGTGGACATACATGTGCATGTGTCTTTATGGTAGAATAATCAACATTTCTTTGGGTATGTACCCAGTAATTGGATGGTTTGACTGAATAGTAGTTCTGTCTTAAATTCTGTAAGAAATCTCCTAACTGATTTCCACAGGGGCTGAACTAGTTTACATTCCCACCATCAGTGTGTGTGTTCCCTTTTTCCCACAACCTTGCCCACAACAGTTATTTTTGGCTTTTTAATAATAGCCCTTCTGAATAGTGTGAAATGGTAGCTCATTGTGGTTTTAACTTGCATTAGTCTAATGATTAGTGATGTTAGATTTTTTTTCATATGCTTGATGACTGCATGCATGTCTCCATTTGAGAAGTGTCTATTCATGTCCTGTGCCCATTTTTTAACGGAGTTGTTTTTTGCTTATTAATTTGTTTAAGATTCTTATAGATTCTAGATATTAGACCTTTGTCAGATGCATAGTTTCCAAATATTTTCTTTCATTCTGTAGACTGTCTGTTTACTCTGTTGATAGTTTTTTTTTGTTGGATTTTTTGTTTTGTTTTGTTTTGTTTTGCTGTGGAGACACTCTTTAATTAGGTACCACTTGTCAATTTTTGTTTTTGTTGCAATTGCTTTTGGTGTCTTTGTCATGAAATCTTTGCAGGGCCTATGTCCAGAATAGCGTTTCCTAGGTTTTCTTCTAAGGTTTTTTTATAGTATCAGGTTTTACATTTAAGTCTTTAATGCATCTTGAGTTAATTTTTGTGTATGTTGAAAGGAAGTGATCCAGTTTCAATCTTCTGCACATGGCTAGCCAGTTATTCTAGTGCCATTTATTCAATAGGAAGTCTTTTCTGGATTGCTTGTTTTTGTTAACTATGTCAAATATCAAATGTTTGTAGGTGTGTGGCTTTACTTCTGGGTTCTTCAACCTATTCCCTTGGTCTGTGTGTCTGCTTTTGTGCCAGTACCATGTAGTTTCGGTTATTGCAGCATTGTACTATAGTTTGAAATCAGGTAATTTGATGCTTTCAACTTTGTTCTTTTTGCTTGAGTTTGCTTTGACTATTAAGCCACTTTTATGGTTCCATATGAATTTTAGCATAGTTTTAAATTTTTTATGACCATACTTTAATTTCTGGGATATATATGCAGAACATGCGGATTTGTTACACAGATATACATGTGCCATGGTGGCTTGCTGCACCCATCAACCTGTCATCTAGGTTTTAAGCTCTGCATGCATTAGGTATTTGTCCTAATGCTCTCCCTCCCCTTCCCCCCTGACTCCCTGACAGGCCCTGGTGTATGATGTTCCCCTCCCTGTGTCCATGTGTTCTCATTGTTCAAATCCCACTTACAAGTGAGAACATGAGGTGTTTGGGATAGTATTTTTCTGATTTTGTGAAAAGTGCCATTAATAGTTTTATAGAAAGTGCATTGAATGTATAAATTGCTTTGGGAAGTATGGCCATTTTAACAATCTTGATTCTTCCTATCCATGAGCATAAAATGTTTTTCCGTTTATGTCATCTCTGATATCTTTCATCAGTATTTTGTAATTCTCATTGTACAGATCTTTTACCTCTCTTATTAGCTATATTCCTAGGTATTGCATTCCATGTGTGTGCATCTGTTGTGAATGTTGTGACTGGGATTGCATTATGATTTTTCTCTCACCTTGTACATTATTCATGTATAGAAATGCAACTGATTTTTGTACATTGATTTTGTATCCAGAAACATTACCAAAGTTGTATATCAGATGTAGGAGCTTTCAGGCAGAAACAATGGGGTTTTCAAGATATAAATAAACATTTTCTGTGAAGAGAGAGAGTTTGACTTCTTTTCCTATTGGGATGCATTTTATTTCATTCTCTTGCCTGATTGCTCTGGCTAGGACTTTCAGTACTATGTTGAGTATGAGTGGTAAGAGTGGGCATCCTTGTCTTGTTCCAGTTCTTAACAGAAATGCCACCAGCTTTCGCTAATTCAGTGTGACATTGACTGTGGGTTTGTCATAGATGACTCTTATTATTTTGAGGTATTCCTTTAATGCCTGTTTTGTTGAGGTTTCTTATCATGAAGAGATGTTAAATTTTTTCAAAACCTTTTCTGTATCTATTGATATCATGTCGCATTTGTTGTTAGTTCTGTTCATGTGATGAATCACATTTATTGATTTGTGTATGTTGAACCAATCTTGAACCTCAGGAATAAAGCCTATTCGATCATGATGGATTAGCTTTTTGATGTGCTGCTGGATTCAGTTTGCTAGTATTTTGTTGCTGATTTTTGCATCTGTCTTCATCAAGGATATTGGCCTGAAGTTTTCGTACTTGTGTCTCTGCCAGGTTTTGTTTTAAGAATGATGATGCCCTCGTAGAATGAGTTAGGCAAGAGCCTCTCCTTCTCAATTTTTTGAAATAGCTTCACTAGGATTAGTGCCAACTTTTCTTTATATGTCTGGTAGAATTTGACTGTGAATCCATCTGGGCCAGGGCTTTGTCTTGTTGTTAAGCATTTTATTACTGATTCAATTTCAGAACACATTATTGAACTATTCAGGGTTTCAGTTATTCCATGTTCAATCTTGGGAGGTTGTATATTTTCAGGAAGTTATCCATTTATTCTAGGTATTCTAGTTTGTATGCATAGAGATGTTTGTAATAGTCTCTGAGGGATTTTGTATTTCTGTGGAGTTGGTGGTGATGTCCCCTTTGTCACTTATGATTGTAGTTATTTGTATTCTCTCTTTTTCTTTATTAATCTAACTAGTGTTCTATCAATCTCATTTATTATTTCAAAGACCAACTGAGGCTCACCTGTTCTTGCATTCTCAAAGCAATTGGTGGGGGGCTGTGGGCAAATGCATGCCATCAAAGAAATGATGATAGGCTGCAGTGAGGGTAGGCTGTGGGTGATTTGGTGCACATTGGACAGAGCCTGTCTGTTGGAGCCCTCCAATGCTGATGTGCTTGGGCTTTGTGTCCCCACCCAAATCTCATCTTGAATTGTAATCCCCATAATCTTCATAATCCCCACATGTCAAGAGAAAGAAAAGGTGAAGGTAATTGAATCATGTGGGCAGTTCCCCCATGCCGTTCTCATGATAGTGAGTGAATTCACGAGATCTGATGGTTTCATAAGTGTCCAGCAATTCCCCTGAATGCAATTCTGCCTGCTGCCTTCTGAAGAAGGTGCCTTTCTTTCTCTTTGCCATCTACCATGATTATAAGTTTCCTAAGGCCTCCCCAGTCATGCTGAGCTGTGAGTCAATTAAACCTGTTTCCTTTATAAATGACCTAGTCTTTGGTAGTATCTTTATAGCAGTGTGAAAACAGACTAATACAGTAAATTGGTACCACAGAGTGGGGTACTGCTATAAAGATACTTAAAAATGTGGAAGCGACATTGGAACTGGGTAACAGGCAGAGGCTGGAACAGTTTGGAGGGCTCAGAAGAAGACAGGAAGATGTGAGAAAGTTCGGAACTTCCTAGAGACTTGTTGAATGGTTTTGACCAAAATGCTGATAATGATCTGGATAATGAAGTCTGGGCTGAGGTGGTCTCAGATGGAAATGAGGAACTTATCAGAAACTGCAGGTTCCTCCCTTTTCAGTCCAAGGTCAGCGTCTTTCCTCCATCCACTCTCAATGCCCTCCTTCTGATGTTCTGCTTGGAGTGTGCAGTCTTCCTGATGGTCTGGTCTCTCAGTGGGCGATGTTCTTTCTGCTGCATCTAGTCAGCCAACTTGGTTCTTTTCCTAGAAACTTTCTAATGCTACAGAAATGTATTTCTGTCTTTTTATGGTCAACCACTGTCCCCAGAAAGAGCTACTGTTATATTCATTGCGATAAATTAGATGCATTTTTTCTTGAACTTTAATAAAATCATGGCATATGTACTTCATTATTTTGTTTCCTTTGCTTAGAGTGAAAGTTTGTGATTAATTCATGTATGATTACTTTGTTATTTTATTGCTGAGTAGTATCCAATTTCATGAATGCACCAGATGGACATTTGGGTTGTTTTCAGTTTGGGACTATTATGAGTAATACTGCCATAAATATTTCTGCACAAGTCTCTAGAACTATATCGACTTTCACATCTCCTGGGAGGAGAGCTGCTGTCATAATGTCAGATATGGCTTTAACTTTATTTGAAATTGCTAAACAATTTTTTCCAATATGGACACACTGTTTTCCAGTCCCAGTAGAAATGCATGAAAGTTTCACTTATTCCATAATTTTGCCAAAACCTCCTATTCTTATTAATTTTAATGTGTGTCATTCCAATGTGGGTATAGTGATATCTCTTTATGGTCCAACTTACATTTTCCTAAATTAATATAATCTTAAATATTTGTTCATAAACTTATGGCCTATTCTTGTATATTATTTTTTACAGTGTTTGTTCAAATATTTTTTCTGTTTTATTTTCAAGAATTTTTTTAAACATTCATACACTTTGTCAGATGTATGAATTTCAAATATTTGGCCTAGTCTATTATTTACTCTTTTCTTTTCTTTTCTTTTCTTTTCTTTTCTTTTCTTTTCTTTTCTTTTCTTTCTTTTCTTTTCTTTTCTTTTCTTTTCTTTTCTTTTCTTTTCTTTTCTTTTCTTTTCTTTTCTTTTCTTTTCTTTTCTTTTCTTTTCTGAGATGGAGTCTTACCCTGTTGCCCAGGCCGGAGTGCACTGGCAAGACCTTGGCTCACTGCAACCTCTGCCTCCTGGGCTCAAGCAATCCTCCTGCCTCAGGCACCCAAATAGCTGTGATTACAGGCATGCACCAGCACACCCAGCTAATTGTTATATTTTTAGTAGAGACGGGGTTTCATCATGTTGGCCAGGCTGGTCTCAAACTTCTGACCTCAAGGGACTCATCTGCCTTGGCTTCCCAAAGCGCTAGAATCACAGCTTTTTATTTTCTTAATGACATCCTTCTATAAGCAGGATTTTTTTTTTTCTGTGTCCAACTTATTGCTTTTTATATTATTATTATTTTCAGCATAATGCCATTTGTATCCTAACAAAGATTTGCTAATCATAATATCAAAGATGTATTTTCTTCTGACAACTTTATTTTAACTTTTACATGTAAGTTTGTAATCCATCTTAAATTAACTTTTGTATAAGGTGTAAGGTAGTTGATGTTGTTGATTCATTTAGTTTTTTAGCGTTAATATCCAGTTCATCCGGCACCTTTTGTTGAAAACGCTTTCCTCTTCCCATTTAATTTTATTAGGACTATTGTTGGAAATCAATTGACTGTGTATATGTGGGTCTCTTTCAAGAATGTCTATTCTCTTCTTTAATCTATTTGTTTATCCTAATGCCAATGCTATATTGTCTATATTATTATGCCTTTAAAATATATATTGAAGATGGATGGATTAAGTTCTCTAACTTTCTTCTTCCTTGTCAAAATGAGTTTGGCTGTTCTAGGCCCTTGAATTTTAATATGAATTTTAAAGTGAGTTTGTTAATCTCTGTAAAAATGCCTGCCTAGGCTTTGGCTGGGATTACATTGAAGCTACAGATTAATTTGGGAAGAATAGAAATCTTAAGAAGATTGTCTTCCAATCCATGTACATTTTATATACAGCTAATTTTTCTGAGTAACATTTGTAATCTTGTATGTAGAGTTCTGCCACATTTTTCCTTAATTTCATTTATTATTTTTATTTTTCATTTATTACTCATATGTAATTACTTCTAATATATTGATATTGTTATAAATGTACTCTTAAAGATTTCATCTTCTAATATTAACTATTTATAAAAAAAGCAATTTTTTGGCTAGGCATGGTGGCTCACGCCTGTAATCTCAGCACTTTGGGAGGCTGAGGCAGGCAGATCACGAGGTCAGGAGATCGAGACCACAGTGAAACCCCAACCCTACTAAAAAAAAATACAAAAAATTAGCCGGGCCCAGTGGCGGGCACCTGTAGTCTCAGCTACTTGGGAGGCTGAGGCAGGAGAATGGTGTGAACCTGGGGAGGCGGAGCTTGCAGTGAGCCGAGATCCCACCACTGCACTCCAGACTGGGTTACAAAGCAAGACTCCGTCATATTAAGCAAACTTCTCATTCCTGGGATCATTCTACTTGGTCATAATATAATGGATCTTCTTGGTCCTTTTAGTAGATTGCTGCATTCAATTTTCTAACATTTTAAATGGATGTTTGTGGCTATCTTAATGTTATGAATTTATTCTTAATGTTCTTTTCTTAATTGGATTGTATAAAACTTATTTGGTTACTGTTAGAAACAAGGTAAAAGAAACATTTTGCAGATAAGTGGGAAAATTGAAAACTGAATATCTGATGATATTAAAAATCAAATATTTTTACACTTTTATTTCTTCTTGTGTTAATCACATTGTGGTTCAGCCTTTAAAAACAGCCATTTTTTCCTGAAGTGTTCTGATTATTCTAGTTCCTTTACCTTTCTGTATATATTTCAGAATCAGCTTGTCTATATCTACAAAAAAATCCTGTGGGACTTTGAGATTGTGTTAAACTGCAGATCAATTTGGGGACACTGACATCATAACTATATTAAGTGTTAAAATGTTTGAGCACATAATTTCTCTTCAGATAGCTCCCAGTACTAGTGATGACGGGGAGAAACTTGATCATTTATACATTGCTGGCAGAAAGGCAAAATGATCCAGTGGTTCTAGAAAACAATCAGCTTCTTAAAAAGGTAAACACACAATTAGAGAATGACTACACAATCCCAAAAACGTGAAGAAATGTTTACAGCAGCTCTATTCATAACTGCCAAAACTGGAACAGACATCTCATTTCCATCAACTGTTGAATGGATCAACTGACTAGTACATCTATTAGTGGAACTCTAACCACTCAGCAATAAAAGGGAACAGGCAATTGATATATACAACTAGTTGGATAAACCTTAAAATATTATGCTAAGCGAAAGAAACCAGTTTCAAAAGGATATATACTGTAAGATTTTGTTTATATGCCATTCTGGAAAAGGTAAGACTATAGGGAGTGGAAAAGATTAGCAATCTTCAGAGATAATGGATAGAGGAGGATCTGACTGCAAAGAACCTGTGTAAGGGAAATTTTATGGTATTGCATAAATAAGTCAATTATATAGTATTTAGCACATAATGCAAAAAATGCTTTTTTATTTTTTTAAATAAAAAACTTGGGCATGTTTCAAGTAATCTTGATACTTTGTCCATACAAGAAGGGAGTGTCATAACAACTTGATATTGCAGGCCAACAGCTCCCTGTTGTTTTAATTTATGTGTAAGATTCATGGAAGCAGTCCTTTCCTAAATTATTCAAGTACTTTGCCTTCTGACACAATGTCCAAGGATTATTAGCCCTCTGCACAGATCTTGTAAAAAAAAAGTAGCCTCGAGCAGTCTAGGAGTTGGCCCTTTAGGAAGACAAACTAATCTAAACCATAAAATAAGCAAAGCTCTGATTCTAGAAGAAAGACACGGGCAAAAAAATAACCCATTATTAAGAAAGAGCAGCAGGTAGAGTACTATTTTTCAAAACATAAATCAAATTATGTTAATGTTTTTCTCAAACTCTTCCATGGTTTCCCATCACATTTAATAAAAAATTTAAATACCTTTATCATGTCTATAAAGTTCAACTCGCTACGTTCCCCTTTTACCTCACTGACTTTACCTTGGGAGCTTTTGCTCCTTTTCCACTACTCTTAGGCCACCTTGATTGCTTCATTCATTAAACACCTCGCGCTCTGTGTTAACTTTCAGTTTCAGGTCAAATATTACTTATTCAAAGATTTTCTTCGATTATCTAATTTTGTGTCCTCCCTCCCGTTGTTCGTGATCTTATCACTGATTTACTTCTTTCATAACATTTTCTCACAGTCTGTAATTACGAAGTTTTTTATTCTTTGTCCTCCAGTGGATAGCTGTCATTCCTTTTTTCCACTCCACCCCACTTCCTTTAAAAATGATGATGTTTCTTCTGGGTAGCAAAATAAGATGTATCTATTATCACAGTGTGTTGGTGAGTCAGTAGTCCTTGAATGTGGGTTTAAAATTTACTGTAGAAAAGGCCACATAAGTCATTTCATTCGTGACTTCTACTTTTGTGGTTAGCTTGCTTTACAGCAGTGGAGCGTAGTTATGTGAATAGTAGTAATAATTAACCTGTTTTACATACCCTGCCACATCACAACCTACTTTACATTCAAAGTAATTATTGATAGATCAGAACTTACTATTGACATTTTGTTTATTGTTTTGTTTTGTAAATCTCTTGTTCCTTTATTTCTCTTTTATTTTTTCTACAGTTTCGCATGCATTATTTCAATTACCTTCATAATAACTCTGTGAGATAGGCTCTATTATTATCCCATTTAACAGATGAAGAAATGATGAAATTATTCAAGATCATTTTACAACTAGAAAATGGCAAGTCAAAGATTCAACCTAGGGCTATCTGTGTGCCTATGAAGCTTAAACTTCTTTTTTTTACTTTTACATATTTCAACTAAAAACAATCAAAGAAATAAAAACAAATAAACAAAGAAAACTTAATCACAAAAAGAGAAGCCCACAGGAAATTCACAAAAGGAAATAAAGTAAAAACAAGACTACCATAGTAACTACAATTCACAAATGTTTGATTTTTTACAATAATTCTCTAGCCCCTGATCTGTGCATGATGTGGTGGTATGTACTAAAGATGTCACACCAGGGAAAATCAAGAATTAAGGTGTCTATTCACATAGGCTGGATTTTTTTTTCCAAGTCACCCTGACAGTGTGATATTCAGGGGCATGTACAATGAAGGGAATAGAGCAATTTGAGAAGTCTTAATATGGAGGACTTTTAGATTTGTGTGCATATATAGATATGTATATTGGGAATGGCTTTAAACTCAGCTGATGGATTCTTTGCTCTTCAAAGTTTTTAATTTTTAACCAGCCACTACCTTTGAGATAATATGTTGCTGGGAGAGGAACAATTGATTTTCACCCCCATATCTTTTATGAAATCCTCTATTCAAAAGATATCTACCAGCGAAGCACCTATTGTTGACGTATACCTAGAGAACTCAAACTTGGGCAGTTAGGAAAATTACTTTTAATTTTTACAATATGGATGGCACACATGCATGTGCACACACACACGCAGACACACACCCACATTAAGCTTTGTAAAAATCAATGTTGCATTTGTATTGAGTGTATGAATACAGGGTGTTCTGAATTTTTAATTCTCCTGATCATATTGCACATCCATACTTTTGAAATCATTCTTTAGTCTGCTCGCTTTAAGAATAAACTGACCATTGATTTTTTTATTGTATTGATTTCCCTGTGCATTTAGGTTTCTATTTGTGAGGCATATAAGTAATTGAGATATCATCTTACTGGGCATTGTAATTGTCTATCTACAAACATTTATTTCACATGTGTTACTGGCAACATTGTTATTATGATATTGATAAAACATAGTGGGAAGCTAAAATTATGAGTTTACTAAATGTCTTCATTTCCAGGTTTAGGCAATCTGGGGTAGGTTTAACGTTGTGTGTAAGACAGTCTACACAAAGGCAAATAAATGCAATTTTTTGAAATTGCTCTGTAAGGACAATTGCTTCATTTCTTTTCTATGTCATTTTCTGAAGATAGAAGTACCCGAATTTGGCTCTCAGTTACTTTGATTCTCACTTGGATGGAGTACTATTATGTAGCTTTCTAGCTTTCTTCAGATAATTCGTTTTAATCTTCCAAGTGTAAATTTGGGAATACTTGTTAAATTTGGACCCAGAGACCTGGCCTGACCCTGTCCTTTTACCCAGTGCTTGGGGCCTCAGCCTCTGTGGATACAGAAGAACTAATAAAGCAATGTTTCTCCAACCTTGATAAGCCCTAGTTCATTCAAGGGACATGATGTAGAGCTGCACATAGAGATGACTGCTAAGACAGTAACTTGTACTGACAGTGCTGAGGATCTGTCCCGCAGCTGACGTATTAGAATGGAGAGGGCGTATACTTATTAGGGAGTCCCAAGAACACATGCACCCTCTTATATCACTGAGAGAAATGTAAGTTGCTACATATATATATATGTGTGTGTGTGTGTGTATATATATATGTGTGTATATATATATTTTATTTATTTTTTATTTTTTGTTTTTTGGGGTTTTTTTAGTAATTTTTTTATTATACTTTAAGTTCTAGGGTACATGTGCACAACGTGCAGGTTTCTTACATACATATACATGTGCCATGTTGGTGTGCTGTACCCATTAACTCGTCATTTACATTAGGTATATCTCCTAATGCTATCCCTCCCCCCCCCTACAATAGGACCTGGTGTGTGATGTTCCCCTTCCTGTGTCCAAGTGATCTCATTGCACTAAACATGGAAAGGAACAACAAGTACCAGCCATTGCAAAAACATGTCAAAATGTAAAGTCCATCGATGCTAGGAAGAAACTGCATCAACTAGCGAGCAAAATAACTAGTTAATATCATAATGACAGGATCAAGTTCACACATAACAATATTAACCTTAAATGTAAATGGACTAAATGGTCCAATTAAAAGACACAGACTGGCAAATTGGATAGAGTCAAGACCCATCAGTTTGCTGTATTCAGGAGACCCATCTCACATTCAGAGACACACATAGGCTCAGAATAAAGGGATGGAGGAAGATCTACCAAGCAAATGGAAAAAAAAAAAAAAAGCAGGGAATGCTACATATATTTTTTAGAAAGAATCTGGCATGTTCTATTAAAAGGGTAAAAATGCACATAATTTTTGACTTGGCATTTTCGCTGTTGTATATCTATCACACAAACATAAGAAAAATGTTATGTATGTATGTCTAACTGTGTTCTTTGTAGTGGCCCAAACTTACACACAACAGCAACAACAACAACAAACAAAACAACTGCCAAAGACTTAAAATTAGGAAAAATTGATATGATACTACGTAGCTATTTTTTAAATGAGCTAAATCTGCAGCTATCAACTAAAAGGGCTCTCTGTGAAGCATGAGTTAGTGTAAACTCAGTGAATAAAAAGGAAAAGAGGCTGGGCGTGGTGGCTCACGCCTCTAATTCCAGCACTTTGGGAGGCCGAGGCAGGGCGATCATGAGGTCAGGAGTTCAAGACCAGCCTGGCCAAGATGGTGAAACCCCGTCTCTACTAAAAATACAAAAATTAGCCAGGTGTGATGGTGAGTGCCTGTAATCCCAGCTACTCGAGAGGCTGAGGCAGGGAATTGCTTGCCCAGGAGGCGGAGTTTGCAGTGAGCCAAGATTGTGCCATTGCACTCCAGCCTGGGTGACAGAGCGAGACTCCATCTCAAACAAAAAAAAAAAAAAAAAAGGAACAGAGCGTACTGAACACACATAGATAGATTGATAGGCAAACAAACATCTATTTATATCTGTACATAATCATTAAGAAAGTATTTATGGTGACATGGAAGGAGACTGGAATTTTTTTTTTCTTTATGTATCTGTGAATTTTTTAAACTTGATAGGCTAAGCTTATATTAATTTGAAATTTAAAGGAAATTTTAAAAGATAGTAGCCTCCATAGTATTCTGCACTACCTCCTTTACTATGCCCCATATGCATATCAGAATGTGGTTGGAAAAGACTCCAAATGTTTACAAGGCTATTCATAAAAGAATATAGGATTTATCAATAGTACTACTGAAAACAGGCTTACAGATTATTTCCTGAAGTCCTCTTAATATCCAGATGAGGATATAGAGTTTCCTTTTTGGTCAATAGTCTCTATGATTTCAGAGGCATTCTCTCTCAAATTTACTTTCAATGTTCCTATCTGAGATGGCTGTCTTACAGTAGTATATATCTGGCCCAACCATTTCACCTGAATTTCAGACTACTTTAAAGGCTCACTCATGTTACCTAGAACTCCTCAAAAAAATTGTCTTCTACCTCCTCACCACTTCTTTCTTGAAACCACCATCAGATTTTTTTTTTCTTTACAATCCACTGAAATTATCCTTGTCACGGTCAGCAAGGACTTTTGTCTTTAAATCCAATAATCAGTTCTCGTACCCCATTTTGTTTGAACAATGAGTAATATTTAGTACAGTTTTTCACTCCCTTTTCCTGAAACACTCTCTTTCTCTGCTTTTAATGTGTTCATCTACATATGACACTTACAAATACTGTGTCATCTTTTAACTATGGCACTATAAATCACCACACTGAATATGTAAAGCAGAAAAATAAAAGAAACTTGGGTCCTAATGATTCAGTGAATTGCTAAACTTATTAAATCTGAAACTTCTCATCTCTTAATTTCTTGTTGTACAAGAGAGTAACTTCTCCTGATTGTTAGAAATATGTTCAGTTGGTTATTCTGTTACTTGCAGCTGAAGTTACATTAATTGATACACTTCCAAATGTATTCTTCTAGCCCAGACTTCCCTGCTATACTTCACATTCTGTATTTAGCTGTCCACTTGATATTCCCACTTGGATGTCTAATAAACATTTTAAATTTAACATACTCAAAACTAAACTACTGTTTAACACAGCCTTTTGAAACGTGCTCCTCCCCCAGCTTCCCTTCATTTAATAATGCTACCATCATTTACCTGGAAATTGGAGTGTCTTTATTTTCTTTAGTGCCTCATGTACAATTCATCGGCAGCTCTGTTGACTTTATATTTAAATTATAATGCTTCTCTCTTGTTCATGTGGGATAAATCCCAGGACCCTCATTAGATGCCTGAAACCACAGATAGTTACAAACTTTATATACACTATGTTTTTTTTCCTATACATACACACCTATGGTAGTGTAATTTATAAATTAGGCATACTAAGAGATTAACAACATAAGCAATAATAAAATAGAACAATTATAGCAATATATTATAATGCAAGTTATGTGAATGTGGTATCTCTCTCTCTCAAAATATCTTATTGTACTCTACTTACCCTTTTTCTTGTGATGATGTGAGATGATTAAATGACTATATGATAAGATTGAGGTGAATGACATAGGCATTATGATATAAATGGAAAATTTCAGAAATAAACATCTCATAAGTTTTCACTTGAGTGGCATTCTTAGTAGCAGACTTAAATTTAACACCATCCTGCTCTGTCCTACTCAGATTGTCATTAATCACTTATTAGCAGTCTTGGTTTATCAGATTGACTGTGACAGGCTCACAGTGTTTTTATTCCAGTAACTTATATTTTACTTAATAATAGATGGTCCCAAAGCATAAAAGTAGTAATGTAATATTTTTTACTGTGATTGACTGCTGGTAACTGAAACTGTGGAAAGTAGAACTGAGGATAAAGGAAAACTACTGTATGTCTTGAGTCAAATCACTACTCATCATGTTTATTACCATTATACTTTAGTCAAAATGATATGATCTCCAGTCCATAATCATAGAATATGTTTCCGTGTGTGTGTGTGTGTGTGTGTGTGTGTGTGTTTGTCTCCTCTTCAATTTTTTCATCAGTGTTTTGTAGCTCATATTGTAGAAATATTTCACCTCCTTAGCTAGAATTATTACTAGTTATTGTTTTAGATATTGGAAATGGAATTACTTTCTTGATTTCTTTTTCAGCTAGTTTACTATTGTTATATAGAAATGCTACTGATTTTTGTGTGTTTATTTTGTATCCTACAACTTTACTGAATTAATTTATCAGTTCTAACAATATTTTTGGTAGAAATTTTAGATTTTTTATATATAAGATCATATTCCTCTCTTAATGGGCCTTAGGTTACTTCCAAATCTTTGCTATTGTGAATAGTGCTACAACAAACACGAAAGTGCAGATATATATATTCAATGAACTATTTTCCGTTCTTTCAAGTATACACCTAGCAGTGGGATTGCTTGCTCATATGGTAGTTCTATTTTTAGTTTTTTGAGGAACTTCCAAACTGTTCTCCATAGTGATTGTACTAATTTACATTCCTACTAAGAGTTTACAAGGGTTCCCTTTTCTCCACATCCTCGCCAGCATTTATTGCCTATCTTTTGGCTAAAAGCCATTTTAAATGGGGTGATAATATCTCATTATAGTTTTGACTAGCATTTCTCTGATAATAAATGATGCTAAGCACCTTTTCATATACCTGTTTGCCGTGTATTTGTCTTCTTTAGAGAAATGTCTATTCAGAAATTTTGCCTCTTTTTAAATTGAATTAGTATATTTTTCTAGTTGTTTAAATGCCTTATATATTCTGGTTATTAAACTCTTGTCAGATGGAGAATTTCCAAATATATTCCCCCATTCTATGAGTTGTCTCTTCACTTTGTTTCCTTTGCTTTGCCAGAGCTTCTTAATTTCATGTAATCCCATTTGTCCATGTGTGCTTTGCTTGCCTGTGATTGCAGGGTTTTACTGAAGAAATCTTTGGACAGTACAGTGTGCTGGAGTGTTTCCCCACCTTTTTTTGGTATTTTCATACTTTGAGGTCATCTATTTAAGTATCTAAATCGCTTTGATTTGAGTTTTGTTTATGATGAGTGATAGGGCACTAGTTTCATTCTTCTGCATATGCATATCCTGTTTTCTCAGCGCAATTTGCTAAAAAGACTGTCCTTTTCACAATGTGTGTTCTTGGTATCTTTGTCAAAAATGGGTTCACTGCAGATGCATGTATTTATTATTTTTGTTTAGTTCATCATTTTATTTTTCTGCTTAAAATATGAGTAGTATATACACCACAATTACACTATTATACTATCCTGTGTTTTTCTGCACCTTACTATTACCAGTGAGAGTTATATCTTCAGATTGTTTCTTATTGCTCATTGTATTAGTCTGTTCTCACACATCTGAGAAAAACACACCCAAGACGGAGTAATTATAAAGGAAAGGGTTTAATTGACTCACAGTTCCACATGGTTGGGGAGGCCTCACAATCATGGTGAAAGGCAAAGAGGAGAAAAGCACATTTTATATAGTGGCAGGCAAGAGACTGTGTACAGGGGAACTCCCTTTTATAAAACCATCAGATCTTGTGAGACTTATTCACTACCACAAGAACAGTATGTGGGAAACTGCCCCCATGATTCAATTATTGCTACCTGGCCCCTCCCTTGACACATTGGAATTATTACAATTCAAGGTGAGATTTGGGTAGGGTCACAGCAAAACCATATCTCACAATGTCCATTTATTTCAGATTATAAAATTTTCTTTAGCATTTCTTTTAATATGGGTCTCATGGTGATAAAATAACAGCATTTGTTTGTCTGGGAAATTATTTCTCCTTCATATTTGAAGGATATTTTCACCAGATAAACTATTCTGGGTTATAAGTTTTTTTTTTTCTTCAGCACTTTAAATATGTTGATACAGTTTGGATCTGTGTCTGCACCCAAATCTCACATCAAATTGTAAACCCCAATGTGGTCTGATGGGAGGTGTTTGGATCGCAGGGGCAGTTTCTAATGGTTTAGCACCATCTCCTACTGCTGTTCTCATAATAGAGTTCTCATGAGATCTGGTTGTTTATAAGTGTGTAGCACCTCCCCACTCTCTGTCTTTCTCCTGCTCCAGCCACGTGATAAGTGCTGGCTCCTCCTTCACCTTCCACCATGATTGTAAGTTTCCTGAGGCCTCCCCAGAAGCAAAGCAGATGATCATGCTTCCTGTACAGGCTGCTGAACTGTGAGCCAATTAAACCTCTTGTCTTTATTAATTATCCAGTCTCAGGTACATTTGTTTTTTGTTTTTTGTTGTTTTTTTTTTTGAGATGGAGTCTCCTCAGTTGCCCAGGCTGGAGTGCAGTGGCGCGATCTTGGCTCACTGCAAGCTCCACTTCCCGGGTTCATGCCATTCTCCTGCCTCAGCCTCCCAAGTAGCTGGGACTACAGGCGCCTGCCGCCACGCCCGGCTAATTTTTTGCATTTTTAGTAGAGACAGGGTTTCACCATGTTAGCCAGGATGGTCTCGATCTCCTGACCTCATGATCCGCCCACCTCAGCCTCCCAAAGTGCTGGGATTACAGGCGTGAGCCACAGGTACTTTTTATAGTAGTATCAGGATGGACTAATACAGACAATTCATACCAAGGAGAGGGATATTACTATAAAGATACCTGAAAATGTGGAAGCAACTTTGCAATTTTGTAGCAGGCAGAAGTTGGAATAGCTTAGAGGAATCAGAGGAATACAGCAACATGAGGGAGAATTTGGAACTTCCTAGAGACTTGTTGAATAGTGACCAAAATACTGATAGTGATATAGACAACGAAGTCCATGCTGAGGAGGTCTCAAATGAAAATGAGAAACTTATTAAAAACTGGAGTGAAGGTCACTTTTGCTATGCCTCAGCAAACAGACGGGTAGCATTGTGCCCCTGCTCTAGGGATCTGTGGGACTTTTACCTTGAAAGTCACAATTTAGGGTTTCTGGTGGAAGAAATTTCTAAGCAACAGAGTGTTCAAGATGTAACCTGGTTGCTTATAAAAACCTATGCTCATATAAGTGAGCAAAGACATGACCAGAAACTGGAACTTATATTGAAAATGGAAGCAGAGTGTAGAAGTTTGGAAAATCTGTAGCCTGGCCATGTAGTAGAAAAGAAAAGCTCATTTTTATACGAAGAATTTAGGCTAGCTACAGAAATTTGCATAAGTAAAAAAAGCCAAATACTGATAGCCAAGATAATGGGGAGGCCTGGAAGGCTTTTTTGAGAACTTTGTAGCAGCCCCTCCTATTACACACCTGGAGGCCTGAAAGGGTAGAATGGTTTTGTGGGCCAGGCCCAGGGCTCTGCTGTCCTATGCATCCTCGAGACACTGCTCCCTGCATTCCATCCACTATAGCTCTAGCCAGCGCTCAAAAGGGCCCAGGTATAGCTCAGGCTGCTGCTTCAGACAATGCAAGCCCTAAGTCTTGGAGGCTTCCATGTGGTGTTAAGTCTGGGTGTGCAGAGTTCAATAATTGAGGCTTGGAAGCCTAGATTTTAGAGGATGTATGGAAAAGCATGGATGTCTGTACAGATGCCTGCTTCAGGGATGTCCAGACAGATGCCTGCTTCAAAGAACCTCTACTAGGGGAGTGAGAAGGGAAAACATTGGGTTAGAACCCCTGCATAGAGTCCCCACCGGGGCACTCCTAGTGAAGCTGTGAGAAGAGGTCCACTGTCCTCCAGAAATTGAAATGGTAGAGCCACCAACAGCTTTCACCTGGAAAAACTATAGGCACTCAATGGCAGCCAATGAATCAGCCATGGGGGAAGTACCCTACAAGTCCTCATGGTGAAGCTTCCCAAGGCCTTGGGAAATCACTGTGGCCTGAATGTGAGACATGGAGTCAAAGAAGATTATTTGGGAGCTTTGAGATGTAATTATTGTCCTGCTTCATTTTGGACTTGAATGCGACCTCTAGCCCCTTTATTTTGGCCAACTACTTCCTTTTGGAATGGGAGTATTTATCCAATGCCTGTACACCTGTATTAGTATGTTCTCATGCTGCTAATGAAGACATACCCGAGGCTGAGTAATTTAAAAAGAAAAGAAGTTAAATTGACTCACAGTTTTGCATGGTTGGGGAGGTCTCGGGAAACTTATAATGATCGCAGAAGGGGAAACAGACACGTCTTTCTTCATATGATGACAGGAGGGAAAAAAGTAGTGCCAAGCAAAGGGGGGAGACACTTATAAAACCAACAGATCTCATGAAAACTAACTCACTATCATGAGAACAGGATGGGAGAAATCTGCCCCGTGATTCAATTATCTTCACCTTGTCCCTCCCATGACACATAGGAATTATGGGAGCTACAATTCAAAATGAGATTTGGATAGGGACACAGCCAAATCTTATTATTCTGCCTTGGCCCCTCCCAAATCTCATTTCTTCACAATTTAAAACACAATCATGCCCTTCCAACAGTCCCAAGAAGTCTTGTATCATTCCAGCATTAACTCAAAAGTCCAAGTCCAAAGTCTCATCTGAGACAGGAGAAGTCTCTTTTGTTTATGATCCTGTAAAGTCAAAAGCAAGTTAGTTACTTCCCGGATACAATGAGGGTACAAGTTTTGGTAAATACAACCGTATTTACCAAATAGGAGAAATCGTCCAAAACAAAGGGGCTGCAGGCCCCCTGCAGGTCCAAAATCCAACAGGGCAGTCATTAAACAAGATCTCCTTTGACTCCATGGCTCAAATCCAAGTCACTCTGATGCAAGAGGTGTACTCTCATGGCCTTGGGAAGCTTCACCCCTGTGGCTTTGCATGCTGTGGCCCCCATCCTGTCTACTTTTCTGGCCTGGCATTCAGTGTCTGTAGTTTTTCCAGGTGCACAGTGTAAGCCCTCTGTGGATCTACCATACTGGAGTCTGGAGGACGATGGCCCTCTTCTCACAGCTCCACGAGGCAGTACCCCAGTGGGAATTTTGTATAGGGGCTTATACCTCAATTTCTCTTCTGTACTGCCCTAGCAAAGGATCTTCATGAGGGCTCTGCCCCTGCAGCAAACCCCTGCTTGGACATCCAGGCGTTTCCATACATCTCTGAAATCTAGGTGAAGGATCTCCAACCTCAGTTCTTGAGTTCTGTGCACCTGCATGGCCAAATCCACATGTAAGCCACCTTCTGGCTTGGGACTTGGGCTTGCACCCTCTGAAGCAATGGGGCGAGCTGTACGTTGGCCTCTTTTAGCCACAGCTGGAGCTGAAGCAGCTGGGAAGCAGAACACCATGTCCCCAGGCTGCATAGAGCAGGGGTCCCCTTGGCCCGACCCACAAAACCATATTTTTCCTTCTAGGCCTCTGGGCCTCTGATGGGAGGAGCTGCTGTGAAGGTCTCTAACATGCCTCTAACAATGGGGAGACATTTTCCCCATTGTCTTGGTGATTAACATTCATCTCCTTGTTAATTATTCAAATTTCTGCAGCTGGCTTGAATTTCTCTCCAGAAAATTGGGTTTTCTTTTTTATCACATTGTTAGGTTGCAAAGTTTCCAAACTTTTATGCTCTGCTTCCTCTTGGATGCTTTGCTGCTTAGAAATGTCTTCTGCCAGATACCCTAAATTATCTCTCTCAAGTTCAAAGTTCCACAGATCTCTAGGGCAAGGGCAAAATTCCACCCCTCTCTTTGGTAACACATAACAAGAGTCACCTTTGCTCCAGTTCTCAACAAGTTTCTCATCTCCGTATGAGACCACCTCAGCCAGGACTTTATTTTCCATATCACTATCAACATTTTGGTGAAAGCAATTCAAAAAGTCTCTAGGAAGTCCCAAACTATCCTACATTTTCCTGTCTTCTTCTGAGCCTTCCAAAACCTTCCAACCTCGTTCTGTTACCCAGTTCCAAAGTTGCTTCCACATTTTCAGATATCTTTCCAGCAGAACTTCACTACCTGGTACCAATTTACTATATTAGTCAATTCTCACGCTGCTAATGAAGACATATCTGACACTGGGTAACTTGAAAAGAGGTTTAATTGACTCAGCGTTCTGCATGGCTGGGGATACTTCAGAAAACTTACAGTTTAAGTCAGAAGTGGAGACAAACACGTCCTTCTTCACTTGGCAGCAGGCGAGAGAAAAATGAGTGCCCAGTGAAGGGAGAAGCCCCCTATAAGCTATCAGATCTCATGAGAACTAACTCATTGTCACAAGAACAGGATGGGGGAAACCACCCCCATCATTCAATTATTTCTACCTGGTCCCTGCCAAGACACATGGGGACTATGGGAACTACAATTCAAGATGAGATTTGGGCAGAGACACAGCCAAACCATATCAATCCACATTACATCTTGGAAGTAACTAACTTGTTTTTGATTTTACAGGTTCATAGGTAGAAAGGACTTTTCTTGTGTCAGATGAGACTTGGAATGTGGACTTTTGAGTTAATGCTGTACTGAGTTAAGACTCTGGAGGGTTGTTGGGAAGGCATGATTGCATTTTGAAATGTGAGAAGGACATGAGATTTGGGAGGAGCTAGGGGCAAAGTAATATGGTTTTGATCTGTGTCCCTGCTCAAGCTTATATCAAATTGTAATCCTCAATGTTGGAGGTGGGGCCTGGTGGGAGGTGATTCGGTCACTGGGTTGGTTTCTAATGGTTTAGCACCATCCCTCTAGTGCTGTTTTCATGACAGAGTTCTGACAAAATCTGGTCGTTTAAAAGTGTGTAGCACCTTGGCCGGGTGCGGTGGCTCACACCTATAATCCCAGCACTTTGGGAGGCTGAGGCAGGCGGATCAAGAGGTCAGGAGATCGAGACCATCCTGGCTAATATGGTGAAACCCCATCTCTACTAAAAAATACAAAAAATTAGCCAGGTGTGGTGGCAGGCAGCTGTAATCCCAGCTACTCAGGAGGCTGAGGCAGGAGAATGGCATGAACCTGGGAGGTGGATCTTGCAGTGAGCCGAGATCGTGCCACTGCACTCCAGCCTGGGCAACAGAGTGAGGCTCCATCTCAAAAAAAAAAAAAAAAAAAGAAAAAAAAAGAAAAAAGAAAAAAGAAAAAGAAAGAAAAAAAAGTGCGTAGCACCTCGTCCCTTACTCTTCTGCTCTGGCAATGTGAGAAGTGCTGGCTTCCCCTTCACCTTCTGTCATGATTGTAAGTCTTCAGAGGCCTTTCTAGAAGCCAAGCAGATGCCAGCATCATGCTTCCTGTACAGTTGTATAGCCTGCAGAACCATGAGCCAATTAAGCCTCTTTTTATATAAATTACCCAATGTCAGGTATTTCTTTATAGCAGTGTGAGAACGAACTAATTCATATGTCATGCCACTCTCTCATGGCCTGTAAGATTTCCAATAAAAACTCTACTGCCAGACATATTGGAGCTCCATTGTATTTGATTTCTTTCACATATCTTGCTACTTTTAGGATCATTTTTCTATCCTTGACCTTCATGAGTTTGATCGTTAAATGCCTTGAAGTAGTCTCTTTGGGTTAAATCTGCTTGGCGTTCTATAGCCTTCTTACACTTGAGTAGTGACATCTTTCTCTAGGTTTATGAAGTTCTCTATTATTCACCCTTTGAATACTCTCTATGCTTACTTATCTCCCCACCTTCACTTCAAGGCCAATAACTCTTAGGTTTGCCCCTTTGAAGCTATTTTCTAGATCATGTAGTTGTGCTTTGTTGTTTTCTATTCTTATTCTTTTGTCTCCACTGACTGTGTATTTTCAAATAGCCTGTCTTTGAGCTCACTAGTTCTTTCTTCGCTTCATCAATTCTGTTAAGAGACTTTGACGTATTATTAAGTATGTGAATTACATTTTTCTTTTCCTTTTTTTTGGCAGGGTCTCACTTTGTTACCCAAGCTGTAGTGCTGTGGCACGATCTTGGCTAACTGCAGCCTCGACCTTCCAGATTCAAGTGATTCTCCCACCTCAGCCCTTTAAGTAGCTGGCACTACAGGCACACGCCACCAGAACTGGCTAATTTTTGTATCTTTTGTAGAGACTGGGTGTCTCCATGTTGGCCAGGCTGCTCTCAAACTTGAGCTCAAGCAATCCACCAGTCTCAGCCTCTCAAAGTGTTGTGATTACAGACATGAGCCACTGCACCCAGACCAATTACATATTTCAACTCCAGAATTTCTGGAAAATTTCTGTTTTAGTCTCTTTGGTAAATGTATCTGATAGGATGATCAATTCTTTCACTGTGTCATCTTGAATTACACTGTTTCCTCAAAACAGTTATTTTGAATCCCATGTGTGGAAGGTCAGATAACTCTGCCTCTCCAGAACCGGTTGCTAGAGACATATATAGTTTATTTTGTGAAGTCATGTTTTCCTGGATGGTCTTGATGCTTGTGGATGTTCAATGGTGTCTGGGCATTTAAGAGTTAGGTATTCACTGTAGTCTTCACAGTCTAGGCTTCCTTCTTTGGAAGGCTTTCCAGGTATTCAAAGGGACTTGGGTGTTATGACCTAAGTTTCTGGTCACTGCTGGCATATCTGCATTAAGGGGCAGCCCAAACCTAGTGGTGCTGTAGCTCTTGCAGACCTGTAAATGTACTGCCTTAGTAGTGTTGGATAAAATCTGGAAGAATTTTCTGGATTAGCAGGAAAGCACTCTTGTTCTCTCCCATTACTTTCTCCAAAACAAATGAGTGTCTCTCCTCTCTCTTCTTTCCTCTCTCTTACCTCCTCTCCTCTCCTCTCCTCTCCTCTCCTCTCCTCTCCTCTCCTCTCCTCTCCTCTCCTCTCCTCTCCTCTCCTCTCCTCTCCTCTCCTCTCCTCTCCTCTCCTCTCCTCTCCTCTCCTCTCCTCTCCTCTCTTCTCTTCTCTTCTCTTCTCTTCTCTTCTCTTCTCTTCTCTTCTCTTCTCTTCTCTTCTCTTCTCTTCTCTTCTCTTCTCGTCTCCTTCCTCTCCCTCTCCCTCTCCATCTCTCTCTCTCCCTCTTGAGCTGTTTGGAGCTTGGGGAGGAATTATACAAACACCTCTGTGGGTGCCACTACTAGGACTGTGCTGAATCAGGCCAGAAGAGAGCAGAGTAATGGATCTTGCCCAAGACCCACTATAACCACAAGCTGGCTACCACTTTCGTTTGCTCAAGGAACTCGGGGTCTACAATCAGCATGCGGTAAATCCATCCAGGGTTATGTCCTTCCCTTCAGGGCGAAAGCTTCCACGGGCCCAGGCAAGTCCAGAGGTACCATCTGGAATCCAGGGCCTGCAGTCAGAAACCTTAGGTATCTACCTCGTACTTTATTTCAGTATGTTAGAATTGGGACCCAAACCATAAAACAAAGTCCTTCCGCTCTTCCCACCCCTTTCAACAGGCAGAGAGGTCTCTCCCCACGTCCCACGTCCACTATCACACAGGCCCATGGGGCATACTGCTAGGCTACCACTAATGTTCACTTAAGCCACAAAGGCACTTCTCTCAAATTGTGGTCAATTCTGCCAGGCCTGGGACTCTCCCTTCAGGGCAGTGGGCATCCCTCTGGCCCAGGACAGGTCCAGAAATGCCATCCAAAAGCCAAGGCCTAGAATCAGGGACCCAGTATTCTGCATGGGCTCTACCCCACTGTGGCTGAGCTGGAGCCTTAGCTGCCTGACAAAGTTCCCTTTCTGCTCCCCCCGGCTTATCTCACACAAGGGAGTCTTTCCTCGTAGCCACCTCATCTGTGATTGCGCCTAGTCATACCCGAAGCCAGCATGTCTCAGAGTCTCATCCAAGGCCTATGGCAGACTCCCTGCATATCACTGCTTATTATTCCAGGTCTCAACAACTCTTTAGTTAACAGGTGATAGATCCTGCCAGGTCTGGGTCCTTTCTTTAAAGGCCAAAGTTTCCTTTCTGGCCCAGGGTGTGTCTAGAAATGTTGTCTAGTAGGTAAGACTTGGAATGGGAGCCTCATGACTCCAGCTGGTACCCTGTCTTACTGTAGTTGACCTGGTATCCAAGTTGCAAGACAAGGTACTCTTTGCCCTCTCCTCTCCTCAAGTGGAAGGAAGGAGTCACTTGTGTTGCTGCAAGCTGAGCTGCCTGGGGCTAGGGAAGGAGTGGCACAAGCACTCCCATAGGCATCCCAAGTAATATCTCACTAGGTTGTATGCTCTCCATGTCCACTGGGTCTGAGCCGAGAACATCAACAGAACTTGCCTAGGCGTTGCTGTTCTTATGGTCTAGACTGCCTTTCAAGTTTGCTTAGGACCCCAGAGCACTTTAGCCTGTCGTGGCAGTGCTTGACAAAACTCACGTTTGTACCACTGGTATAAAAGGTTCCCCTCTGGTGAGCGCTGACCTAAATGCTCCTACTGGGGGTGTTCGCTGTGTTGTTTTGAGTGTTGCCTTCCACTATGATAGGGTAGCATTGAGTTTCAACACAAAGTCCTAAAATCATTGCATTCTCCCTACGCTAAGTACACCAATTATCCATACCGCATGGCTGCTGACAGGGGATGTAAAGAGGAGTTGTAAAAACAATTGAAGACTGTCTTTCCTACACTTTTCGGTGCTGATTTTAGTGATACGAAGTTTAAAGCAGGTACTGTGATTGCTCACCTATTTTTTGGTTCTTCTAAAGGTGATTTTTCCGTGTGTGTGTGTAGATGGTTATTTAATCTGATGTTCCTATCGGGAGGAGGATAAATGGAGGCTTCTCTATTTAGCCATCTTGTTCTGGCTCCTCTCCTTTTTCTAATAATTTGCTTCAGTTTATTTTTCCATAAAACTTATAATCATCTGAGATATTTATCTTTTTTTGTACACCCTTCCAACTAGAATATGAGTCCTGTGGGGCAGAAATTTTGTTTATTGCTGAGTATCTAGCTTTTTCAGTGTCTAGCGCAAATTAAGCATTCATGAAATTATACAAACAAAAGATGGTGGAGGCTTTCATAGATTCTAATTTGCACTTTTCAATAACTCTTTTGTGTCAGCTAAAGAAGTTTTAAGTGTTAGTTATTTTATAGTTTACAATATTCTTAAACTCATAATATCTCAGCAAACACAGTATTTCTGTTTTTTTTTTAATCTGAAACATGGAGGTAATAAATAAAATGGCTCTTACATAATCATTTACATTTTAAGAAGATAAATATTTCAAAAGGCCAAGATAATTCTTATAAAAGTATGGTGCTGGATTAAAAAGCTGGTGTTACTCCTCAGTGAATTATATCTTTTCTACAGTTATACAAGTATCCAAGTTGAGAGGAGTCATTATTGGCAACTCAAAAGTCCTAATTTTTATTTATCAGCAATGTTTTAGACCTTGGTGCACACAAGAACTCACCTGGGAAACTAAAAAATAAAAGATCCTTGTGCTCATGTCTAAATCCAGACAGTTAAGTCATAATCTGTAGGATGAAGTCTGGGCATTAGTATTTTCAAAAAAATAAGTGAATTTAAATTTACACACACTGCACAGATAATTTAAAAAGCAAGAGAATTATTACTCTACAATTACATCTTCATTTTTTATGTTTCTGTATGATTGATGTTTATTGTTTATTCCAGCCTAACAGTAGCAACACTTGGCTGAAAGAAAAATCAAATACACATTACCTATGCAGATCTACAAGACATAAAGAAACCTGAGCTCAAGATAGAGTCTTCAAAGAATTATGAATATGAGTGATGTATTTATTAGTGGTTAAAACAACATTTACCAATCACAGCATGTGTAGTTGCTGCCTATACCTACTTTTATTCTGGGCATGAGCTAGTGGCATTTATTTTTTTTTTTCAATTGCAAAGTATTATTGTTATAGCACTTTTTATTTATTTGTAATTGACAAATAATAATTGTGTTTATGGGGTACAATTTGATGTTTTGATCTATGTATACATTTGTAGAGTCAATCAAGCTAAGTGATATAGTTAGGTTGTGTCCCCACCCAAATCTCATCTTGAATTTTAACTCCCACAATTACGATGTGTCATGGGAGGTACCAAGTGGGAGGCAGTTGAATCCTGGGGTGGGTCTTTCTCCTGCTGTTCTCATGATAGTGAATAAGTCTCACGAGATCTGATGGTTTTATAAAGAGGAGTTCCAGCCGGGAGTGGTGGCTCAAGCCTGTAATCCCAGCACTTTGGGAGGCTGAGACGGGCGGATCACGAGGTCAGGAGATCGAGACCATCCTGGCTAACATGGTGAAACCCCGTCTCTACTAGAAAAAAAAATACAAAAAACTAGCTGGGCGAGGTGGCGGGCGCCTGTAGTCCCAGCTACTCGGGAAGCTGTGGTAGGAGAATGGCATAAACCTGGGAGGCGGAGCTTGCACTGAGCTGAGAGCGCGCCACTGCACTCCAGCCTGGGCGACAGAGTGAGACTCCGTATCAAAAAAAAAAAAAAAAAAATATATATATATATATATATATATATATATATAGAGAGAGAGAGAGAGAGAGAGAGAGAGAAGTTCTCCTGCACAAGCTCTCTCTCTGTCTGCCACCATCCATGTAAGATGTGACTTGCTCCTCCTTCCTTGTCTTCCACCATAATTGTGAGGCCTCCCCATCTATGAGGAACTGTAAGTCCATTAAACCTCTTTTTTTTGGTAAATTTCCCAGTCTCAGGTATGTCTTTATTAGAAGCATGAAAACGGACTAATACACTAAGTAAGATACCTTTCACCTCACTAACATTATTTTTTTATGGTGAGAATATCAGAAATCTATTATTGGCCAGTTGTGGTGGCTCATGCCTATAATCCCAGCACTTTGGGAGGCCAAGGCAGGCAGATCACTTGAGGTCAGGAGTTTGAGACCAGCCTGGCCAACATGGCAAAACCCCATCTCTGCTAAAAATAATAATATAAAAAAAATAGCCAGGCATGGTGGTGAATGCCTGTATTCCCAGCTGTTTGGGTGGCTCAGGCAGCAGAATTGCTTGAACTTGGGATGTAGAGGTTGCAGTGAGCTGAGATTGCACCACTGCACTCCAGCCAGAGTGATGGAGTGAGACACTGTCTCAAAAAAAAATTATATTATTTTAGCAGTTTTGAAATATATGATACCTTATTAACTGTGATTATCATGCAGTGTAATAGATTAGTGCAACTTATGACTCCAGTCTAACTGAAACCTTCTATCTTTTAATCAACACCTGCCATTTTCCCATCCCTTTGCTTCCCCCTAGCCTCTGAGACACCTTTCTCTTACCTGTTTTTATGAGATAAACATTTTACATTCACATATAAGTGACATTATGTAGTATTTGTCTTTCTGCACCTGGCTTACTTCACTTACCATCTTCCAGTTCCAACCGTGTTATTATGAATGACATATTTTCTCCTTTTGTAAGGCTAGATTGTATTCCATTGAGAATGTACATATCACTTTTTAAAAAGCATTCACCTATTATAGATGGGCATTTTGGATGATTCCATATCTTGGTTATTGTGAATAGTGCTGCAATAATTGTGAGAGTGCAGATATCTCTTTGGCATGCCAATTTCAATTCCTTTGGATATATACCCTGAAGTGGGATTGCTATTTCATCTTGTAATTCTATTCTTAGTTTATTTGACAAAATATCATGCTTTTTCCAAGTGGCTGGACTAATGTCCTTTCCCACCAACACTGTACAAAGATTCCCTTTTTTCCACATCCACATAAACATTTATTATTTTTATTTTAGAAAATAGCCATTCTAACAGGTGTTAGGTAATATCTCATGGTTTTAATTTGAATTTTCCTGATGATTATTGATGTTGGCCATTTTTTTCACATATCTCTTGGCTATTTTTATCTTTTCTTTTCAGAAATGTCTGTTCAGATCCTTTGCCTGTTTTTTAATTGGGTTATTTGTTTTCTTGTTATTGAATTGTTGGTGTTTTTTTCTATTCCTGTAAAAAATGATACAGGAAATTGGATAGAGATTGCATTGAATCTGTGGATAGCTTTGGGTAGCACAGACATCTTAACAATATTATTTTTTTTCAGTCCAAGAACATGGGCTATTTTTCCATTTATTTGTGTCTTCTTCAATTTCTTTCATCAATATTTTATATTTTTTATTGTACAGGTCTTTTACCAGTTTACATTTACTTTGGAGTATTCTATTTCTTTAGATGTTGTTGTAAATTAATTGTTTCCTTAATTGTACCTACTTAGTTTTTCAGTACTTTAGCATAGTAGAATCATGCACTATACATCAAAAGTAAGGTGCAAATTTAATGTAGAAAATTTAAATTGATAAACCACTCTACAGATATCAGCTGTGTAAGTTTTATTTTATAGACTACTTCAACTATATTTCCTTTTGTCCTGTGTGTCTTGGTAAATAATCAGCACAAAAGGTGAAGCTGAACTCTTTATGTTCTATATTTTATCTTTTTCTAGGAATGTTCTACTCATTTACAATCCAAATGCATAGATACATTTCAATTATAAGACTCATTATATAACAGATATAAATGCTAATTAGTCATAAACCAGCCTAAAGTAGTTCTAATATTGTCTACCCAAACATATACGTATACATATACATATACACATACACATACATATATACACACACACGTGCATACTGGTTTGGGGTGATATGAATTTAATCAAGCAGTTCTTATACACTATTACTAAAACAGTTGTTAACTACATTTTTTTTTAAATTCAACTGATATCTTCATACTAAATGAGTGGCTGAACTTATATTTTCCAATGTATCATTTGTATAGATACAGTCTCAATTTTACTTTAGGAATAGTTTTTGTGGTCAATTCTTCCTTTCTGCAGGTCAAACCTCTGTGAGTTGGTTATTTTTGCCCTTCTAGTCTTTCTGGCTACCATTCAGTTCCTTGTCTAGAGTTTTACACAGGGTATATGCTGAATAAATGCCTGTTGACTGATAGTCAATGACTCACAGTCTTTATTGCAGAGTTTGAGGAATAATACAGCATATTGGCTAACATCCCAGTCCGATCTTTGCTTAGGAATTTGGACTGCTTTATTTTGCAGACGCATTGGCTCTGTATTTCTGTATAGTCTTCTTGGCAGAATAATTACCTTGAACATTAGTTGAGACCTGAGGCATTAGAATCAGACTCTTGAGTTTGAGTGCCTGCTCTGACTCTTATAGTTGTATGAAATATGTCGACATGCTGTACCTCAGTTTTTTTTTTTTTTTTTTTTTTGAGACGGAGTCTCGCTCTGTCGCCCAGGCTGGAGTGCGGTGGCCGGATCTCAGCTCACTGCAAGCTCCGCCTTCCGGGTTTGCGCTGTACCTCAGTTTTTATGTCTGTAAACTATGAATGAAAATAAATAATGGTAGCTCTCCCCATGGGATTTTCTATGAGGATTAAATGAAGCAATGCATATCAAGTACAACATATAGTGACCAATGCATGATAAGAGCTTATAACAGTAGCACTATTATCATTATTATTATATCCTGAATCAAAACTATCATTCCATCCATGTGTCAACTCAGGTTATCAGTGCCCTCCAAGTGCTCAGCACCGGAATTTATTCTAAATGTGTTTATAAAGAACCAAAAAGGTCAAATAAGATGAGTAAGGGAGTCAAATTGAACTGTATAATACAGGAATTGTAGTCTGTTTTCAGACTTGTATTTCTTTCTTTTTTTAAAATTTTACTTGAATATCTGGGATACATGTGCAGAACGTGCACGTTTGTTCCATAGGTATACATGTGCCATGGTGGTTTGCTGCACCTATCAACCCGTCATCTAGGTTTTAAGACCCACATGCATTAGGTGTTTGTCCTAATGCTCTCCCTCCCCTTGTCCCCACCCCCTGACAGGCTTGTATTTCAATGGCATAAAGAAAAAGGAATTTGGCCTGATGCTTGGGTTTCTATAATAGCACTTTATTTATTATTCACCTTTGGGACTCTGATGGACAAAGAATGTTTATTCTGGACATACCTCTTCCAAACTTCAGAACATGAGTAGGGAATATCTTGATAAAATCATTTGTAGAAAAAACTCATTAATTTGTGAAATTCAAGTTCAGGCTCATCTTGAACAGTCAGTTCCCTCCCCAAACTTTGGATGACTGTCATAGAAAGAAAGCTACTATTTTTCATTTTGTGAAGCATATATGTTTATCATATCTTACTTACAAGGAATAATTACCCTATGTGGCTGGTTTGTGTATTTCAGTATTTTGTGTTTGATGTGGAATGTTCTTGACAGGAAGTTGAAAGAACAGTCCAAAGCTGTTTGGTTCTTCCTAGCTCTGTAACTAATGTCTCAGTGATGCTAGACAAGTCGCTTCAATTTTCTTTGGCTCAGTTTCCTCATCTATCAAGAGGCTGATATTGAGGTCTCTCTTCTTCAAAGGGCTGTTAAGGGAGTTGATTAAATATCGAACCAGCTTTTGCCAGTGTCTATGTAGCACTTTTATTTTCCCTGATTCTAAACCTAGGTTATTTTCGTTAGTTGGTTGGCTCCTAGAGATTATGAGGGACATGACAAATTGTGTGCACATAGGGGAGTACTGCACTCTGTTATGAAGCCACAAACTCCTCCTTTCCCCATCTGTTAAATGTGTGCCTTCAATCACAAAAGCTAAGGAGGATCAGCTGAGAGAGCCCAGATGATTTGGCATCATGTAGCGGAAAGAGCAAAGGCTTCTAAAGTTATTTGATGGCTTTATCATAATTGGCTGTTGGATTCTAGGTGTCTTAGTTTGTTTTCTGATGCTATAACAGACTACCTGAAACTAGGTAATTTATATGGAAAAGGAGTTTATTTAGCTTATAGTTCTGGAGGCTGGGAAGTCTTAAGGGCAGGGCACTGGAATCTTGTGAAGGCCTTCTTGCTTACATGGCAGAAGGCATCAGGTGGCAAAAGGGTAAGAAAATGCATATGAGCTCAGGCCTTTCTCTCACTTCTTGTAAGGCCACCAGGCTTAGCATGATGGATCCACCCTGACGATCATAGCTAATCTTAATTATCTTCAAATGGTCCCATCTTCAATCAACATATTAGTTTGATAATTAAACTTTTAATACAAAAAATTTGGAAGACACATTTGAATTACAGCAATGGGCAAGTTGCTAAATGCTATGCTCCTTATTAATTTCATCTGTAAAATAAAGACAAAAGTACCCATAATGCAGGGTTGTTTTTGGATGAAAATCTGATTAATTTTGTGAAGAACCTTGTGGAGTTCCCTCTGGCATCTCGGGATGCTTAACAAGTTTATGTTTCTACTTGCCCCACATTTAATGCTATCTACCACCCTTTTAATGGTGTATATCAGATTTTTCTTTACTACTAGCGTGGATAGTTGTTGGTAGTACCACCTATCATCTAGTTATATAACACAAATTGTTTCTTAGTAATCTAGAAGATAGTCTGCTTTCTTTGTTCTCTTCCTCAGGAAGAAATGGATAAAGAGTTATTTGCCATCTTTGGTGATTTTGCCCATTCTGCTTTATGAGATCGATCCCAACAATTTTCATTAGTAATCTCATTGTTATTGCAGTCAACTTGCATTAGTCAGCTAATGCAAGAGAATATTAGCATATATAACACTATTAATGAAATAATCTGTTTGGGGCTTTCTTCACTTCTACTCTACTAACCAAGTTCCAGAGGGCTCACTAATGATGAGAGACTCAGGGAATAAAACTAATATCCATAAGAAGAAGGGACTGTGGGTATCAAATTCTGATATTTTCCTCTTGCCTTGATTGATATAACTCTCTGAGAGACTTTTTCTCTGTAGTTATCCTAGAAACCTGTGGGCAGTAATTCAACCTGTTTTATTAATTCTTATTCCAAAAGTATTTAAAGATCATGCTGGTGAAATGAGGGAAATAGAAGCCAATGAACATCATGGGCTGTGTTGAAAAGGAAGTGAAGTAACCCATAAATGACAAGTGGACAAGGGAACAAGCAAACAATCATTAAAAGGCTGGTTTCCCTAAGATCAATTATTGAGTCAATAAAAAAGCTGAAACCTGTATTAGTTCATTCTTACACTTTTATCAAAAACTACCCACAACTGGGTAATTTAGGAAGAAAAGAGGTTTAAGGGATGCACAATTTCACAGGCTGTACAGGAAGCATGGCTGGAAGGCTTCAAGAAACTTACAATTATGGTAGAAGGCAAAAAGGAAGCAAGTACATATTCACATTGTGACAGGAGAGAGAGTGAGCAAAGGGGGAAGTGCTACACACTTTTAAAGAACCAGATCTCATGAGAATTCACTCATTATCAGAAGAACAGCAAGGGGAAATCTGTCCCTATGATCCAATTACCTCCCACCAGGTCCCTCAGCAAACATTGGGAATTACACTTTGACATATTTGGGTGGAGACACGGAGTCAAATGATATAATTCCACCTCTGGCCCCTCCCAAATTGCATGTCATTCTCACATTTAAGAATACAATCATGCCTTCTTATATGGTTTGGTTGTGTGCCCGCCCAAATCTCATCTTGAATTGTAGTTGCCATAATCTGCATGTGTGATGGGAGGGACCTGGTGGGAGGTAATTAAATAATGGAGATTGGCCGGGCGCGGTGGCTCAAGCCTGTAATCCCAGCACTTTGGGAGGTCGAGGCGAGCAGATCACAAGGTCAGGAGATCGAGACCATCCTGGCTAACATGCTGAAACCCCGTCTCTACTAAAAAAATACAAAAAACTGCCGGGCGAGGTGGCGGGCGCCTGTAGTCCCACTGTAGTCCCAGCTACCCGGGAGGCTGAGTCAGGAGAATGGCGTAAACCCGGGAGGCGGAGCTTGCAGTGAGCTGAGATCCGCCACTGCACTCCAGCCTGGGCGACAGAGCAAGACTCCGTCTCAAAAAAAAAAAAAAAAAAAAAAGGAGATTATGGGTTTATAAAGGGCTTTTCCCCCTTTGCCCAGCTCTCATTCTTTCTCTTGCTGCCCTATGAAGAGGTACCTTCTGCCATGATTGTACGTTTCCTGAGGCCTCCCTGGCCATGTGAAACTGCGAGTCAATAAAACCTCTTTTCTGTATCAATTACCCAGTCTTGGATATTTCTTCATAGCAGTGTGAAAAAGGACTAATATAGTAAACTGGTAGCAGATAGTGGGGTATTGCTGTAAAAATACCTGAAAATGTGGAAGTGATTGTGGAACTGGGTAACGGGCAGAGGTTGGAACAGTTTGGAGGGCTCAGAAGCAGGAAGATTTGGGAACTTTTGGAAGTTCCTTGTCTTTGGGAGCATTTGGAGCTTCCTAGAGACTTGTCGAATGGCTTTGACAAAAATGCTGAAAGTAATATGGACAATAAAATCCAGGTTGAGGTGGTCTCAGATGGAGATGAGGAACTTTTTGGGAACTGGAATAAAGGTGACTCTTGCTATATTTTAGCAAAGAGACTGGTAGCATTTTGACCCTGCCCTAGAGTTCTGTGGAACTTTGAATTCGAGAGAGATGATTTAGGTGTCTGGTGGAAGAAATTTCCAAGCAGCAAAGTGTTCAAGAGGCGACTTGGGTAGCTGCAGAAATTTGCATAAGTGATGAGGAACCAAATGTTAATCACCAAGACAATGGGGAAAATGTCTTGAGGTCATGTCAGAGGTTGTTACGGCATCACAGGCCAGGAGGCCTATGAGGAAAACATGATTTTGTGGACTGGTTCCAGAGCCTTGCTGCTTTATGCAGTCTCAGGACTTGGTGCTGTGTGTCCCAGTCATGGCTAAAAGAGGCCAATGTAGAGCTCAGGTCATTGCTTCAGAGGGTGCAAGCCCCAAGCCTTGGTGACTTCCATGTGGTGGTGGCATTTTCATACATCCTCTGAACTCTAGGCAGGTGCTCCCAAACCTCAACTCTTGCCTTCTGCGCACCTGTAGGCCCACCATGTGGAAGCTGCCAAGGCTTTGCACTTGCACCCGCTGAAGTAACAGTTTGAGCTGTATCTTGGCCCCTTTTAGCTGTGGTTGGAGCTGAACCTGGAGTGGCTGGGATGCAGGGCACCATGTCCTGAGGTTGCACAAAGCAGCAGGAAACTGGCCCTGGCCAATGAAACCATTTTTCTCTGCTAAACCTCCAGATCTGTGATTGGGAGGGGTTGCCTTGATTGTCTCTGAAATACCCTGGAGGCATTGTCCTCATTGTCTTGGTGATTAACATTTGGCTCTTGGTTACTTATGCAAATTTCTGCAGCATTAAATTTCTCTCCAAAGAGTATGTTTTTCTTTTCTACCACATGATCAAGCTGCAAATTTTTCAAACTTTTATGCTTTGCTTCTCTTTTCAATATAAGTTTCAGTTTCAGGTAATTTTTTAATGCAAATGAGCATAAAGGCTTTTAGAAACAGCCAGGCCACATCTTGAATGCTTTGCTGCTTAGAAATTTTTTCCTCTAGATACCGGAAATTATCTCTCTGAAGTTCAAAGTTGCAGATACCTAGAACAGGGGAGTGATGCCACTATTCTCTTTGCTAAAGCATAGCAAGAGTGACTTTTACTCCAGTTCCCAAGAATTCCTCGTTTCCATCTAAGACCTCCTCAACCTGGACTTCAATGTCCATAGCACTATCAGCATTTTGGTCACAACCATTCAACAAGTCTTTAGCAAGTTCCAAACTCCCTCATTTTCCTGTCTTCTGATCCCTCCAAACTGTTCCAACCTCTGCCTGTTACCGAGTTCCAAAGTCACTTCCACATTTTCAGGTATCTTTATAGTAATGCCCCCCTTTCTGGTACCAATTGTTGGTTTTAGTTTGTTCTCACTCTGTTTATAAAGAACTACCTGAGACTGAGTAATTTATGAAGAAAAGAGACTTAATTGACTCACAGTTCTTCAGGCTATACAGAAAGTATGACTGGGAGATCCCAGGAAACTTACAATAATGGTAGTGTTATAAATAATGTTTCGGTGCCACAAAAGAAATAGCACTCAAATATAAAATTTTCTTTTTCATTTTCAGCAAGGCAAGTTACTTCTATAGAAGGATGCACCCTTACAGATGGAGCAATGGTGAGTGCACACTTGGACAAGGGAGGGGAAGGGGTTCTTATCCCTGATGCACGTGGCCCCTGCTGCTGTGTCTTTCCCCTATTGGCTAGGATTAGACTGCACAAGCTAAACTAATTTCAATTGACTAATTTAAAGAGAGTGACAGGGTGAGTGGTTTGGCTGGAAAAACGGTTATGACATAGCAAGTAATCAGAATGAGTCAGGGTGGAGCAGTTACTCAGAATGAGTCAGGGTGGAGCAGGTGACTGAAATGAGTCAGGGTGGAGCAGGTAATCAAAAACGGTTGCTTTATGAGGAAGTTGAGTTTAAAAGTAGAAGGCAAAGAATTGAGCATACTGACATATTTATTCTTCGAAAAGAAGTTTAGAACTCATATCTAACAGTAGAAGGTGAGGGGGAAGCAAACATATCTTCATATGGTGACGGAGAGATAGAGATCAAAGTGCTAAGTCCTCCACACTTTGAAAGAACCAGATCTCATGGGAACTCACTCACTATCACAAGAACAACAAGGGTAAAATTTGCCCCCACGATCCAATCACCTCCTACCAGGTCCCTCCCCCAACATTGGGAATTACAATTCAACATGAGATTTGGGTGGGGACACAGAGCCAAATTATATCACACCAGACTCCAGGTTCAGACTCTTGTCTTTATGCCAGTATTCTTACAGAGTCATGATACAATAGGGGTAACCATGTAGGCTTTGTAAATATCTGATTAACCTAGGAAAAATTCTTATTCTCCAATTCTATACTGTGTGACCTTTAGCAAGTTGCTTAACCACCCTGATGGTTAGTTTTCATACCCACAAAATGGACACTATTTAATTGAGCAATGTATTAAAAGTACCTGAATAAAAACACTTTTACAAGCCCTAAAGGAAATACAGGATAAGGTGGTCATGTAACTCTCATACAGCTGCATTGCCGTGGTCACCATACTCTAGCAAGTCTACACATCTGACAGTCTGGCGTCAAAATAGCTGTGTGTCTTAGAAGCCACATTACATTTAAGTCAAAAAAGAAATGTTTCATATGTCAGGTATAATAGACTCCAGGCACTGTACCATATCACCAATGTATGAATTGACCTAAGCCGTGGCTGTTATTAAACACTGTTAGCTGTCTAAAGACTCTTACAGGGACTGTTAATGGGCAGCTTTTGATTTTTCAAAAAATAATGTTTTCAGGAGTACAAGCTATAAAAAAGCAAAGTACTCTAATTTTCCAATGTGCCCTCTTCTAATCAAGCTGGTTTTCCCTTGTCTCTGTATTGAAATGACAAGCACATGTCTTTCTCAGATATCTGGCACCTCTTGTGATTTTTTCTTCATGTCAAAATGACAGACTCTTAATTAGTAGGGCTACTTAATCCTTTCTTGTAGCAATGCATCATGACATTTTTATCCTCATGTCATTCTTCCTAAGCTATTATTTAGTGTTCAATCAGCAATGAGAATGCAGGACTATGCTCAAGAGGTTTTACATTATGGCTTTGCGGTTTTTTCAATCAGTTAGACCCATATGATTCATTGGTCTCCAAGACCCATGATACATTTCGTATATTTTTAAGGATTAGTATTATTTCTATCAGGACCGTTCCAGCTGTGCATAGGGTCTATCCTTTCAATTCCAGTGCCCTTGGGATACCAAATGAGAACCCATACAGGGATGAAAAGTGTAATTTAATTGTAGGTGTGCAGTGAAGCAGGGTGAAGAGCATTCACAACAACCCCAGCTGCCAGGCAGGGAAACGTGTGGATGCATTTCTTGGTAAGCATTTACATTATTGACATTTCTAAGGCTGCCTTCAAGAATCCATTCTCTGAAGCTGCTTACTTGATTAAAATGAACTCAACTTACTCTAATATGTCCTTTACTATACGTGGGAAAAGCAGTTTCTTTTTGACTTGCTATCAAGCACTCCTTACTAATCTGATATTTGGAGATTTACTTCGATTAAATACATTCGCTTTCCAAGAGATAAAACAGCAGATCCAAGCATTTTCAATGGACTTTGACTTCAAGAACTATTCATCTGTGCATTGCTTTATCCATTTTATTTTTAGATTTTAAAATAATATTTCAAAGATAAAAATCCCTAAGGATCCAAGTGCAATCACTATAGCATTGAACTCTTTCAAACACTCCCCAGCAATGTGAGCCAGATGTCCCAACAGAGCAGTCAGTGGTTTCACTCTGTGTTTCAGCTGGGAGTAGGTCTTTGTGTAAAGTAAATGACTTATCTAACCATCAGCTTTTTCAAATTGTGTTCATTCCAAATGCCAGAATCGAAGGATATGAGCAGGTGAAAGGCTCACGTATGTCTTGTCATTTTTTTCCACAGTAACTTTGTATTGGTTGACATTCCCATAAGTGATATGTAGAAATGCCCTTCTTATTTCCCCCTTGCCAACAAAATGTGTTGGTATTTTTTTTTAATTTTTGCTAATTTGATCAATGAAAAATGATACGTTGCTTTTATTTTTAATTCCTTTTATGATTACTGAGGACTGAACATTTTTCCATCCACAATAACAATTCTTTCTTGTTCTGTGAATTGTCTCTTAGTTTCCATTGTACTTCTACATTTTTTTGCTCAAGTGAAGCTATACTTATTCCTGATCTAAGCAGCACAAACTGTCACCATTATCCCTTCTTGGGATTCAGCCAAATCAAATTTAAAATTCACAAAGAAAAACAATGTAGGCAGGACCTCCAGTCCCCAATTCCCCAGAGTCTCAGTCAAGAATCAGTTCTTCCTCGTGGCTGTGCAGATTTTGAGAATGTGCATGCTCCCGTTCTCAGTCCTTTAGCATGTGCCAAAGCACTTAAACAGACCTGTTAATAACTTACCTGCTACTTAAGGGGTGTTCAAGAAAGGGCCATTCCTTTATTTTCTTTTTGAGTAGCTCAAATGCACTGGAAAGAGTACATATTTGAATGCAGGTCACTTAAAAACAGACACAGCCTAGAGTAACTTTTTTGCAACTGGCCTCATGTGGAGAAGAAAAGAAAAATGAACCAGCTGGATTAGTTGCTAGTTTCTAAGAGGGAATATTTCCCATTTAAAATTGTATTTCTCAGTGAATCAAAATTAGGAAATACCAACAAGCCGATCATGAACGTACTGCGTAATTCAGCATATTATATTTGAAAATCACTCTCCAGTCTACATGTGTTTTATATGGATCATTATTCTAGATCCTATGGGATTTCATGCGGATTAACCTCGGGTTTTGGCAATTGGTCATATTTGAGGAAACAGCCAAGTACTGAAAGAAGACCAGCACTCATAGAGTTTGAGAGTTCAGTAGCTAAACAGATGTTTTGTCAATCTTGTCTTAGTGGCCACCAAAGACAAAGTGACTTTACCTAGAGAAAAAGTCTTGATTATTTGGGTTTTATTAGCACTTCAGGTAGGCAAAACCCTCTTCACTTGTCATTTACAGGACATTCTTGTCTATCATATTTAGTATTCCTTGGTAGCATGAAGCAGGTGGAGATTTGCTTCTTTGGGAAAAAACTTTATTTCATCTTAGCAAAATGTAAAGCGTATGGAAAATAAAATAAAACACTTTAGGTTTCATTAGCAAATTTTTTTAAAAACATGTATTTAAAACATTTTACTGTGGATATCCGAGTAATAGATATTATTAGGGGAAATTTATTCAAGACTATTTGCAACAATAAAATAATTTGTGTGTACACATAAGAAATTAAATAAGTATTAATCAAGATAATTCAGGCCATCCACATTTGATATATCCAGGCTTTTGAACAAAAAAGTTATTGCTTAGTCTGAAGAGTATTTTAAGCTTCCATTCAATATGTACATTTCGATGAGTGGTAAAAAGTCAACTGTTGTGAATAAAAAGACAGTGCATTTTATTAAATATTTGATGAAAGTTTGAGGGTGGTGGTAGGTCTTACTGTATTGACTAGTTGTCTGATCTTAATTAATTTTAAGTAAAGAGTCTAGGATTCCTAAAAGGTTTTGTGCTTTCTTTATGCTTTAATAGAAATTAAATTTTTACCTGCTTCAAAGTCTATGATATGTCATTAATACTTTGTTCCTTATTTCATTTTGTTACAATAATTATTAAATCACATGGTACACTCCAGACTCCAAAGAACTACTAGAATGTCTAACTAAGATACATTTCTGGATTTCCTCTCTATTCTTATTTGCCAATGTGTTCTATACTATCTCTAATTGATAACAAAGAATCCTAAGTCTGTCCACTGATTTATATGCTATAATTTTAGACAGACAAATTATGCAATTTGCCATCTGTCAAGCCATAGACAGTGGAAACAAAGTACACACATTAGAAGTTCTCTCTATATTTGCTAAATTAATGAAATAAAGGAAGAGGGGAAAAAAATAGGTGAACAGTATTCTTTGTTACCAGGAAACAAAAAGGAAGTATTAGCTTGTTCTTGATGTGGTTCAATGTCTTTCACCGCTTGTATTTTTCCCTCACCTCTGAGTCCCATCTCCATTTCATCCTCTGCAAATGATTAAAATCCATCTCTTCTTAAAAAGATACAGATGTTGCTCTCATAGAATGTTTAGAAAGGGGTCAGCATTACTTTACTTCTAGTTATAAGTACATTCAAGCTTTTCTCCTCACTGTGGCCTTTACATTCTTTTCCTGGTCGTGTTGAAGTTTTCAGGTGGTTCCACAACGTGTTCTCTTCAACAGGAAGTTTTGCCTGGCCTGACTTTGCCTCCGTATAATGTGTGGATGGTATGATATTTGTTACATGGATTGATTTTTAAATGTTTACCTTATGGGGTTGTGGCCTTCTTTTGAGAGCTTCTCATGCTGAAATAGAAAGCCAGCAGGGATTCGGTGGTGCTAGCTAAAGCAGCATCACACATTTTATCGAAGGATAACATGGACACATAGTGGGAAACAACATACTCTGTGGCTTGCTGGAGGGTGGAGGCTGGGAGGAGGGAGAGGATCAGGAAAAGTAACCAATGGGTACTAGGCTTAATACCTGGGTGATGAAATAATCTATTCAACAAACACCCATGACACAAGTTTACCTGTGTAACACACCTGTACATGTACCCCTGAACTTAAAATATAAGTTAAAAAAAAAGAATTAGTAACATGCATGAGCAGGAAATGTATCTCTTGACAAAATTCCTTGTGTCTTGCTTTTAAAAACCATGAAAAAATGTGAACCTGCCAGACTCTGCAATGTACTGCTGGAAAGCCATGTTTTGACAGCACATGTTTAACCTTTCTCTACCCCATCCCTACAACGTTCTCTCCCATAGAAGCAAAAAAAAAAAAAAAAAAAAAAAAAAAAAAAAAAAGAAAAACAAAACAAAAAACCAGCAATAGGAAATGACTGAAAAGTTTTAAGGTTTTTATCAAATAGTCATAATCTAACTTGTACTTTTAAATTTTACATGCATTTTAATTTTTATTTTTTGAATAAAAGAGTTATAAGAAAGAGCAGAGAGATCTTATAAACTCTTCACCTAGCTTCCTATAAAGTTAGCATCACATAGAATCATAGCACCGCAATTAAAAAATAAAGGAAAATTAACCTCAATAGCTATACTATTAACTATTGTAAAGATCTTATTTAAATTTCACCAATTATACTACTAAGGTCTTTTTTAGGTTGTTTTGGTCTAGGAGCTCACATTGCACTTTATTTTGATGTTCCCTTTAGCATTCTGCATTCTATAAGAGTTCCCCAGAGTTATTTTGTTTGTTGTGATCTTGGCATTTTCAAGAGCACTGGCCAATTGTTTTGTAGAATAGTCCTCACTTTACATTTGTCTAATGTGTTTTCATGATTCTAATGAGCTTTTGTATTTTTAATAAAAATATTACAAAATGATGTTGTGCCCATATCGGTACATAATATCAGCAGGTGCATTATGTTAATCCATCTTGGTACTGGTGATGTTAACCTGGATCACTTGATTACAATGGTGTCTGCCAAGTTTCTCTATTGTGGAGTTATTACTTTTTCTTGGTAATTTGATTTACATTTTTAAGGGTTTTCTGGATTTAACCTGGAGAATGGATTGGTGAAAAGCAAAATTTGAGAGAAGAGACTGGTAAATTAGATCACATAAGAGAGAATGTGACTCAAACTAGACAGTCATAAAAAGGAAATAAATATTTGCTATATATTTTGGAATAAAAGTCAATAAAATTGGTGATGAATTGAATATAGTTAGGTGAGAAAAATGAGATACAGGAAGAACTCCAAGGTTTCTGCCTTGTAGAATGGGGTGAAGGGTAGTGATATACTTTGGGATGAGAAACATTGGATGAGTTCTGTCAGTTATTTTAAGAGGAAATATGGATAATGAGTTGGAGAAATACAAGAGTGGAAGGAACGAAACTAGTTAGGAAGCTATTGCATTAGTTTAGATTATCAGTGATGGTTTCTTTAGATTAGAAGGGATGACAAAATGGAGAAAACTATCTCCCTGATGTGGGAGATGATTTAAGAACTGCAATCAATAGGTGTTCAGCCTTAATTGATTAAGGGGATTTGCTGAACAAGAGAGGTGACAAAGGATAACTTCTAGGTTTCTTGCTTTGCACAACTGGATGAATTGTGGTTCCATTTATTCAGATGGGAAGCCATGATGGGAAACTAGGTTTAGCATAGTAGTTACTTACCCATTCACTACTAATAGTACAAAACAATTGGCCAGTGCTCTTGAAAATGCCAAGATCACAAAAAATACAAAGTAGCCCTGAGGAACTCTTATAGCATGCAGAATACTAAAGGGAACATCAAAATAAAATGCAGTGTGAGACCCTAAACCAAAACAACTTAAAAATGGCTTTAGTCGTGCAATTGGTGAAATTTAAATAAGATCTGTATAACAGTTAATAGTATTGCTATTGAGGTTAATTTTCTGTTTTTTTTTTTTTTATTGCTGTACTATAATTGTATGTGATGCTAACTGTATCGGCAGCTAGGCAAAGAGTTTATAAGAACTCTCTGTTCTTTTTTTTTTTTATAACTCTTTTATTCAAAAAATAAAAGTTAAAATGCATGTAAAATTTAAAAGTGCAAATTAGATTATGACCATGGGATAAAAACTTTTCAGCCATTTCCTATTGCGGTTTTTTTTTTTTTTTTTCTAAAAGAGGAAATTCACTGTCTAGTGTAAGAGTAGTATGCATAAACTGTTGTAAATAGAAATGTGTGCACACAAAAACCGCAAAGGAAAAATACAAATAATTCTCCTCGTTCTTTCCTTTTTCCCCAACCTGCTCACATCTTTTATTTTTCTTTTAAAATAAAAACAGAAAATCTAAACTTGTTCTACTGATCCCTGTATAATCTGGTCTCTGACTCTTTGTCTGATCTTATCTGATGATACCACACTCCCTCTTAGGACCCTTGAGGCAAACAGGCACCTTTCTGTTTTTCAACTGAGTTCCTTATTGCCTTGGGACCTTTGCTCTTACTATTTCCTCATACTAGACTGTCCCTATATCCCGGCCCACGGGATAGTCGAAGCAGGCCCTGGAGGAGGGGGTGGGAATTTGGGGAACAAGAGATACGAGAAATGGAGACAAGACAGTGCTCTGATCAAGTCTCGTTTAATGGCGGTAATGCAGTGCCTTATATACACTTGGAGGGGAAGGGGTTGGGCCAAGGCGAAAATGATCTCATAGTGGAGGCGTGGCCAGATAGGTATTGGTTTCTCTGGTCGAACGTCATGTTGCACCTGCGCTGTCAGGTAGCAATTTTCACGGGCGCGGGAAAAATGGGTGAAGAAGAAGCAGGAAGAGCGCCATCTTTTATGAGGTATTAATACAGGGAAAAAGGTAAATCTAGGGAGGAGGTAGAAGGTGGAAATGAATAGAGCTCAGGCGTTTTTAATCGTCAGTTATTATTCGCTATGGCCGGGGCGTGCAGCTCCGCACATCCCTACTCCTGTATTTCAATGGCTACCTCTATCTACTTGGATTCCTTATGTACCTGTGCAACAACTATTCTCCTCACAGAAGCCAAAATAATCTATTAAAAATATTAATTGGATCAGATGTTTCTTCTACTTACAAGTTTTTCATAGGTTACTACTGTGCTTAAAGTTTAAACTCTTTACCATAACGTACAGGTACCATATATTCTGATCCCGCCCTATCTCTCCAGCCTCATCCCAAGCCACTATCTCAGCCTAGCATTATCTCCTCCCTGCCCACTCCACTTTATCTAGATAACTTTTATTCATCTTTCAGCTATAAGACTTGATATCATTTTCTGAGAATGCTTCTCTGACAGTCTTCTTCCCATATCTGGGGAGAAGCTTCTTTTTTTTTTTTTTTTGAGACGGAGTCTCACTGTCATCCAGGCTGGAGTGCAGTGGCGCAATCTCGGTTCACTGCAACCTCCACCTCTGGGGTTCAAGCAATTTTCCTGCCTCAGCCTCCTGAGTAGCTGGCACTGCAGGTGTGCACCACCATGCCTAGCTAATTTTCATATTTTTAGTACAGATGGGGTTTCACTATGTTGGCCAGGCTGGTCTCAAACTCCTGACCTCAGGTGATGCACCCAGCTCGGCCTCCCAGAGTGCTAGGATTACAGGCGTGAGCCAGCGTGCCCTGCCACGCTTCTTATGTTTATTCCCATAGCTGCTTGTATTTCCTCATCATAGCATGTATCAAATTCTAATGTCATGTTGTGTGGTGTTTATAACATAGGTAGAAGTAACATATATAACAATTATAGCACAAAGACTAGAGCAAATGAAATTATACTGTGCTATTATAAGGTTCTTAAACTATATGTGGAATAGTATAATATCACTTGAAAGTAGTTTGTGATAAGTTAAAGATGTACACCAAAGGATTTCTAGCTTCTGTTATGAGAACTAGAGAGCTGGATAGAAGGAGCATGACTCCTAAATTTACAATGAAAAAGAGACAAGTTTACTTTAAATTGATATTCAGTTTCAAACAGAGAGAGCCGAGGTTGCAGAGCAACCACCCTACTCAAAACCTGAGGATAGAAGGTGCCTTCAGCGTCTGTAGTCACGAACTCTTTCACAACTGGGGTAGATCTAATCAGATAGTGGGAAGAAGAATTCATTTGTCAAATTAATGAAGGCCAAGATCAGATTGGTGGGATAGTGTGAATTCTCTAAAAGGGTCAGAAAAATTGATGGAATTCAAATCCAGTTATAGCCTCTTTCACCACCAACCGCCCTGGTCCAAACAGAAAAGACTGGAAAGAGACCTAAAGAAATGGCTGTTGTGTTGCAGACTTGGGACACAAAAAGGGTAGTTCAGTTCCGGGGGAGAAAACTGCCCCAGATGCTTTTCTCTTCTCTCAACGGTAGAACAAAAGCCTTAATCAGTGGGGAAAGACAAAAAGCACTACTTTCATTGGGGCATTACTGAAAACTCCTTATATTTGTGGGAAGGCGACAAAGAAAAGAAACCCCTAAATATATCAAAAATCACATCCAATATAAATGTTCTAAACAGTCCAGTTGAAAAGCAGAGACTGTCAGACTGGATGTAAAAGCAAGACTTGACTATATGCTTCTTATAAAGAAATGCACTTTATGTATAAAGGCATTAATTAATTACCAAACATTAAAGAAGAAATATTAATTCATCACAATCTCTTCCAGAAAACTGCAGAAGAGGAAACAATTCTCAAGTCCTTCTTTATTACCTTAATATGAAACCAATCAAAGATATTACAAGAAAAGCAAACTACATGCCAATACAATCGCCATAATTCTAGCAACTAAAATCAGAATACATAAGAAAAGACACTATCAAGTACAGTTTATTCCTGAAACACAAGATTAGTTTAATATTTGAAAACCAATGAACTTGCCATATTAACAAACTAAAAGGGGGAAAACTTAGGTCATATCCATGTATGTGGGTTAAATTCATTTGACAAAGTCCAATAATGTCTTTGAATATAGCCTGTCTTTTCTTCTCTACATAAACCACATCAACGGTGCATCTCCATGAATTTTAGTGTGTATTCATTTTGAAAGTAGTGAAAATTTAAATGAATCAACGTGAATGTAAAATCCTTCTGGGTGTTGACACTATTTTTACCAGGATTTTAAACTTGTCTAAACCACCTTAAATTCGATAGTATCTTTTTTCTAAAATAACTTGCTTCTATAAGGTTTTTCCAAAACAGTATATTCAGTTACTGTAGAAACAACCCCTTTTCATAAAGCTAATACAATTGATTAATTTACATATAGTAATTACAATAAGAACAAATGAAACAGGTTTAGGATCAAACACAACTGACCCTTGGCAATACACAAATCAATAGTGGTGAGCTAAAGTATATGGGCAAAGTAGAGAATAGTTTGTTAGATGCACAAGTGTGTATGTTGTGGTTATCAACCAAAAATTGAAAGATTTTATGGCAAGAATGAGAAATACCAGTTAATCCAAAAGTTAAATAGGTAAAACAGAATATCTACATTGTTTTAGGTGTTGTACTTTTATCATCAATTTTTAAAAATCACTTGTTTTTCTTCTGTTTTTTTATGATTTCCTTTCACACCTTTTTTTCTTGTCTCATTCCTTTTTTAGGGAGTTCACTTTTCTTTATGTTAGAGTAAAACTGTTTCTTTTTATTTTTGTTTTATTTTAAACATTTTACTAGTTAGAGTTGCTTGGCCTTGTATATCTGCTGAAATGTTCTTCATTATATCTTCATTCTTGAATGACAGATTAGCTGAATATAGAATTATATTTTGCGAGATATTTCCCTGCAGTCTTTTGAAGACATGTTTCTGTCTTCTGACATATACCACCGTGAATGAGAAGTCTGCTGTCAGTCTGAGTGATGTTTCTTTGGAGCTAATCTCTTTTGATACTCTGCCTGTTTTTAAAATTTTCCATGTGGATTTATTCTTATCTTGAAAATAAGTCTAGTATTTTTTATGTGCTGAAAGTTATAAGCAAGTAGAAAAATAATAATAAATTCACTACCAAAATGTAACTGCTGTTAACATCTTGCCAATATTTTTTATGCTTTTTATATTGTATCATAGTCAGGATCATACTGCGCACACAATTATATCTTATATTTTTTAGATGGTATAATGACATAAGGACTTTTAATGTTATTACTATTTTTTGTAAATACTATGTTAATACTGAGTAGTATTCTATCGTATGATGTACTTTAATATATGTAACCTTTTTTCTATGTTTAGTATTCTCTTGTTTCTTGACTTTTTAATTTTATCAGTAGTGTTTTAATAGCCAATTTTGCCTGTAAGTTATTCGTTTTATCTCTAATTATTATTACTTCTTATTTCAATAGTTTTTGGGGTACAGGTGGTTGTTATTGATTACATGGATGAATTCTTAATGATTAATTCTGAGATTTTAGTGCACTCATCACCTGAGCAGTATACATTGTACCCAATATATAGTCTTTTACCCCTCACTCCCCTCTCACTCTTCCCCTCTCAGTCCCCAGAGTCCATTATATCACTCTGTATGTCTTTGCATCCTCATAGCTTAGTTCCCACTTAAAAGTGAGAACATACAATTTTTGGTTTTCCATTCCTGATTTACTTCATTTAGAAAAATGGCTTCCAGCTCCATCCAAGTTACTGCAAAAGACATTATTTCATTCCTTTTTATGGCTAAGTAACATTCCATGGTGTATATGTACCACATTTTCTTTATCTGCCCATTGGTCTATGGGCACTTAGGTTGGTTCCATATCTTTGCAATTACGAATTGTGCTGCTCTAAACAAGCATATGCATGTGTCTTTTTTATATAATGACTTATTTTCCTTTGGGTAGATACCCATTAGTGGGATTGCCGGATCAAATGGTAGATCTACTTTTAGTTCTTTAAGGAATCTCTGTATTGTTTTCCATAGTGGTTGTACCAGTTTACATTCCCAACAGCAGTGCACAAGTGTTCCCTTTTCACCACATCCACTCCAACACGGATTTATTTATTTTTTGACTTTTTAATTATGGCCATTCTTGTAGGAGTAAGGTGGTATTTCATTGTGGGTGTTTTTTTTTTTTTTTTTTTTTTTGAGACAGAGTCTCGCTCCATCACCCAGGATGGAGTACAGTGGCATGATCTCTGCTCACTGCAACCTCCGCCTCCTGGGTTCAAGCAATTCTCTTGCCTCAGCCTCCTGCATAGCTGGGATTATAGGCATGCACCACCACACCCGACTAATTTTTGTATTTTTAGTAGAGATGGGGTTTCACCATGTTGGCCCAGCTGGCTCAAACTCTTGACCTCAGGTGATCCACCTGCCTCAGCCTCCTAAAGTGCTGGGATTACAAGTGTGAGCTACCGTACCCGGCCTCATTGTGGTTTTAATTTGCATTTCCCTGATGATTAGTGATATTGAGCATTTGTTTCATGTGTTTGTTGGTTGTTTGTATGTCTTTGTTAAAAGAAAAACTTTAGCCAAATTAAATTTTTTTTTTTTTTTTTGAGATGGAGTCTCGCTCTGTCGCCCAGGCTGGAGTGCAGTGGCGCGATCTTGGCTCACTGCAAGCTCCGCCTCCCGGGTTCACGTCATTCTCCTGCCTCAGCCTCCGGAGTAGCTGGGACTACAGGCGCCCACAACCGCGCCCGGCTAATTTTTTGTATTTTTAGTAGAGACGGGGTTTCACCGTGGTCTCGATCTCCTGACCTTGTGATCCGCCCGCCTCGGCCTCCCAAAGTGCTGGGATTACAGGCATGAGCCACCGCGCCCGGCCCAAATTAAATTTTTTAAAAGTTTAATTGAGCAAAGAACAATTCTCAATTTGGGCAGCCTCCCAAGCCATAGTAGGCTCAGAGACACCAGCACAGCCACCTGCTGGAAGAAGATTTATGGACATAAAAAAGAAAGTGACATACAGAAAATGGAAGTGAGCTACAGAAACAGCTGAATTGGTTACAGCTTGGCATTTGCCTTGTTTGAATGTGGTTTAAATAGTTGGCCGTCTTTGATTAGCCAAAACTCAGGAATTGGCACAAGAGTAGGCTACAGTTTGTTGACAAATCTATTTAGGTTATAGTTCATGAGAAGTGTACAGCAAAAATTTTAGGCCAAAGTTAAAATATGTAGGGAGGCAGCTTTAGGCTAAACTTGACTTAACAATTTTCCCCTTTTGGTCATCCTCAAAATTTTGAGAAATTGGCCCAAACTATAGTCATCGATATCACTATCATCATTGTAAGTGTACTTATTTGATCTTGAAACACATGGGGAAATAGCAGAACAGTGGGTTTTGTAAGGTGGGAACAAGGACTTCATTTTAATTTTTTGTCAGGGTTAGAGTAGGAGGTACCCTCCTTATGCTGGAATATCCTGTTTACAGGAGAAAAACAAAACTCTGTCTGTTCTAGGATCTATATGTTCTCTTAAAGTCTTAGTTTGATTGTCATATTTAGTATAAGTGACTCCATTTTGGTTTTGTGTGGTCTGATGGGGCCTAGTGCATGAGCTCAGTTCAAAACAATGGCCTCCCATAATTTTCTTTAAAAATTTCCCCCTTTGGCCAGGTTCTAGCTTAGGGGAGAGCATGACCAAAACAGAGGGCCTTAGTGCCACTCTCAGTTACCATCATTTTGAGTTTCCAGTCTCAGCACATCATTCATAGGTTATGGTGACCTCATGGTCATACATTTCTTTCAGCTCTTGTTATTCCAGTTGAAGAGAGACCATTTGACGTTCTAGAGATGGCTGTATTAAGAAATTTAATCCTTCTGAAAGAATATAGCACACCAGGGTGACTATTATTTTGACTATCAGGAGGATAATATCAAGATTTTGGAGTATGCTTCTTAGCCAGTGTCCACATAAACCAAACCAACTAAAATCAAATTGATCAATGAATGAGTTAGATAAAGAGTCTCCTTGCTTTAACTAAGCAGTTTCTTCATTAATATTCTATAACTGAATTTCTATAATAACCAATGTGATGTATTTCTCCATAGGCAACAAGGAGTGCCAGCAGCTGCATAGATACTTCTCTGTTTAACCAGTAAGTAATCTAGAGAGATTTTGTTATTTAACACAACTTTCATAACAGAATTTAAAATCTGTCATGTAACCTTAGCCTTTACAGTAGAATCTGCTATAAAGCCTATTATGAGTGATACATTCCTAATTGTCTCATTTACTTCAACCCAAGGAAAAAGGACCTTAACAAATTATACTCTTCTAGAATAGTGAAGACCTCTTGGCAATGTTGTCTTTAACTATGATGTGGGTTAAGAGGAGTGGACTAATGTTCTGCTTCTGACTGGTTATCAGGCACAATATGTACCATTATAATTTCTCACCTACATTGGGCCTTCATCTTCCATCTATCAAGGTATGTTTTCCATGTATAAGGTTGGCTGCAAAATTATTCACATGTAAAATTATACCCCATGAATGCATACAACAGACCCCCTTTTCATTTCTATTGTTCACACATGTATAAGCAAGAGGAAAAAATGAAAGGTAAGAGTCTCATCTCATAATAGTAGAGAAGTCTTGTTCTGTGATCTTGGGAAAAAGATGTCCACCTCCTGGATGCCATCTTCTTCTGGAGAGAAACTTCCCTGGTTAACTTAACCTTAAGATTTCCAATGGATGTTTGGATGTACAGTTCCAAGAGTGTGGAGGGACCCTTCTGAGTTGTGAGACTATGAGCCTAAGGTTAAAGGTCCTGAAGTTTTCCAGCAGTGTGGATGGCAAGGGCAGTCTTTCTTGGATGTTCTCAGAAGATCCAGCCTTTGGGTTCTAGAACGTGAAGGGGTTGATTGTCCTCAATCAGTGAACCATGAAAATTTTTCTTTGCTGGAGTAAATACAGTGTGGCATAATGAGCTACTGTTATAACAGCCCTCTTGCAAGAGAAAGCTTTTATACAACCAGAAAAAAAACATTCATTTAAAATGACAATTGAATAGAATTTCTGTATAAATATTTAAATAACCCATCAGGTATTGGAATGTGCTGCTTGATTGTGGATAGGAGTTTAGATTGTCTGCCCAGGAATATGGTTTTGACAAACCAAATATTGGTCATAAAATATTTTAGCAATTTAGAAGTAAATATATATATATATATACACACACACACACACATATATCTACACACATATATACATATACATACACACATATACTCATATGCATATGTTCAATTTAGATCATTTTATCTTCTCCATGATGAATCATGGAATGGAGAACTTTTAATAAAAAGGTTTTCAGGACTCAGAAAGGACAAGGCAAACATCAGGGTTCTACATGAGTCCACGCTTAACATTGGATTTATGTCCTCTCAAATATCAGTTGTTTCTCCAATTTAGGTACATATGTTATCATTAGGTAATTTGACTTAGAGCATGAAGTTCATTTAAACTGTATATTTAAAAAATTTTAGTACTGACTGATTTAGCATGAAAATGTGGCAAACTACTTCCTTGGAATTCAATTAATGATTCTATTGCTTGGGTTAGCTGTTTTATAAACCAGTAAGTCTTTTCATGAAAGTTCCAGGAATTCTTACCCAGTCCAAAATATGTGGTTCTAAAGTTATCAAAAACCTGTATTCAAAAGTGTTTCTCAGGATCCTTTCCATCCTTTCATGAACCTTAAAGACACCATATTCTAGGATTCTAGGCAAGAACCATATGGTCAAACTTAGGCATGGAAAGACGAAAGGCATCTGGTCAACCTTAGGCATGGGAAAAGGAGAGCCATTTGGTCAACCATAAGCATAGGAAGGCAAGAGACATCTGATAGACCTTAGACATGGACAGAGTCACCAGCTCAATCTCAGGCATGGGAAGGGGAGCCTTATGGTTAACCTTAGGCATGGGAAGGCAAGAGATATCTGGTAGAACTTAGACATGGCACAGGGAGAATCATCTCGTCAACCTTTGGCATGGGAAGGCGAGAGACATCTGGTTCACCTTAGACATTGCAAGGGGACAGCCACCTGGTTGGCCTCATGGGAAGGCGAGAGAGACATATGGTACATCTTTGATGTGAGAAGGCCTGAGCTATCTGGTGGATCTTAGATATGGGAAGGTGAGAGACATCTCATAGACCTTAGTCAAGGAAAGGCGAAAGACATCTGGTCAACCTTCGACACTGCAATGGGACAACCACCTGGTCTGCCTCAGGCATGGGAAGGCAAGACACGTCTGGTCAAACTTAGACATTACAAGGGGACGGCCACTTGGTTAGCTTCAGGCATGGGAAGGCAAGAGACATCTGGTCCACCTTAGACATTGCAAGGGGACAGCCACCTGGTCGACCTCATGCATGGGAAGGTGAGAGACCTGTGGTCGACCTCAGTCATAGAAAGGCGAGAGACATCTGATCCACCTTAGACATTGCGAGGGGCAGCCACCTGGTCAACCTCAGGCATGCGAAGATGAGAGACATATGGTAGATCTTTGATGTGAGAAGGCCTGAGGCTATCAGTTCGACCTTAGTTAGGGAAGATGACAGACGTATGCCAGACTGTAGTCAAGGGAAGGTGAGAGACATCTGGTACACCTTAGACATTGTAAGGGTACAGCCACCTGGTTGACATCAGGCATGGGAAGGAAAGAGACATATGGTTGACCTTAGTCGTGGGAAGGCAAGAGACATCTGGTTCACTTTAGACATTGCAAGGGGATAGCTGCCTGGTCGACCTCAGTCATGGGAAAGCAAGAGACATATGGTCAACCTCAGTCGTGGAAAGGCGAGAGACATCTGGTCAACCTTAGACTTTGCAAAGGGATAGCCACCTAGTCAACCTCAGGCATGGGAAGTAGAGACATCTGGTCAACCTTAGATATGGGAAGGTGAGAGACATCTGGTAGATCTTAGTCATGGGAGAGTGAGAGACATATGGTACCACTTAGACATGGCAAGGGGAGAGCCATCTCGTCTATCATAGGCTTTGGAAGGCGAAAGACATGTGGTAGTCTTTAGACATGGCAAGGGGAGAGCCACCTGGTCGACCTAAGGCATGGGAAGGCGAGAGCCAAAAGGTTAGCAGATTTAACTTTTCTGATCAGTTAGTCACTTAAACTTTTTATTTCCCTTTCATAAAGTTTTTAAATAAACATTTTGAAATCTTTTTAGAAGCTTCTGCATATTAATAGGCATTCCTAGATGAGAGTAGTTTGGGAGTCCTCATTTTCAAATGTCCTTGTTCAGTGCAGTGTTGCTCGTTTGGAACTTTGTGCTGTAACTTCGGTAGTATTTCACCATTTCTGTTAGATATTGCTGCTTCGGAGGCTTAATACTTATGTATGTATAAGACTGAAGGAACTCGATTCTTCAGAAATTCAGTATCCCATTTTTACCTCAAATACTTGCTTTGTCTTTCAGGTTCCCTTTATCAACTTAACCATTTTTTTCCTACCTAAACACACACACAAAATGAAACAAAATGGTAGAATACAAAAATCTCTGTGAGTTTTCAAAAGTCAAATTTTACACCCTCTGCAATATTACTATTTACTACCATTTTTTTTTTCTGTGCCAGTCAAACATAAGAGGCCTCTAACTGGATCCAAGCCAGTTAATTACTGGATCCAATTTGATCCTGGACCCAGTCCAGTTTCTGTCATGATGTCCAAACACAGTTTGGATCAGAAATTTGCTCCAAGAAACTCTGAGAGCTCAAAATACAAATCTGAGGAGCTTCAGAATCTAAGCGAGTACTTACCACTATCTCGAGATGCTCTGAGAGAGCAACAGACATAATGGGCCTAGTGGGTACTTCACTTTGTCACTTGGTGCTCCTGGGTGTCCCTGCAGGCTCTACTTCAGATCCCCGTTCTGATGCCGTCGGTTAAAAAAAATTTAGTCAAATTAAATTTCTAAAAGTTTAATTGAGCAAAGATCAATTTGCAAATTGGGCAGCTTTCTGAGCCAAAGTCGTCTTAGAGACTCCAGCGCAGCTACATGGAGGAAGAACAGAAAAAGGAAAGTGAGGTATAAAAACTAGAACTGAAGTACAGAAACAACTGGATTGGTGATAGCTCAGTGTTTGCCTTATTTGAATATGGTTTGAATATTTGGCCACCTTCGGCCAAAACTCAGTGACTGGCACAAGAGTAGGCTACAGTCTGTTTATAACTCTATTTAGGTATAGTTTACGATGTATAGAGAAATGTTTAGGCCAAACATAAAATATGTAAGGAGGCAGCTTTAGGCTAAACTTGATTTAAATCTTTTGAGGAATGTCTATTCACATCCTTTGGCCTATTTTTGATGGGATTATTTGTGTTTTTTTTTCTTGCTGATTTGAGTTGCTTGTCGATTCTGGATACTAGTCATTTTTTTGGATGCATAATTTGAAAATATTTTCTCCTGCTCTGTGGGTAGTCTCTTTATTTTGCTGATTATTTATTTTGCTATGCAGAAGCTTGTTGGTTTAATGAGGGCCCATTTATTTATTTTTGTTTTTGTTGCCTTTGCTTTTGGAGTCTTAGTCATGAATTCTTTGCCTAGGCCAATGTTCAGAAGAGATGTTCCAATATTATCTTCTAAGATTTTTATGGCTTAAGGTCTTAGATTTAAGTCTTTGATCCACCTTGAGTTGATTTTTGTATAAAGTGAGAGAGAGAGATTCAGTTTTATTCTTCTACATGTGACATGTGGCTAGCCGATTTTCCTGGCACCATTTAATGAATCGGGTGTCCTGTCTCCAATTTATGTTTTTTTAGGCTTTGTTGAAGGTCAATTGGCAATATGTATTTGGGTATATTTCTGAGTTCTCTATTCTGTTCCATTCATCTAAGTGCCTATTTTTATAGCACTACAATGCTACTTTGGTAACTATACCCTTGTAGTACAATTTGAAGTTTGATAATGTGATTCCTCAGATTTGTTCTTTTTGCTTATTATTGCTTAGGCTTTACAGGCTTTTTGTGGTTTTACATACATTTAGATTTTTTAAAAAACGAGTATGGCATTTTGATAGGAATTTCATAAAATCTGTAGATTGCTTTTGGCACTATGGTCATTTTCACAATATTGATTCTTCCCATCCATGAGCATGGGGTGTATTTCCATTTGTTTCTGTCATCTATATTTACTTTCAATAGTGTTTTGTAGTTTTCCTTGCAGATATCTTTCACCTCTTTGGTTAAGTATTTTCCCAGATATTTTTATTTTTCTGCAGCTGTTGTAAACGGGATTGAATTGATTCGATTGATTGCCCATTTAGTTGTTGTTGGTGTATAGCAGTGCTACTGATTTGTGTACATTGAATTTGTAACCTAAGACTTTACTGAATTTGTTTATCAGATCTAGGAGCCTTTTGGATGAGTCTTTATGGTTTTCTAGGTATACAATTGTATCATCAGCAAACAGCAACAGTTTGACTTCCTCTTTTCCAATTTGGATGCCCTTTATTTCTTTCTCTTGCCTGATTTCTCTGGCTAGAACTTCCAGTACTATGTTAATTAGAAATGGTAAAAATGAGAATTCTTGACTTGTTCCAGGTCTCAGGGGGAATGCTTTCAATTTTTCCCCATTCAGAATAATGTTGACTGTGGGTTTGTCATACATGGCTTTTATTACTTTGAAATAAATAGTTTCTATGCCTATTTTGTTGAAGTATTTTATCATAACAACATTCTGGATTTTATCAGCTGTTTTTTTTCAGCATTTATTAAGAGGACAAGATTGTTTTTGTTTTTAATTTTGTTTTTGTGATGTATTACATTTATTAACTTGCATATGTTAACCCATCTCTGCATCCCTGGGATGATGAGACCCACTTAATCATGATGTACTTTTTTTTTGAGGTGTTGTTTGATTCAGTTTATGTCCTTTCCTGGTTTTGGTATTAGGGTGATACTGGTTTATAGAATAATTTAGGGAGGATTGTTTCTTTTTCCTTCTTTTGAAATAGTTTCCATAGAATTGGTATCAGTTCTTCTTTGAATATCTGGTAAAATTCAGCTGTGAACACATCTGGTCCTGGCCTTTTTTGTTGGCTATTTTTATTTTATTGTTACTGATTCAATCTTGCTGCTTGTTATTGGTCTATTCAGGGTTTCTATTTCTTCCTGATTTAATCTATGTGGGTTGTACATTTCCAGGAATTTATCCATTTCCTCTAGATTTTCTAGTCCATGCACATAAAGGTGTTCCTACTAGCCTTGAAAAATATTTTGTATTTCTGTGGTATTTACTGTAATATCCCCAGTTTTATTTTTAATTGAGCATATTTGGATCTTTTCTCTTATTTTCTTGGTTAATCTCACGAATGGTCTATCAATTTTATCTTTAAAAAACACCTTTTTGTTTAATTTGCCTTTTTTATTTTTTTGTTTCAAATTCATTTACTTCTGCTCTGATCTTTGTTATTTCTTTTCTTCTGTTGGTTTGGGGTTTAGTTTGTTCTTGTTTCTCTAGTTGCTTGAGGTATGACATTAGGTTGTCAGCTTGTGTTCTTTGGACTTTTTGATGTATGCATTTCATGCTATGAACATTCCTCTTAGCACTGCTTCTGCTGTATCCCAGAGGTTTTGATAACTTTTGCCACTATTATCATTCCTTTCAAATAATTTTTAAATTTCTATCCTGATTTCACTGTTAACCCCAAGTCATTCAAGAGCAGATTATTTAATGTCCATGTATTTTTATAACTTTGAGGGTTCCTTTTTTTGATTTCCAGTTTTATTCCTCTGTGGTCTGAGAAGATACTTAATATATTTTTAATTTTCTTAAATGTATTGAGATTTGTTTTGTGTCCTACCATATGATCTATCTTGAAAAATGTTCCATGTGCTGATGAATAGAATGTGTATTCTGCTGTTGTTGGAAAGAGTGCTCTGTAAATATTTGTTAAGTCCTTTTGTTCTAGGGTATAGGTTAAGTCCATTGTATCTTTGCTGACTTTCTGTCTTGATGATCTATCTAGTGCTGTCAGTGGAGTACTGAAATCCCCTGCTATTATTGTGTTGCTGTCTATGTCATTTCTTAGGTCTAGTAGTAATTGTTTTATATATCTGGGAGCTCCAGTGTTAGGTGCACATTAATGTAAGACGTTAGGTGCACATTAATTTAAGACTGTAATATCTTATTGGACTGATTTTTCAAGATTATACAATGGCCTTTGCCTTTTTAATGTTGTTGTTTTAACATTTTTTTTTTGTCTGATATAAGAATAGCTACTCTATTGTTTTGGGTTTTCAATTGCATGGAACATCTTTTTCTACCTATTTACTTTGAGTTTATATGAAGCCTTAAGTGTTAGGTGAGTCTCTTGAAGACAGCAGATATTTGGTTGGTGGTTTTTTTACACATTTTGCCATTCTGTATCTTTTTAGGTGGAGCACATAGGCTAGCTTTACCTGTAATTATTTCTCTTGGAGAGATTCCTAGAATGGATCAAGTCTACATTAAATAGTGTGAATGTTTTTAATATTCTTGATATATAGTGTTATATTGCTTCCCATAATGATTTTACCAGTTTATCATGTCACCTGTTATGGAAGCCTCTATGTTAATTGGTCTTACTATCATCTTCAAAATAATTCTTGCTATTTTTGTTATCAATATGTTATTTTCATTTGAATTTCTTTATTATAAATAAAGTACAATACTTTTTTTTTTAGTAATTATTAGGTCTGAATCTACAACTATGGGCTCTTGTTGGGATAGGGTACTGGACATATCATATTTCAAATGTCATTAAAGAGACCTGTTACTTAAGCTCTGACTGATTATTTTTCTCTTTCCTGTTTTTCTGTGCTTTGATGTGTTTGTAAAGAGATTCAACATCTTTGATTTAGCCACATACTCACAATTCTTTAAAATTCTTAATGCTTCTATCAGAAAGCTGTCCTAAATTTTGAGAAATTAGTGAAAATGGTTGCATGCCCTTTCCAAATGTAGACTGTCATATTTACATATACTTCATTACTTCTTGATCATGGGGAGCCACTGGTCATTACATATTTTTTATTAAATTTTTGGAAAGCATGTGGAATGTACATAACCAAAGTTTCCTTAACATCCAGGATTTAATTTATCTTGCTTTATTAATTTAAAATGTTATGTAATGATCTTGTCGGTGTTTAAGTAGGATCAATTATTGTCATCAATTGGGCTAGTTTCTATTTGTATGATTCCTATCATGTGTTCTTTTATAATTCTCTACAAAAGACCAATCTCTTAAAAACAGCTATATAAGATTATTTTTAGTAACATTAGGAATGGCAATTGAGTTTCATCTATTGTGCAAACTTCAATCAATTGATAGTAGTTGCCAAGTGCACAGGATTGAGGGGAATTCTGAGGCTTCTTCAAAGCTTACTAGAAAAGATAGCCATAATTTTATTAGTGATACCTATTATAATTAGGGGTGTGTGTGTGTGTAAGTTAGAAGTTATGTACTTTCCATTCCTGAATGATAATTAACCTAGTATTTCTTAAACTATAATATCCCTTAAAATATACTAATTATAATTATTGTCAGATTATATACTAAAAAGACCAGCATATTGTGCCTCTCCTATTGCATGGAATTTAAAACGTGCTTAATAAATTTTGACTAGGTATGTGTAACTTAAACTCATAAAAATATGCCCTGCATATATTTTAAAAGCCCTGTGCAATAACTGATATAATTCTGCATACTGGGATATATGATTTTAAAGTGAGTTAATAAACATGAGCAAGTGAAATCATTGATTTTTTATGATTCTATATTATTTTATAATTACAAGATAAAACTACTTTAAATAACACTCGAATCCCTAAGGATGCTTAAACCACTCAGTTGAGTGTGCTAATCTTATAGTAAGCCGAAGTTGCTACTTTTAGTGTAATGTGTTAGAAAAAATTAATTTTAAATAATGTTTCCAAATACTTATTCCATGTTCAGAACTATAGTTTTTCAGTTTTTGTCTTGTTTTAAAACAAGGATAAAGTAAGACAGAACTGTTGTTTGATGTCAATATGAAGAACATACATGTGTTTTAAGGAGGATATTGGTAGTGGAGCAGGAAAAATGGGAGTGAACAAGGTGGATTAGAGAAATAAAGCCTATCTGAGAAGTGAGATTTTTGAGTTTATTGTAGAAACATAGTCAGCTTAGATGACTAAGGAGAGAGTGTAATGAAAGTCAATGGAGATGTCAGTAACTGAATAAATATGAAATAATTATAACATGGAAATTATAATTATTTTAAGCAGTATTTTCATGAAGAAATATTAAAGCAATAAAAGCTAAACACTCATTGTTTAGAGTGGGTTGTAAATTTCGAGAATAGGGTCTTTTCCCTGTAGACTTTAAGAAGCTTTAAAATGAATAAGGTAGAATGTGAAGATAATTTTGATGATTTCTGGCCATTCGATGCTTCGTAAATCTCACAAAGGTGCTACTTGTTTGTCGCTTGCATGTTGGCGACACATTTTAAAAAAATATTTAAGACTTTGGGAAAAGTAATGTAGTTAGCATTAAGGTTAAGAGTAAGACTTTTGGGTTCAGATTTTGCTTCTGCCATTTAATAGCTCTGTGACCTTGGACAAGTTATTTAACTTCTCTTTACTTCAATTTTCTCATCTGTAAATTGAGGATGTATACATGTTTTAAGGAATAAATAAGTTCTCATTTAGAAGTCACTGTAGGAGAGAGATAACTTTTCTTCTACCCTCTGAGGGTTTGATAATTGAGTCTTTGAAATAAATGGACAGTAGACATATTAGCAGGACAAAAGATACACAAATTTATTACGTGCATGGGGGCATCAAGGGAAAAGAAAAGTGAATATGCCAAAACCCAGTGAGACATAGAAGCTTATATGCCTTCTTCATAAGGGAAAGTAAATGATTTGGAGGAAAGATAAGGGGGTCCTTAGAAGAATAGGTGGCAGCCCATCTGGGAGTGATGTAGACACCCCTTTTCCTCGCCTTCAATCCAAGTTAATTCTTCCTAATTTATGAGAGTCCTGGAGAAAGGAATCATGACAATTGCATTTATTTTGTAGAATCTGTCTATAGGCAGATAAGGGAAATTCAGAAAAATCTCCTCCATGCATTTGCTGTTTCCTGACTGCCCTCAGTTTGATATTCAAAGTTGTATATTTTGGGGTGGCATTTCCTGAACTCTTTCATCATTTATAATAGTGCCTGACATGTGACAATTCATCTATAAATAATAGCAAACCCTTCATACACACTCTCACATAGTTAGTCCTTGTAAGTAATAGCATCACCTCCACACACCACCACCATCCCTATATGCTTAATCTCTGTTGTCGAAGAAGAAAAAATTACTTCCTTCCACCCTCCTTGGTTCTTTGGCTGGGCTACAGGAGTAAGAGCATATTTAAATGCTTGCATCCACATGGGAGTTACATAAAACATAAGACTCAAAGAAGAGTCAGATGATTAAAACTTACATAATAACATCCTGAGCTACAGAAAGGAATAGGTGATTGGGACTTCTGAGGTTGTGGTAGCCACAAGTTATGGGAGGTTAAGGGGAGAAATGTATGGTGCATAAAGATTATCATGTTACATAGTTTAAAAAAAGTATCTCAGGTAATAAAAGTTGTCTTGCAGCAGCCCTCTTCCTGATACAGATACTTTTGCTAATGTAGATTTCTTTTATACATGCAAATTATCTTTACAAAAGGGTGGCTTTTCAGAGTTACTCCAGTGTCTGCAGTTGCTTAGAATAACTAGCTAAAAATATGCCAAAGAACTATATTTTGGTGTGGTGTATTCTGGTCTTCTACAGTCATATTTTGAGGTGGTGTTTTCTGAGCCCTGGCACTGGAGAATCTCATTCTAACGTGTCAGTAAATATTGGGGGTTAGCAGGAGTGGCACAGTGATATGAGCAAATAAGATTTTCTCTGACCTAGTTATTATTATATACATTTGAAAGCTAAGGAAACAAAGACGTGGAGATGTAAGTAATTTTCCCCATTCACACAGCTTGAAAATAGCAGAGGCAGTTTCTGAAACCATATTTGACACCCAAACTCAAGCTTCACACACACAACGATGCTTTCTGCCCCTCCAGTCCCTTTTGGTTCAAGAGAGGCCAACTGTTCCTAAAACCATTCCTATCCATGATGCAAGTAACACTACTGAGTGCTATCTGGAGAAAAGATAAATACACTGGAGATTAGTGGAAGTATATTTTCAGCTTTTTCCTCTTCCTCAACTGCTTCCTGTTCCTTGCCCTGCAATTGCTAAAATACTCAGAATGCCTTTCCTAGCCTCATCATAGCTGCCAACAGTTTTCCGTTAGAAATGGGATGTCCCTCAAAGGAGTCTTCCCTTCCCGAGGTGCTGACTTGTAATTATATTCGTGTATCCTGCTTACTGCTGGCATCAGTGTGTACAAGTGCTGTTATTGTCTCTCTAGGAGTAGCAGTAGTAGTAGCAGCAACAGCAGCTAAAACCAAAGCAGTGTCCAATTAAAAAGTCTCTTTTCACTCGCTCTAATGGCCCCGGTTTTAGCATTCAGTCTCACCTGTCTCTTCACGAAAGTGCTCATGACCGTAAAGAAGATGCATTTCAAATACATACACTGGAAAAGTTGTGAACCATTATGGAAAACAGTATGGCAATTCCTCAAGGATCTAGAACTAGGTGTACCATATGACCCAGCCATCCCATTACTGCGGATATACCCAAAGGATTATAAATCATGCTGCTATAAAGACACATGCACACGTATGTTTATTGCGGCACTATTCACAATAGCAAAGACTTGGAATCAACCCAAATGTCCATCAGTGACAGACTGGATTAAGAAAATGTGGCACATATACACCATGGAATACTATGCAGCCATAAAAAAGGATGAGTTTGTGTCCTTTGTAGGGACATGGATGCAGCTGGAAACCATCATTCTTAGCAAACTATCACAAGAACAGAAAACCAAACACCGCATGTTCTCACTCATAGGTGGGAACTGAACAATGAGATCACTTGGACTCGGGAAGGGGGACATCACACACCGGGGCCTATCACGGGGAGGGGGGAGCGGGGAGGGATTGCATTGGGAGTTATACCTGATGTAAATGACGAGTTGATGGGTGCTGACGAGTTGATGGGTGCAGCACAGCAACATGGCACAAGTATACATATGTAACAAACCTGCACGTTATGCACATGTACCCTAGAACTTAAAGTATAATAATAAAAAATAATTTTAAAAAAGACATCAATCAAATGCCCAGTGAAATGTAAGTGATCTTTATTATTTAGGGAATAAGGTAGAAAAAATAATTTCCAATTTAGAGAAGGAGAATGTGTGGGTAAGAAACTAGAATCCTAGGTTGGAGTTCTGAATTTGTCATGTACTCCGTGTGTGATAAAAGCCAGCCACCTACTCCTTTCTCCTAACCTAAAATGGCTTCTCTTAATGTAATTAGGTTTCTTGCAATGAAAAATGGGAATCAATCCCAATGTCTTCCTTAATATCCTGAAAACATTTTTGTAAGGAGCAAACAGATGAATTGTAAAGAATTATACACATGCACAGTGTGATATGTGGTTGTGCTATAACTATTTTCCAAGAATGTTTTGAAAATAGGAGAAAAGTTTTCTTCTTAGTACCAGCCCATGGCCTGTTTTCTTCTAAAAGGTATGAGTCAGGATTGTATCTTGAAATCCTAAATAGAACTTGGGTAAGAAACAGACAACTCAGAGGAATATGAGTAACATGAATTCTCGATAAGTACTTGCTTTTTCTCCAAAGATGGCTAATGATATATTACTACTATTCAAAAGTCTCCTGGGAGAAAAATGCATAGATGTTTCTCTGGGTAATTAAAATGCGAGTTGCCAAATAAAGGGGATAACAGAAAGGTAAAGGTAATTCAAAACAAAGCTATTGGAGTGCCTGAGTAGGCAGAAATGTAAGGTGACAGAGGAACCACTTTTACAATAGGCAAAATGTGATTCTGGCTGGCATTCTGTTATGTTAATCATGCATCTCTGCCACATCAGGATCATTGTCCTTTAAAAATATCCTTTGAAGCATGCTTTGCTTTCGCTAATCCATCATGGAAATCATACATGCTTTTATTATTAATACATGTTTTTCTTACTGACAATAGGAGTCAAAAATGCTGGCATATGCAAGGCAAATTTTCTCAGCGATAATGTGAGTATAGAGCAGATTCTTCTTTTTCATTTTGTCAAAGCATATCTGCATGACACACACCCACACATGCGCGTGAACACACACACATGACACAACATATCCATACCACTGGCAACAATAACAGAGGCCAAAAGTCCTGCCATAACATATTCACTTGTAATTCAGCTCTTCTCCAATCATGTACATCTTTTTTTTTTTTAGGTTAGTTCAGTTGTTTTTAATTGAATTGACTTCAGTTCAAATCCAGAATTGAAGTATGAGGATAATCTGACTTGTTCTAGACTTGAGCCGCCATATACTTATAGGTTACCACCTAATTCCTTCTGGACCTTTTTACTATTCGTAGGCTTAAATTCAGTGACACAGCCAACTACAAAAGACATTTATTGGTGTGAAAGGACTAGATGCATCAGACTTTCCAGTGATCAATGACACATGTTTGTTAAACATCACGATTTTTTTTAACTAAGAGCAATCAAAAACAATTAAACTTCATTTTTAATGCGCATTTTATATGGTGAATGAATATTCTTTACTCAATACCTGCTATCTGGCTAAGCAAAAGAACAACATTTTAATAATGTTGTATTTCTGAGTAAACAGAATCACAAGAACATGCTGTAAAATATTATTGGAATGAAAAGTTTTAATCTCAAGATTATAGTTCAGACTTAAAAAAAAATTCTTATTTCATGTATGTCATTCAAAGATAAAATCTTCTCCAATAAAATTGTCAGATGTTTCAATTTGAATTTTAGATGGAAATATAAAGCCTCATGTATAATACTAAAAACAAAATAAAGTGACAGAAAAAAGCTATGGTGGTTCCACTATCTATCGTCATGTAGAAGCACGCTGACTTCATTTCCCTTTCTCTCCTGCAAAAGCAAACATGAATCCACTCTGCCAAGATTACCACCAGCAATATCCTGGAAATAAGATATGAGATGAGACAGTTTTCAGGGCTGTAAATATAAATTTGGGTTAATATTAGAAACTAATTTATATAATATGTAGCATGAATAGGACAATGGAAAAATATGAAAATGTAGATAATTATTAAAATGTATTAAACTTTCTATAAAACCAGGAAGATGACAAATTAAAAATTAATCATTTTTAAATGACTGAAAAATATCTTTCAAGCAATTGCCACAGTACATGTACTGTGGAAATACTATCAACCTTCCTATGCAAGTCAGAAATAAGACAAAAACACATACCAGGACTAAACTTATTTGGCATTACTCTGAAAGTTAAAGCTAACATAAGATATCAGACATCTGGAGACAATATTATTATTAATTGAAAATCATTTAAATGTTTACCAAAACAAACTACAACAAAACCAAAGCAAGATAATTCCTTGATAAAGTATGAGAAATAAGAAATAAGACTTCCTCTAAGGCAGCAATTCCCAAAGTGTGGTCCCCAGACCAGCAGCGTCAGCATCACCTGAGCATTGTTAGAATACCAATTTTCGTTTTAACTGGGGTCAGATGATAGCTCCTTGTAGTTTTGATTTGCATTTCTCTGATGATCAATGATGTTGAGCATATTTTCATATGCCTGTTTGCAATGTGTATGTCTTGAACTTATGGACATAAAGAGTAGAAGGATGGTTACCAGAGGCTGAGAAGGGTAGTGGGGTATAGGGCGGGAGGTGTGGATGGTTAATGGGTACAAAAAATATAAAGGATGAATGAGGTCTACTACTTGATAGCACAATAGGGTGACTGTAGTCGAGAATAATATAATTATATGTTTTAAAATAACTTAAAGAATGTAATTGGATTGTTTGTAACTCAAAGGATAAATGCTTGATGGATACCCCATTCTCCATAATGTTCTTATTTCACACTGCATCCCTGTATCAAAATATCTCCAGTACCTCCATTAATATATATGTGATTACCTAATATGTAGCCACAAGCAATTTAAAAAAATAATCTTAAAAATTTTTAAAAAGAATACTAATGTTCAGAATCTACCCCAGGTCTGTTGAATCACAGACTCTGATGCTGAGGCCCAGAAAACCATGACTTAAGAATCCCTTTCATGTGATTGGGGCTCATGTTAATAATTCCAGAACCACTGATCTACCTAAAACCATAAAAACCCTAGAAGAAAACCTAGGTAATACCATTCAGGACATAGGCACAGGCAGGGACTTCATGTCTAAAACACCAAAAGCAATGACAACAAAAGCCAAAATTGACAAATGGGATCTAATTAAGCTAAAGAGCTTCTGCATAGACAGCAAAAGAAACTACCATCAGAGTGAACAGGCAACCTACAGAATGGGAGAACATTTTTGCAATCTACTCATCTGACAAAGGGCTAATATCCAGAACTTACAAAGATCTCAAACAAATTTACAAGAAAAAAGCAAACAACGCCATCAAAAAGTGGGCAAAGGATATGAACAGATACTTCTCAAAAGAAGACATGCATACAGCCAAAAGACACATGAAAAAACACTCATCATCACTCACCATCAGAGAAATGTAAATCAAAACCACAATAAGATACCATCTCACACCAGTTAGAATGGCAGTCATTAAAAAATTAGGAAACAACAGGTGCTGGAGAGGATGTGGAGAAATAGGAACACTTTTACACTGTTGGAGGGACTGTAAACTAGTTCAACCATTTTGGAAAACAGTGTGGCGATTCCTCAAGGATCTAGAACTAGAAATACCATTTGACCCAGCCATCCCATTAGTGGGGATATACCCAAAGGATTATAAATCAGGCTGCTATAAAGACACATGCACATGTATGTTTATTGCGGCACTATTCACAATAACAAAGACTTGGAATCAACCCAAATGTCCATCAGTGACAGACTGGATGAAGAAAATGTGGCACATATACACCATGGAATACTATGCAGCCATAAAAAAGGATGAGTTTGTGTCCTTTGTAGGGACATGGATGCAGCTGGAAACCATCATTCTCAGCAAACTATCCCAAGAACAGAAAACCAAACATGGCGTGTTCTCACTCATAGGTGGGAATTGAACAATTAGATCACTTGGACACAGGAAGGGGAACATCACACACCAGGGCCTATTGTGGAGAGGGGGATGGGGAGGGATAGCATTAGGAGATATACCTAGTGTAAATGACGAGTTAATGGGTACAGCACACCGACATGGCACATGTATACATATGTAACAAACCTGCATGTTGTGCACATGTACCCTAGAACTTAAAGTATAATAAAAAAAAACAAATGAGAAAAGCCTTCTCTGTTTCCTCAAAATAATCAATGAAAAATAGAAATGAAAATATATCATTCTCAATGATGTAGTATTGCCAGATTTAACCACAAAGAAAAAAATCATTCAGGCAACCCAATTAAATTTGAATTTCAGAAAATCAATGCATAATTTCAGAAAAAACAACCTTTCCAATAAAGTCAAAATGTAAAATTCCAAGAGTAAACTTACCAAGAAATGTGTAGAGCATATATGAAGAAAACTATACATTTTACTAGAGGAAAGAACAACAAAAAAGACAACACAGTTTGTGAGCACTTACTGTATGCTAGATGCTGTTCAAACTGCTTCAAACTGCATTACATACTACATGTATTAACTCATTTAATCCTTTCAGCAATACTGCGAGGTGGGTACAACTTAACAGTTGAGGGAATTTAGTCACAGAGTATTTAAATATCATAGCAAGCTCACATAGATACAAAATGAATCTTGTATTAATAAAGATATAGCCTTAGATTATAAGACTCAATAATGTAAAGATATCCATTCTTCACAAATGCATTTATAAATTTAACATGACTGCAGAGAAAAAAAAGAATTTCTATAACTTGACAGAAATGTTAAGGTTCATCTAAACAAATGAATATATTAGACTAGCCAGGATATGTTTGAGAAATAATAAATGCAAAACTTCTGTATATTAATAAGTAAATTGTGAGAGTGAGATTTCATAAGAATACAGATACCTATCAATGGAAGAGGATGCTATAGAACAGAAAAAACAGGAAGAAATACACCAGAAGGTTAGCAGTTTTATATGGTGAGTATTTGTGTAATTTAAATTGTTTCCTGTTGCACTTTCACCTTCCTGGTTTTTAATTTTTAAATGAATATTTTGTATTTTTGTATCTTATATTTTTAAGGAAGAAAAAATGTTTTACCCTAAAGAAAGCAAAACCAGGCCAGGAGCGGTGGCTCATGCCTATAATCTCAGCATTTTGGGATGCTGAGGCAGGTGGATCTTATTTTTCAAATTAATTGACCTTGATTTTTATGTTTTTCCAGGGTCTCTAGGAAGGCCTAGAGTAGAGTGATCCTGATTTTAAAAGACTTCTCTGTCTGGGGGTATTACTGGAATCTCAAACTCTCAATAAGTCCAACATGTATATCTTGAGCTTTTACTAAATGAGCCAGTATTTGTGCAAAACAGGTAACTAACATATATTTTTCTCACTTAAATTATCCATCAGTGTTACAAGGTATTTGTTCTGTATTAGCCCATTCTTGCATTGCTATGAAGACCTATCTAAGACTAGGTAATTTTTTTTTTTTATATACCTTAAGTTCTAGGGTACATGTGCACAACGTGCAGGTTTGTTACATATGTATTCATGTGCCATGTTGGTGTGGTGCACCCATTAACTCGTCATTTACATTAGGTATATCTCCTAATACTATCCCTCCCCCCCCACCCACCCCATGACAGGCCCCAGTGTGTGATGCTCCCCTTCCTGTGTCCAAGTGTTCTCATTGTTCAATTCCCACCTATGAGTGAGAACATGCGGTGTTTGGTTTTTTTGTCCTTGTGATAGTTTGCTGAGAATGATGGTTTCCAGCTTCCTCCATGTCCCTACAAAGGACATGAACTCATTCTTTTTTATGGCTTCATAGCATTCCATGGTGTATATGTGCCACATTTTCTTAATCCAGTATATCATAAATGGACATTTGGGTTGGTTCCAAGTCTTTGCTATTGTGAACAGTTCCTCTTCAAAGAGAATAAAATACCTAGGAATCCAACTTACAAGGGATGTGAAGGACCTCTTCAAGGAGAACTACAAACCACTGCTCAACGAAATAAAAGAGGACACAAACAAATGGAAGAACATTCCATGCTCATGCATAGGAAGAATCAATATCATGAAAATGGCCATACTGCCCAAGGTAATTTATAGATTCAATGCCATCCCCATCAAGCTACCAATTCTCACAGAATTGGAAAAAAACTGCTTTAAAGTTCATATGGAACCAAAAAAGAGCCCACATTGCCAAGACAATCCTAAGCCAAAAGAACAAAGCTGGAGGCATCACGCTACCTGACTTCAAACTATACTACAAGGCTACGGTAACCAAAACAGCATGGTACTGGTACCAAAACAGAGATATAGACCAATGGAACAGAACAGAGCCCTCAGAAATAATACCACATGCCTACAACCATCTGATCTTTGACAAACCTGACAAAAACAAGAAATGGGGAAAGGATTCCCAATTTAATAAATGGTGCTGGGAAAACTGGCTAGCCATATGTAGAAAGCTGAAACTGGATCCCTTACTTACACCTTATACAAAAATTAATTTAAGATGGATTAAAGACTTAAATGTTAGACCTAATACCGTAAAAACCCTAGAAGAAAACTTAGGCAATACCATTCAGGACTTAGGCACAGGCAGGGACTTCATGTCTAAAACACCAAAAGCAATGACAACAAAAGCCAAAATTGACAAATGGGATCTAATTAAGCTAAAGAGCTTCTGCACGGACAGCAAAAGAAACTATCATCAGAGTGAAGAGGCAACCTACAGCATGGGAGAAAATTTTTGCAGTCTACTCATCTGACAAAGGGCTAATATCCAGAACCTACAAAGAACTCAAACAAATTTACAAGAAATAAACAATGCCATCAAAAAGTGGGCAAAGGATATGAACAGACACTTCTCAAAAGAAGACATGCATACAGCCAAAAGACACATGAAAAAACACTCATCACTCGCCATCAGAGAAATGTAAATCAAAACCACAATGAGATACCATCTCACACCAGTTAGAATGGCGATCATTAAAAAGTCAGGAAACAACAGGTGCTGGACGGGATGTGGAGAAATATGTACACTTTTACACTGTTGGTGGAACTGTAAACTAGTTCAACCATTGTGGAAGACAGTGTGGTGATTCCTCAAGGATCTAGAACTAGAAATACCATTTGACCCAGCCATCCCATTAGTGGGGATATACCCAAAGGATTATAAATCAGGCTGCTATAAAGACACATGCACATGTATGTTTATTGAGGCTGGGTAATTTATAAAGAAAAGGGATTTAATTGGCTCACGGTTCTGCAGGCTGTGCAGGAAGCATGGTGGCATCTGCTTCTGAGGAGGTCTCAGGGAGCTTTTACTCATGACAGAAGGCAAAGAGGGAGCCAACACTTCACATGCAAAGAGAAGCAGGAAGAGAGCGGGGAGGTGCTACACATTTTTAAACAATTATATCTCATGATAGCTCACTCACTATCATAAGAATATCACCGAGGTGATGGTGGTAAACCATTCAGAAGAAACCATCTCCGTGATTCAATCACCTTCCACCAGGACCCACCTCCAATATTGGGGACTACAATCTGACGTGAGATTTGGGTGGGGACACAGATCCAAACCATATCATGCTCTAATTAGACACTTAAAGATCAAAAACAAACTAACAAATGAAAAGCAGAGGCTTAAGATGCTTAAATAATTTGCCTAAGTTGTGAATGACAAAATTGGGATTCAGACCCAATCAAGTCCTCAGTGTGATTCCATTCTACTATCAAAATTGTACTCTCTCATCTCCAGATCTGCTTCTGTTGATGTATTCTCTCTCTTGACAGATGATACCAATGTTCAGCCTGACCATCAAGTCAGTCTAAACTGCAGTCACCCTCAATTCCTTCTTCCCCCTCCAAATGCAGTCACTAGATCTTGTTAAGTCTATTGAGATTTTCCAAATTTCTACTCTGCTTACTACTCTGTTACTTCCATTACTTTTGCTGCTGAATGTAATCATTTCTCTGCTCTTGTCTAGACTGTCTAGATTTCTACGTGGTCTTTCTCCCCTACTTTTCATTCTACACACTGAAGCCGATATATAAATCTTACTTTTCCACTTCATGATCGAAACCCTTCAATAGATTCACATTACCTAGGGAATTTAAATTCACTAGCCTGGCACCTGAGACTCTTCGTTGTCTAGCCCGTATCAACCTATCTTAGTCTTTTTGGTCTGCTACAACAAAATACTATAAACTGGGCAGCGTATAAAGAACAGAAATGTATTTCTTATCTGAAAGCTGAAAAGTCCAAGGTCAAAGCACCTTCAGATATGGTTTCTGATGAGAATCCACTTTCTAGCTTGGAGATATCATCTTGTAGGAGTGTCCTCACATGGTAGAAGAAGTGACAGTTCTCTTTGGGGCCTTATTGTATAAGGTCACTAAGCCCATTCATGAAAGCTCCCCCTTCATGACTTAATCACCCTTCAAAGGTTCCATCTCCTAATACCATTGCCTTGGGTTAGGATTTCAGCATATGAATAGGGGAGAGAACAAACATTCAGACACCATAGTATAGCTTCTGCAACCCCAAGAGGCACTACTCTCCCATGTGCAACATGGACTTCAGCCATACCAGTCACTTGCAGATCCTTGAATGAACACACCAGATTGTAACTCCTTTTCCATTTATGCTTGCAGGAGTATTCAAATACACATATTTTTGACATCCTTCTGTATTAGTTCATTTTCCCGCTTTCACACTACTAATAAAGACATACCCGAGATTGGGTAATTTATAAAGGAAAATGGTGTAATTGACTCACAGTTCAGCATGGCTGGAGAGTCCTCACAATCATGGTGGAAGATGAAGGAAGAGCAAAGGGATGTCTTACATGGCAGCCAGGAAAAAGAAAATAAGAACCAAGTGAAAGAGGTTCCCTTGTAAAACTATCAGATCTTGTGAGACTTCTTCATTACCACGAGAACAGCATAGGGGAAGCCACACTCATGATTCAATTACCTCCCACCGGGTCCCTCTTACAACACATGGGAATTATGGGAGCTATAATTCAAGATGAGATTTGGATGGGGACATGATCATATCACCTTCCCTGACCTGTCTTCTTGGAAAATCCTTTTTCATTCTTTAAGAGTTAACTCAAATAATACCTTCTTGGAAATTGCTGTAACCTCCTCAGACAAAATAAGACTCACCCTCTCATGTGTTTGCACAGTAGCTGCCGGTTTTTTTTTTTTTTTTTCCCTTGCAGAGTATAGTGAAAAGAGAATAGACTTTCCAACATCTATTCTCTTTCATATCACAGGAGTAGGGCCTGCATCCAGAAATTGCTGCTTACTAACTGTAGCACCTTGGGCAAATTATCTCTACATGGGATGTAACGAGACTTCTTAAAAGCAATTCGACCAAAATGTTGATTCATTGGCTACTCCACTTTAAACATGAAATCATTCTTGACTGAATAGGTAGAACGTTATTTATGTTAGAATTTTTTTGTTTGTGTTTTTTTTTTTTCCAGAGGAGATAGCTGCATTTCTATTAAATTTTCAAGGCATTCATCATTCCTGAATCCTATCTAGCCATTCACATTCCTATCTGTTTTTATGTTTACAAATATGTTTTCTTCTATTTAACAAAATGCATTTACAATCATATTTCTTATAGACTTGTTGCTTTAATTAGTACTTTAATTAGTACTTTAATTAGTACTCATTATGTACCAGACACACAAAAAAAGAGAGCAATAAGGGCCATAAAATCAAAGAAAGTACATTTCTCAGGAAGTCTAATAGAGGGAGACTCCAAATTTTTAATCCAATGGATGCTAGTGAATATTAATGAACCTAGAGGGTTGTGTTAATATTGATCTAGTCCCATAACTCAATTTCCCATCCCATCTCATGGCTTATAAAAATTCAAGACACATATTAGTTCTCAATTATTCTCTTGGAGATTTTGTTCCAATAACCAAAGCCATCCCCAGGTCAGAGAAGGATTGCTTCAAGAGATATTTCCCTTAATTTGCCAAAGGTAGAGATTCTGGGGACAAGTGAGTCAGTGTCTATCTCCACCTCATACCTGTGACTTCTATTTTATGTACCAATGTTTCTCATTAAATTAATTGAAGCATACTGATTTTTCCTTTTAGAATACATTTGGTAAGATAGTGAGTGTCTCCATCTAAAGGTGGGAGTTTAAAAAACACACCAAATGTTTTCTTATATTTACTAGCTCTGTAATCTCATAAACATGTGGCAATATCTCAAGTTGAGACTTGATTGCTTCCTCTGTGTTCAGACATTTATGGAAAAGGAATAGCATAGTGGTAGAGAATATAAATGTTATAGTCACTAAGACTTCTATTCAAATTTTAGCTTTGTAGCTATAATGCCCAAGAGTTTAGTTTACTTCTCTGAACTTTGTCACACAAAAATCTTTAAAGTATCAGCCGGGTGTGGTGGCTCACGCCTGTAATCCCAGCACTTTGGGAGGCCGAGGCTTGTGGATCACCTGAGGTCGGGAGTTCAAGACCAACCTGACCAACATGGAGAAACCCCGTCTCTACTAAAAATACAAAATTAGCCGGGTCTGGTGGCCCATGCCTGTAATCCCAGCTACGCAGGAGGCTGAGGCAGGAGAATTGCTTGAACCCAGGAGGTGGAGGTTGCCGTGAGCTGAGATCGCATCTTTGCACTCCAGCCTCGGCAACAAGAGCAAAACTCTTCTGTCTCAAAACAACAACAACAAGGAAAACAAAAAACAAGCTTTAAAGTATCCCCCTACTTCATATTATATTCAATGAAGGTTATGTTATTGCACTCAATGCATGGCTTCATAATAATGACAGTAGCTAATATTTATTGGGGGTTACTATTATGACCTAATGTTTGGAAAACCCTGGCCTGACTATTCCATGAGAAGTTGGAAAAAAGAAGGGAACAGAAATCCCATCTGGAATGTGTTGCTGAGCAAGGTTGACATCTTGTTCAGGAGACACATGGCATACATGCTGCTTGTCTGAGATACAGTTTCAGAGCGAGATATTTTAGGATTGTGGGAAAGAATATGGGATAGCATCAGTTTTATACATAAGGGTTGATTGAAGCTGCTGAAAGGCAAGGTTAAAATATGAAAGGAGATTAAGCCCTGCCCTGTGCCATTCCTCCTGGGACTGTGCACTTCCGTTGAGATTTCCCCGAAAGTTAAGTAAACCAATGTCATGGTAGGCAACCTTAAGTAACTGATTCCTTTAGAAAAGTGAATTCCAGCTGTCCAGTAACAGGGGTTAGGGGGAGGGTGATTGGCAATCAAGGTCAGGAACAGGAGTAAATTGAAAACCAGTCCCTTAGGTGAATTACTGCATATGTACAGAGCACAGAAAAAAAAAAAAAAAAAAAAGCAAAAGCTAATATCCTCAGGATAAATGGACATGGGTGAGACAGAAGGATGAATGCAAATCTGATGGAAAATCATCTGGTGGCAGATTCTGTTCTGAAACATCCTGTGAGATAAGTACTGAAGGCATTGGATCAAATTCTTTCAAGAGTGTACATAGCATGAGGCTGCTGCTGGGTGTGCTGTTTACAGAGTAAACCAAGAACAAAGTAGCCAATCCCAGGCCTCTGCCTAGTGCAGAGTTTTGCATTTGAAATGTCTAGTAATGAATGAGGTTTGGAGAGGATGTTTGACAGTTGATGCTTATTGTTTTAGAAGGGACTTACTGTTTCTTAGGTGGTAGGCAGATCTATTAACTTGGAAGGAATATTCCAATTATGTCCTATAGTTCAGGTTGCTGCTGTAAGGGTTAAAGATCAGGTAGATAAGTTACACAGAAGCCAACTTCAGATTTCATTTTGGAAGCTGGACTTCTCTCTGCTAGATGGAGATATCCCCTAGGAAGAATGAATGACAGGCAATGACAAGAAACTGCCTAAAGAAAATGTGACCATTCACGTTGGAAAGAGAGTTCAATATATTGCTAGAAAGTATTACGGAGAGAGAAGGGAATGTATTGAGATTGTAGATTCACAGATGAACATACCCAATGTCTTTCTGCATTTCAGATATTAAGCTTGAAACTTCATATGACAAGAACGGTCACAATTTCTGTTTTCAACAAGTATACCACCTACAAGTAATCTGAACTATTAAAAAGCAAGCTAGAAAAGAGTGGCAGAGAAACTTTTCCTCTAGACTTTGTCTTTTGACCAAATTCACATTTAGAGGCAGATGGAACGGTAAACAATGTCTAGTCTCATTTTACACACAGGTGACATGGGGCTTAAGCGAGCACAGCACAGCAGTTATGAGCGTGGGCCCAGGAGCCTCATGCAAATCCCAGCTCCAAACCTCACAAACTGTGTGAGCTTGGGAATGCCTGTAAGTTTCCTGATCTTTTTCTCTCAGGTGGGTCGAATGAGCTAGAGTCTCATGCAGTGCCTGACAGGCAGAAGTGGCAGGTGCCTGTCGACAGGTATCTAGCTGTCAGTCTTTTGTTTCCTCAGCGAAGCACTGCATTGTGGAGTTCCTGAGTCTGTGTTCTTTCCTCTCCCCTGAACGTCCAGGAACCTCCCCCCAGCTTCCTTCCTGAGGCCAGGTTGAGGCACTGCTGCCTGTGCCACAGCCAGAAGGTGACCAGGGAGCAGTGCTGGATGGCCTCTGCATGGGAGAATAACCTAGCTGGGCACTGGAACTCAGGGCTTGAATGAGCCACAGTGGGGCACTTAAGTAGAAAAGGAGAGGCAGGTGAGCCTCGGCAATCTGAGGCAGAAACTAGCCCTAGAGGGACAGGTAGTTGTCCAAGTCCCATGAGAGAAAAGTGACGGTGTGCCAGGTGATGGCATGGCAAGGTAACAGTGGGGAGGATAGAGGGAGGGCAGCATTGTATTGGGGTGCAAGACATGGTGGGTGCATGGAGAAGTGGGGTTTCCACCCGCTTCGCTTCAACCACACTGGACTCCTTACAGTCCCTGGATCATGCCGGGCTCGGTCTCTAATTAGGGCCTTTGAACTGGCTGCTGCTTCATCCTGGAATCATTCTTCCCTATACATCCATGGCACTGACCCTCTTTCAAGTCAAAGGCCACCTTTTCATTGAGGCCTATATGGGCCACCCTTTTTGTTTTGTTTTGTTTCTTTTTTTATTTTACTTTAAGTTCTGGGATACATGTGCAGAATGTGCAGGTTTGTTTTCATACACATATAACATACACACATGCATGTGTAATACCAAAGCCGAATATACCATTGTAAACTTTGATATTCCATTGTTAGTAATGTTAATTATGACTGATTTCACAAGAATGACATACTCCAATAATTTAGAAGCACTGCCATTCTCTAGTGCATAGAGAAACAAATTAAGCATGCATCTCTATTCTCTAGAAGCTCATAGTCCACTGAGGGAAACAGAGACATTAATATTAAAGCCAATGCAAGCAAGAATGTACTTAGTGCTACACTAGACCTCCAAACAGAGCCTTGTGAAAAAAAAGAATAGATGAATCCTGACTTTAAACATCTGGAAAGACTTATTGGAGGAGGTAGGATTTTAACTAGGACTTGGTAAATGTGTAGCAACTTGAAAGGTAGATAGATGATGTTGTCCACCTCCTTGTATGCCTGTCTTACTTTCCATGCTGGGCGAAAGGCATATGTGAATTTCAGGGTCATGGAAACATTTTTCATTGAGGGAATACTGGACTAAAAGTTCAGACAGGAGTGATTCAGAGGTACTGAAATTGGAATGATCAAGTTTCCTTATAGATTTTTTCTTTTCTTTTTTTTTTTGTTGTTGTTAGTGTTGCTCACTTTTCCTTAGAATTGGACAGGAGCCAGGGATTCTGAGTGGAAGCACTTTCTAGGAATCAAAATTGCACAGGTGGTTGGCTTTTTATTCGTCATGAACTTCCTGGTGTTTGAGCATAACAAATGGGGTGCAGGAGCACAAGAAACCTCCCGGGAGTTTACATACATGAGTTTATGTCTAAAGATATTGTACCTTAGATTCTCTGTAAGTAACGATAAATGAATGTAACGTGGTGGAATCAAATAGAAGAAATATGCTGCCCAGTCACCCTATTTGATGAAAGCTTTGGAAGACCTAAAGATATTTCTGTATTTCTGTGACTAGATTACATTATGGGTCAAAGAAATATAACTCTAAGAGTCTACCAATCTATTACTATCTGTGTATGACTAATTATACCCATAACTATTTATAATTTCATATATATATATATATCTCTCCATGAGGAAATGCGCCCATTGTCAATAATAGTTAAATCTATAGCTAATCAAAACCTCAATTCTTGACTTCTGTGTACTCATAGGCTGAATACAACGTGGATGTTGCCAAGGTTTGTGGCTTCCACCCTCTGAAGCAACAGCCCAAGCTGTACCTTGGCACATTTTAGTTATGGCTGGAGTGACTGAGACACAGGGCACCAAGTCCGTAGGCTGTACACAGCATGGGGATGCTGAGTTCAGCCCACGAAACCACTTTCTCCTCCCAAGCCTCCAGGCTTGTGATGGAAGGGGCTGTCATGAAACCTCTGACATGCCCTGGAGATCTTTTCCCCATTGTCCTGGGGATTAACGTTTGGCTCCTTGTTACTTAAGCAAATTTCTGCAGCCAGCTTGGATTTCTCCTCAGAAAATGGGATTTTCTTTTTCATTGCAATATCAGGCTGCAAATTTCTGAATTTTTATGCTGTTCTTCCCTTATAAAATGGAAGGCCTTAACAGCACCAAAGTCACCTCTTGAATGTTTTGTTGTTTAGAAATTTCTTCTGCCAGATATCATAAATAATCTCTCTCAAGTTCAAAGTTCCACACATCTCTAGGGCAGGGGAAAATGCCACAGTGTCTTTGCTGAAACATAACAAGAGTCACCTTTGCTCCAGTTCCCAGCAAATTCCTCATCGCTATCTGAAACCAACTCAGCCTGGACTTTATTGTCCATATCACTATCAGCATTTCCGGCAAAGCCATTCACCAAGTCTCTAGGAAGTTTCAAACTTTCCCACATTTTCCTGTCTTCTTCTGAGCCCTCCAAACTGTTCCAACCTCTGCCTGTTATCCAGTTCCAAAGTTGCTTCCACATTTTCAGGTATCTTTTCAGCAGCCCCCAACTCTATTGGTACCAATTTACTGTATTAGTCCTTATTCACACTGCTGATAAAGACACACTTGAGACTGAGTAATTTATACAGGGTTTAATGGACTTACAGTTTCATGTGGCTTGGGAAGCCTCACAATCATGGTGGAAGGCAAGGAGAAGCATCTTACGTGGATGACAGCAGGCAAAGAGAGAGCTTGTGCAGGGGACTCCCATTTTTAAAACCATCAGATCTCATAAGACCCACTCACTATTGCAAGAACAGCATGGGAAAGACCAGCCCCAAGATTCAGTCATCTCCCACTGAGTCCCTCCCACAACACATGAGAATTATGGGATCTACAAGATGAGATTTAGGTGGGGACACAGAGCCAAACCCCATCATTGAGCCTCTGTGACATGTAGCAGCCCTACAGGGAACTGCCAACAAAATTAGTTTTAAAAAGGCTTGTCCAGGAAGCACACATGGGAGCTGGTCACTTTGCTCTTTCAGCCCTTCTAGAGGTGCTTAGACCTCTGGAGAGAGACACTGAGACAGGTAAGAGGGCAGAAATGACTAAGAGGTAGCACACTGTGGAGTCCCACAACCAGCACACACTTTAACTCACTCCACAAAGAGCCTAGGCCACAGCTCAGTTCCTCCTTTTAAGAAAGAAAAGTGGGAAACAAATAATCTATGAATGAGGAGAAAACAAGGAGAATGTTCCCCTTTGGGGCACCTTGTTGCTTTTATGGTTCTTCTACTTGCTAGAATTTGTGTTAAATGGAAATAATGATCTTTGTGCACATTTACACCAAGAAAAATGAGTCCTAGCGTCGACCCACAAACTGTAGAGTTCCTAAGTTCTCTTTTTCTCTATTTTCTTTTCTGGCTGCTTTAAAGCTGCTGTTGCTTTTCTACTTAGATAAAATCCACTATTTGCATCCAGCTATTTCTTTCTGTTACTATTTTGCAAACCAATGAGTTTGTATTAATATCTCATGACTAGAGTTCTGAAGTAAAAGCTATAGGATCTTTGGTTGTATGAGTGTGTGTGTGTGTGTGTTTATGTATACATACATGTATTTCATTGTGTTTTGGCCAGAAGGTACCAATTTGGCTTAAAGAGTTGTCTAGGTCAGTTTTCACACTGCTGTAAAGAACTTCACTGAAACTGGATAATTTATAAAGGAAAGAGGTTTAATTGACTCAGAGGTCCATATGGCTGGGGTGGCCTCAGGAAAATTACAATCATGGTGGAAGGTGAAAAGGAAACAGGCACCTTCTTCACAAGGTGGCAGGAGAGAGAAGTCAGAGTGCAGGAAAAAAGTACTGCCACCTTTAAAACCATCAGATCTCATGAGAACTCTATCATGAGAACAGCATGGGAGAATCTGCCCCCATAATCCAATCATCTCCCTCCAGGTCTCTCCCTATGGGTATTATAATTCAAGGTAAGATTTGGGTGGAGACACAAAGCCTAACCATATTGTTCCATTCCTAGCCCCTCCCAAGTCTCATGTCCTCACATTTCAAAACTTATGCCTTCCCAACAGCCCCTCAAAGTCTTAACTCACTCGAGCATTAACTTAAAAGTCCAAGTCCAAAATCTCATCTGAGACAAGTTCCTTCCACCTATGATCCTGTAAAACAAAAAACAATAAAGTTACATCCAAGAAACAAAGGGGGTACAGGCATTGGGTAAATTTTCCATTCCAAATGGAAGAAATTTGTCAAAACAAAGGGGCCACAGACCTCAAGGAAGTCCACAATCCAACAGGGCAGTCATTAAATCTTAAAGCTCCAAAATAATCTTCTTTGACTCCATGTCTTACATACAGGGCATGCTAATGCAAGGGGTAGACTTCCAAATCCTTGAGCAGCTCTGCCTCTGTGGCTCTGCATGGTGCAGCCTCCATCCCTGGCTGCTTTCATGGCTGGTGTTGAGTGTCTGAAGCTTTTCCAAGCACACAGTGCAAATGTCAGTGGATCTACGATTTTGAGGTCTGGAAGAGGGTTGCCCTCTTCTCACAGCTCTACTAGGGCAATGCAGCTGTGGGGACTCTGTGTGAGGGCTCTCACCTCACATTTCTCTTCTGCACCACCCTAGAAAAGGATCTCCATGAGAGTTCTGCCTCTACAGCAGACTTCTGCCTGGAGATCCAGGTGTTTCCATATATCCTCTGATACCTAGGAGGTTCTCAAACCTCAATTCTTGTCTTCTGTGCACCCGCAGGCTCAACACCACATGGAGGCCACCAAGGCTTGGAGTTTGCACCCTCTGAAGCAATTGACCTAGCTGCACTTTGGCACCTTTTAGCCACAGCTGGAGCTGGAGGGGCTAGGATGCAGGACAACAAGTCAGGAGGCTGCACAGAGCAGGGGGGCCCTGGGCTCAACTCGCAAAATCATTTTTCCCCCCTAGGCCTCAGTGCCTGTGATAGGAGTGGCTGCCGCCAAGACCTCTGACATGCCCCGGAGACATTTTCCCCCATTGTCTTGGCAATTTACATTTGGCTCCTGGTTACTTATGCAAATTTCTGTAACAGGCTTAAATCTCTCCCTAGGAAATAGGTTTTTGTTTTCTATCACATAATCAGGCTGCAAACTTTTCAAACTTTTATGCTGTGCTTCCTTTTTGAACATAAGTCCCAATTTCACATCATGTCTCTCAAGTTCTGAGTTCCATAGGTCTCTAGGGCAAGGGCAAAATGCCACCAGTCTCTTTAGTAAAGCACAACAAGAGTGACCTTTGCTTCAGTTCTCAAGAAATTCCTCATCTCAGTCTGAGATTACCCTAGCCTGGACTTTATTGTCCACATCATTATCAGCATTTTAGTCAAAACAATTCAACAAGTTTATAGGACGTTCCAAACTTTCCCACATCTTTCTATCTTCTTCTGAGCCCTCCAAACTGTTTCATCCTCTGACTGTTATCCAGTTCCAATGTAACTTCCACATATTCAAGTTATCTTTATAGCAGTACCCCAACTCTCTGCAGTACCAATTTACTTTATTAGTCAATTTTCACACTGCTATAAAGAACTTCCCTGAGACTGGGTAATTTCTGAAGGAAAGAGGTTTGATTGACTCACAGTTCCATATGGCTGAGGAGGCCTCAGAAAACTTACAATCGTGGTGAAAGGCAAAGGGGAAGCAGGCACCTTCTTCACAAGGTGGCAGGAGAGAGAAGTGATAGTAAGGGAAAAAACTGCCACTTTTGAAACCACTGGATCTCGTGACAATTCACTCACTATCATGAGAACAGCATGGGGGAAGCCAGCCCCATGATCCAATAACTTTTCTCCCTCAGCACATCAGGACTACAGTTCCCTTCCTTGACATGTGGGTATTACAATTCGATGTGAGATTTGGGTGGGGACAGAGGGCCAAACCATATCAAGAGTACTCATAAATTAAATAATAAACTGAAATTCTTTTCAAGTTCATGTGATGGAAGTAAAAGTTTTAATAAGCTAGCCTTAAAATTATTGGTAAAGTAATACTAGAAATGTCTCAAGAATTTTCATTATACATTTTTGTCTGCATTTATTTATCAAGCAATTTCATACTTATTCCTGCCAAACACTACAAGTGTCAAAATTTGGCATAAGGGATACAAAACTATAGACCAAGCCCAAAACAGAAAGATCTTTGCCTGTGTAATTTTTGATAAATAAGACCTTAGTATTGGTTTAATGAAAATAGTTAAATCTTGAATTATTCTGTAAAATAACTGTATATTTAATCTTAAGTTTGTTACATAGGTAAACACCTGAAATTCACAGGCTATAAAATGGGTGACAATGAGGTAACTGTAACCACCCAATGAGTTCACCTTGCTCACTGCCTAGAAAGAGCTGATTTATCAAGACAGGGGAATTACAATAGAGAGGAGTAATTCATGCAGAGCCACTGTGCAGTATATCTAAGTTTTATTACTAAAATCAGTATCCTCGAGAATTCGGGGATCAGAGTTTTTATGGACACTTTAGTGCACAGGGGGTAGTGAATCAGGAGTTCTGATTGGTTGGGTCAGAGAGTAAATCATAGAAAGTAGAAACTATCCTCCTACACTGATTCAAGACCCGATGAGCCAGATCATTGATCTGGGAGGTGCCAGTAGGTCAATGGAGTACAGAATCTGTAAAATATCTCAAGAACTGATCTTACATTTTAGAATAGTGATATTATCCCCAAGAACAGTTTGGGGAGATTTAGAATCTTGCAGCCTCCAGAGGCATGACTCCTAAACCATAGTTTCAAATCTTGTGGTTTTAGGCAGCCTAGTCCCCAGGCAGGAAGAGGGTTTGTTTTTGGAAAGGACTGTTATCATCTTTGTTTTAAAGCAAAACTATAAACTAAGTTCCTCCCAAAGTTAGTTTGACCTATGCCCAGAAATAAAAGGACAGCCTCATGGTTAGAAGCAAGATAGAGTCCATTAGGTCAAATTTATTTCACTGTCTCAGTTTTGCGTGGCATTTTCATAACATAAATAATGACTATTATAGTTTTCATAAACATTCTAAGTAGCCTATTAAAATAATTCAGTAAATGTAATGGGATAAATACTTGTAGACAAACTTGTCCTAATTTAGAATCTAAAGTGATATTAAGTTGAATAATGGGTATTTCATTACTTGGGTATTTTCCAATAAAATATATTGTAGAAAAACATTGTTTCTAAAAGAATGTTTGTCCTTTTTAAAAGGTGAATAACTTTTGTCTAATTTAAAGCTTATTTAAAGGTTATGTATAAAACAAGGTAAAAATAACCAAGAAATAAGAGAGATATAGAGAAAATTATGGAAAAAAGAAGTATTTTTTGTAAGAAAGCTTAAAGAAAAATAATTTTATATGAGAAAGAATCTCGTATGGTAAATTTTGTCCTTGAAGACAATTACTGGTTGTTTAAGAAAGAGAGATGTTCAGGACAAACCAAAAAATCCCAGCATGTCATGAATCATCTGTATAAGTTATAATAAGAACATGTATTAGAAAAACTTTTATATGATCGAATTGTCTAGAATTAAAGGAAAATTATTGTGGTCTTTCTAGAGATTGGGTTTGATTACAAAACTTATGTGCTAAAGAATTGGTTCGAACTACGAAATTTTCTTAAGATGTTGCTTTAATCTTAATAAATTAAAAGACAATGTGATTTTTTAATGCAAAGTTCAACTTTTATTAAGGCTCACTATTTTCAACTTTCTCTCCCATTTTAAAAGGCCTGAAATAATAACTATATTTTTTAACTAATTTTCAGCTCCTGTAATTTTTTTTTCCTTTCAGCTTCTAACTGTTGTGGCCTAATGCTAAAAAACAAACAAACAAACAAACAAAAAAGTTATATCTTAAAGGTTTAAAGAAAGGGTTTCCTTCCAACATAATATTCTCTATAGGGAACAGCAGTAACACTGCAGAAGGTCTTTTCTTTTGCCTTTTGGTAACTGGCCTAATAAACACATCTTACACTCTATCAAAATAATTCCTATGTTATATATTACTAAGTTTGATTTGCTTAGAAATAACTGAGATTAAAAAAAATTACATAAGTTTATTACATCCATGTAGTTTTCTGTTTGTGCTTTGAACATCTTTGTGCCATTAAGTTACGGGGCTTTGACTCCTGAGTCTAAAAAGTATATTACGTCCCGCTAAAGCTTAAACTGACAGCAGTTAAAGCCTCATCTTCAGACCCAGTAGAAGATGCCAATCAAAATAAACTGCATTCATGAGACACAGGGCCAGAAATTAAAGCTATTCAACTCCCGAAAGCCCAGGGACTATCACGGAAGAGATGAGTGCGTGAGATTGTAAGGGCCAATTTTGAGAGATAAAATAAGTTCAGTTTCTCTATAAATTAACCATTAATGTTGAAAGCACACTGATGCAAGACCACCATATGGACTTCAGAGTAATATGGCCTATATCAGTTTTCCAGTATTGTTCTTTCTTTGTTTTTGTTTTTCTCCCTTTGTCCCCTTATATTCTCTTTATAGGACGTGAGACTTCACATCCTGCTGAAAATGAGCTTTCCTAATAACGTGGGGTCTACCTGTCAAGGAAAAAAACATCTTAGCTATGAGAGATCAGATGAAACCTGAGAGCAGAGACACATTTTATTCTAAAATGTTTTCTCTGATAGATTTTAAAAAGAAGAGGGGAAATGTGAAAGGAAAATAAATCTTGGGACCCCAAAATCACTGAGGCAAAGGGAAAAATCAAGCTTGGAGCTGCTTAAGGCAAACCTGCCTCTACTTCTGTTCCTAAAAAAGATAGCTACTAAGATTTTTTTTAAAAGGCTACATACCACCCTCACGAGGAATTTCCATTTCAGAGCATGAAAGCAAAGGACAGAAGTCTAGAAAACCCTTATCTAGGGCCGGGCGCGGTGGCTCACGCCTGTAATCCCAGCACTTTGGGAGGCCGAGGCGGGCGGATCACAAGGTCAGGAGATCGAGACCACGGTGAAACCCCGTCTCTACTAAAAATACAAAAAATTAGCTGGGCGCGGTTGTGGGCGCCTGTAGTCCCAGCTACTCGGGAGGCTGAGGCAGGAGAATGGCGTAAACCCGGGAGGCGGAGCTTGCAGTGAGCCGAGATCGCGCCACTGCACTCCAGCCTGGGAGACAGAGCGAGACTCCGTCTCAAAAAAAAAAAAAAAAAAGAAAGCCCTTATCTAATGCAGTATGTTTAAAAAATATGTATTATTCTTTACATGTATCTCTCTACTTAGTGTTCTTCAGAGTCTTTTCACCAGCCAGGTTACAAACTCTTGAGTGTCCTCTGCATAGAAGCTGGAATTAAAATATCTGTGTATTTTAGAACAATAAAGGAAAAACTGAACATCCATATCTGGAAACATAATATTTGCTTAATGAAAGTTAGTCTTTTTCTCAGTCTCTGGACAGTCTTCTTTGTGTCTCAACAGTTGCATTTCCTGGAGGTCAGTCATCATTATAAATTCAAAGTGACTCTTATAAAAACTCAATTAAGAACAAACTCAGAAATGAGTGCACATGTAATTCATGTATTTACTTGAACACAAGTAGCATAACAATGACTAGTGATGTATAACTTCAGAAAGTTCAGTACTACATAGTTGTCAGCAATTTATGCAATTGAACAAATGTAAGTAAAAATTAATCATACACTATTTATGTGGATAATCTTTCCCAGGCCTCCTTTTCCACCTTTACAGTAGGGCTTAAGATGTGCAGCATCTCAAATCCGAAGACGTTTAAATGGTTTAACTGAATACCTATTTAAGCCCACAGTAGAAATAAACCTATTTAACCCTAAAAACTGGTGGAGGAACTGTAGTAACTATAGTTAACATATGTGTTATGGACTATCTGCATATTGAAGCATATGCTTTCAAAATAATTATCTATAAAACAAATCTGATTTTTTCATTGGTTCTCATGATAACATCAGTGAAGTGTTCTCTGGGGGAAAAGAACCAACTGGTGAATGATTTATTTGATTTTGTTTTATTTGATGAATAAGGCATGGTCCCAAACTAGCCCTTATTTTTTATTTGCAATGTTTTCAGAATTGGCAATATTGCACTAAAAACAGCAACACTACACTAAAAACAGTATATGCATCCTTTGGCATCTTCTCTTGCCCCTTTCTATAAGAAAGGTACTAAAATTTGTATCAGTCATTGTTGATTCTTATATTAGCATGGGAGGAAGAAGAGGTTGAAATAATTGATTGAATAAATGATTGGCTAAAATCAAGTACAGTATGTGGATTTCAGCTAATTGGTTTTTTACCTCATTTAAATACTCTCTGCAAGATAACCTAATACCTCCCGTATATAAGAATTGCTTGTGTAAAAATGAAAACTATATGGAAAAATCATTGATCGATGTGTGTTTTATTATGTAATATTTTCATCTAACTATAAAATAAAATGTATGGGAGAAAGCTTGACACATCAAATTTCTTTTGAACATAAAAGCAAGAAATATTAAGAATGTTCCCCTAAAATAAAGGCTTTCTGCTTTTGCTTTTTATCTTAGTATAATGATGGAATAAATTGCAGCTAGAGAAGTGAAGATGAAAGAGTCTGAGTCCCTGAAAAACTAACCCATAAATGAGGAGTTGTAACATCAGAAGGACTGTTGCAGATTCCCATGCCCCCTACAGTCTGCCAAAGGAAAATGCAGTACCTGGATAAGTGTCCTGCATACATTCATATGCCAATTTCTTGATAATGATTTCCCCAGATTTAAATACTGGTGTAGAATAAAAATCCTTTTTGTTTTTTTATTCAAATAGAGTCATGAAATATTGGAAGTCACAATTAGCATGAAGGATAAGTTGATAGCTAAAATAATCGTAGTCTATTAGTTTAAATTCTTCCATTTGAATAAGTATTTAGCCCTGAATCATAAAAACTTTTAAAGACATATAGAAATAGAAGCCAAGGGTTCCTCACACTTTTCCATTGTATAATGCAGCTATCTTTTAAATTTGCTTTCTTCTTAACTAGAAGGTCTAGTATGGCATTCAATTTGAGAAGTAATTGGCTTTCTTTTCCTAAGCTTTTTACAAAAGAAAACCTGTGAACAATGGAGTTTCCTAAAGATGGAGTTAGGGAGTGTTCAACACATGTTTTTTGACAAGTGAATGCACTGGTCTAGGCTCTGAGCTGAAAACTAAGTATACAAATGGATATACTAGCATAGTTTCTATTTTTAAGGAATGTATATGATAGTGGGGAGAGAAGGCACATAAAATATAAGCAGAAAATTGTAATTTCTGATGTTTCAATAGAGACACAAGGTAGATGTCTGCAGCACAGAGGAGAAGTACTTATTCCTTTTTTTTTTTTTTTTTTTCTGGAGATGGAATCTTGCTCTGTTGCCCAGGCTGGAGTGCAGTGGTGCCATCTTGGCTCACTGCAACCTCTGCCTCTCGGGTTCCGGTTCTCCTGCCTCAACCTCCCAAGTAGCTGGGAGTACAGGCATGCATCACCACGCCTGGCTAATTTTTGTATTTTTAGTAGAGATGGGGTTTCGCCATATTGGCCAGGCTTGTTTCGAACTCCTGACTTCAAGTGACCCACCCGCCTAAGTCTCACAGAGTGCTGGGATTACAAGCGTGAGCCACCGCTCCTGGTTGAGAAGTACTTATTCTTGATTTAAACTGAAAAATGAGTGGCTTCTAATGAAATTTAAGTAGGTAACATTGTTAAAGTATGTTAGAAATTTGATATTTTCTTTTAAAGTATCTAGTTATAAATAGTTATTCTTTTAGTAAAAGTTGAGTTTAAGAGTTGTAAAATAAAACTAAGGATATGAATTATATTACTATTGCTCTTAGTTAACTTCTAAATAGTATCTATATCAAGCTAAACAGGTATAACAAGTGTATATTGTTGTTGTTGTTTGATATGTGTATAGATTTGATTTGTTTTTGTGAGCACTGTTGACCCCAACTCATTCAAGTATCCAATCATGGTGATTTTATTAATATACTAATATATGCTTGTTAATATACTCACTCGTGAGCTGACTCATATAACTTTACAGCCAGAAAACAGAGTGACTTGATTTTTTTTACACTATTTTCTTTTTACTGCCTTCATTTTTCTGTTCATATCCTTTGATTCACATCCTACCACCCTGGTAACTCATGAGACACTCATCATTATCCAGGAAAGGATATTCTACTTCCTCTCTCTCCAAATGCTCAAAGTTTGAGTGTACCAGAGCTTCGTTCTTTATTCACTTCTTTTTGCTTTCTACACTCACAACCTAGGTGATTTCAGATTCATAGATTTAACCGTTCTCTATATGCTACTGCCTTTCAAATTTGACATCTCTTTTGAACACATATTCCTATGTGCAATTGCCTACTTGATATTTGCTCTTGTTGAAAACTGAACTCTTATTTCCCCCAGTACTGTTTCTTCACCTTAATAAATGGTATCACCATTTACCCAGTTTCTCAGGACAAATGTGTCGCCATCCTTTATGACTTTCCTCACCGCCACCACCACTATCCAGTGCATCAGCAAATTTTGTTGGCTCTAACATCAAAATGTATTTTGTAAACTTACTGTAAATGCATCATTTCTATAACCATTTCTACTGCCCCCTCACTAGTAGGAGCAACCATCCTATTTTCCCTTGACTATTGTAATAATCCACACTGAATACTTTATTCATGTTAGTTCACTCTTTGGAGTCAAGGAGTTGTAAGTCTGATCATTTTAATTGTGAAATGAGTGTTCAAGGTGGAATGGAGGCCAAGAAAATTGGAAGTGAGAAGGTCAAGTAGCTAAGAGTCCAGGGTGTAGTAGTGTCATCTATATGGATTTTGAAATTGCCAAATTGATGATAATCATATGATTAGAGAGCAACATAGGGAATAAGGTGCTAAAATCTAGAACATTAAATGAATGAGAGGGAAAACCCTTGGTCCCAAGTGTTTGCACTTGCTCTACTTTCTCATAACTGTCATAACGCTATACTTGTTCATGGGTTCTTTGCCTTTCAGATTTAGCTCTTTGTGAATGGCCTCACTCCCTGCATTGTTTTCAGTTCAAATTCCTGAGAACAGGGACCAGATCAGCGCTGCCTGTTCATGTTTAGGTGGTCATTTTTTCAGTGTGTGGCAGGCCATATCACAGTTTGCCCTTTGCTCATGTTCCTATCTCTGATCTGATTAACCGTAGCCAGGCAGTAAAAAGGAATGACAGAGCAAGGATAAAGCGATCATGACTCCCTAGCATTGTACCTTCAGCAAAAGTTAGATTGAGGGGTTTCTCTTATACACTAAGGCTTTGAAAGCACTTTAGACATGACACAAAATAATTGAAATCTCTATATAATGGGGTTGTGTCAGAGATCGTGGTAGTGAAACAGCAGAGACGAGGTGGACAGTATGGGGAGGTCATTTTGTAAATTCCTAGCATACATGTACTCTCATCTTAATTGAAGAAAACAAAAAACCTGATAATGTGTATAATTAGATATATAATATATGCATATATACAGACAAACTATATGCAATTTTTATTTATCAAATGTGTGCCCAAAAAAGCTTAAAATAAAGAGAGAGAAAAACAAACTGAGTATATACATGACTTTACTTAGTGCCAGGTGCATCCTAGATATTAAAATGTGCTTTGATTCGTACTTTCATTCAATCACCGAATGTTGATTAAGCAGTCATTCTCTGCTGGGTATTTGTATTTGATGAGTAGTGAGTCCATGTAAGGATAATTAGGAATTCTGTGGCTCTGGGACCAAAACCTTACTTGCTTTCTCAACTCAGGCAACGATAACTAGATCCTCACTCATTAAGAAGGATCAGCCATGCTATATAAATGATTCCTCTTGTTACTTCACTTGCCCTTAATATAAAGTAAAAAGATAGCACACTTACTTCATTGAAAATTAGAAAGACTAATTAAGTCAGGAAACAGTGCTTTGAAGATGAAAGTGATTCCTGAGTGTTAAAGTGCTAGATAAGTATCCAGCAGTTGCAGGGACGATGCAGTCTGCAATACTGTGCCAGGAACTGAAGGCACACCGTAAAGCTTAAGAATTACAAAAGGCATTTGCTGAAAATTCAAGTGAGACAATGAGAAGCTTGATAGCCTTGGGTTTCTGATAAAGTATCATTCTATTTTCAAGTATATGGTATCTAACAGAAAATACAAACACACGTATTAAGGATAAAATAGGATTTAAATGGACAGGATGAATGAAGTGTAAAACCCCATCATGGGTGTATATCCTAATGTTCAGAACACGGGTGAGGAAAAAGACCTATATTGCATCACCTGATTTGAGTGATACAAACTGGAACAAAGGAGTTTGGAGGCAGAGTTGAATGCACATCAAAGATGCCCCCGGATCTGAGAAGTTTGGTAAGATAAAAGTTGAAAAATGGAGAACATTGACTTGGAAAGACGCCATAAATATTTCTTGCATGATTTGTTCTTTGGCCAGGGGTGGGAAAATGAATGGAGGAATGATACATGATTGTACATTGTTTGCTCATTTATATTTTTATTTGCCTACTTTTTAAAAATTTATCCTAAGTATTATCGGTTGAATTGTGGTTCCCTCTGGCAAAAAATAAATAAATAAATAAATAAATTAATTAAATAAAAAAAGTTGAAGTTCCAACCCTCAGTAGAGTTTCACCTAAAGTTACCTTTGAATGTCACCATATTTGCAATTGAAACTTTCCAGATGATTTAGTTAAGATTAGGTCACTAGGGAAGACTCTAATCTGATATGACTGGTGCCCTTGTAAAAAAGGGAACATTTGGACACAGAGACACACCCACAAAAGAAGAATATCATGTAAACATGAAGGCAAAAATCAAGGTGATGCTTCTACAAGCCTAATGATGTCAAAGATCATAGGCAACCATCAGAACCTGGGAAAGACGCAAGGGACAGATTCCCCCTAACAGCCCCCAAAAGGAACCAACCCTGCCAACACTTTGCCCTCCAGCATCTATCCTTCAGAACTGTGAGACAACACATGTCTGTTGTTTTAAGCCACCCAGTTTGTGGTACTTTGTTATGGCAGCCCTACAAAATGAGGACGCCAAGGACAGTGAGATATCCAATTAAATATACACGTATACATTTTATTTTTCATTCAAATGAGTCTGTGTTCACTGGCTGCACATAGGAAAACTTCCTGTAAAAGATGAATATTTTAGGCTTTGGTCTTAGGCACAAGTATTGAACTCTGCTGTTATAGTGCAAGAATAGTCAGGCAATAAGTAAAGAATGGGCATGACTGTGTGCCAACAAAATAATATTTATGGACACTGAAATTTGAATTGTATGTAATTTTCAAGTGTCATGAAATATTATACTTCTTTTGTTTTTCTTAACAAATTAGGGATGTAAAAACCATTTTTAGCTTGTGGACAGATTTGGCCTGTAAGCAATAGTTTGCTAACCTTTACTGTAATAGGAAGAAGATAGGTTTTTGAGTCAATGCACCTGGTACTATCCCTTTCTGGCTGTGTAATTTCTGGTGTGTTACTTCACTGAGTTTGGTTTCCATCCTTGGAAAATAGAGATAATTATGATTTACATATACATAATGGAATATTATTCAGCTATAAAAAATGAAATCCTGTAATTTGCAACAACCTGGATGGAGCAGGAAAGCATTATGTTAAGCAAAATAAGCCAGGGATAGAAACACAAATATCACAAGTACTTAACCATATATGAGAGATTAAAAATTGATCTCATTGAGATAGAAAGTAGAGTGATATTTACCAGAGGCTGGAAAGGGTAGTGTGGAGGGGGACTATGAGGGGATGGTCAATGGGTACAAAAATACAGTTAGATATAAGGAATAAGATCTAATTTTGATAGCTCAATAGAGCAAGTTTACAATAACTTACTGCATTTTAAAAATAACTAGAAAAGTAAAAATGGCTGCTCTTAACATAAAAGAATTATAAATGCTTGAGATGATGGATATCCCAATTACCCTGATTTGATCATTGCACATTGTATGCTCATCAAAATTTCAGAAGTAATCCATAAATATATACCAGTATTATAGATCCACAATAAATAAATAAATAAATTCACTTTTAGCAGGACTGGCTTATAAGCACATTATCTTTTCTTTTTTTAAAAAAATTTTTGTGGGTATATAGTAGGTGCATATATTTATGGGTTACATGAGATTTTTTGATACAGGCATGCAATGTGAAATAAGCACATCATGAAAAATGGGGTAACCCTTCCCTCAAGCATTTATTCTTTGAATTTTTAAAAAATCCAATTGCACTCTTTAAGTTATTTAAAAATATACAATTAAGTTATTATTAACTATAGTCACCCTATTGTGCTATCAAATAATGGGTCTTATTTGTGGGATCTAAAAATCAGAACCATTGAACCCATGAACATAGAGAGTAGAAGAATCATTACCAGAGTCTGGGCAAGGTAGTAGGAGTCTGGGAGGAGTTAGGAATGGTTAATGGGCACATTATCTGCGTAATCACACAGGGTCCTGCATTTAGAAGGGTTCAGCATTTGATTTAATACTCTACTGTCATTATCTTGAAATTCTTAATAATTTTGAACAGGTCCTGTGTTTTCATTTCATACTGAACCCCGTGAATTATGTACACAACTCTGGTTTCTAGCATAAAGTAGAGGTCCTAAAAGAATAGCTACTGTTGTGACTATGTGTTGTAGTGTGTAATTAAGTGAGATGAATAAAACGGTAATTTTTATCCTCAGTTAAAGAACCATGACTTCACTGGTGGACAATAAGAATACACTCTCATAGGACAAAAGCACTGATTACTAGCAAGATAGACATCCTTGGAACAGATGAGCATACTGGCCTGGGAAGTAAAGACACAGCGCTCTGATTCTGTAACATGACAAATTAGGGACCAAGAGAAAATGCTCCAGAGACAGCCAATTTATGTGGGGGACCTAACTGTTCTCTCACAATGAAGGGTTGAGCTATGAAATCACTTTGAGAAAGTGCTGACTTTGCAGGGGTATGTGCACAGAATGTTAAAGAACTCCTTGCAGTTGGGTCTTACAGCAATCTTTATCCTGAGCAGTGACATCAGAGCATTGATCCAAACACTTGTTTAAATAGAAATGCAAAAAGAGGTGCATTGCAGTGGCTGCGGAGCAGTGTCAATCTCACACTGGGGGTGAAATCTGGGGGTGCTAAGGATGTCTTGCCAACACAGTACAGAGTCTGGTCTACTATTAGTTTTTTTTTTTTTTTTTTGCTCACTGTATGCCACCAAATGGGAAAACTCAGAGCTCCAAATGAATTACGTGCTCACCAACATTTCACTTTTCAGAATTACTGCTCAAGTGGTGGCAAGCAGTATGAGACTTATAAACAAACAAGCCATGTCATTTTTTCCTACATATATGGAAGCATACTCTTATTGGTGAGAAAATTCCCTTTGACAGTTTCCCAGCATGTTTATGTCTGTGCCACACAGTATCGCAAAATATTTTGGCTGATACAAGAGCTCTAATCCCAGTTTCATAGGAAAAACCCAGCTCTCTCCAGCTACTGTGAACTTCAGGTATGGCTTTAATTGTGAAAGTGCATTTTGCCAGTGTTATATACCCACTCTATGGAGTGATTTCAGTCATTGGATAAATTAATCTTCAGAATTAGTTCAGCAAACAAATCATTATGAAATACATTATGTTATTTACTAAGCAGTTTCTATGTATACTGTAATGACAATAACACACAGACTTTACAACAGTATGAAACTGATATAAACAACACCCCTCCCTTACTAAGGTATTGATGAAGCCGTGGGTTACTTAGGTGTGAAGCCTGTTGATGCTAACATTGAATAGTTTGATTTCCTTTGTCATTTAGGTGGTTGAACTGGTTCTGAGCCACTTCTCCCCTTCTTGCTAATTCTTATTAGGCTGGTCATCTCCCTGTATCAGCACATATTCAAGGATAAGTAAACCAAACCTTATATCTTCGTGTTTTTAGACAAGAAATTTTGTAAGAAACGCAAGCCAAATTAGCCAACATGTTTAGGAATCTCTGCTCTGCTCTGCTTCTTTGGCCTCCTGTGATTGTGCATTAAGCCAGTACATTGTTCATTAGCACCTTCAATATGTACTGCGCAGGGCTGGAGAGAAAGCATAAAGATCAGATTAGTCAGTTTGGCTTCTTATTAGTAGCTTTGACGAAGGACTTGGTGGAGAAACGTTTACAACTAATCGCTAAAATGAGAGGAAATCAACCACGCCATTCCTACACCTGATTCCTGAGTGAGCAGAAGGCTGGATGATTTTTCTCTTTGCTAAATGGTGTCCTGAGAGTTTGAATGCTTGTAAAAATGCCTGCCTTTATATTGTTTCTATAGTGGGAAACTCATCAGTGGTCTGGCATCAAATGGTTTTGCTAATTAATCTTAAAAAACAAAATATATTTTGCTAATTCACCCTTCCACTTAAATGACTTTTTTTTGTTTCTGTTTTTGGTTTTGTTTTGTTTTATTTCGTCTTGTTTTACCTGAAAGAGGCACATCTTTTGGGAGCAAGGTGAGGCAGAATATAATCAAGTAAAAAATGAAGTAGCCGGGCGCGGTGGCTCAAGCCTGTAATCCCAGCACTTTGGGAGGCCGAGACGGGTGGATCACGAGGTCAGGAGATCGAGACCATCCTGGCTAACACGGTGAAACCCCGTCTCTACTAAAAAATACAAAAAAAAAACTAGCCGGGCGAGGTGGCGGGCGTCTGTAGTCCCAGTTACTCGGGAGGCTGAGGCAGGAGAATGGCGTGAACCCGGGAGGCGGAGCTTGAGGTGAGCTGAGATCTGGCCACTGCACTCCAGCCTGGGTGACAGAGCAAGACTCTGTCTCAAAAAAAAAAAAAAAAAAAAAAAAAAAAAAAAAAAAAAAAAAAAAAAGAAGTAAATACAGTAATTTTAGATAGTGGTTAAGAGCTAGAGAGAAAATAAGGCAGGGTGAGGAGTCAAGGACTGAGTGTGGTCATGATGTTGTTTCAGATAAGGTGGTCTGAGAAGGCCTCTTGGAGAGGTAACATTTGATCAGAGACATGAATGATGAGGGTAAACCTTGGGAAGTTCTGGTACAAATGCCTTCCAAACAGAGGAATGGTAAAAGCTCTGAGGCAGGAAAGCATTTTGGCTGCATGAGAAGGGGCAGTTAGGCTGGTGAAATTGAAAAAGTGAACAAGGTGAAAGAGTAGTAAGAGACTAAATTAGAGGCACAGACAAAGATCTGATAATACAGAGTCCTGAAGGCTCTGCTAAGGAGTTTGTATTTGATTCTAACTGCAGATGGGAACCATTGTCTAGTGTTAAGCAGGAAACTGGCATGGTCTGTTTTACGGTTTAAAAAGATCATCACATCTGCTGTATTGGGAACAGATAGTAGAGAAGGTAAGAGTTAAAACTAAGAGTTAAAAGAGGTTGTCGAAATAAACAGATGAGAGAGAATGTGTGAGACTTGGAATAAGATGATTGTAGCAGAGATGATGACAAATGTCAGGATTTTAGAACAAATTTTAGGGCAGATTTGCTAATGGATTAGATTTGGGGAGGGGACAAGATGGAGGAGAAAAGAGAGGTCAAGGGTATAACAGTTTGGTTAAAGTCCTGAGTGCTGTGTGGCCTTGGACAAATAATGTCTCTGAACTTGTTTATTCATCTGTAAAGTGAGAATTACAATAGCTACCTCCCAGAGTCATCATTGCATTTATATATTCAACTAATATTAGTTGGCCTCTTACACACCAAACATTTTGCTGTTGTTTTACATTTTTTTAATCCTGAGTTGATTCTCACAAGGCTTCTAGAAGATTATTATAGGACATTATTTCCATCTTACATATGGAAATGATATTCGGAGTTGTAAGGTTTGATATCACATGGCAAGTAAACAGCAGATGCAAGACTTAAATCCAGATCTTTGCTTCAAAGCTTATGATCTATCTGGCTAAGTGTTACTCAGATGAGTGATGGTGGACTTACTCTTGGAGATATGACTCTATCTTAGGGACCTGCCTTATTACAACTGGGGACTCTGGTAAGAAGTAAAACTCTCCAACCTTTAAAGAAAGCAACAGGATCAGAGTTTCTCATCTAATTTTCTGAACTCATTTAAAGAGATGGAATGGGAAAAGGGCGTTCAGTTAAACTTTGCCCAGGGATTCCTCCAGCATGACTTTTTTTTTCTAGTTTAATTATAGACTGAATGTTACTAAACAGATGGAATCCCACAAGCAGTTTAGCTTGAAAAAGCAGAAAGCCTAAAATGAGCTAACCCAAAGAACCCACTGATGAGGGTCACTGTTGCATTGTCAGGATAGTATAAATAGTGTAAAAAGTGGTTTTGAAGATATAGGAACAACAAACATCCCCAGAGTCAACTGATGCTTAAAAATGAAGATGATATCCTTTTTAATACAGAGGCTTCTCTGTGTGTAAACAATGACGTGGAGTTTAAAGGAAATAAGAAGTAAGAATGTGGAAATTCCCAATCAACCAAGTTGATCTTTGTTTAACAGTGAAGAAACTGAGATTTTAGCATTTTTAAGTTGCCCAGCAATTCCTCCAATAGAAGTCTTCTGGAATCAAAGATCTCTTACCCCTTTACCAAATGTTTCCAGCGTCTAGGAGACAGAGAAACGCTGCTCATTTCTGTCAAAACCTGGTGCTACATAACCATTCTGAAAGCTTTTAAATGACCTCAAGCTTCTCTCCATCTCCAGACCAGCATTCAAACCATCCCGGAAAAAGAATCTTTTCCCTTTTTCCCAACATCACCCATTGTCAGATATTTCTCTGGGTATTATGGCCCTTTGCCTCCCATACACATTTTCACTTGCATAAATACCGTCACCTTGAAATTACTTTCTTCTGTGCTGTGCACTAGTGTAGTGTAAGACATAGCCAAGAGCATCCCATAGGTTGTTAATAGGCATATGGTTCATTGGTCCCGGGTATCAGCTTCTTCTTATGTTTTGTTAGCAAGAGACTACAGATTGTCTGATTCAACTGCTTGACTCAGTTTTAGAAAATTAAAAGACAAGAAAAATGAATGGATGCTTTTCCTTAGAGTCACAACCTAACAACCAGTGTTGAAGCGGCCTTAGTGGAAATATTAAATCTACAACATTTGTTGCAGGTAGCGATTTGTGTGCGTTTATATATATATATATATATACACACACATATATATATTTATCCTTTTTGGGCAATAAACTTGGCAAAATGAAGTCAAGTAATCAAGTCAGGGCAGAAATATCATTATGACAGAAGGTTCAACAAGGTTGTCTAGTTATTACATTGGTTTTTTTTTCTTCTAAATGAAATACTGTAGTTTAAAAGTTCACTTAGCTGCAATTTGGAGTTGTGTTAAAGAAACATTTCATATTCAAGTTAAATCAGTCTTGAATTTTAATTAAAAGACCACAAAATTTGATAAAATACAGCATCAAAAGTCTTGGCTAATGAAAAAAGTTAATATAAAGAAAATTTATGAAATAGATGGGTTATGTAACATTCTACAAAGTATTAATTCTGATAGTTGTTGAACATAAAATTTGCATTTCATATAAACTTATAAATGCTTTCTGACATGGTAGATATATATTTTATTGGGGGCAGGGAAAGGATACACTCTTTGGAAAAGTAATTTGGTAATACATCAAGAACTATACAAAGATTTGTATTTGACTATATAGTTTGAGAATGAGTTTCTGAGTAATTCTAGTTTTTGCTCATAAAGAACCTTGGCATTTGTATTGTTGCTCAAGTTTGATGTGGCTTCGTCACGAGAACTTTCTAGATCTATGACAGTAACAGACCAGAGCAGTGAGAATATCCAAGGGCTTTGTCATGCCACTGACCTCACTGAGTCTATTATGGAGCCTGAGATCTCGTTTCAGCATCCCTCAAAGTATATTGGAAAAAAATGAGGCTCAGAGAAAAATAAATCCAGGGCCCCTCTCTATTCCTAACTTCAACCCTCTATATATTAAACAATTCAGTCTTTCTTGGCCAGGTCTAGTAGACAGAAAATAATTGATTGATAGCATTTGCACTGTTCTAGGAAGCAGAAGGAGAAATAAACTAGTAGTGATGTGAGATGGCAAGAGTGGAGAAGAGAGATATTTTTAAAATAAGTGGGCAAGGTAGTACATAATTTGTTTTAAAAACATTTCTGATCATTATATATATGAAGAACAAATGTCTTCTCAAGAAGGCAGTATTGAGTCATTAAAAAAAATTACAACTGTGTGCCTTACAAGGTCAAAGAATGACTAAACAAACATCAGAACCTCAAAAGAGTCCTAATCAACAAGGACACCTATTTGAAGGTGCAGATTTATCAACAAGCTACTATAATGCACATTAGATAGCAAATTCTGAAAACTTAGCCTACCTTCCCCCGAAATGAAGCCCATTGTTGACTGAGAAATCATAAAATAAGACTTACTAGTCATTTCAGATATCACTTTATTTTTCCTAAATGATAGCACAGTCTTGAAAAAATGCAGACCATAAACTTTTTTAAAAAAATTATGAATTAGCCCCCACTTACAAAAGACTGCCCCAATTCTGTAAAGCACATTTTCGCTATATTTTTTACTCTTTTGTTACTACCAGAAATCCTATAACATGAAGAGACTAAGGAATTTAAATGACATTTTACAAAATAACAAATACAAATGGTAAACATACACAAGCAGCATTTTATTCTTAAGTATTCAAGGAAATAAAACATAACAATAATAGTAAAGTAAGAGTTTGCATCAGCAAATTAACAAAAATCAAGTGATGTTAACTGAGACTCCTGCAGTTAATGCAGAATTGGGTCACTTTGATTTTACTGGTGGACAGGGAAAGAGGATTCACCCTTTGGGAAAGTAATTTGCTAATACATCAAGAACTATGCAAAGATTTTTATTTGGCCCATAAATTCTGATCCTGGAAATCTGTCACAAAGAAATAATGCAACTAAAGGAGCAAATATGTTCTAAGGCAATGATACTCAATCAAAGGCAATTTTGACCCCAGGATATATTTGGCAATATCTGGAGATGTTTTTGTTTGTTACAACTGTGAGGGTGCTAAGGGCATCTGGTGGATAGAGGCCAGGGATGTTGCTAAACATCTTACACTTATAGGAAATTCCCCACAAAAAATAATTATCAGTAGTGCTGAAACTGGAAACCCTGCTCTAAAGTGCTGATTGCAGAAAGTATGTATAATTAGGGACACACTGGAAACAACTTAGATGCCCATCACCCCAAAAAACAGGTGGATGTTTAGAGAAGTCAAATTATGTCTATCCATTTGATATACTATTGTGTAGACATTTTAAATGTTAGAGTGTTTTAAATAAAAAAATTTAAAAATACAACAAAAGTAGAAACAAAAAATACTAGTGCCATTTTTGAGGAATATGAGTGGATTGTATACGGATAAATGAGTGGCTATGGAGTCAGGAACACAAGTTTATTGCCACATTTTAGATCTGTTGAAAAAGAATCAGTCCTTTCTTCAGATAATATCATAGTGTCCGGGTCATCTTGCCTAACTCCTCTCCAGCTAATATGTCTAGTTTGAAAAAAAAGTACTGATCAAGTAAAAAGACAATGTACCAAATTGAGGAAAACACCCTAAGAATTTTCATGGATTTTGCTGACATGAAATTTATTCTCTTCGATTGCAAATGGAAAGACACTCATCTCGTTCAGTCTGCTCAAGAATGAATTAGCAATAACTCATCCTCAGCAGGATTTAGGACAATCAACTTCTTATCATCCAAGTCTGTATTTCTAGATAGTACCAGGTCAGAAAGAAAGACAAGAAAAGATGTGCACCATAATTTGGAGTGACATTTGTATAGTAAAGAAAACTAAAGATGCTAAAACTACTTAGAAGTGTGGTGTGTGTGTGTGTGTGTATGTGTGTGTGTGTGTGTGTGTGTTTGCAGGAGGTGATGTCTAGTGAAATTAGGCCAACAGTCTGCTTTTCTATATTCTTAAATGGGGGTATGGACAGTGCAAAAAAATGTACTGTGGTGGGCAAAATATTTTACCGAAAGATGTCCAAATTTGTTATTTCTGAAACCTGGAATATATTATGTTACATGGCAAGGAAGAATTAAGGTTGTACATGGAGTTGAAGCTGCTAATCAGTTGACTGCTAATGTAATCACAGGAGTTTTTATATGTGAAAAAGGCAGACAGGAGAGTCAGAGTCTGAGGAGGAAAAGTGATGATGAAAGTAGAGGTCAGAGTGGTATAATTTCTGGCTCTGAAGATGGGAGGGGACCATGAGCCAAGGAATGCTGGCAACCTCTAGGAGCTAAAAAAGGCAAGAAAATGGATGATCTACTAGAATCTCCAGAAAGAACACACTCCGCCAATGCCTAATATTAGAACAGTGAGACCTCTGTTGTGCTTCTGATGCCCATAACTATAGGATAATATATCTTTGTTTTAAACCACTAAGTTTTTGGTGAATTGCTATAGAAGCAACAGGAAACTAACACAATTACCTCTTTGTAACTATGTGTGCATTATACCTGTCCATGTATGTGTGTGTTGGGGAAGCTCTTGGGTGCAGTTTTACCTTTTTCTTATAGTGGCCTTACTCTGGAAAAATGTTACTGTTTCAAGTAATTTTTTTTTTCCAGTGATTGATTGTGTGCTTGCCTGGAAATAACTATTCCTCTGGCTTCTGTCACACCCAGAAAGGAAGGTAAAGCAAGAAAACAAGAAATAACTTTTTGAAGTTCTTGTTATTAAAAGAATGACTTCTCTGATACTTAGTCAAAGTGAAGGAAATACTTATGTTTTGTAATAAAGAATCAAAAAATAAAACAGTACAGTGGAATGGGAAAAAAATACAGATTTTGGTGTCAGACGTATTTGAGTTCAAATCCTGGCATGGATAGTGTGAGTGACCAAGGGCAAGTTACTTCACCTTTCTAGATCAAAATCACATTGTTTCTTATTGGAAAAATGACCCACCCACTGCAAATCTTGCTGTGGTTTGAATATGTTTAATGTTTATATTATAGAAAATGGTATTCTTCCAAAAATTAGAAATTAACAGTAAGATACCTTGCATGCAGTCTTGAAGAGCAGTCAGAGTGATATGTCTAAAAATCAAATTTGGCCTCTTTACATTAAATTTGACGCCCCTTACATCGAACCTTTTAGTAGCTTTCTATCACCTACAGAAGCAGTTTTAAAACTTTTTGGTTTAATGACCCTTTTCTTAATTTGTTTGATGACCCTCCTAATAAGTATTAAGGACAAAACCCATATTATAAATTAAAAGAAAAGTAACAATAATAAGCCCATTGACAGTTAAAATAAATACGTTACTAAAAATAACTATGTTTTTCAAAACAAATAAAAAATGAAGAAAAGTGAGATTGTTTTATATTTTTCTAACTCATTTATTTAATATCTGGCTTCATAGAGGAAAACTGGTTTCTCATATCTAATCCTGCATTCGATCTCTTGAGATATATCATTTGGGTTGAATTACATAAAAAAATTAGCCTCCCACATATATGTAGCTGGAAAATAGCCTCTTCATGTCATTTGGTTATTATTCTTTGATACTATGGTAAAACTACACAAGAAGTCATTTCTTAAGGGCTGGCAATAATGTGGTATTTGATGTCATATTAATGAACTTTTTGTACTCTGTTACATTAAAGTCCCTTGGCCTGTCTTATACTTTGAATGGATATTACCCATGCATAATTTGGTCACATCAACCACTGGACATTTTGAAAATATTGGTTCACTAAGATATATAGGTCTTTCAAATGTTGACACATTCCATTATAAACATCAAACATTCACATATTTTAATATCATCGCCAATCTCAGCAGAAAAGTAGTTAAGTATTAATAAGCCGTCAAGCTCACTATAGTAGATAGAAGTTTTCCAAAATTTTAATTTTCACTGAAAGCTTACATTTTATCATTGGCAACAAACACTGCCGTTTGCTGTCATTGAAGTGGTAGGCTCACTTCATTTATTTTTGAGAAAATATCTACCAAATACCCAGTCTGAATAGCCGGTTTGTTTGTCAGTCATTCTTTAAAGCAAAAACAGTATTTCATGAAAAATGCATCTAGTTCAGCTCACAATTCTAAAACCATACCAGTGCTTTTCCTACAGTCAACCATCATACTTCAGTCTGCAGCAGAAGTGATCAATGTATGCTTTCTAGTTCATCACACAGAATGTTAAAAACACATGTGCCCAAGGTTGAAATTTATAAAAATTAATCGTTTTCACTGCTTTATTAACAGCATTCCCATGTGAAACTTTTTTTTTTAACCATGAGTACCTAACAGTGAAGAATACAGGATTACTAGTATGTTCTACAATACACATTTGCACTATCGTGCTGGTTTTTTTTTTTTTTTTTTTTTTTTGAGACAGTGTCTTGCTTTCTTGCCTAGGCTGGAGTGCAGTGGTGTGATGTCGGCCCACTGCATCCTCCACCTCCCAGGTTCAAGCAGTTCTCCTGCCTCAGCCTCCCAGGCAGCTGGGGTTACAGGCACGTGCCACCATGCCCTGCTAATTTTTATATATTTAGTAGAGATGGGGTTTCACCATGTTGACCAAGCTGGTTTCGAACTCCTGGCCTCAAGGGATCTGCCGGCCTCAGCCTCCCAAAGTGCTGGAATTGCAGGTGTGAGCCAACATGCTAGTCTTGATTTTTGTGAATGTGGCAGGAGTTGTACCCATCACTGCTCTTGAATCACCAGTGAAAGTGTCAGCAGAGTGAAAAAGACTAATAGTGTATATGTATTAATTGGAAAATAGTTCTGCCTTTGCAGACTCCCTGAAAGTGTCATGAGTACCCATAGGTGTCTGAGGAACATACTTTGAGAAATAATATCCTACTAGATAAATTACAAGTTCCTAAGCAGGACATGCACAGCCTCACATATGTGGCTTCTACTTTTATTTCCAGCCTTATTTCTCATCTCTAATTGCCTCATTGCACTTCATGGACCAATAATCCTGAAATGCATCTAGTCCAGAATAGACTATGCTCATACATGTGTTTCTACATCCTGATGCTTCTCAGACCATTTGGTGCACAGTAATACATAATGTCATTCCCCTTGTCTTTCGTACTCCTCTTGACGTCCTTTGAGATGTAACCCGCAAGTTAATGCCGTCACAGTCGTTTCTAAATTCTCCCCACTTAAAGCCTTTCTTCTCTGTGCTCTTTAGCACTCTCTGAACATCCCCATCACTCATACTTCTATTACAATAGCCTTCTTACACTTCATTCTCCCTCTTTTTATACAAAATTATCCTCTTCTTTAGGGTGGAAACTGCGTGAGTTGCAGGCGGATAGCTGTAACCCCAATTCTGTTGTTTACATAGGTTTACAATACATTGCTATTTGAATGAATACAGTAATTAATGTAAACCTATTCAAACAGGTGCTGGTGAGGCTGTGGCCAAATGGGAAGGCATATACACTGTTGATGGGAATGTAAATTAGTTAAGCCACTGTGGAAAGCAGTTTAGAGATTTCTCAAAGAACTTAAAGCAGTACTACAATTGAACCCAGCAATCCCATTACTGGATATATATCCAAAAGAAAATAGATCATTCTAATAAAAAGACACATGCACCCATATGCTCGTCACAACACTATTCACAATAGCAAAGATGTGGAATCAACCTAAGTACACATCAACAGTGGACTGAATAAAAAAAAAGTGATACATACATACCATGGAATACTATACAGCCATGAACAAGAATGCGATCATGTCCTTTACAGGGACATGCTTATTACCTGGGTAATAATTTCTATACCAGATCTCCATGACACGCAGTTCACCTATATAACAAACCTGCACATGTACCCCTGAACCTAAAATAAAAGTTTAAAAAAGAATATTCCACAAGACAAGCTTAGGGAAAAAATGAACATCCCGAGAAAACATGTTTAGTTTAAATTTCACCATCTTCACCACAAACAGATTTTCAGTTTAGTACAATATTCAACTAAATAACAAAATGCTAGAGTTGTTTTATTCAATATCCATTCAGCAAAATTATCAAATGTATACTTCTTGTCTTACTCTATGCCTCTTGCTGAAGAAGATGAGAGTCACTGATTATACAATGATAATTATGTATTTTTATGATTGAAAGTAAACTGGACTTGAAGTCATTTTTTAATCGTATATGTTCCATTTAATAACTATGTAACCTTGAATAAATTATTTCCCCGAGCCTCAGTTTTTATGGGTGTGAAATGGAGATAATAGTTCTTGCTTAAAGTAAGTTATATTAATCACATGAGAAAATTTAGGTAAACATATCTATTACAGTGCTCAGTACACAACAAGTGTGCCATAGACATTTATTTGAACAAAGGGTACATGGTTTTTATCTTCGAGGTTACTACAAGGTAATTTTAGCATCATATATACGAACAATTCTCATTTGAGGCTAAAAGAATTAAATGCAAAATAATGGTTTAGGAGCTCAACTTAAATATATTGTATATTGCAAAGTTGCCAATCAAAGTTTAACATTCTCACCACACACAAAAATAAGAAGTTGGTGAGGTGATGGATATGTTAATTAGGTTTATTCGATCTTTTTACAATGTATACATAGATGAAAACATCACACTGTACCTGATAAATATACACAATGATAATCTGTCAATAAAACATAATTTCTAAAAGTACATTGAAGAAGAATGGGAAAAATTAAGAAGTAGGGTTGTTAGGGCGCTATAATTCCCTGCTACTCAAAATATGGTCCATGTGATACCAGCATTTATATCACTTAGGAGCTTGTACAGAATTTTGGGACCCATCCTACCCCTTCTGAATCAGAATTTGCATTTTAACTAGATCTCTAGGTCAGTCCTTTGCACATTAAAATTTAAGAAGTACATTTTTTAGAGAGACAAATGTCACGTCATTAAGATTTCCTACAAAATAATTAACTCTGGATAAATATCGAGGGCTGCTATTTTTATTATTCTGAGGGCTCACTTAAAACTTTGACAGCTTTCTGAGTGCTATCCTTGGTCTTGATTTCACCTTACATTGAACATAAAAACCCAAATTATGTTATTTGCTGTCTCAGTCCTTTTGGGCAGTTATCACAAATTGGTAGCTTACAAACAACAAAAGTCTATTTCTCACAGTTCTGGAGTCTAAGTTTAAGATCAAGGCATTGGCAGATTCTGTATCTGGTGATGGTGTATTTTCTGTTCTACTGATGGTACCTTCTTACTGGGTCCTCACATGATGGATGGAGGCAAATAAGTTTATTCAGTCTCTTTTAAATGGCATTAATGCAATTCGTGAAGGCTCTGCCCTCATGATCTAATCACCACACAAAGGACCTTCTAAAACCATCACATTAGGGAGTTAGGATTCAACAAATAAAATGTAGGAGGACACAAATGTTCAGGCCACTGCACTTGCCTGGATGAAGCTAACAACCAGACAGGTCTCCTTGTGAAACAAGAAAGGGAGCTTTGAAGTTTGGGTGCTAAATGAAATACACATGTCCATATTTCAGTCTCTTGTCAACCTTGGCAGAGAGATCAGTGAAGGAGAATTATTCCTTGTGCTGGCATAATAGACTCGAATTTCAGTGTTTGATTAGGGATTTCATCTGTTAAAATATTTTCTGAATATTTAATAAACACAAATTAGTGTTTACCAAGTTAAACCTAGTATATGAATGTCCCTATGTAAGAGGAAAGATAGACACGGGAGATGAATTCAACAAAAGTTATTTCTCAGTGAGGTAAGTTGTAAAAACCAGCTGTATTCTTTATCATTAGATGGTATGGAGAATCAAAGTGATTCTCAAGCATTATTGTGTATATGAATAATTTTAAAAGCATAATGAAATCCAGATTCTTGGGCCTCAACCCTAGAAGTTCTGATTCAGTAGGACTAAACTAAGAGCATGATTATTTCATCAAGTTCTCCAGTTGATGGCTTATAGGTCATGCTTTAAGAAATGCTGAAATCTAACCAGGTCAGAATATTGAATTGGAACACCTGGGAAATGGAAGAGGCATTAGCAATTATCTGAATATTTGGTATGTACTGGGTGTATTAGTAACGTGATGACATTTTACTTTCACATTTTTATTCTGTAAGGGAGCTGTTTTCCCCATTCTACAGATTGGAAACAAGGTCACACATCTGGAAATGGTGGAACCAAGATATGCCCCTAAGTCTCTCTGACTCCACAACTTATGCTCTTCTCACCATGATACAATGTTGACCCTTAACCTGTCATACCCTGGTTTGAATCCTAAGTGTCAAAATTTATTTTTATAGCCATGGACAAGGTACTTCAGTATTTTGAGTTTTAGTTTTCTCTTCTGAAAAATAGGGACAGTAAAAGCAGCTCTGTCAATTTCATAAGACTGTTGTGACAATCACACACAATCATGGATGTGAAAATATTTTGAGTTTTTGAACTTTTATTTCTGCAAAATGCATATCTTGATCTTGGTTGTTCATCCAGGGGCCCAACCTAGTTCAAAATCTGAAATAAGTGTGAAAATATTTTATATGGTTTTGTTATTGTTGCTTGCTTATTTCTGATGACAAATTAATGCATAATGTCTGTAGAAAGTTTAGAAAATATATACAATTAGAATGAATCAAAATATCATTCTTTCCCTTCAATCACCATCATTTTCTCTCCAAGTTATTTTTCCTCTGTGTTGGCAGAAAATCCCATCATTTATGGATTCAATTCCTACTCCCAGGATAATACCAGGATTTAAAGAGCTGCCAAAAAAAGGTCATGGAAGATTAGCTTCTCACCTCTCCTCTGACCTATTATGGTAATACACATTGTTCTACATGTGGAATCTTGTCACCTTCACACAACTCCCGCACTAAGAGGTGTTCAGGTCCTTCCTGCCTTGGGACTGATAGGTCTGTCTTTCCCAAGCTGCAGAGATCTCTCCCCTCCCTTTCTCTACTTTCAAAGGCATATTTCTTTTGCTTTTCTAATGACTCCACTTATGCAAACCTACTCATGGTTCTTCAGTGGGTTTAAGCTTCAATTAAACAATAGGACATGTCTATAACTATAAGCTGCTTTGGTACTGGATCCTACAAAAAGTGCTTGAGGCAAGGAATTACAAAGGCTTGAACCACCTGCTTAAATTGTGGGGCAAAGTAAAACAAACATAAAGAGTAATGTTCATATACGTAAGTTTTTAAAAAAATCCTACCATATGTAACAACACATAAACTTTCTGGGGAAAAAGTACCTCTAATCCGTCATTCAGGAAAAAACAGTGCTGTCATTTTGGCATTTTTTTTCCCCTCTACATTCTTGTATTTGACTATTGTACTTTAGTCTTACATTGAGCTTTGTATCTTTGTTTTCAGTTAATATAATGCAGAAATTGCCCATGTCAAAAAACTAGAGAAATTGTAGATCATATGAAAATGTGTACAATTATAAAAGTGTTGTGATAAGTAACTTCATACGCAATCATTTGTATGCCTTTTGGCCTATGTTCTTAAGAAGTAAACCTTGCAGTGGAAATACAGGACTGAAAGGTACAGAGATGTAAGATATGATGATTCCATTCATTCATTCAACAGTCTTGAGTGCCTATTATATGCCAGGCACTGCCTATTATTATGTATTCCCAAGCTAGAGGAGAAATTTGGCTCCTTTGAATATATCTATTTGGCCAAATTAGATGTAGCTTCAGAATTCAGGTGATAAAAATGTCAGGACCAGCTGGTCCCACTGATCATGCTCCCGCTTAATGAGGAGGATGCTAGGGTTAAACATTTACAATCTGGATTAGATGAATTTTGATGCCCTTTTGGTTTTGTCAAAGTCCCAGAGACACCAAATTTTAATGGTTCATTGGCAGAGTTCAAGCATTTGCAAGATGACTGACTGTGTAAGGAGGGCCTGGGATCAGGGCAAGCTTTATAAGTGTGCGACTGGTATAGTTGCACAGAGTCTCACTCTTAAAAGGGCTCTGCACTTGGTTTAATTCTTTGCTGCCGCTATTTTGAAACTGATAACAATTTTCAAACAAATAATTTTAGCATTTTTATTTTGCACTAGGTTCTGCACAGTAAGGTATTACTGCCATAAAAATGACACAGATGTTGGGTAGACTGAACAATCATTATGACTAATTTTGATATTTTATAGTACTGTCTGTTTGCTGTAGGGCCCTTCAAATGGATCAGTCCCCTTGGCACAATATCCCCATAAAGGAATATTGTAAAGATCAGCCGTAGTCAGTAATAACCTTATGTCAGTGACATTTTCCCAGATTATTCACTCTCCTGTTATGATTTACTCTTCTTTGCCTTTTCCCCCCTTGATCTCTGGTCTCTGATCTCTGTCTTGTGCCAGATTCCCAGTTGCTCTCCAGGTACCTGCTTTTAGGCTCCATTTGAAGAAGCTTTCGGACTCAACAGTGTTTGTTACATATAATGTGAAAATTATATGGACCTAATTACATGCAGTTGCACGTAACATGCAGGAAAAAGGTATTCACATATACCTCCTACCTTGAATTCGGCTAAACCCAAGAGAAAGATATTAGTTAGTTAGGGGGCATGGATGCAGAGGGTTATATTGATTTAGCTTGGAAATGACTGTCTTGAAGTTATTTTCTCCAGGAAGCCTTTCCTGATTCTCCAACAATAAATTAACTGCTTCTTCTATGTGGCCCCATAGCACTTTACACTCACCCCATATAACACTAACCAGATTACAGTGTGAGCACATGCTTAGTTGACAGTGTCTGACACTGCAATATAAGCTACTTGAGGGCAGGCACCATGTCTTATTTGCTTATGTAACCCCCAAATATAGTTATAGTGTCTGGCACATAGTATTTACTCAAAAAATATTTATCAAATGAATTAATAGGTGAATAAATTAATAACACAATTATTTAATTTTTTAATTGGTAGATTTTATTTTTAGAGCAGTTTTAGGTTTACAGAATTAATGGAGTTGAATGTATAGAGATTTCCTGTATACACCTCCATCAACCTACCCACCGTTTCTCCTATTATTAACATGTTGTTTTAGCATGCTCTATTTATCACAATTCATGAACAATATCGATATATTATTGTTCACTAAAGTCCCTGGTTTACATTAAGGTTCACTGTTTGTGTTGTGTATCAGTGGGTTTTGACAAGTATGTAGTGACATGAATCCACATCTACAATATCATGCAGAATAGTTTCACTAAAAATCCACTGTGTCCATCTATTCATCCATACCTCCCTCCCCTCAACCCAGTCTTAGCCTGAACTCCTGACAATAGCTGATGTTTCTACTAACTCCATAGTCTTGTCTTTTTCAGAATGTCAGACAGATGCCCCTCAGATTACAATGGGCTTCATTCAGATGAGTTTCTCTGGATGTAACACCATCATAAATCAAGAAGCGTACTTAAAGCATGTTGCTTTTGCACCATCTTTTTAAAACATTGTCTTTATAATTGACACATAATAATTGTACATGTTTATGGTATACACTGTGATGTTTCAATACATAGATACATTACATACGATTAAATCAGAGTAAATAGCTCATCCATCGCCTTAAACAGTTACCATTTCTTTGTGGTGAGAACATTCAAAAGCCTCTCTTTTAGTTATTTTGAAATATACATCCAATATTCTTAACTATAGTCACCCTACTGTGCAATAGAACACCAGAACTTACTTTTCCCATCTCTGATTAATTTTGTACCAGTTGATACACCTCTTCCCATCTCTCATCCCCTCCTCTCTCCAACCTCCAGTAACCACCATTGTACTCTCTATTTCTCTACTTCAACTTCATCAAATTCTACATATAAATAACATCATGCAGTATTTGTCTTTCTGTGTCTAACTTATTTTACTTAACAGTTTGTCCTCCTGATTCATCCATGTTGCTGAAAATGACAGGAATTCATTCTTTTTAAAGGATAAATAATATTTCATTGTGTATATATAACCACATTTTCTTTATCTATTTATCCATTCATGGGTATTTAAGTTGATTTCATATCTTGGCTACTCTGAATAGTGCTTCAATAAAAATGAGAGTGCAGACAACTCTTCAACATATTGATTTCAATTCCTTTGGATATATACCCAGTAGTGGAATTGCTGAATCATCTGGTTGTTCTATTTCTAATTTTTTGAGAACCCTCCACACTGTTTTTCAAAGTCCAAAAATTATGTCAAGTCATCATAAGTTGAGGACCACTTGCAGTTGGAATTACATGGTATACAGCCTTTTGAGATTGGGTTATGTCCCTTAGAAATATGCTTCTTGCAGTTCTCTATGTTTCGTCATGCTTTCATAGCTCATTTCTTGTTATCACTGAAAATATTCTATTGCATGAATATGCCACAGTATGTGTATTCATTCACCTTTTGAAAGACAACTTCATTGCTGCCAAGTATGTGCAATTATGAATAAAGATGCTATAAGCATTCATGTGCAGGCATTTGCATGGGCATAAAGTTTCAGGTCATTTGAATAAATACAAAGAAATGGGATTGCTGGGAAAGAGGTACATGGAGGAGAGTGTGGAACTCATCTTAATGACACTGCTGCACCCCTGCATCCAGTTGTTTTTGTTATGCAGCCAGAAGCACTCCTGGACATTTCATTACTATCAAGCTACGAATCCCCCTTTTTTACCTAGGACATTTAAAGTGAGTTGTCTTGCATCTTATATTGAGGAGTTGTGACTAATGCACTAGTACTCCTCTATTGATTATCAAATGAGCTTTATTTTTCCTGAATTATATTTTTATCCTATACCTGTGTGATCACAGAGCTAAAAGCAGAACTACCATAGACCCAGCAATCCCATTACTGAGTATACACCCAGAGGAATATAAATCATTCTACCATAAAGACACATGAACATAAATGTTCATTGCAGTACTATTCACAATAGCAAAGACATGAAATCAACCTAAATGTCCTTTAACAACAGATTGGACAAAGAAAATGTGGTACACATATACTGTGGAATATGATACATCCATAAAAAAGAATGAGATCATGTATTTAGCAGGAACTAGGATGAAGCTGGAGTCTATTACTAGCCAACTTATGCAGGGACAGAAAACCAAATACCTCATGTTCTCAGTTATAAGTGGGATCTAAATGATAAGAACTTATGAACACAAGGAAGGAAACAACAGACACTGGGATCTACTCAAGGAGGAATGGTAGGAGGAGAGGGAGGAGTAGAAAGCGTAACTATTGAGTACTGAGCTTAATACCTGGATGATGAAATAATATATACAACAAACCCCATTGACACCTGTTTACCTACATAATAAACCTTCACATGTATCCCTAAACCTGAAATTAAAGATTTTTTAAAATTCCAAATGTTGGATAAAGTTTTCTGAAGAAACATAAGTGACTTTTCACCTTTTTTCCCTCTAAATACCTATGTAGGAAAGCTACATAATTTACCTGAGTGTCAGTTTCTTAATATTTATCCTACAAAATTATTGCATTAGATAATCTATAACGGATGTGTATTCTTCCTCTCATACACGTACATCCAGTTTTCTGAAAATCCCCTTTCCAATAGCACAAACTTTAATTCCATGGCAATTTTCAGACAGAATCTACTTGATCTCTTGACAATACTGTTTACCTCCTTCTCAAAATACACTCTTCCCTTGGCATCTGTGACTTATTCTCAGACTTTCTTCTTACTTTTCTGGTGTTCTTTTTAAATGTCATGTGAAGGCTCCTTCTGAAGATGATAAGGTTACATCTTAGACTTGGCTTATTTTCAGATTTCTGAATTGAGGAATAGCAATTCTAATAGTAAACACTCGGCTGTGTGCTACTGTGTTAGATACACAATAGCCATTGGGATACACACTCATAGCCCTTGGCTGTGATTACACTTTTCTTCAGCTTCTTTGTTGAGAGTAGGGTGGTGAGGAGGCAGGCAAGATGGTGTGTTGTGTTAGCTTTCTTTACCTGCTTTAGCTCCAGCATTTATGGCACCCCTTGCTTGTGATCCATCTAGATAAAGATTGCCCATCAGGCTTTTGTGTATATGAGCTCTCATGAAAATAATCTAGGCTTTGTTTATAGATTAACAATATAACATATGAGTGGTGATTACAGTCAGCAGAATAGAGAAGATCAGCTAGAGACCGTGTAAAGGGAATTGAGCATCATATTGAGGCCAAGACTATAGTAAATACTGTGTGTGCAGCAAAGGACCCCTCAGAAGAGTACTTCTTTCCCCTGAATTGCAAAACAATTTGCCAAAAAGAAGATAATTGAAAGAGAATATCACTACTGATAGAGTTGAAAGAATTATAGCAGTGGGAACAATTGCCCAGGGTGCAGGCAATATGGGATATATTGTTTGTAGACCATTTGAAACCAATAAAGTTGACTGAGAATTGGTCTGCTTTTCACTATCACCATCCACTGGCAATTCTAAACAAAGTCAGTGATAAAATACTCCTCCTGGAAAAATGTTTTGGTCTTAGTTCTAAACAGTTGCTGCAGAATGTAGTTATGTTTAATATTGTATATGTAAACTTCATTTTTATTACCTATTCTTTACTCAACATTGTGTTCTATGGGAACACTATTTTAAAGTACTCTTAGTCATACAGTTGTCCTCTGATATAGCTATATGCATTCATTTCATGATTAAGTAACAATTTGATGGTTCAAGCCCTTTCAGATCATTCCTGTATCCAACACTTGTGGTACTACATATATGTAGGCATAAACAGTAGATTGGAAACAATGATGGCCTAGCAATTGTGGAGACAGGATTGAGTTCAAGTTTTTATTTTAGCACAAAAATGAGCTATTATCTACATATTGAACCATTTGATTTGTATATTGTTTCTCACATCCTGCTCTTCCTCTGGTTAAAATACATCCTTTCTTCTTTTCGTTGTCTGGTAGTTTCCTGGTTGCCTCCACACAGTCTCCTGGGAACCACATGTCCAGATATGGGTCTGATAATAGAAACTCAATGGTCCTTCCCTGCAGCAATATTGAAGATGACACAAATTCATTCCCTTAGCCTATGGCTTGCCCTAGTTCCTGGTAGCGCAGCTGCTTGCAACCTTTAGCCATTGAGATACACACTCCCAGCCCTTGGCTGTGATCATGCTTTTCTTCAGCTTCTTTGTTGAAGGTAGGGTGCTGAGGAAACAGGCAAGATGATGCATTGCATATTTCTTTTCCAGGAACCCAGCAGGCTGCATGTTATGTTCCATTTCTGGTTTATGGAGATGTGTATCTTGGTTTTCGGGAGTGATTCCTTTAAAAAAATTCATCATTGTTATGTTGGGAGCCAAGTGGGGATGTTACTGAATGTACCATACAGAACCATTTTTGCTGGAAGCCGTAGTTAGGATCTTGAGGCTCTTTCAAACAGATCAATGCAATCAGAAAATCTGTTACTGAACAATATATTCACTTATAACAAGAACTTTTATAATATCACAAATGCTTTCAGGAATTGAAAAACATCTTATTGAAACTTGTTTTTCATAAAACTAAAGGACTAGTAGTTGATACATCATTACTGGGAATGCCATGAAATACGATCCCCCTCAAAATTTCCCAAAGACATTACTTTATTAAAACCACTTATTTTTTAAACTACAACTCTAACTCCTAAGGATTCACAGATATTGTGTTCACCATAATCAGCATGTAGCTGAAAAGAACATAATTGGGGAAATATACACAGTCCTTGACAAATCATAATTTGAGAGTTTGTTTGCTTCCAATTCCCAGAGTACTGTGGAACCCTGTGGTGGATTTGAGTTTTATAAGTTTGTTTTCTTTTGTTCTTGAATTTTTAATAAGACATAACACTTGAGTATATACAGCCCTTGCCATTTGAACACCATGCACTCCTAGAGACTCTAGGAGATTGAAACACCCCCCCCCCATGGACTCTGAATAAAATAAGTCATGATAGTAAAGCTATAATATTACATACACGCAAAGCCGTGATAAGCCTTCATAACTTTTGAGATAGAAAAGCTTGCCCCAAGTTGGGATGCATAACAGTATAACTGCAGTTTCAGCCTTGCTTTGAATTCTGACTGCTATCTTGGGAAAGTCAACCCCTTTGACCCACATGGTAAAAGGATAGTGACAGTCACTTCACAGGTTTAGGATGAGAATTGCAGGATATGAGTGATGCTCCATGCAACAATGGATAATTACACTGAGAGCAACATTGCTGCCAAGAGAGATTTTGGAGATCAGCACTTACCTCCCATAAGCAGGAGAGCATCAAAAAATAGTTGGGAAACAAATGAAGCTAGCCAAACTCATTATTTCATTAATGAGTAAAATACGCCTCAAAGGCTTTGCAATGCTAGTTATTGCCAGATCCAGAACTCATTTCTAGGTTTCTTTTCTTTTTTTAAAGATGGGGTCTGGGCTTGGTGCAGTGACTCATGCCTGTAATCCCAACACCTTGGGAGACTGAGGTGGGTGGATCACTTCAGGTCAAGAGTTCGATTCCAGCCTGGGCAATATGGAGAAACCCCATCTCTACCAAAAATAAAAATAAAAAAAAAAAAAAAAAAAAAAAAAAAAAAAAAAAAAAATTAGCCAGGCATGGTAGTGCACACCTGTAGTCCCAGCTATTCAGAAGGCTGAGTTAAGAGGCTCACTTGTGCCCGGAAGATGGAGGTTGCAGTGAGCTGAGGTCACACTACTGCATTCCAGCCTGGGCAACAGAGCAAGACTCCATCTGAAAAAAAGAAAAAAAAGAAAAAGAAAAAACATGGGGTCTAGCTCTGTCATCCAGGCAGGAGTGCAGTGGTGTGATCACAGCACAGCCTCAAACTCCTGGACTCAACTGATCCTCTCACCTCGGCCTCTCAAGTAGAAATAGCTGGGACTATAGACACCATGCATGGCTTTTTGTTTTTTAAAACCAGTGAGTTAGATACACAGCAAGTGAGCATGTTTGTGGTTCATGCTGTAGGCAGCTAATGAATATGAGATTCTGAGCTTTGTAACATATATATATATATGTTATATATATATATATATATATAGAGAGAGAGAGAGAGAGAGAGAGAGAGAGCAATTATATTTCTCATTTGTTCAGTGCTGACTGTTAGAAAATCTATTTTGTTTTCCTAAAAGTAAAGACAGAGGGTTGGGGATGAAGTACGTTTATTAGTAAGTATCATGAACATAATCTCATAATGACTACTTACTAATTTACAGTATAAATAGAATAGGGCTATCCTTGAATTCTAGCTTCTGATGTGTATTAGGTAACTTCATGACATTTGTATAGTTAAATGAGTGTAATATTGAAACAAATAACAGATCAGCTTAGTACAGCTGTCCTGCAGGTGAACCTGTGCCATGGAATGCCACTTCTCTTTCCGTGGTTTATATATCATGTCTCTAGTCAGCCTGCATGCACAGAGTGGACTCAGTGAAAGAAATGCAGCAAAGAAGCCTAATGGGCTACTCTTGGGCCCAATCTCAACTACTTTTCCTCATAGAGTTTTCATAGTCTCCATCAACTTTTGCAGCTCTCCAAATTCAGGTAATTAGTGGGATGTAATTTTCCTTTTGGTAACTTGGATATAATCTACCTGTGCTTGGGATTATATCCTTTTCTTTTCCCTTCTTGAGCCTTGTTTCATCAACTGTCAAAAACATCTTCTTTCTTTCTCCACTGGATCTTAACTCACATTCTAAAAATTTCTTAAGTCTGGTTTCTGAAATCAGACTCTAAACTAGGGAATGTTGGAACAGTGACTTATTAAAGGATACTCTTTAGTAAACACCTGTAGATGAGGAAATGGAGCAAGATAAAAAGTAGTGAAACCCAGCAAATATGTAAACTTAGCAAAAATCTAGTCCAGGAAGCCCCCATACTATTTTCCATAGCTGTCGCACCATTTTACACTCCCACCAACAGGGTACAAGGGTTTCACTTCCTCCATATTTTGCCTAACACTTGTTTATATATATATATATAAAATATACATGTATATAATATATATACATATTATATAGATGGATAGATAGATAGCTATCCTAAAAAGTATGAAGTGATATCTCACTGTAGTGTTGATTTGCACTTCTCTGATAACTAATGATGTTGAGCATATTTTTATATATTTGTTGGACATTTGTATGTCTTCTTTGGAGAAATACCTCTTCAGGTCCTTTGCCCGTTGTTTAATAGGGGTATTTGGGTTTCGGCTATTGAATTGTAGGAGTTCCTTATCTTTTTGGAAGTTAGCCTAGTTTGGGAAAAAATTCTCAAACCATGATTTCCTCTGCTCTAACACCACAACCATCATTAACACAGAATTCTGTGACCAAATGTTGGGGAGATTAAGTTTTACCTACCACCAAGTAAGCAATTAATTTTGTAGACAACACCAACTGGGTGTCCTCCAATTCAATTCTGACACTATCTACCTGGAAATAGTTTCCCATCCCACAAGTTGAGGGTTCAGTTCCCAAGACTGCCCTTTCTAGGACACTGGTCATATGTCCAGGCCTCCAGAACTTCTGACCCACAGGCTTCAAGTTGGGTTTTCCATGATCCCTACTTTGGGTTCAGTTGATTTGATGGAGCAGTTCACAGAAGTCAGGATAATACTTATTTACATTTACTGGCTTAATATAAAGGATATTACAAAGGACAGAGATGAAAAGATGAGTAGGGTGAGATGTGAGGGAAGGGGCATCTAGCTTCTATGCCCTCCTTGAGTGTACCACACTCCAGGCACCTCCACTTGCGCAGCTATCTGGAAGCTCCCTGAACCTGTTCGTTTTGATTTTTATAGAGGTGTCATTATGTGAGCATGATTGAAAACTGTGTAGAAATATGACTGGACAAACGGGCATTATACTAATAGACTGAGTTGGGAAACCCAGCAAGGTATGTCTTTTAAGAGTCTTCTTGGTTTGTCTGTACAGAATTCCTGCCTCCAGAGTATGGGCAGAACACTCTCTGAAATGAGGATTTTTTGACTCATGATCACAGTAGAGTCCTGCTTTTCATAGGTAAAAGGACAGGAGAGGGTCAGAGAGACATATTCTATTTCCTGATGTCTGCTCCTAGTGCCTAAAGTGCCACAACATTATGACAAAATACTGTAACAAAGTCTGGGAGTTACAAGGTAGGAACCATGGATAAAAACCAATCTGCATATATAAGCATAATACCACAAATTCCTTATCTCATATATGATTTAAAAATATTTTCTTCCATTCTTTAAGTTGCCTTTTTTGTTGTTGATTGTTAGCTTTGCTGTGTGGAATATTTTTGTTTTACGTAGTCCCAGTTGTCTATTTTTGCCTTTGTTGCCTTTGCCTTTGGAGTCATACCAAAGAAATTATTGCCAGCCAGTGACAAGAAGCTTTCTTCCCTATCTTTTCTTCTAGGAGTTTCACATTTTCAGGTTATACATTTAAGTCTTTAATCTGTTTTTAGTTTACTTTTTTGTTGTTTTAGATAAAAGTTTGGTTTTATTATTTTGCATGTGTATGTCTACTTTTCAAAACCGTTTGTTATAGTAACAATCTTTTCTCCACTGCATGTTCTTGACACTCTTGTGTAAGATCAGTTGACTGTATATGTGTGGATTTACTTCTGGGCTCTCTGTTCTTTTCCATTGGATTTATGTTTTTCTTATGCCCATACCATGCTATTTTAATTACTGCAGCTTTGTAGGATAGTTTGAAATCAGAAAATGTGATGTTTTCAGCTTTACTATTTTTCTTAAGATTTGTTTGGCTACTCTGGGTCTTTTGTGATTCTATGTGAATTTTAGGATTGTGGGTTTTTTTTCTCTAAATAATGTCAGTGGAATTTCGATGGGAGTAACACTGAATCTGTAGGTTGCATTTGGTAATATGGACCTTTTAACATTATTAAGTATTTAAATCCATGAACACAAAATACCTTTCCATTTATTTGTGTCTCATTCAATTTCTTTTATCAATGTTTTGCAGTTTTCAGTGTACAAGTCTTTCACTTCTTCAGTAACTTCATTTCTAAATATTATTTCTATGCTATTATAAGTGAAATTGTTTTGTAGTGTTCTTTTTGATAGTTTGTTATTTGTGTGTAGAAATGTAATGATTTTGTATGCTGATTTTGTATTTTGCCACTTTGCTGTATTAGTTTATTAGTTTAACAGATTTTTTGTGGGGTCTTTAAGGTTTTCTACATATGAGATCATGTCATCTGCAAACACAGATTATTTTACTTCTTTTTATTTTCTAATTTGGATTCCTTTTATCTATTCTCCTCGCCTAATTGCTCTGGCTAAGATTTATAGTACTATATTGAATAGAAGTGGTAACAGTAGACATCCTCGTCTAATTTCTCAAAAAATTAAAATAGAACTACCATATGGCCCAGCAGTTCAACTTATGGCTATATTTCCAAAAGAGTTGAAATCAAGATCTTGAAGAGATATTTGCACTTTCATGTTCATTAAAGCATTATTCACAGTATGCCAAATGTCCATCGATAGAAAAATGCATTTTTTAAATGTATATACATACGATGGAATTCAGCTTTTAAAAAGAAGGAAACCTTGTCATTTGTAGCTACTTAGATGAACCTGGAAAATATTATTCTAAGTAAAATAAGCCAGTCACAGAAAGATATTGCATGATTTTACTTATATAATGTATCTATAATAGTCAAACTCATACACAGAACATATACAGTGTGGTTGCCAGGGGATAGAGGGAGAATTGGGAAAATGAGGAGGTATTGTTCAATGGGTATAATGCTTTAGCTTTGTTAAATAAGTTCTAGTGATCTACTGTATGACAAAGTGCTTGCAGTTACCCATATAATATTGTACACTTCAAAATTTGTTAAGAGGGTAGAACTCATGTTAACTGTTCTTACTACCAAACACACACACACACATACACACACAAACCCAAAGGAATACAAAGAATCTTTGGGAGGTTTGCATATGTCTATCACATTGATCATGATGATGGTATCATATGATGATGGTATCATATGATGATGGTATCATTGGTGTTTGACCATATCCAAACTCATCAGATTATACACATTAAATACGTGCAGATTTTTGTATATCAATTATAGTTCAATAAAGCTGTTTTACGAAAAGTCTAGTAAACATTACCTTTGTGTGATCCTCACTTGAAGTAAGTAAGCCAGTCTTTTATATCCTTCTATCATTCAGCCATTAGTTATGGACTACCACACTAGGTGATGTACATTTCCAGGCAAGGTGGCTCTGATCATTTTCAGCAGCTAGAAGAATGAATCCACTCACTGAATAAATGGGTTTTGGGAAGCATGACATCACAATGTCTACTACCATCCATCCCTTCCGCCACTCAGGCCTTTTTGCTTCTTAATATTAAGTTCACTACATTTGAGCATACATTCTCTCGCACAATTCCTGGTATTTATGTATTTATTTAATATATTTAAGGTACATATTTAATATGTATCTCCTTTCCTACCACTGATGCCAGATTTTCCTTAACGTCAACTATCACTTCTGCTGGTCTAGGTGGCTTTCCTGGTGGGATGACTTTGACCCTAATCTCTGAGAGGTCTGAAGCCCAGTGTCCATTCCCTTATTAGATCTGTGGTTACTACAGTTTCCCATGAATAGCTAAGAAAGAGCATGGAAGTACCAAGAGATGCCACAATAGATCATCTGAATGCCAAACATACTCTTTGCTGCCCACATTATATAGCAACACTCTTACCTCCTGATGATCAGGATTAATTACTACTGCCAATATAATAACTATTTTCTATATCTGTTGGTATACTTGCAGAAGAAGCCCAAAGTGACCAGGCAGTGGTTGTAAGCTTTATATGCAGCAGGAATCTTACTGTTTCTACTGTGGAAGTGATCCTACTGTGGGAACCAGAATCTCTACACCCACAGAGCCTAAAATCGAGGAGACTGGCAAAACAAATCCACCAAGTTCATAATTGGGAGTAATGGTGAAGACGGCTATTCTTAATTCCACCCCTTTCTTCTTGCACCTGTGAATACTATCTATTGAAGACACAGAACCGTATCTTGTCCATAGATTTAAAGAATAAAACATATCCTGCAGAATAATGCCCATGAATAAGGGGTCTCATTCCCACAATGATGCTTCAGCAACATCTTTAGAAGGTCATTTGCCACTGTATTAGTCTGTCAGTTTCTGGGTAGTGTATTAGATTATAAAACTAGTGGATCTCATGATCATGTGCCTACTGCCACACCTCCTTTGCCGTAAAGTGGGCCCTTCATCCAAGGCAATGGCAGATTCTCACAGTGAGAAATCAGACACACTGTGAGCCTTCAGATAACAGTTTTGGTCAAGGGCCTGTGGTCAGAAAATGTAAACCCATACCCAGAAAATTATATATGTGTGTGTATATATATGTGTGTGTGTGTATGCATATATATATTTATGTATATATACATACGAGAGAATATATTGCTTCACTTTTCAAGTAGAAAGTTCTTCAATGTGATTCAACTTGCCACAGACTAGCTGTTCATATCCTCAAACATTAGTGCCATGTTAGGGCATTGACATCTGTCTTTGTTGTCAGCATTTTAGTGGTATTTGAGGAAAGAGGTTGACTATCAGTAATTTGCTAGGTCATCCGTTCAGTGGATATTTAGTCCTTCTAATGGAACAGATGCTGTTTAGGTGGACTAATGTTGAAAAAAAAAAAAAAAGACCTTTACATTTTGTATTCACTCACATAAGTCCATCACATATTTAGTCTTGCACCTTGCTCCGTCTGGGCTACTGACCAACCAAGCCACTTAGTGGAGCTCATACATTTATTGAAACCTACTCCTATATCATGCCACATCTCTCTCCAAATAAAGTCAATTACCAGATGCACTGACAGAAACTTTTCTAATTGGGAGGATTTCCCATTACCACTTTATTTCAAGGTAAGCCTGAGAAAGAATGCAAAATAGCAGCAGCCCATTTTCAGTTTGCACCAATGTCCCAGGCTTACATATCAGCCATCTTTTTTTTTCCACCTGGACACAAGGACATTCCAAAAAGACAAGAGCTGTAGTCTGAATGAGAGGCATCAATCTCTGAGCATGATCCGACTGAGACCCTACTATGGTTGGGTATTAACTATCTGTTTGCTCAGCTTATTTGTATCCTTTGCTGTGCACCATCCCATTTCCTCTTATGAGAGATTGTGACTGGACCTGGTAGACTTTATGAAATCCAGGAATGGAATTATCTAGTTTATGATTGGTAGTCGTGGCCACAGGATCACTTGACTTCTCTTGCTCAAGTGCTTCAATATAGTAAAGCAATGTGATGTTCTGTGGAATAGCCAGATGTGTCCAGATATTTTTGGACTCTATTATATGGCAAAGAGCAAAAGAGCTAACGTATCTCTGGAATGTTTCATATTTTACTTCGTGATGAATATGAAACATAATATATTTGCCACACCAATATCTATGTTCACAAACCTAAGACTGTTAATAGGCTTTAGTGAAGATACCACAGATGGCACAATAGTTGTAATTAGGGCTGCTACTTGATTAAGTTTACATTAGTCCACTGTCATAAGTCATTATCTGGATTTTTTCAGGAACCAGAAAGGAGATAAATTATGATATGATCAGGAAAAGTACCTCTGCTCCCTCCACATCTCTGAACATGGTACTAATCTATTATTTTGCTCAGGATGCAACGTGTGCATGTGTGTGTGTGTGTGTGTGTAAAGCTGATATACATAGAAATTCACTTTTTTGTACAGTTCTATGAATTTTAACACATGTACAGATCTGTGTAACCATGACCACAGTTCGCATATAGAACACTTACACCACCCCAAAAATCCTTCGTGTTGCTTTTTTTTTTTTTTTTTTTTTTTTTTTTGAGACAAAGTTTTACTCTGCTGCCCAGGCTGGAGTGCAGTGGTGCGATCTCAGCTCATTGCAACCTCCGCCTCCCGGGTTCAAGAGATTCTCCTACCTCAGCCTCCTGAGTAGCTGGGATTACAGGCATGCGCCGCCATGCCCAGCTACTTTTTGTATTTTTAGTAAAGATGGGGTTTCTCCATGTTGGCCAGGTTGGTCTCAAACTCCTGACCTCAGGTGATCCGCCCACCTCGGTCTCCCAAAGTGCTGGGATTACAGCCATAAGCTACGGTGCCCAGCCTCATGTTGTCTTTTAATCATCACTCCCTACCCATAACCACAATCCACAATCATCGATCTGTTTTCTGTCACAATAGTTTATCTTTTAGAGAATGTTATATAAATATAATCATATACCACATAATATTTTGAAAGCTGGTTTCTTTCACTCAATAATGTCTTTGAGATTTATCCAAGTTGCATGTATCAATTATTCACTCATTTTTATTGCTAGCAAGTACTCTATGGTATAGATGACCATAGTTTGTTTATTCACGAACTTGTTGAAATATATCTGGGTTGTCTTTAGTTTTGGTAATTATGAATGTAACTTCTAGAAACAGTTGAGTTCAGTTTGTGTGTGTGTGTGTACATAAACATTTTACTTTTCCAGGATAAATATCCAAGAATGGAATTGTTGGCTCATATTGAAGTGTGTGTTTACCTTTATAAGAAACATTACATTATAAGAAACTGCCAGATGTTTTCCAGATTAGCTGTACCATAGCATTACCACCAGTATGTGGGTTCTGGTTGATCTGCATTATTGCCAATACTTAACATTATTAGTATATGTAGATATGTACATATGTGTGTATATGTATATATCACCTTATATAGCCATATATATATATAGCCATTCTAATAAGTGTGTAAAAGTATTTCACCATGGTTGTAATTTTTATTTTCCTAATAGGTTATTATGTTGAACATCATTTCGTGTACTTATTTATTACTCATATATCTTCTCTGGATTAAGTATTGTGATTGTTTTTAAGTTAGGTTGGTTGTTCCCTTACTGTTGAATTTTGAAAGTTCTTCATGTGTTCTAGACACAAGTTCTTTGTTGAATATGAAACTTGCAAATATTTTCTCACAGTCTATACCTTGTATTTTCCTTATCTTAGCTGTGTTTTCATACAACAAATTTTAAAATTTAGATTAAATCTTTTTAATCATATTTTTATTCTATGAATTATAATTTTGGTGTCTATCTTATAATATTTTCCTAAACCCAGATCATGAAACCTGTTTTTCTCTACAAGTTTAATAGTTTTATATTTTACTTTTAAATTTATCATCCACTTTGAGTTAACTTATACATTAACTATCATGATGTTTAAATGGAGCTTTTTGTTTTTATCTACCCTAAAGATGTCCAATTGTTCCAACACTATACAGAAAAGACTATTTCTACTAAATTACCTTCACATCATTCTTAAAATCAATTGTTCACCTTTGAATGGATCTATTTCTGAACTCTATTCTGTTCTATTGATTTCAGTGATGACCATCAACTCCATAATGCAGTGGTTACTGTGGCTTTACAGTAACTCTTATAATGAAGTAGTGTAATTTCTCCAAACTTATTCTTCTCTTTAAAAGTTACTTTGGTAGTTGATTTGTATTTTCACATACAATTTAGATAAAGCTTGTCCATAGATGCAAAACATTGGGCTAGGATTTTGATTGGAATTATAAGTCCATTCATCAATTTCTAGGGAATTGATTTTTTTTTTTTTTTTTTTTTTTAACTATCTTGAGTCTCCAATCCATTACCACGGTATGTCTCTCCATTTATTTGTCTGCTTTAACTTCTTACCACAGTTTTTTGGAGTTTTTTCCTTTGATATCATGTTTTATTATCTTTATACTTAAGTATTCCATTATTTTAAAGCTGTTATGAATGGCATTGCTTTTTAAAAACATCAGTTTCCAATTGTTCATCACTACTATTTAATTTAAGATTGACTATGTTGTGTTGACTTTATATCTCATGGCATTAATAAACTCGCTTATTAATTCAAAGAAATTTTCTATAGATTCCTTGGAATTTTTATGTAGGTAAATATGTTATCTACAAATTAGAAAAAATTTATTTATATTTCCTTCAATGTGTTTCCTTTTACTTATTTATCATTATATTACACTAGATAGGATTTCCAGTATGATGTTGAATAGGAGTTGTAAGAGTAGATATCCTTGCCAGTTTTCAATCCAAGGGGGAAAATATTCAGTTTTTATGTTTCCTGTAGGAATTTTGTACATTTTAAAACTCAATTTGAAAGAGTTTTCTTCTATTCCTAATTTGTTGAAAGTTTTTTTTGTCATTAATGAAAGTTGAATTTTGTCAAATACATTTTACATAAAGTTTTACGATGATATGTTTTCCTTTTATAATTAGTGTGGATTACACTGATTGATTTTCTTTTCTTTCTTTCTATTTTTTTTTTTGCGACAGAGTTTCTCTCTTGTTGCCCAGGCTGGAGTGCAATGGCGCAATCTCCGGCTCACTGCAACCTCCGCCTCCTGGGTTCAAGCAATTCTGCCTCAAACTCCCAAGCAGCTGGGATTACAGGCATGTGCCACCATATCTGGCTAATTTTGCATTTTTAGTAGAGATGGGGTTTCTCCATGCTGGTCAGGGTGGTCTCAAACTCCCAACCTCAGGTGATCTGCCCACCTCGGCCTCCCAAAGTGCTGGGATTACAGGCATGAGCCACCGCGCCCAGCTGATTTTCAAATGTATGCCAGCCTTGCATTGCTGTATTAAAACTTTCTTGTCCTAGTGTTTTTTTTTTATTCCTTACATATATTGAAGTATGGTTTTGCTGACTTGTTTCTAAGGATTTTGCATCTGTGTTCAAAAGCTATACTACACTGTAGGTTTTTTTGTATTGCATTTGTCTGGTTTTGTTATCAGAGTAATGCCGGACTCATATAACTTGGAAGATGCTCCCTTTTCTGTTTTGTTTTTTTCTTTGGAATTTACATAGCAGAATTGATGTTATTTGTTTTTTGAATGTTTTGTGGAATTCCTCTGGGTGACTATTAAAGCTGTATGATTTGTTTTTTGAGAGGGTTTGAGCTATCACTTTGAGCAACATGCTAATAGTGATACGGAAAATGAAGTTCAGGCTGAGGTGGTCTTAGACGGAGATGAAGAACTTCTTGGGAACTGGAGCAAAGACCTCTTCCCTAGAGATCTGTGGAACTTTGAACTTGAGAGAGATGATCTGAAATTGGAAATTACATTTAAAACAGAAGCAGAGCAAAATGTTTTCAAAATTTGCAGCCTGACCATATGGTAGAAGAGAAAAACCCATTTTCTGGAGAGGAATTCAAGCTGGCTGCAGAAATTTGCATAAGTAACAAGGAGCCAAATGTAAATTTCCAAGACGATTGGAAAAATATCTCCAGGGCATGTCAGAGACCTTCATGGAAGCCAGTCCCATTACAGACATAGAGGCCTAGGAGGAAAAAATGGTTTCTTGAGTCAGGCCCAGGGCCCTGCTCTTGCTCGGTGCAGCATTGGGACTTGGCGTTCTTTATCTCAGCCATGGTTAAAAGAAGCCAAGGTACTGCTCTGGCCATTACTTCAGAGGGTGCAAGGCCCAAACATTGGTGGCTTCCACATGGAGGCATTTGATGTTTTCAATGTTTTGGGTTTTAGCTACTCAAATAGATGTGTAATGATACCTCAATGTTGTTTTAATTTTTAATTCCCTAATGACATATGATGTTTATCATTTTACAAGTGTGTGCCAAAGATAGAGACTGCAAGAAAATATTACAAGTCAAATATACAACAAAGGACCTGTATGCAGAATACATGAAGGATTGTTTTTTTTAATTCAAAAATCAGAAAGCAACAGCTCAATTTTTAAAATAGGCAAAATACATCAACATGTAACTCACTAAAGTTGACATACGATGTTAAATAAACACGTTAATTATTCTTCTACATCATTAGCCATTAGAGAAATGCAAATTAAATGCATGATTCAAACAGGAAAAAAATGATACATTGAACTTACTCAATATAAAGAAATCATTGTCTCCCCAGGAATTATAGAAGAAACAGGCTGAATATTATGTGGTTCCCTGTGTACTATAGTGAGATGTATCCTCAGGTGTCTTAAATGTATTCATATTTACTCCAGCCAAGATGTACATCCCCTCCCTTCTACTGACCTGAGGATGCCACCCTTGGACTAAGGCCACCATCTCCCTGACACTTCAGAAAAGAAAGCCAGAAGGAAGGAGAGGGTTGTGCTGCTTGACATTCAGGCACCGGGGCCTCTCAGGGCAGACACTAAGGCCACGTTTCTGTGAGGTTTTGCATGTTTGTTATGAGAGGTCCCTCTGCCTTTCTTCTGGGTCCTCACTGAAAGAGGCACTGGAAAAGGGTAGAAAAGACAATCTTGAATTCCCTATGCTATGCGGCCCTCATGCCCTAATATTAGCTGCTTGGTGAAGAGAAAATCTGTGTCCTTAACAGAGGGAGAGCACAGGCATTATGAGGCCTTGAATTGGACTCAGTGTTGCTGTGTCAGAGAACAAAGGAAATTTGATTCAAACTCAGCCAGTGCCCTCCCATGGAGGGAGCATTCAAACCAGCTCTAGCCAGAGGAAAATCACTCATCCTAGTGGTCATTACATGAGTCTGTCAAGCATCGCCAACACAAACCAAAGTGCTCTGGGGCTCTAAATGAACTTGAAAGGCAGTCTAGGCCAGAAGGACTACAATTTCCAGGTGAGTCTAAGTAATCAACTAGACTCAGTGCCAGTGGACATGGAAAGCATTTGACCCACTGAGACATGAGCTAGGGCATCTAAAGGAGTGCTTGCACTACCCCTCCCCCAGACCCAGGCTGCACAGCTCACAGATCCAAAAGATACCCCTTCTTTCCTCCTCAGGAGAGGACAGGGAAGAATAAAGAGGACGTTGTCTTGTATCATGGATACCAGTTCAGTCACAGTAGGGTAGGGCATTAGAGTCATGAGGCTCCCTTTTCAGGCCCTAGCTCCCACTTCTAGACACACCATGGGCCAGAAGGGAAAGCATTTCCTTGAATGGAAGGACTCGGTCCTAGCAAGACCCATTACCTGCTGACTAAGGAGCACTTGGGCCCTGAATAGCCAGAAGCAATTTTTGGGTAGTGTGCCATGGGCCTTGCGCGAGACTTTGAGGCTTGCTGGCTTTATGTGAGACTCAACGCATTCCTAGATGTGATGGGTAGAGGGAGACACACTTTCTGCTTGAGAAAAGCAGAGGGGAGAGTAAAGGAGACTTTGTCCTATATCTTAGGTACCAGCTCAGCTACAGGAGGGTACAGCACTAAGCAAGCTCTTGAGGTCACCAATTCCAAGCTTTGGCTGTTGAGCAGAATTTCTGGGCCTGCCATCAGCCACAGGGGAGCCCAATGCCCTGAAGGATGAGTCTTAGGCCATGTAGCATTCAACACAATCTGACTGAAGAGTCCTTGGGCCTAAAGGGAACTTTGGCAGTAGCCTGGCAGTACTCCTAGAGGGCCAATGGTGGTGGTGGCCATGTATTGAGGCTTCTCATCCTGTGAAAATGGGAGGAAAGAATGGGAAAGATTGCCTCTTGTGGTTTGAGTGCCAGTTCAGCCACTGTACAATAGAACACCAAGTAGAATTATAAAGTTGTTGACTCCATTCCCTGACTCCGGAAAGCACCTTTGGATCTGCCTGTGGCTGGGGAACTTGCTGCCCTGAAAAAAAGGACATAAGCCTGGCTGGCTTTGGCACCTGCTTATTGTAGAGACTTAGGGCTTTAAGCAAACATAGGCAGTGGCCATGTAGTGGTTACTGTGGGTGATGTGTAAGACCCATGCTGTGCAAGTTTCAAGTCTGATCAAGTACCATTCCAGTAGTGGTGACCACAGGAGTGTTTGTGCCACCTCTCCCTCAGCTCCAGGAGGCTCAGAATAGAGAAAGATACTTTGGTTGTTCAGGATATTGTAAGGAAGAAAAACAAGAGTCTCTGCCTAGTAATCCAGATAATTATTCCGGATCTTCTTCAAGGCAGTACCTCTATGAGTCTGGAAGATCCACAGAGTTACTGGGCTTGGGGTGTCCCCTAATGCAGATATGGCCAGATCATAATACTGAAGTCCTTTTGAACACCTGAAAAACTTTAACAAGAAGGATGAGTATAAAGAAGCCCAGACTACAAAGACTACAATAAACATCTAACTATTCAATGTCCAGACACTGACAAACATCCACAAGAATCAAGACCACATAGGAAAACATGACCTCACCAAATGAACTACATGAGGCACCAGGGACAAATCATGAGATATATGACCTCTTTGACAGATAAATCAAACTAGCTGTTCTAAGGAAACGAAATAAATAAAGATAACACAAAGAAGGAATTCAGAATCCTATCAGATAAATTAACAAAGAGACTGTCACTGATGGACATTTGGGTTGATTCCAAGTCTTTGCTATTGTGAATAGTACTGCAATAAACATACGTGTGCATGTGTCTTTATAGCAGCATGATTTATAATCCTTTGGGTATATACCCAGTAATGGGATGGCTGGGTCAAATGGTATTTCTAGTTCTAGATCCTTGAGGAATCGCCATACTGTTTTCCATAATGGTTGAACTAGTTTACAATCCCACCAACAGTGTAAAAGTGTTCCTATTTCTCCACATCCTCTCCAGCACCTGTTGTTTCCTGACTTTTTAATGATTACCATTCTAACTGGTGTGAGATAGTATCTCACTGTGGTTTTGATTTACATTTCTCTGATGGCCAGTGATGACGAGCATTTTTTCATGTGTCTGTCAGCTGTATGCATGTCTTCTTTGAGAAGTGTCTGTTCATATCCTTTACCCACTTTTTGATGGGGTTGATTTTTTCTTGTACATTTATTTAAGTTCTTTGTAGATTCTGGATATTAGCCCTTTGTCAGATGAGTAGATTGCAAAAATTTTCTCCCATTCTATAGGTTGCCTGTTCACTCTGATGGTAGTTTCTTTTGCTGTGCAGAAGCTCTTTAGTTTAATTAGATCCCATTTGTCAATTTTGGCTTTTGTTGCTGTTGCTTTTGGTGTTTTAGACATGAAGTCCTTGCCTATGTCCTGAATGGTATTACCTAGGTTTTCTTCTAGGGTTGTTATGGTATTAGGTCTAACATTTAAGTCTCTAATCCATCTTGAATTAATTTTCATATAAGGAGCAAGGAAAAGATCCAGTTTCAGCTTTCTACTTACGGCTAGCCAATTTTCCCAGCACCATTTATTAAATTGGGAATCCTTTCCCCATTTCTTGTTTTTGTCAGGTTTGTCAAACATCAGATATCTGTAGATGTGTGGTATTATTTCTGAGGACTCTGTTCGGTTCCATTGGTCTCTATCTCTGTTTTGGTACCAGTACCATGCTGTTTTGGTTACTGTAGCCTTGTAGTATAGTTTGAAGTCAGGTAGCGTGATGCCTCCAGCTTTGTTCTTTTGACTTAGGATTGTCTTGGAGATGCGGGCTCTTTTTTGGTTCCATATGAACTTTAAAACAGTTTTTTCCAATTCTGTGAAGAAAGTCATTGGTAGCTTGATGGGGATGGCATTGAATCTATAAATTACCTTGGGCAGTATGGCCATTTTCACGATATTGATTCTTCCTATCCATGAGCATGGTATGTTCTTCCATTTGTTTGTGTCCTCTTTTATTTCACTGAGCAGTGGTTTGTAGTTCTCCTTGAAGAGGTCCTTTACATCCCTTGTAAGTTTGTGTCCTTTGTAGGGATATGGATGCAGCTGGAAACCATCATTCTCAGCAAACTATCGCAAGAACAGAAAACCAAACACCACATGTTCTCACTCATAGGTGGGAATTGAACAATGAGATCACTTGGACTCCAGAAGGGGAACATCACACACCGGGGCCTATTATGGGGAGGGGGGAGGGGGGTGGGATGGCATTGGGAGTTATACCTGATGTAAATGACGAGTTGATAGGTGCTGACAAGTTGATGGGTGCAGCACACCAACATGGCACAAGTATACATATGTAACAAACCTGCAAGTTGTGCACATGTACCCTAGAACTTAAAGTATAATAATAATAAAAAAAACAAAGAGACTGAATTAAAAAGAATAAAGTGGAAATATGGGAGTTGAAAAATGCAATTGACATACTGAAGAATGTATCTGAGTCTTTTAATAGCAGAATTAAGCAGAATTAGTGAGCTCGAAGACACACTATGTAAAAATACATAGTCAGAGGAGACAAAGGTAAAAACATGTTTAAAAGTGAAGCACACATACAATATGTACAAAATAATCACAAAAGCGCAAATCTAAGAGTGATTGGCCTTAAAGCAGTGGGGCGGAGGGGTTAATGTTTATTCCATAACAGAGAACTTTCCAAACCCAGAGAAACATATCAATATCCAAGTACAAGAAGCATTTAAAACAACAGGCAGATTTAACCTGAAGAAGAGTTAAGGAGTTTAATAATCAAAAATCGAACTACCAAAGGCCAAGGACAAAGAAAGAATTCTAAAAGCAAGAGAAAAGAGTCAAATAACATACAATTGCACTTCAACATGACTGGCAGCCAACTTTTCAGTAGAAACCTTGCAGGCCAGGAGAAAGCAGCATGACATATTTAAAGGGCCAAAGAAAAGAAGTTTTACCCTACAGTAGTATATTCAGGGTCAAAAAATTCATCAAACATGAACGACAAATACTGTCCCAGACAAATATTAATGTAACTTGAGGGATTTTATCAACATAAGACCTGTCCTATAAGAAATGCTAAAGGGAACAGTGTCTCAATCAGAATACAAATGATGTTAATGAGCAATAAGACATCATCAGGAGGTACAAAACTCACAAGCAGTAGTAAGTACACAGAAAAACACAGAATACTATAACACTGTAACTGTGTACACTAATTTGATCTTAAGTAGAAACACTGAACAATGAACCAATCACAAATTATAACAATACATTTTCAAGATAGAGAGTAAAACATGATATAAGAAGAGATAATAAAAAGTTTAAAAAGCAGGGAGATAAAGTTATAGTATAGAGTTGTATTAGCTTTCCATTTGCTTTTTAGATTTTTAATGTGAACTGTGTTGTTATCAGTTTCAAGTAATGGATTCTAATACGGTATTAATAAGTCACACAGTAACTTTGAATCTGAAAACATACAACAGATACACAAAAAATGAAAAGCAATAAATTAAATCATATCACCAGAGATAATTATCTTCACAGAAACTAGAACAGGATGGAAAAAAGAAGAAAGTGAAGGCTACACAAAAACTCAGAAAACTTACAACAAAATGGCAGAGATTAGTTCTTACCGATCAATAATAACATTGAATGTAAATGGACTAAAATCTCCAATTAGAAGATATAGAGTGACTGAATGGATTAAAACAAAAAACAACAAGACCCAGAGATCTGTTGCCTGCAAAAAAAACCACAAACTTCACCTATAAAGATACACAGAGACTGAAAATAAAGGGATGGAAAAAGTTACTCCATGCTAAACAAAAAAAAACAAGAGCAGGAGTAGCTACATTTATGTCAGACAAAATAGATTTTAGCACGAAAAGTATGACAAGAGACAAAGAAGGTCAGTATATAATGATAAAGGAGTCAATTCTGAAAGAGAAGCTACCTGTTGTCAATATATATGTATCCAACACTGGACCACCTAGTTATATAAAGTAAATGTTATTAAACCTAAGAAAGAGACCCCAATACAATAATAGCTGAGGAATTCAACACCCCAAGTTCAGCATTGAACTGATCTTCCAGACAGAAAATCAACAAAGAACCATGAGACTTAGCCTGTCCTATAGGCAAACTGGGCCTAATAGGTATTTACAGAACATTTCGTCCCACAGCTGCACAATACACATTATTCTCAGGAATAGACCTTATGGTAGGTCACAAAGGAATATCAAAACTTTTAAAAAAAGGAAATAATATCAAGCATCTTCTTTGACCTCAATGGAATAAAGCTAGAAATAAATAAGAGGAATTTTAGGAACTATTCAAATACATGATATATGCTTTTGAATGATCAGTGAACCAATAAAGACAATAACAAGGAAATTTAAAAATTTCTTGAAACAATGATAATGGAAACTCAACATACTAAAACTGATGGGACACAGTGAAAGCAGTAATAAGAGGCAATATGTTTTGGCTCTGTGTCCTCACCTAAATCTCATGTTGAATTTTAATCCCCAGTGTTGGAGGAGGGGCTTGGTGGGATGTAGTCGAATCATGGGAGTGGACTTTGCCCTTGCGGTTCTCATGACAGTGAGTGAGTTTTCATTAGATCTGCTTGTTTAAAAGTGTGCAGTACTTTTCCCTTATCCCTCTTCTTCCTCCTCCAGCCATGTAGGACATGTATGCTTCCCTTTCACCTTCATCCATGATTATAAGTTTCCTGAGGCCTTCTGAGCTGTGCTTTCTGTACAGCCCATGAAACCCTAAGTCAATTAAACCTCTTTTCTTTATAATTTATCCAGTCTCAGGTAGTTCTTTATAGCAATGCAAGAATGAACTAATACAAGAGGGAAGATTATAGCTATAAGTATCTACAACAATAAAAGAAGAAAAATTCCAAAAAACAACCTAATGATCCATCTTAAATAACTAGAAAAGTTAGAACAAACTAAACCCCAAGTTAGTAGAAGAAAAGAAATAATAAAAATCAAAGCAGAGATAAACAGAAATATCAAAAACAATACAGAAGATCAATTAAACAAAAAGTTGGTTTTCTTGAAAAGATAAACAAAATTGACAAATCTTTACCCAGACTAACTAAGAAGAATATAGAGAAGACCCAAATAAATTTGAGATGAAAAAGAAGACATTACATCCAATACCACTGAAATTCAAAGAATCATTAGTGGCTACTATGAGCAATTATATACCAACAAATAAGAGCATCTAGAGGAAATGGGTAAATTCCCAGACATAAAAGCCTTCCAAGTTTGAACCATGAAGAAATTCAAAACCTGAAAAGAACAACATTGAATCTGCAACAACAACACAAAAGCTCCCAATAAAGAAAAACCCAGGACCCAGTGGCTTCACTACTATATTTACCAAACACATAAAGAATAAATAATATCAAACATGCTCAATGAATTTTGAAAAGTAGAGGAGAAGGGAATGCTTCCAAACTCTATTGGGCCAGTATTATCTCAACACCAAAACCAGACAAAAACACATTAAAAAAAGACAACTGCAGGCCAATACCACTGATGAATATTCATGTAGAAATCCTCAATGAAATGGAAGAAAACCAAATTTAACAACACATTAAAAAAATCATTCTTCGTGAACAAGTGGAATTTATCCCAGGGATGCAAGAATGGTTCAACATATGTAAATCGATATATGTGATACATCATGTCAACAGAATGAAGGACAAAAACCGTATGATCATATCAATTGATGCTGAAAAAGCATTTGATGAAATTCAGACCTTTCATAATAAAATCCCTGAAAAACTGGGTATAGAAGGAACGTGCTTCAACATAATAAAAGCTATGTATGAAAGACCCACAGCTAGTATCATACTGAATGGCAAAAAACTGGAAGTCCTTCCTCTAAACCTGGAACATGACATGGATGCCCACTTCAACCACTGTTATTCAACAGAGTATTGGAATTCCCAGGTAGAGCAATCAGAAAAGATAAAGAAATAAAAGGCATCCAAATTGGAAAGGAAGAAAATATATCCTTGTTTGCAGATGATGTAATCTAATATTTGGAAACACCTAAGACTCAACCAAAATATAGAACTGATTTAAAAAATTCAGTAAATTTGCATGATACAATATCAGCATACAAAAATCAGTAGCTTTTGTATATACCAGTCATGAATCATCTGAAAAAGAAATTAAGAAATTAATCCCATTATGATAGTTAAAAATAAAATAAAATACCTAGAAATTAACATAAACAAAGAAGTGAAAGAGCTCTAGAAGGAAAACTATAAAACACTGACAAAATAAATTGAAGAAGACACAAAAAATGGAAAGATATTCTATGTTTATAGATTGGAATAATCAATAATTTTAAAATATCCGTACTACCTGAAGGAATCTACAGGTTCAGTGTAATCGTTTTCAAAATACCAGTGATATTCTCCACAGAACTAAAAAAAGAGAAATCCTAAAATTTCTACTGAACAACAAAAAATCCAGAAAAGCAAAAGCTATTCTAAGCAAAAAGAACAAAACTGGAGGAATCACATTACCTGACTTCAAATTATACTACAGAGCTATAGTAATGAAATGGCACAGTACTAGCTTAAAAACAGACACACAGATCAGTGGAACATAATATAGAAACACAAAAATAAATCCATACATCGATAGTGACCTCATTTTTCACAAAGGTGCCAAGAACATAAACTGGGGAAAGGAAAGACTTAATTTATAACTACTAGAAAAACTGGATATCCATATAAAGAAGAATGAAATTAGACTGCTATCTCTTGCTATATACAAAAATCAAATCAAAATTGATTAAAGACTTAAACTGAAGACCTCAACCTAAGAAACTTGTAAAAAAAAAAAAAAGAGAAAATCTGCAAGATATTGGAATTTCCAAGGATTTCTTCAGTAATACTCTCACAAACACAGGCAGCAAAAGCAAAAATAGACAAATTGGATTGCATCATCTTAAAAAGCTTTTACACAGCAATCCTGACTACTCACAATCAGGATTGGTGTATCAAACCTCAGTGCTCAAGGTGGAAACCCACAGAGAAGGAAGATCTTCCAGACTGGGAGGCAGCAAGTAGGTTGAGTTCCAGCTCTGGGCCCCATGTCCTTGGAAATTATCCACATGGAGTTGTTCTTCTGAGGTCCCAAGAAAGGAGCACTTCTTATGGAAGGTGAAAAGAAATGGCAATCTATCATTTTACCTACTGATATTGGGAGTAAGTCTCCTGTCCAGAAGCGAGAGGCACTGAGGTTCTTGTGATGACATCAGTGGGGAGTGTCAGGGACTTTTGAAGTGAGCGAACACAGCCATTCTCTAAACATCTCCCAAATGACTCACCTTCAGTCCCTTATTCTCACTTCAGATTCAGCCTTCAGTGAATATGCTGCTTCTGCCAGTGGAGGTGTACCATAGTTGCCATGAATATAGAATTGTTGGGCACAGGGTTGCAGGAAGGGAGGGCATTCCCAGATTTCAAAGAAGAAGAAACATTTGTGCATGTTTCTGACAGGTTACAAAACACACAGGAAGTCCGACAAAAAATTGAAAGAACAAAGTATGGCTCAATTTGATTTTTGTTAACATCAAAGATGGCACAGTTTTTCCTGTTGTGCTTGATACCTACATTTATCTTATCCCAAATCAAAACCAACAGCAACTTTGTTCCTTCAACTGCTAAAATCCTTTTCAAATCCTTCTACTTTTTCAATCTCCATTACTACTGCTGTGTGTGAAGTTAATGTTATCTTTCGCTTAGGCTGGGTTAAAGGCTTCTTTGTTGTTGCTACTTTTTTCTATCATTGTCCCCGTAAAATCCACCGTCTTATCAGCAGGCTATGATCCTTTTGAAAATCCAATCCATACAAATTTGGAGCTGGAGGCCATTATCTTTAGCAAACACAGGAGCAGAAAACCAAATACCGCATGTACTTACTTATAAGTAGGAGCTAAATGTTGGAAACACCATGAACACGTAAAGGGGAACAATACACACTAGGGCCTTTGGGAGGGTGGAGGGTGGGAGGAGGGAGAAGATCAGGAAAAATAATGAATGGGTACTAGGCTTAATAACTGAGTGATGAAATAATCTGTACGAATATCACTATGACACAAGTCGACATATGTAACAAACTTACACTTGCATCTCTGAATTTAAGATAAAAGTTAAACATTTTAAATACATACATCAAATTTAACTGCTATGTAAAGTTATATTTATTTAGGCAAATGCATGGAGGCCCATATCTACCATTCAAGTCTCATAATGACCAGTTCAATCAACCTAAAATTCCACTGTGCATTCCGTTTGAGGTCAATCACTGCACTTCTCCAAAGCCTGTAGCAATTTTGTTCTGTTTTCAGTTCCTATGGTTTTAACTTTCCAAATTTGTCATTATGAACAGGCTCATAAAATACTGACTTATAAACCTAGCTGTATCATTTTTCATCACAAATAGCAGGAAATGAGAATTCCTGTTTTTCCATATCCACTCATATTTGGTATTTTAGATTCTCAAATTTTAGCCATTCTAATAAGCATGTGTTGGAATCTTCTTTGGTTTTTGTGTGCATCTTCCTAATAACAAATGATATTGGCCATCTTTTTATGTACTTCTTTCTGAATGGTATATCCTCTTTGGTAAAGTATCTGTTCAAATGATGTGCATATTTTTCAAAACTAATAGACTTCATTTTTAGAGCACTGTTAATCCAAAAATATAAAGAGAAAATTTCATAAAAATTACAGCGTTCCTACATATGTACACCACTCTTCCTGCCCTGCCCACTTCACACACACACACACACACACACACACACACACACACACAAACACACTGTGTCTCCTATAATTTATATTTCATATTATTATGCCATGTTTGCTACAACCGATGGACCTGTATTGATACCTCACTAAGTAAAGTCAACAGTTCACATCAGGACTCCCTAACTCTTGGGATGCTAAAAGTTTTGATAAGTGTGTAATGGCAAGTATTCATCACAGTATCACAAAGAATTGTTTTGCCATCCTAGATCTCCTGTGTACTCCACCTATTTATTAATCCCCTATGCCCCAACCCCAACCACTAAGCCCCTGGAAACCATTACTATTTTTAGTGTATTCATAGTTACCTGTTCCGGAATATTGTATAATTGTAATCATATATTATGCAGCCTTTTTAGATTTTCTACTTTCTCTTAGCAATATGCTTACATGATTCCTCCAGGTCTTTCCCACTTAAAACAATGACTCAAAGTTTGTGTTGCTCAACATATGCGTCAACATTTGATGTTTCAGTGTTTGGGATGTCAGTCATTCTCCGGGGTGTAGAGTGCTATCTCCCAGGTGCTTTAATTTGCAATTCTCTAATGCTATATGATATTGAACATTTTTATTATATATGCTTATTTTCCATTCCTATATATTTATTTTTTGGTAGAGTGCCCGTTCAGATTTTTTTTTTTTTTTTTTTTGCCTACTTTAAATTGGGTTTTCTATTTTCTGACGATTGGGTTTTCAGAGTTTTGTGCATATTTAAATACACATATTTTATCAAATATGTGTTTCATACAACAGTTATCCAAGTTTCTGACTTGTCTTTTCATTATCTTAGCAGTGTTATTTCAGGGTAGAAATTTTTAATTGTCAAGAAGTCCAATTTATCTCTTGTTTCTTAAAAGGTTGGTATAAATGGTTAGTACTTTTGGTATTGCATCTGAGAAAGTCATCATAAAACCCAAGATCACCTAGGATCTGCATCTACAAGTTTGACCAAAACGTTGGTGTTGCATCTAAAAAATTAATCACCAAAACCAAGTCACCTAGGGTTTGCACCCGTAAGTTTGACCAATATTTAAAACTGTGATAAAATATGTTTGTGAATAAATGAATAGTTTCCCCGTAGACAAATATGTGGGGGAAATTAACTGGTTAAACATTTTGGGGAAAAAGCCACCAACATTATAAAGTATAAGATATTCATACTCTGTTCACACTGACTCAGTTTCCACATGAATATGCATTCCTTATAAGTAACTATAGGCATTTGTCCCAGAATTTATGCTCAAATATGTTGAATTTATTTATATTAATTATAGCCACAAAAGAGAAACACGTATGTGTTCATCAGGAGGAAAATCGTTCAATTTGTTATCGCACAGAAATAAAATGGAATTCTAGGAAGTAGTCCCAACAGTAAGATAGTCGCCCAGGCTGGAGTGCGGTGGCGTGATCTCGGCTCCAACCTCCGCTTCCTGGGTTCAAGCGATTCTCCTGCCTCAGCCTCCCAAGTAGCTGGGATTACAAGTGTGAGCCACCACGCCCAGCTAATTTTTGTATTTTTAGTAGACACAGGGTTTCACCACATTGGCCCAGACTGGTCTCAAACTCCTGACCTCAGGTGATCCACCCACCTCGGCCTCTCAAAATGCTGGAGTTACAGGTGTGAGCCACCGCGCCCGGCCAGATCCACTTTAATGAGTGATTATATTGGTTTATTAGGACTGCCATAGCAAAGTACCAAAACCTGGATGACATAAACAACAAAAATTTATTGTCTCATAGTTATGGAGTCTGTTAGTCAAAGAGCAAGGCATTCGCAAGGTTGATTCCTTCTGAGGGCTGTGAGGGAAGAATGCTTTCCAGGCCTCTCTCCTTGCCTTGTAGATGACTGTCTTCAGTCCATGCGTGCTCACATTGTCATCCCTCTACTCATATTTCTGTGTCTAAACTTCCCCTTTTTATAATGACTCCCATCATATTTGATTAGGGCCAGCATGAATAACCTCATTTTAACCTGATTGCATCTGAAATAATCCTATCTCTAAATAATGTCACATTTTAATGTCAATGTAGAATTTGGGGGAAGATGAAATTGAACCTATAATAGTAGCAAAGACAAACAGCAGACCTATATGCATATTATTACACATGTATAGTTTTATATGTATACATGTATATATACACACACAGCATATACATGTGTGCTATTATATATAATATATGCATATATATGTATATATATTAGTGCATCTGTACTTCTAAAAGCCTAAAATAATCTTTTAAAATTTACACACCACATTGTTAATTGTGGAAACTTCTGAGTAGGAGGCTGAATTTTGGAGAAACTTTCTAAAGGAAAGAAATGTGATTTCTATGTATTTTTAGAACTTTTTGCAACAAGAATATATGCAATATTTATTTAGAAGAAAAAATACTAAAGTAAGTCCAAGAAAAGGAAGAGGAGCAGTGTAGTAGTTGGATAAAGTAACAGTAAGCTGATGGAACAAAAAAATTGCTGAAATTAAAATGGCTTAACCCAAGTTTATTTTTGTGCACATAAATTCTAACCTGAGTTGACATGGTGCTGTGGGCTGAATTGCACCTCTCTCCCCAAATTCATTTATCCAAGTCACAACTCCCAGTACCTCAGAATGTCACTGTATTTGAAGATAGAGCCTTTGAAGAGGCAATTAAGATACAGTAAAGTCTTAAAAGTAGGACCTTATTCAGTATGACTGGTGCCCTTATAAGAAGAGGAGATTAGGACACAAACACAAAGACCAAGGGACAGCCACATAAGAATTCAGTGAGAAGGCTGTCATCTGCAAGCCAAGGAGAAGCCACAGACGAAATCAAACTGGCCAACATGTTGATCTTAGATAATCCAGCTTCCAGAAATGTGAGAAAATACATTTCCATTTTTAAGTCATCCAGTCTGTGATATGTTGTTATGGTATAATAAACTAACACATGGTGGGTCCTGGCCCTCATGTCACCCAGGAATCCAAGCTGATTTTACCCTATTGCTCCACATTGCAACAGATGTTAACTCCTAAACAGACATGAAAGCATTTGAATGGTGCACTGGCTTCTGTCTAACTACAAATGAACCACTCAGGAAGACAAGGTAGACAAGAAAGCGAGGGGCACTTGTAATCTCTCCCATAAGCCATTATGGTGCTCAATTAAAAGCAGCCATTATAATTCATGACAGTAAGTCTTTTATTTTATTGGAATGGTTTATGGGAATGCCAGCATTGCCTTGAAATCTTCCAACTTATTCTTGTTCTTATGAGGTGACTGGCAATTTGAAATACAGGATTACATCTAGCTTTAAAACAATTCCTTAAGTCTTGGCAGGGAGGGTCAACCTTATTCCCTCAATAGCACTTTTCTGCACTGTTCTTTTTATAACCTACACGATTTCTTTAGGCTGAGAATTCTCTCATTCATTTTGGTGTATGATAAATATCCTACTCTGAGATCCTCTACTTCCCTCCACATGACTAAACATTCCTGATCAGCTGTACATGTGCCTGTGGCATGCTGCAAACCAGGATTTTCCTGCGAGGCAGATATACAGATAAGAGAGAGTGGAAAGATGGTTAACCATTGTTGGTTTTTCTCATTAGAGCTAGTATGTCTGCCATGGAACCCTTGTCACCTCCTAGGCAGTCTTCGTGATTTTGTTATTATTTTGCTTTTTAGAATTTCAGCTTCTAGTATATCATTTACAAAGAGATTTTATAGTCTGTCCTCATCTACAAAGATTATGAGGGAAACGTTGGTTTTTGATCATCTATGAAAGCTCATTTAACTATGTTTGGGTTCAGTGCACTGTTTCAAATAATGTGTCTTATTAAAATCCTACCACAGATATCACATAGTAAGATTCTTTCAAATACTCTGTCTATGACTTTAGAATGTCTAAAACCAGTATATTATGTGGCAAATCAGATTCTACTCACCAGTCTATGTGGAAATACATTGAGAGTGTGTTGAAGATGCCCAGGGTAGGTATTGAAATGTCACTATCCAAAGTGAATAGTCACATCGAAGGGCTGTTATCACAGAGGACTCAGGGGGAGGGATGGATGAGTCAGGGAACTTCTGCACGGAGTAAGAATGGTCTATCTCAGGGGAAGGGCAGATGATTCAGGGCTTTTGCATTGGGAGCAGGGCACAGCATTCAGAGGGAGAGACACTAGTGACAAAATAGTCCCCTGGACATGTTCCAGAGTTGCACAAGGAACATACAGGGAAGATCAAAAGGACAGTGCTGTAATGTAGGAAAGTACTGGGGCTGGACAAAAATGCCAGCACCTGGACATAGTCAGTTCTCAAGAAACCTTTGGCTTAGAACACGAGGACTGTAGGTAAAGAAAGCCAATAATGATCCCTGAATTGTACTTTATTCTCATTATCACCTTCATTCTTTAGGCCTAACTTACAACTTTGGCCGCAGGGTTCATCTTTATGTTACTTGAGAGACATTAAGAAGCATGAAGAGAAGTGACTTAGATTAAAGGCTGTCCTCGGGCTGGGAGAAGTGGGGATAGTGTGGGCCTAGATTAAATTCAGGCCAGGGCTCAAGTCCGAGTCACTTTCTAGCAATGTGATATTGGGGAATTTCACAACAGATATGAGCCTTCCTCAGGCTGGGAATAGTGGGGACAGTATGAGTCTAGATGAATTCAGAGCAAGGCTCAAGGCCCAGCCCTGTCACTCTCTAGCGATGTGATCTTGTGGAATTTATCAAGCACTATGAGCCTCAGGTTCTTCATCTGTAAAAGGGGTTTCATAAGCCTTGCCTTGTAGAATTGCTGGTATGTAATGTGAGTAAAACACCTGGCACAATGTCTGACATATATTGGAAATTTAACAAATGGCAGTTGTTATCAATATAATTATAATCCCAAAGGCTACCACTGTCTTTTGTGAAAATTCAGCCGTTTTTGTTATTCAAAACATTTCAGCATATGTAGTTGAATATGTCATGGAGTACCAAGTCAACTAAAAATTCGGCTTCATAAATAAAACTCATCACATTTTCTTTCTGAAATGATATATTGTATAGTTTGGGTAAGGGAAGAATTCCCAAGGTGGAATGCAACTCAATGATCCTAGAATTTAAGTCAAGGACCAACTCCTTTTGACCTTCCCCAATGCTCGTCCATCCAAACCACTACTTTTATTTGTCCTCCACTAAAAATAGCCCTTGCTTAGAGTTGACGAACTTACATTCAAAATAACCTAATTAAATGTCCTTTCCATGAAGTGGGCTCTGGCTCTCCCAGGCCAGGGAATTGAGTGCCAGCCTAGAGTGTTCTGGGAAGCACTTCAAGGGATTATCGTTCTATTTCTCAGGAAACCCTTGCAAGTGATGAGTATCAATCACCTAGTTCTTGCACTGTGTTCAAGCTCACCAGTTAGAGAGCTGCAGGACACCTTCTATTAATTCCCTATGTGGAGACTCCTCTCTGCCTCATCCTCCACCCAGAGGGAACTGCTCAGAGCAGTTTTCCATTCCAGGCTTTTCTCTCACCTTCTGAGAGTCCCGCTGTTGCCAACACCCAGCTTCATAACAATCAGCTCCCACAGAAGCACCTGCAGTTTTCCAAAATCCCAAGCTGCCTTAGCTCAGGACCTTTATACTCGAAGGCTCACATGGGAGTCTAACCTCCCCAGTCCTTTTTTAAGTTGTTCTTTAAATTGTAAAGAACACCTTACCACCTTCTTGATACGGCTTCTGCTCCAATAATCTCCTGTTTTATGAGTAGGGGTAAGTCATGCTTTTCACACTATCCCTACTATGAAGAGTGCCTTCCCAAAGCATATGCTTAAATAATGTTCAGCAAATAAAGGAGTCAGTGAGGCTTTCTTGTATTCAGAATTAATTTCTGCTACTTTTTTGAATATGCCAAGCCAGGCAAGGTATACATATTTAATTTTTAAGAGCAAGAGAATAAAGGATATGAGGAGATGCAAATATTAGCCATCCTTTATTTTGTTCAACTACTGAACTGCAGAGTACTTTCACATTTTAAAGAAAATTCCTATTATAATACCACACTATCCTGTTACAGATCACAAAATAAGAGAGAAGGTTTTCCCAATTTTTTAACAAAATATAAAATTCTTACTTTTAAGTCAGATAAATGACAAGACGTGTGTAAGTACTATTCATAAACTAAGATTCTGAAACCAATTAAACCTGCTACTAAAGTAAAAGCACTTGAAAATAACCAAAAGAAAAACAGGTAAATATATAAACCACTCACATGAAACAGAAATGCAGAGAACACTGTTTTATCTCCAGCCCCACCTGGGCCCTCCACTATGTAGAACCTCAACTGCCTTCTTCAAACACAAAGGGAAGAAACTACCCTAAACTTCTCTCAGGACAGGAGAAGTTGCTGGACATGAAACTGAAGCTTGCACTGGGCATGGCAGTGGCATCATCTGTGGTGGAAATTATGGCCTGGGCTCTCTCTTCCACATCTTTCAAAGCATCTTTGTACCAGGATGGAAAGGAAATAGGGATACTATTGTTTAGCTTGGCCAAAAACTCTAGTACTTTCTGCTTGGTGCTTTCTGAATGGGTTCTTAGACCCCACAGGAATTCATAATGTGGAGGAGAACTCTTGGGCACCTACCGATACTCCAAGTAATGTTCCTGTACCCAAACTTTAATGAGGAGCTCCCTGGGTTCCCCATAGACGAAGTGCTCCCTCCCAGCATACACCCCTATTGCCTTCAGCAGTTCCCAGATGACCTCCTCAGAGGCACAGCTGCCCTTTATGAAGATCATACTCAGAATAAGAATCAGGAGGCAGTTCTCGGACCTGCCCTTGTCATCACTACCCTCATCGGTGCGGTCTACTGTGTTTGCAGACACATAGAAGTGGTCAGGGCCCACTTCTATCAGGGCAAGGCCAAAAAGCAGCTTTATGAACTCACCGGCTTTCTCAAGTATCATAGGAAAGTAGTCTTTGTACTTGGTGATGACAACCGTCAGCATCTCTGACTCTGTTATAGGCTCCTTTGTTTGATATTTGAGGAGCAGGAACTCGGCCACCTTTTCATCTAGTGTATATGTGAAACAGAACTCACTCTCTGGCAGGCCAGGACAGGTACTGGCATCCTCCTCTTTTTGGCTGCTGGACTCTTCATTCATTGGGCTTCATGAAACAGAAGAGGAGCAGGAGCTCAGAGGATTCTGGGGAGGACATTGGGAAGGACCCTGTGGAGGACTCTTGGGAGTGCTCTGGAGAAGACTTGACATCCCAGCAGAGTGTACCTCGTCCTCCTCAGGACTACCAAGAATCAGAGAAGAGGATGAGGAGGAGGAAGAGGAGGAAAATACTAAGTAGAAAGTGGAAGAGGAAATGGAGGCTTCCTCCTCTTCCTCATCTGTGGGATCCTATGCATCTATCCAATCCTCTATCACAACTGGGTACTGGGAGTCTTCCTCAAAGTTGGGGAACGGAACACTTGGAAAGAGAGGCATAACGACTTCTTCAGGAGCAACAGGTAAACGTATCAACAGGGATATGGATGATGGGATCCAACAGGCCTGTGGAAGAGAGTGACACTGAATGACCTCAGCTGATAAACTCACCCATGATGGCTCAGCCAAAGGCAGACTTGCAGCTCCTCTTCTCTTAAGGTGGTGTTCTAGGGCCTCACAGGTTGGCTGTCTTCCTAGAGAGATTGTCCCCTGGGCACCTGTAAGAGGATATGAGAAAGCACCTCAGGGCACAGTTGGCAGGCAGAGCCTGAGGCACCAGGAATGACAGTAGGTGGTTAGGGCTCGGTGCTGAGGAGTCTCCCCTGTTTGCGGGGGTAGAGCCTTTGTAACAAAGTCAGGGTGTGCACTCACCTTGACTCCTGGCGCTTCCTGGGCCTCCCCTGCCCTGCTGACTTTAGGAAGTGCAACTCAGACCCAGGTCTTCACATCCTGGTTCCTGGAGCACCTGCAAGAGGACGTGAGGGAGCCTCTCAGGCTAAAGACTGCAAGCAGAGCCTTGGACTTCCCAGGGCTAACAGCTTAGGCTGGCCAGAATCGCAGAGCTCCATAGTTCTGGGCTGCTTGGCCCCCTCAGAATTTAATTAGCAACCTCACAGCTTCTCAGACAGGGCCAGACCCCCACCACTCTGCTGGTCTGAGGCAAAACCCCAGAGCAAACTCCACATCCCTGAGAGCAGTGGGAGGTGGTGCGGTGGCAGCCACTTCCCAGCACTCTCCCACAGGGGCGGTCGGGATAGCCTCACGCCTGTTCTGGTGCACATGTGACTCCTCAGTCCTCACTCTTGTCCCCAGCAGAGTCTGGGAATCTTCCCTCTGCCAACCAGAAGCAGTTCCCCTGCTGACTTGCCACAGGACTCCCAGACCAAGGCCCCCCTCCCCTCCACCTGTCACCTAGAAATAAGAGGGCTGCGGCTCAGCCTGAGCTGACTGGGGAGCTCTAAGAGGGTTGATATGAGGAGCAGGGTGGTAATCTCCGGGAATCTGTCCTCTGAGGTGGGAGTTCCCCGAGTCTCCCTCAAAGTCTTCCTATTTATTCCCTAGAGGGCCGGCACCTCCTCCCTTCTTCTATCATGAGGACCCCTCAGCCCTTGGCAGCCATTTTCCTGTCTGGGACCTACAGGTTCGACGGCAGGGGCAGCACACCTGCCAGGGTTTCTTCTCTCTGTGGTGGGAGGTCCCTCAGTTCTTCCTCAGGGCCCTTACCTTGAGGATTGGCCAGGTCTAAGACTTGTCTCTGCTGAACTGAGACGAGCCTCCTCACAAAGTGCCTCAGGTCCTTCAGACTCCCAAGGTGCAAGTCGGGAAAGCACATCCAGGAACCCTGCCGGGCTTGACCAGAGCTGACAGCAGGGGCAGCGAGGGGTGGGGCCTCCTCTCTGCGGAGGAGCCAACCCCCACGTGTCAGTCTCCTTCCATCCTTTCCTGACCACTTTCTGGTCGCCCTCCACCCTTTCCTGCTCACTCCCTAAGCTTTGCTGACCTCTACCTTCTCACCTCCCCAGTCCTTGACACCCTCCACCTGCCCCTTTTTCCAGGGCTGACAGCAAGGAGTGTCTCTTTGCAGCCTCGGCGTCCCCTCCCTGGTGGGAGGTCATCGTCCTTCCACAGAATTCTCTTCTTGATTATTGGCCAGTCCTGGGGCTTCTCCCTCTGCTTAACGGAAGCTGCTCTCCTCAGAGAAAACCTCCCCTCTAGTAGCTGACTCCCAAAATGGAAGTCAGAAAGTTGTAAATCTGGGGACGCTGATGGGCTCCTCCAGAGCTGGCAGCAGGCACAGGGACAGGACAGGGAGCACTACCAGTCGTGGGTGTTCCCTTCCTGCCTTCCTGAGAGGCTGTGCCTGGACTCCTGATACTGCCTGGGATGCCTGACCCTGTGCATCTGAGTCTTTCACCCCCGAATAAGCCCCTCCCATCCCTGAGACCTGCAAGGTAGAAGAGAGGGAGAATCCCATCCACCCACAGTGGTATGAAACCTCCCATGCCCAACGCAGGGCTCCACTGCCCCTGTCTGAAATGGGGTAGGAAGGCCCCTCAGTCTCCCTCAAGGTATTAGTTCTTAGGGGGCCTCCACTCCCTCCCTCTCCTGTCCAGACAGCAACATTTGTTCCTTCAGCCGCTAAAATGCATTCCAAATGTTTCCACTTTAACTACTGCTGAGTGTGAAGTTAGCATCATCTCTCCCACAGCCTATGTTGAAGGCTTCCTTATTGTTGCTTCTTTTCCTATCCTTGTTCCTGAAAAAACCGTTGTCTTTTCAGCAGCCCATGTTCCTTTTATTTTTATTTATTTATTTATTTATTTATTTATTTATTTATTTATTTATTATTATACTTTAAGTTCTAGGGTACATGTGCATAACGTGCAGGTTTGTTACATATGTATACTTGTGCCATGTTGGTGTGCTGCACCCATCAACTCGTCATTTACATCAGGTATAACTCCCAATGCATTCCCTCCCCCCTCCCCCCTCCCGGTGATAGGCCCCGGTGTTCCTTTTAAAAACCAATATGTGATTATCGTTTTAAATACACACATCAGATTTAACTAGAATGTGAAGTTATATGTGTTTTGGAAAATGTATGTACTCCCATATCTACCAACCAAGTATCATACTGACCAGTTCCACCTGCCTAAAATTCTCCTGTGCATCCCGTTTGAAGTCAATCACTGCACTCTACTAAGCTCCTAGTGAGGAAAGAGAGAGACCCTCTCATATTGTTTTATATGGTTTTATACTCAGTACCTATTTTAAGAAAAAAACAAGGAAGTAAAACCAAAGACAGGCAGCCCGGTGCCAGACCCGAAACCAGGCCTGGGCCTGCCTGGCCTCAACCCAGTAGTTAAAAATCAACTCATAACTGAGAAACCGATGTTATTCATAGATTCCAGACATTGTATAGGACACTGTGAAACTTCCTGCCCTGTTCTCTTTCTCTCTGACCACCGGCGCATGCAGCCCCTGCCACGTACCCCCTGCTTGCTCAATCACGACGCTTTCATGTGAAATCTTTAGTGTTATGAACCCTTCAAAGGGGCAGAAATTGTGCACTGGGGGAGCTGGGATTTTAAGGCAGTAGCTTGCCGATGCTCCCAGCTGACTAAAGCCCTTCCTTCTACAAGTCGGTATCTGAGAGGTTTTGTCTGCGGCTCATCCTGCTACACTAGCAACCCTCTTCTGTTTTTAGTTCCTGGAGTTTTAACTTTTCCAATTTGTCATATGACTAGGTTTATAAGATACTGACTTAAAAGTGTGCCTGTACTCTTTTTTTTTTATCACAACTATCAAGGAATGAGAATTTCTGTTATTCTATATCCTCTCTTACATTTAGTATTTTAGATTTTCAGGTTTTAGCCATTCTCATAAGCATGTATTGGAATCTTCTTTGGTTTTTGTTTGCATCTCCCTAATGACATATGAAATTTGTCGTCTTTTTATGTGCTTTTTTTTACCATTGGTATACCCCCTTAATAAAGTATCTATTCAAATCATTTGCATCTTTTTATAGATGAATAAACTTCATTTTTAGAGCATTGCTAATCCAAAAATACAAAGAGAAAACCTCATCAGAATTAGAGTTCCTACATATCTACACCACCCACCCTGCCCTGCTTGCTGCACACACACACAAAATGTCTCTTTTGATTTATATTTTGTATTATTATGACATGTTTTCTACAACTGATGAACTTGTATTACCTCATTATTAAGTCCATGGTTTACGTCAGGACTCACTCTTAACACTGAGGATACTATATATTTTGATAATGGTGTAACGGCAAGTATTCATCATTATAGTATTACACAGATTGTTTTACCATCCTGGATCTCCTCTGTGTTCCACCTAATTATCAATCCCCTGTGCACCAACCCCAACACTCAGCCCCTGGAAACCAGTAATATTTTTAGTGTATTCTTTGTTGCCTGTTTCAGAATATGGTATGATTGAAATCGTACATTATGTAGCCCTTTTAGAATTTTCTTCTTTCACTTAGCAATAGGCTTTCATGATACCTCCAGGTCTATCCCAAACAACGACTGAAAGTTCCTGTTGCTCAACATGCATGTCGACATTTGATGTTGCAGTGTTTGGGAATTCAGCCATTCTCCTGGGGGTCGAGTGCTATCTCCTAGTTGTTTTAACTTGTGTATCTGTAATGACATAGGACATTCGACAGTTTTATGTGCTTATTTTCCATTTGTATATGTTTTTGCCGGCATATCTTTTCAGATTATCTTGCCCATTTTATATTTGGTTTTCTTTTTCCTCATGATTGGATTTGCAGAGTTTTGTGACTTTCTCACAGTTTTGGAGTCTGGTGGTCCAAGAGCAAAGTGTACACAAGGTTGGTTCCTGCTGAGGGCTGTGAGGGCAGGATGCTTTCCAGGCTCTCTCCCTGCCTTGTAGATGGCTGTCTTCACTCCGTGTATGTTCACATGGTCATCCCTCTACTCACAGCATGGTGTCCAAATTTCCCCTTTTTATAATGACTCCCATCATATGGGATTAGGGCCAGCATTAATAACCACATTTTTTTAAACTATTAGTTTAAGTTCATGGTGCATGTTCAGGATGTGCAGGCTTTTTACGTATGTAAATGTGTGTCATGAAAGTTTGTTATATATATTATTTCATCACCCAGGTATTAAGCCAATATCCATTAGTTATTTTTCCTGACCCTCTCCCTCCTCCCACCCTCTGCCCTCTGGTAGGCCTTAGCGTGCATTGTTCCCCTCTATGTGTCCGTGTGTTCTCAAGGTTTAGCTCCCACTTATAAGTGAGAACATTTGACATTTGGTTTTCTGTTCCTCTGTTACTTTGCCAAGGATAATGGCCTCTGGCTTCATCTATTTTCCTGCAAAACACCTGATCTCATTCCTTTTCCTGGCTGCATAGTATTCCACAGTGTATATATACCACCTTTTCTTTATCCAGTCTATCATTGATGGGCATTTAGGTTGATTGCATGTCTTTGCTATTGTGAATAGTGCCTCATTGAACATACACTTGCATATGTCTTAATAATAGAACCATTTATACTCCTTTAAATATACACCCAGTAATGGGTTTGCTGGCTCAGCTGAATGCTATTTCTGTCTCTAGGTCTTTGAGAATTTGACAGACTATTTTCCATAAGGGTTGAACTAATTGACACTCCCACCAACAGAGTAAAAATATTCCTTTTTCTCCACAGCCTCACCATGATCACTTATTTTTTGACATTTTAATAGTAGCCATTCTGTCTGGTGTGAGGTGGTGTCTCACTGTAGTTTTGATTGGCATTTCTCTAGTGATCAGTGATGTTGAGCTTTTTTCATATGCTTCTTGGCAGCATGTATGTCCTCTTTTGGAAAGTGTCTGTGCATGTCCTTTGCCCACCTTTTAGTGGGTTTTTAAATTTTTTTTCATTTAAATTTGTTTAAATTGTTTATAGATGCTGGATATAGATCTTCATCAGATGCACAGATTACAAAAATTTTCTCCCATTCTCTGGGTTGTCTGTTTACTCTGTTGATAGTTTCTCTTGCTCTGCAGAAGTTCTTTACTTTAAACACATCCTGTTTGTCAATGCTTGCTTTTGTTGAAACTATGTTTAGCATATATGTCATGAAATTTTCTCCCATGTGTATGTCCTGAATGGTATTGCCTAGGTTTCTTCTAAAGTTTTTATAGTTTTGGGTTTCACATTGAAGTATTTAATCCACCTTGAGTTATTTTTGTATGTGGTGTAAGTAAGGGGTGTAGTTTCAATTTTCTGCTTAGGTCTAGCCAGTTCTTCCATCACCGGTTATTAAATAGAGAGTCCTTTACCAATTGCTTGTTTTTGTCACGTTTGTCAAAGATCAGATGGTTTTAGGTGTGCGGTCTTATTTCTGGATTCTCTATTATTTTTCCACTGGTCTATGTGTCAGTCCTTGTACCAGTACCATGCTGTTTGGTTACTGTAGCCTTGTAATATAGTTTGAAGTCAAGTAGCATGATGCCTCCAGCTTTTTTTGTTTGTTTGTTTGTTCAGGATGGCCTTGGCTATTTGGGCTCTTTTTTGGTTACATACGAATTTCAAAATAGATTTTTGTTTCTAGTTGTGTGAAGAATGTCAGTGAAAGTTTAGTGGGAATAGCATTGAATCTATAAATTGCTTTGGTCTGTATGACCATTTTCACCATACTGATTCTTCCTATCCATTCGGATGGAATGTTTTTCCATTTTCTTGTGTCACCCCTGATTTATTTGAGCAGAGATTTGTCTTTCTCCTTGTAGAGATACTTCACTTCCCTTGTTAGTTGTATTCCTAGCTATATTATTCCTTTTGTGGCAATTAGGAATGAAAGTTCATTCATGATTTGGCGCTCAGTTTGCCTGTTGTTGGTGTATAGGACTCCTAGTGATTTCCGTACATTGATTTTATATCCTGAGACTTTGCTGAAGTTGTTTATCAGCATAAGAAGCTTTTGACATGAGACAATGGGGTTTTCTAGATATATGATCATGTCATCTGCAAACAAAGATTGTTTGACTTCCTCTCTTCCTATTTGAATATGCTTTATTTATTTATTTTGCCTGAGTGCCCTGGCCAGAACTCCCAATACTATGTTGAATAAGAGTGGTGAAGGAGGGCATTCTTGTCTTGTGCTAATTTTCAAGAAGAATACTTCCAGCTTTTGTCCATCCAGTATAATATTGGCTGTGAGTTTGTCATATATGGCTCTTATCATTTTAAAGTATGTTCCCTCAACACCTAATTTATTGAGAGTTTTTAATAAGAAAAAATGTTGAATTTTATCAAAAGCTTTTTTTGCATCAATTGAGAAAATGATGTGGTTTTTATCTTTATTTCTGTTTATTTGATAAATCACATTTGTTCATTTGTATATGTTGAACCAACCTCGCATCCCAGAAATCAAGCCTACTTGATCCTGGTGGATAAGCTTTTTGATGTGCTGCTGGATATGATTTGACAGCATTTTGATGAGAATTTTTGCATCAATGTTTGTTAAAGATATTGGCCTGAAGTTTTCTCTTTTTTTGTTTTTGTCTGCCGGATTTTGGTATGAGGATGGTGTTGGCCTCATAGAATGAGTTAGGGAGATGTTCCTCCTTTTCAATTTTTTTTGGAATGGTTTCAGTTGGAATAATACCAGCTCTTCTTTAATAACCACATTTTAACTTACTTGCCTCTGAGATAATCCCATCTCCAAATAATGCCACATGTAAATTTCAACATAAGATTTTAGTGGGGATGCAACTGAACCTATAATAGTGGAAAAGGAAGTGGCAGACCTATACGTATATTATTACCCATGTTTAGTTATAAACACACACATGCTCATATACATATAAATTATATTTAAAAACCACACCTATCTTTCTCAAAATTCTAAATCAGCTTTTAAATTTAAACACCACATGGTTAATTGTGGAAACTTCTGAATAGGGGGCTGAATTTTGGAAGAACTTTCCAAAGGGGAGAATTGTGATTTCTACTTATTTTTAAAATTTTTGCAACAGAAATATATGCAGTATTCATTTGTAAGTAAAGTATTGAAATAAGCCTAAGAAAAGCATGAGGAGCAGTCCAGTGGGAAGATAAAGTATCAGTAAGCTCATGGAACACCAAGAAAAAAAATCCTTGAAATTTACATGACTTAACACAACAAGTTTATTTTTTGGCACAGAAATTCTGATTTTAGTTGGCAGGGTGTTATGGGCTGAATTGTGACTCACCCCAAAAATTCATATATCCAAGTTGTAAAGCCCAGTATCCCAGAATGTGACTGTATTTGAAGATAGAAATTTTGAAGACGTAATTAAGGTAAAATGAGGTATTAAGGTTAGGTTCATATTCAGTATGACAGGTGTCCTCATAAGAAGTGCAGATTAAGATACAGACACACAGACCAAGGAACAATCATGCAAGAATTCAGTGAGAAAGTGGCCATCCGCAAGCCACAGAGAGACCAGAGAAGAAATCAAACCAGCCAACATCTGGATCTTGGAGTTATTATTTTGTAAATTTTCTGTGAATCTAAAACTATTCTAAAGCAAAATTTTTTTTTGTAAAAATAGTAAATAGAAGCAGGAGAATTACGGAGGGAAACTAGAATTCAAAGTAATATTTTGATAGGGTGATTAGTTTCCTTTACATTTTTCCTTCTCAGTCTTCCAGCCTGGACTTAAAGGCATATAAAACTGAAGAATTGCACAGGATATAGAGACAGAAAGTGATCAATGTCAATTTATGTTTGCATTTTTTTCTAGAAAACCCTTTGTGTTTGAAGAAATAGGATAGGAGATTCCTAAAAGACAAAGAGAACATGAGAAATTCCTTTCTTCTTCAAGGTTGGCCTCCAGGCAAGCCAGCGCCATTCTTGAAGGTGTAATCTTCCAATGAGAGCACCAGCCACAGCTGGTCAGGCATCAAAATTCTGAGAGAGGAACATCCTTCCTTCTGTCAAGAAGATCTTTGTTCCAAAAATATGGGAGAAAACCTCTCTGTTATTTTTCTCTTTATATGCTCTCACTATTTAGCCAGGGAGGCAAACCCATAAAAAGTAGGTGGATGGCATAGTGGAATGTACTAGAAGCCCAATTTCTCGTGAGAGTACCAGAAAGAGAGTCAGAGAATGTAGAGGAGTGTGGTAGTCAGTTTGGCTTGCCATAACGAAAATGCCAAATATTGGGGATTACGTTACAACCTATGCATTTTCATCGGGGAGGTGCACAAACAAAAAAATCAATGTGAGAATGGAAGTGTATCAAATAAAATTGATGTTATTGGATCAATCCAACCTTGTCATGCAGGAATCTTTTATCTTTAATTTATGTTTTATTTTATTATTATTTTTTTTGAGATGGAGTCTCGCTCTATCACCCAGGCTGGAGTATAGTGGCGCGATCTTGGCTCACTACAACCTCTGCCTCCTGGGTTCAGGAGATTCTTGTGCCTCAGCCTCCTGAGTAGCTGCGATTACAGACGCCCACCACCATACCTGGCTAATTTTTTTTTTTTTTTTTTTTTTGGTAGTTTGAGTAGAGACGGGGTTTCACAATGTTGAACAGGCTGGTCTTGAAGTCCTGACCTCTGGTGATCTGCCTGCCTCAGCCTCCCAAAGTGTTGGGATTACAGGCATGAGCCACTGCACCCGGCCAGAAATCTTAACATAAAAAGAACACCAGAGCTTGGATAACTGAAATAGGAGTAATCAGAACCAAGGTATCAGATTAACTTCTTTCCCTTAGCAACACACTTTTTTTGTTCATCTCTGTCTTTCCATGTCTGGCAGGCCTTTTCTTTTTATGGCTGCATAGTAATCCATTGTATAGGTGTATCACAGTTTGTTTATACTGTTGGTGGGAATGCACATTGGTAAAACCACTATGGAGAACAGCCTGGAGACTCTTCCAAAAATGAAAACAATACTACCATACTATCCAGTAATCCCACTCCTCAGTATTTACCCAAAATGAAGAAAATCACTACACTGAAGTGCTACCTGCACAACCATGTTCACTGCAGCATGATTAACAGTAGCCAAGATTGGAAAGCAACCTAAGTGTCCATCAGCAGATGACCGGATAAACAAATTGTATCACATATACACAATGGAGTACTATTCATCCATAAAAGCAATGAGACCCTGTCATTTGCATCAGCATGGGTGGCACTGGAGGTCATTATGGTAAGTGAAATAAGCCAGGCACAAAAAGACAAATTTCACATGTTCTCGCTTACTTGTAGAAGCTAAAAATCAAAACAGTGGAATTCATGGAGACAGAATGTAGAAGGATGGTTACCTGAGACTGAGAAATGTAGAGGGGTGCTGGGGAAGAAGTGAGGATGGCTAATGTTTATAAAAAACTGTTAGAGAGAATCAATAAGACCTAGTATTAGCTATCACAACAGGGTGACCATAGTCAAAATGATTTAATTGTACTTTTTGAAATAACTAAAAGAGTGTAATTGGATCGTTTGAAACACAAAGGATAAATGTCTATGCTTGTGGATAACCCATTTACCATGATGTGATTATTACACATAGCAAGCCTATATCAAAATACCTCATGTAACTGATAAACATATGCAAGTACTATGTAAATGATTATTTAGTCAGAGAATAGTGTTGATATTTACCAGGATAAATATCACCTGACATTTGTCCACCTTGATGTCCACTCTGATGACGTTCCTTTTTTTGGTGACCTGTTCCTTCTCTCCAGCTGCCTTTAATATTTTTTCTTTCATCTTGACATTGGAGAATATGATGATTATGTGACTTGGGGGTTGTCTTATATAGTATCTCACAGAGATTCTCGGGATTTCCTGAATTTGAATGTTGACCATCCAACAGGGGTGGAGTAATTTTTGTGAATGATACCCTCAAATTTGTTTTCCAAGTTGCTTGTTCTTTCTCCCTGTCTTTTAGGGATGCCAATGTGTTGCAGGATTGGTCTTACTACCTAATCTCAAATTTCTTGGGGGTTTGAGGCGTTATTTTTTATTATTTTTTCTATATAGTTTTTTCTGACTGAGTTGATTCAGAGAACTGGTTTTCAGGCTTAGAGATTTTTCCTCTGCTGGGTCTATTCTGTTGTTAATACTTTTAATTACATTATGAGATTTCTTCAGTGAGTTTTTTGGCCTTACCTCTTCGCTTGGTTCCTTCTTAAAATGGTGATTCCATCTTTCATGTTTCTGTCATTTTATTGGATTCCTTAGATTCCTTGGATTTGGTTTTGACTTCCTCCTGAATCTCAATGATCTGTGTCCATCCAGATGCTAAACTCTGTCTCTCATTGTAGCCATTTCACCCTGCTTTAGAACCATTGCTGCAGAACTAGTGTGGTAGTGAGGAGGGAAGAAGAGGCTCTGGTTTCTGGAGTTGCTAGAGTTCTTGTGCTCGTTCTTTCTTATCTGTGTGGGCTGATGTTCCTTTGCTATTTGAAGTTTCTTTACTTTGAATAGGTTTTATATTATTTTATACTCGCTGATGCCCTTGAGGGTTTGACGGTAGTGGGTTTTGTCAAGAGGCTTCATTTCTGGAAGTTGTTAGGGGGAAAAGCTCAGGTCAGTACTCTTGGACTGTGTGCTCCACCTTTGGGGACTGGTACCAGGCCCACATCATTGTTCTCTGTCCCTGTGATGTAAAGCAGCTGCTCTGCTAGAGACACCGAGGTGTTTCTTGTCCGCCGACCACAACACTCTGCTGGGAGTTGCTGTCTAAAGTGCTTCACTGGGGCAGCAGCAGCAGAGTCTATGCTCAAATGCGCATACCACCAGCAACAGCGGAATGGCCCAGCTTATTAATAGATGAAAATATATAAACTTCTTAGGTATAAAATCAACCCAGGAAAAATAAACTTTGTTTTTCTGCAGCAACAATGAATATGAAAATAAAGAAAATACAACGTCTAACCTATCATTTCTTTGGACATGAAGGCATCTGTGAATCACCTGATTCTAAAATATAAAGACATGCAAATTGCCAAGCATAGACAGCACACTCTTGAAGAAGAGCAATTCATCTACCAGATAGTAAGAATTACAAAGAAAGTATTGTAATGAAGAGTTTGAAATTTGGGTGCAGGGATTAACAGAGAGACCAATGGAACTGAATGGAAAGTCCTGAAAAACAAAACCAACCAAGTATATGAATGCAAGCTTAATTGATTAAAAAGTGTTGCAGCTTTAGAGCTGGAGACTGTCTTATTGAAATAAGTATCAGTGGAACAACTAAATATCCATATAAACAATTTAATGTAAGTGGAACCCTTTTTTGTATTATCCAAATATGCCATTACAGGGCTATTTAATACCTACTTTAAAAATGTTTATTATAAAAACTTCAAAAACACAGAAATGCACAGAAAAATAAATAAGTCTTTGTATAGATTATCTCTTAGTGAGTCACCATTATGAGTAAATTAGAGCATCAGTAAGGCTGGAGTTGAAAGAACTGAAATATGCTGGGGTCAATGGTCACCTCAGTAACAAGAGGAGCAAGATGATACAAGTCAAAGAGCAACAGAGAAAATGTGATATCCTCTCACCCCCTTGTCTCAGCCATAGAAGGCCTAGCTGCTTTCATAAGCCTTTGCTTTTTGAGAGTAGAACTTAGATCTCAATAGTAGCTGGGGGAAGGCTACCTGGGACCATGATGGATTTATTCCTCCTCTTACTTGACCCGTCCACCTGCTGCCCTCTGGAACTCTGGGGATTCAAGAAATACAACCTGAGCAGTTCTATTCTAGAAAGTCATGACGGACGGCTGTTGTGTTGATGACAGACACACTGACCAGGTCCACAAACACTTTACTAACTTAGTGGCAGTGCCAGGTTGCTCACATGATAGGAGTAGAGGCCTATCTCCCTCTCCACATGGGTAAGAGCTCCACATACTTCTTTTCAGCTGCTCTTACTCCTGACAGTACTCTCAGGAGGATTCATGAGTCCTGAGATTCCAAAAAACGTGATTGTGGCTTTGCCAGAGATTACCCTGAGGAATGGGGTGCTCTGCACCCACTATGGTCAGGATCAACTCAGCTGTTCATGAGCTGACCTCCTTCCTTAGCTTCGTCTCCATGTCCCAGGGGCAGTTGGCCTCTGCTCATAGCCAGGATTGGTGGATCATCAAACCTCAGCGCTCAAGGTGGAAACCCACAGACAAGGAAGCTCTTCTCCCAGACTGGGAGGCAGCTGGTGGGTAAATTCTAGTTCTCGTTCCCGTGTCCTTGGGAATTATCCTCATGGAGCTTTTCTTCTGAGGTCCCAAGAAGGGAGCATTAGTTATGGATGGTAAAAAGAAGACGGCAGCCTATCCTTTTACCTCCTGGTATTGGAAATAAGTCTCCTGTCCAGAAGAGAGAGGGACTAATTTTCTTGGAATTGAATCAGTGGGGAGTGTCAGGGGCCTTTTAAAGGAGTGAACACAACCCTTCTCCAAACATGCCCAAATGACTCACCTTCAGTTCCTATTTCTCAGTTAGATTCAGCCTTTCGTGAAGATGCTGCACTGCCAGTGGAGGTTTACCACAGGTGCCATGAATGTAGAATTGTTGGATGCCAGGTTGAAGGAGGGGAGGGCATTCCCAGATTTCAGGGAATCAGAATCATTTGAGTGTGTGTAAGAGAGGTTACAAAATACACATGAAGGCTGTCAAAAAATGGAAAAACCAAAGTATGTCTTCATTTGATATTTGTTAACATCAAAGGTGGCACACACAATTTATACTTTTGTGCTTGATTTCTCCCTTTGTCTTATCCCAAATCCAATCCAATGGCAACTTTTTTTCCTTCAACCTCTAAAATTTATTCCAAATCCTTCCAATTTTTCGATGTCCATTACTACTGCTGTGTATGATGTTAATATTATCTCTCACCTAGATGAGGTTAAAGGCTTCTTTGTTATTGCTACCTGAAGAAAAAACCCAATCCATGGCATGGATGCAGCCAGAGGTCATTATTCTTAGCAAACTAACACAGTAACAGAAAACTAAATACTACATGTTCTCACTTATTAGTGGGAGCTAGAGAGGAGAACACATGGACACACAGAGGGGAGCAACGCACACTGGGGCCTTTCAGAGGGTGGAGAGTGGGAGGAAGGAGAGGATCAGGAAAAATAATGAATGGGTACTGGGATTAGATGGGTGATGAAATAATCTGTACAAGAAACCCCCATGACAAAGTTTACCTAGGTAACAAACGTGCACTTCTAAGATAAAAGTTGAGAAAAATTTTCAAACCACACATCAAATGCAACTATTATGTGAAGTTACATGTATTTTGGCAAATGCATGGAGGCCCATATGTACCCTCCAAGTATCATAATGACCGGTTTCATCAACCTAAAATGCTCCCGTGCATCCCATTTGAGGTCAGTCACTGCACTTCTGCAAAGGCCCTGGCAACTACGTTCTGCTTTCAGTTCCTATAGTTTTAGCTTTCACCATGTCATAGGAAGAAGTGCAGAAAATACTGATTTAACAGTGCAGCTGTATCAGTTTTCATCACAACGAGCAAGGAATGAGAACTCCTGTTGTTCCATATCCTCTCTTACATTTGATATTTTTAGATTGTTGGATTTTAGCCATTGTAATAAGTGTGTATTGGAATCTTCTTTGGTTTTTGTTTGCATCTCCCTAATGACAAATGACATTACATACCTCTTTCCAATAAGCGTATACTGTTTGATACTGTGTCTGTTCAAATTATTTGTATGTTTTAAAAAAATAATAGGCTTCATTTTTAGAGCATTGCTAATCAAAAAATACAGAGAGAAAACTTCGTCAAAATTAGAGTTTCCCATATCTACATTACTCTCCCTGCCCTGCCTCACGCGCGCGCGCGCACACACACACACACACACACACACACACACACAGTGTCTCCTATTATTTACAATTTGTATTATTATAGCATGTTTGCTACAAGTGATGGATCTGTATTGATACCTATTTATTAACTCAAGTCCACAGTTTACATCAGGACTCACTCAACACTGCGGATGCTATAGGTTTTGATAAGTGTGAAATGGCCAGTATTCATCATTACAGTATCATACAGAATTGTTTCACCATCCTAAATCTCCTGTGTACTCCACCTATTGATCAATCCCCCATTCCTCAACTCCAACCCCTCAGCCCTTGGAAACCACTAATATTTTTAGTGTATTCATCTTACCTGTTCCAGAATATCGTATGATGGGTATCATATATTATGTCACATTTTTATATTTTCTCCTTTCACTTAGCAAAAGGCTTTCACGATTCCTTCAGGTCTGTCCCACTAACAATGATTGAAAGTTCCTGTTCCTCAATACATGTGTGAACATTTGTTGGTTCAGTGTTTTGGGTTTCAGCCATTCTTCTGGGTCTGTAGTGTTGTATCTTAGTTGTTTCAATTTGTGATTCTCTAATCATATATGACATTATATTATTCTGTTTTCACACGGCTATAAGGAAATGCCTGAGACTGAATAATTTATTTTAAAAAAGAGGTTGAGTTGACTCCCAGTTCCACACGGCTGGGGGAGGCTTTAGGAAACTTATGATCATGGCGGAAGGTGAAGGGGAAGCAAGTACCTTTTTCACAAGCTGGCAGGAGGAAGAAACAGGAAGGATGAACTTCAAAACATGTATAAAACCATCAGATCTCATGAGAACTCATTCACTACAAGGGGAAGAGCATGGGGGAAACTGCCCCCATGATCCAATCACCTGCCTTCCTTGACATGTGGGGATTAAAATTTGAGTTGAGATTTCAGTGGGGACGCAGAGCAAAACCATAAGAGAAATTGAATAGTTGTTTATGATTACTTAATTTTCTTATATATCCTTTGGTGGGGTAACTGCTTCGAATTTTTTGTCCATTTTAAATTGGGGTTTTGGTTTTCTTATGATTGGGTTTTGGCATTTTGTGCATATTTAAATATATATCTTTTATCAGATATGTGTGTCACAGAACATTTATCCCAGTCTCTGGCTTGTTTTTTCTCTTAGCAGTCTTTTAGAGTAGAAGTTGCTAATTTTAATGAAGTCCAATTTGTATCTCTTTTCTTAGATGTTGGCACTTTTGATGTCGCATCTGACAAAGTCACCACCAAACTCAAGGTCAACTGGGGTTTGCACCTATAAGTTTGACCAAAATTTTGGTGATGCATCTAAAAAAGTCATTACCAAACCCAAACTCACCTAGGATTTTCACCCCTAAGTTTGAATAAGGTTTAAAATTCTGATAAAATATGTTTGACAACTGAATCATTTCCACATAAACAAATGTGTAGGGAAATTAATTGGTGAAACCTTTGGGAGAAAAAATAACATTTTAAAAGGTATAAAATAATTCATACCCTGTTCGTTTCTACTCAACTTCCACATTGATATGTATTCCTTATAAGGAATTTTATGCATTTGTCCCAGAATTTATGCTCAAATATGTTGATTATATTTGTATTAATTTTAGCCACAAAGAAAAAGCAAATATGTGTTCATCAGGAGGAGGTTGGTTCAGTTTGTTATTGCACAGAAATAAATTGGCATTCTTGGGGGAAGTTGCCAAAGTAAGGCAGATCTCTATGTGCTGTCATGGAAAGATACTGGGTATATTTTAATAAGTGAGTATCATGGCATGTTAGGGTTGCAATAGCAAAGTACCATAACCTGGATGACAAAACAACAGAAATTCATTGTCTCACAGTTTTGGAATCTGGTAGCCCAAGAGCAAAGTGTACACAAGATTGATTCCTTATGAGGGCTGTGATTGCGGGATGTTTTCCAGGCTTCTCTCCATGCCTTGTACCTAGCTGTCTTCCCTCTGTGTCTACTCACATTGTCATCTCTCTACTCATATCTCTATGTACAAATATCCCCTTTTTATAGTGGCTTCCATTAAGGCCAGCATTAATAACCTCATTTTAACATGATTGTCTTTGAAATAATCCTATCTCAAAATCAATGCCACAATGTAGAATTTTGCGGAACAGGCAATTGAACCTATAATAGTGGCAAAGGTAAGTGGCAGATCTATATGCATATCATTATATCATTACACGTGTGTGTATATGTACATATATGTGTATATAATGTTTATGAAAGGCAGAAATCAAAAATCATATTTTAAAATTTACACAGCCACATCGTTACTTGTGGGAACTTCTGAGTAGGAGGCTGAGTTCTGGAGGAACTTTGTAAAGAAAACAATGCAATTTCTATATATTTTTAGAATTTTTGCAAGAAAAATATGTGCACTATTTACTTTTAAGTAAAATATTGAAGTAACCCTAAGAAAAGGAAGAGGAGCACTCCAGGAGTCACATTAAGTAACAGTAACCTGATGGAAGAGAAAAAAGTCCCTGAAAGTTAAATGGCTTAACACAAGTTTATTTTTGTGCAAATAAATTCTGATTTAAGTTGGCAGGGTGTTATGGGCTGAATTGTGTCCCTCTTTCCAAGTTCATATATCCAAGTCTCAACCTCCAGGACTGCAGGATGTCACTGTATTTGGAGACAGAGCCTTGAAGAGGCAACTAAGGTAAAATGAGCTCTTATGGTGAGGATCATATTCAATATGACTGGTGTCCTCATAAGAAGAGCAGATTAAGATACAGACACACAGACCAAGGAACAACCATGGCAGAATTCACTGAGAATTCTTGCCACCAGCAAACCACGTAGAGGCCAGGGAGGAAATCAAACTGGCTAATATCTTGATCTTAGATATTTAGCCTCCAGAAGTGTGAGAAAATACAATTCTATTGTTAAAGTCACCCAGTTTGTGGTATTCTGTGATGGTATCATAAGCTAATCCACAGCGGGTCCTGGCTTTCACCTAAGCCAGGAATCCAAGCTGCTTTCACCTTGTAGCTCCACATCGCAACAGATGTTAAGTGCTGAACAGAAACGGAAGCATGGGAATGATGCACTGGCTTCTGTCTAACTACAAATGAACCAGCCAGGAAGGCGAGCTAGACAAGACAGAGACAGGCACTTGTAGTCTCTTCCATGTGTTATTACGGTGCTCAATGAAAAGCAATTATTATAATTGATGACAGTAAGTCTCTTCATTGCTTGGGATTGTTTCTGGGAATGTCTGCATAGCCTTGAAATCTTCCAGCTTTTTCTTGCACCTACGAGGTGACTGGTGGTTTCAAATACAGGATTACATCCAGTTTTAAAACAATTCTGTAAGTCTTCACAGAGAGGATCAACTTTACTTCCTCAATATCACTTGGCACTGTCCTTTTAATAACCTATATAATTTCTTTAGTCTGAGAATTCTCTCATATATTTGGTGTATGATAAATAACCTGCCCTGTGAGCCTCTGCTACCCTCCATATGATGGAACATTCCTGAAGAGCTATACATGTGCCTGTGGCTCACTGCAAGTCAAGATTTTCCAGTGGAGCAGGTACACACACAAGAGACAGTGGAAGGATGTTTAACTATTGTTTATTTCTCATCAGAGCTGGCATGCCCCCCAAAGTACCCTTGTTACCTCCTAGGCAGTCTTCAAGATTTCATTATGGTTTTGTTTTATTAGAAATTCACCTTCTTGTAGATCATTTACAAAGGGATGTATATAGCCTTTCCTCATCTACAAAGTTTATGAAGGACAGATTGGTATTTGATCATCTACAAAAGCTTATTCATCTCTGTTTGTGTTCAGTGCCCTGTTTCAAATAATGCATCTCATTAAACTCATACTAACTACAAGTATCAAATATTAGGAAGATTTCAAATAGGCTGTATCTGACCTTAGGATTGCATCCCTAAAATCCATGTGTTATGTGGCAAATCAGATTTTACTCTGCAGCGTATGTGGAAATACGTTAGCAGTGTGTTGAAGATACCCAGCCTAGATATGGAAATGCCACTATCCAAAATGAATATTCACATTGAAGGGCCATTATCACAGAGGAGCCAGGGGGAGGGATGAATCAGTCAGGGAACTTCTCCAGGGACACACAGTGCTCTATGTCAGGGGATGGGCAGATGTCTCTGGGCTCTTGCACTGAGGGCTGGGCACAGCCTTCAGGGTGGGAGACATAGTGAGAAGTTAGCAGGCCATGTTCCAGAGTTGCACAAGAGAGCACCCAGGGGAGATCAAATGGAGGGTGCTGTAATGTGGGAAAGGCCTGGGGCTGGACAAAAGTACTGGCACCCAGACAGTCAGATCTCAAGAAACCTAGGGCTCATAACAAAAGAATTTCAGTAAAGAAAGCCTAAAACCATTCCTGAATTGTATTGATTCTCATTGTCACCTTTCTTCTCTAGGCCTATCTAAATATTTGTCACAGGTTTCCTTTTTATGTTATCTGAATGTTGTGGGAAGTCAGGGACCCCGAATGGAGGGACCAGCTGGAGCCGCGGCAAAGGAACATAAATTGTGAAGATTTCATGGGCGTTTATCACTTCCCTAATAATACTCTTAAAATTTCTTACACCTGTCTTACTTTAATCTATTAATCCTGTTATCTTCATAAGCTGAGGATGTACGTCACCTCAGGGCCACTGTTATGATTGCATTAACTGTACAAATTGATAGTAAAACATGTGTTTGAACAATATGAAATCAGTGCACCTTGGAAAAGAACAGAATAATAGCAATTTTAGGGAACAAGGGAAGACAACCATGAGGTCTGACTGCCTGTGGGGTCGGGAAAAAAGAGCCATATTTTTCTTCTTGCTGAGAGCCTATAAATGGATGTGCAATTAAGAGAGATATCGCTAAAATGCACGTAGGAGAGATATCACTAAATTCTTTTCCTAGCAAGGAATATTGATATTTAATACTCTGGGAAAGAACTGCATTCCTTGGGGGAGGTCTATAAATGGCTGCTCTGGGAGTGTCTGTCCTATGCGTTTGGAATAAGGACTGAGATACGCCCTGGTCTCCTGCAATACCCTCAGGCTTACTAGGGTGGGGAAAAAAACCTCACCCTGGTTAAATTTGAGGTCAGACCAGTTCTCTGCTCTGGAACCCTGCTTTCTGTTGAGATGTTTATCAAGACAATACGTGCACAGCTGAACATAGACCCTTATCAGGAGTTCCTAATTTTGTCCTTGCCCTGTTTCCTCAGAAGCATTTGACCCTTGTTCACCTTTTTGCCCTTTGAAGCATGTGATCTTTGTGACCTACTCCCTGTTCATACACCCCCTCCCCTTTTGAAATCCCTAATAAAAACTTGCTAGTTTTGTGGCTCAGGTGGGCATCATGGACCTACCAATATGTGATGTCACCCCTGGTGGCCCAGATGTAAAATTCCTCTCTTTGTATTCTTCCTCTTTATTTCTCAGACCGGCCGACACTTAGGGAAAATAGAAAGAGCCTACATTGAAATATTGGGGGCGGGTTTGCCTGATATCTGAGAGACATTAGGAAGTGTGAAGAGAAGTGACATAACAGGAAGAAGACTATGCTCAGGCTGAGAGGAGTGGGGACAGTGTGGGTCTTGATGAATTCAGAACTCAAGTCCCAGCCCAGTCACTTTCTAATCATGTGATGATCATGTGATCGTGGGGTATCTGTCATGAGCTATAAACCTCAGCTTTTTTGTCTGTAAAATGGTTTGGAAATCCCTGTTCTGTAGAATTGCTGGAATGTATACACTGTGGGCAAAACACCTGGCAGAGAGCTTGGTATACCTTGGAATTTTAATAAAGGGCAGTTGATTACAACCCCAAAGTCTACCACTGTCTTTTGAGAAAAATTCAGCTCTTGTTTTTGTTATGCAAAACGACTCACAGAACATCTAGCTGAATATGTCATAGAATATGAACTGAACTAAAAGTTTGGCTTCATAAGAATAACTCAGGACATTTTCTTTCTAAAAGGATATATTGTATCATTCAAGTAAGGAGAGGCTTTCACAGCTGAATGCAACTCAATGACTATAGATTTTGAGTTAAGGACGAACTCCTTTTCGCCTTCCCCACTGATCATACATCCAAACCGCTCGTTTTATTTAAGCTACACTAAAAATCTACACATTGCTTAGACTTGTCCACATTACTTTCAAAATAACCCAAATAAAACTACTGTCAATGGAATGGGCTTGGGCTCTCCCAGGCCTGGCAAATGAGTGTCAGCCTGGAGGCTTCTGAGCACCACATCAAGGAATTCTAACCACATTTCTCAGGAAACCCTTGCAGATGATGGGGATCAATCACCTAGTCCTTGCACTGTGTTCAAGCTCCCCAGTGACAGAGCCACAGGACACCTTCCATGACCTCCCCATGTGGAGACTCCTCTCTGCTTCTTCCTCCACCCAGAGCCAACTGCTCAAGTAGTTTTCCATTCCAGGCTTTTCTCTCACCTTCTGAGAGTCTGGGCCCTGCCAGCACCCAGCTTCATAACAATGAGCAACCAAAGAAGCACCTGCAGTTTCCCAAAGCCCAAAACTGCCTTAACTCAGGGCCTTTTTACTCAAAGCCTCCATCTGGAGTCTCACCTCCCCACTTGTTTTGAAACTTATTCTTTAGATTGTAGAGAAAATCTTACCACATTCCTGATATGGCGTCTGTAGCTACACTCTACCGTTTTAAAGGTAGGGATAAGTCTTGCTTTTAATAGTAACTTCACTACTAACAGTAATTTCTATGAGCAAATGCTGATATAATGGTCATCAAATAAATGAGTCACTGACACTTTTATTTGTTACATTTTACTTTCGGCTACTTTCTTACATAAGTCAAGCAAACCAGGTATGTATCTTTAGTTTCAAGAACAACAAACTAAAGGGCCTGAGGAAATGCAAATATTAACAATCCTTTACTTTGTTCCACTATTTAAGTGCAGAGTTCCTTCACAGTTTCAAGAAAATTCCTACAGCAATACCACATTCACCTGTGACACATCACAAAATGAGGCCGAAGGTTTTCCCAATGTGGTGTGTTTGTGTGTGTTTTTGTTTTTACAAAATATCAAACTGTTACTCTTAAACCAGATAAACAGCAATACACGTGTGACTAATATTCGTAAACTAAGATTCTGAAGCTATTTAAACCTGTCATTAATAGGAAAAGCATTTGAAAAATACCCAAAAGGAAAACAGGTAAATCCCTTAACCGCCCATATGGAACAGAAGTGCAAACAGCACTGTGTTCTCACCAGCCTCACCCGAGCCCTCCACCACGTAGAAACTCAACCGCCTCTTCAAACTCAGAGGGAATAATCTACCCCAGACTTCACTCAGAAGAGAAGCTGGGGGACACGACACTGGAGCTTGCACTGTCTGTGGCAGTGGAGTCATCTGTGGTGTCAATTATGGCCTGGGCTCTCTCTTCCACATCTTTCAAAGCCTCCTTGTACGAGGGTGGAAAGGAAATAGGGACGGTATTGTTGAGCATGGCCAAAAACTCCACTACTTTCCTCTTACTGATTTCTGAATGAGCTCTTGGACCCCACAGGAATTCGTAACGTGGAGGAGCAGTGTTGGGCACCTCCCGGTACTCTAGGTAATGTTCCTGCACCCAAACTTTAGTGAGGAGCTCTCTGGGCTCCCCAAAGATAAAGTGCTCCCTCCCAGCACGCACCCCTATTCCACTCAGCACATCCCAGATGACCTCCTCAGAGGCACAGGTGCCCTTCATGAAGATGATACTCAGAACAAGAAACAAGAGGTGGTTCTGGGGCACGCCCTGCTCATCACTCACACTGCCCTCACAGCTGAGCTCTAATGTGTTTACAAAGACGTAGGAGTCCTCAGGGTCCACTTCTCTCAGGGAAATGCCAAAAAGAATCTCTATGAACTCACGGGCTTTCCTGAAGATCATAGGAAAGTAGCCCGTGTACCTGTTGATGACATTTGTCACCATCTCTGCCTTTGTGACAGGCTGCTTCGCTTGATATTTGAGGAGAAGAAACCGCACCAACTCGTCCACCTTTTCATCCAGTGTATAAGTGAACAAGGGCTCGCTCTCTATCAAGGACTCACTGTCTGTCAAGGACTCGCTCTCTAGCAAGGTGTCTGAGGTGCTTGTATCTTCATCTACTGGGCTGCTGGACTCTTCACTGACTGGGCTTAAGGAAGTGGAGGAGGAGAAGGAGCTCACAGCACTCTGGAGAGGAGACTGGGCAGGCCCCTCAGGAGGACTCTGAGGACTCTCAGGGGAACTCTGGGAAAGACTCAATGAAGTGGAGGAGGAAGAGCTGACACGACTCTGGAGAGGACGCTGCGCAGGCCCCTCAGGACTCTCAGGAGAACTCTGGGAAAGACTCAGTGAAGTGGATGAGAAGGAGCTGACAGGTCTCTGGAGTGGAGACTGGGCAGGCCCTTCAGGCGGACTCTGAGGACTCCCATGAGGACTCTGCAGAAGACTCGCTAAAGTGTAGGAGAAGGAGCTGAGAGGTTTCTGGAGAGGAGACTGAGCAGGCCCCTCAGGGGGTCTCTGAGGTCTCTCAGGGAAACTCTGGAGAAGACTCAGTGAAGTGGAGGAGGAGCAGATAATCACAGGACTCTGGAGAGAAGACTGGGAGTCCTCCCCCTGAGGAGGACTGTGAGGAAAGCGGAGAGGAGACAAGGAGACCTCCCACTCAGGAGGACTCTGAGGAGTCTGGAGAGGAGACTGGGAATCCTCCCCGTCAGGAGGACATGGAGGAATCTGGAGAGGAGACAGGGAGGCCTCCCTCACAGGAGGACTATGAGGAAACTGGAGAGAGGACAGGGAGTCCTCCCCCTCAGGAGGACTCTGAGGACTGTAGAGAGGAGACAAGGAATCCTCTCCCTCAGGAGGACTCTGAGGTCTCTGGAGAGGAGACTGGGAGTCCATCCCCTCAGGAGGGCTCTGAGGACTATAGAGAGGAGACTGGGCAGGCCTCTCAGGAGGGCTCTGAGGACTCTCAGGGAAACTCTGGGGAAGACTCAGTGAAGTAGAGGAGCAGCAGATGCTTATAGGACTCTGGAGAGAAGACTGGGAGTCCTCCCCCTGAGGAGGACTATGAGGAAAGTGAAGCGGAGACAGGGAGTCCTCCCACTCAGGAGGACTCTGAGGAATCTGGAGCGGAGAAAGGGTGTTCTCCCCCTCAGGAGAAATCTGGAGAGGAGACTGGAAGTCCTCCCCGTCAGGAGCACTCTGAGGGCTATGGGGAGGAGACGGGGAGTTGTCTGCCTCAGCAGGACTCTGAGGTATCTCGAGATGAGACTGGGGAAAACCCTCAAAAGTACTTTGAGAACTCTCAGGGGAACTTTGGAGAAGACTCAGTAAAGGGGAGGAGGAGGAGGAGCTCACAGCAATCTGGAGAGGAGACTGGGGAAAACCCTCAAAAGTACTTTGAGAACTCTCAGGGGAACTCTGGAAAAGCCTCAATAAAGTGGATGAGAAGGAGGAGCTCACAGGAATCTGGAGAGGAGACTGGGGAAAACCCTCAAAAGAACTCTGAGAACTCTCAGGCGAACTCTGGAAAATATGCAATAAATTGGAGGGGAAGGAGGAGCTCACAGGAATCTGGGGAGGAGACTGGGGAAAACCCTCAAAAGTACTTTGAGAACTCTCAGGGGACCTCTGGAAAACACGCAATAAAGTAGATGAGAAGGAGGAGCTCGCAGTAAACTGGGGAGGAGACTGGGGAAAACCCTCAAAAGGACTTTGAGTACTCTCAGGGGAACTCTGGAAAAGCCTCAATAAAGTGGAGGGGAAGGAGGAGGTCACAGGAATCTGGGGAGGAGACTGGGGAAAACCCTCAAAAGTACTTTGAGAACTCTCAGGGGAACTCTGGAAAACACGCAATAAAGTAGATGAGAAGGAGGAGCTCGCAGTAAACTGGGGAGGAGACTGGGGAAAACCCTCAAAAGGACTTTGAGTACTCTCAGGGGAACTCTGGAAAAGCCTCAGTAAAGTGGAGGGGAAGGAGGAGGTCACAGGAATCTGGGGAGGAGACTGGGGAAAACCCTCAAAAGGACTTTGAGTACTCTCAGGGGAACTCTGGAAAACACTCAATAAAGTGGAGGGGAAGAGGGAACTCGCAGGATTCTGGAGAGGAGACTGGACGTCCTCACCCTCAGGAGGGCTCTGAGAAATCTGGAGAGGAGACAGGGATTCCTCGCCCTCAGGAGGACTCTGAGGATTCTGGAGAGGAGACTGGGAGTCTTTCCCCTCAGGAGGACTCTGAGGAATCTGGAGAGGAGACTGGGAGTCTTTCCCCTCAGGAGGACTCTGGAGAAGACTTGGGGAGTCCTCCCCCTCAGGACGACTCTGACGACTCTCTGCGGAACTCTGGAGAAGACTCGGCATCCCAGCAGCAGGCATCTGCTTGTCCCCTGGAGAACGCAGAATCAGAGAAGAGGATGAGCATGAGAAGGAAGAAGAGGAAGAGGAGGAAGAGGAGGGGAATCAAAAGTGGATCCCACAGGACTGAGGGAGAGAGGGACAGTGCCAGTGGCCTCAGCTGAGAAACTCACCCATGATGGCTCTGACAAAGGCCGGCTTACAGCTCTTCTTCCCTTACGGTGGTGCTCTAGGGCCTCACAGGTCGCCTGTCTTTCTAGGAGGTTTGTCTCCTGGGAACCTGTAGGAGAATGTGAGAAAGCACCTCAAGGCACAGCTGGCAGGCAGAGTCTGAGGCACCAGGAATGACAGTGGGTGGCTACGGGCTGGGTGCTGCCAGGTCTGACCTGTTTCTGGGGGTAGGGCCCTTGGTACAGAGTCAGGCTGTGCACTCACCTTGACTCCTGGCAGTGCCTGGGCCTCCTCTGCTGTGGTGCTTTTAGGATGTATGTGTCCCTCACACCCAGGTCTTCAACTCCTGGTTCCTGGAGCACCTGAAAGAAGAAGTGAGGGAGACCCTCCAGCTATGACGTCAGCTGGGACTGGCCAGACTCCCAGAGTCCCACAGTTCTGAGGTTCATGGCCCCCTCAGCATTCAATTAGCATTGTCACATGTTCTGAGACAGGGCCAGGCCCCCACCAGTCTGCTGGCCTGAGGCAAAACCTCAGGGCAAACTCCACAGCGCTGAGAGCAGTGGGAGGTAATGACGTGGCAGCCACCTCCCAGCACTCTACCACGGGGGTGATCCGGGTGGCCTCACGTCTGTTCTGATGCACATGTTGTGTCCGGAATTGGTGGGTTCTTGGTCTCAATGACTTCAAAAATGAAGCCGCGGACCCTCGTGGTGTTACAGTTCTTAAAGATGGTGTGTCTGGAGTTTGTTCCTTTAGACATTCAGATGTGTCTGGAGCTTCTTCTGTCTGGTGGGTTTGTGGTCTCGCTGACAGGAGTGAAGCTACAGACCTTCAGGTTGAGTATTACAGCTCTTGAAGGTGGCACATCTGGAGTTGTTCGTTCTTCCAGTGGGTTTGTGGTCTCAGCTGGCTTCAGGAGTCAAGCTGCAGACCTTCGTGGTGAGTGTTACAGCTCTTAAAGGCGGCGTGGACCCAAAGATTGAGCAGCAGCAAGATTTATTGTAAAGAGCAAAAGAATAAAGCTACCACAGTGTGGAAGGGGACCGAGCAGGTTGCCACTGCTGGCTTGGGCAGCCTGCTTTTCTTCCCTTATCTGACCCCACCCATATCCTGCTGATTGGTCCATTTTACAGAGAGGGTTTGGTCTATTTTACAGAGAGCTGATTGGTCCGTTTTGACAGAGTGCTGATTTCTGTGTTTACAATCCTTGAGCTCCAGACAGAGTGCTAGACAGAAAAGTTCTCCAAGTGCCCACTAAGTTAGCTAGATGCAGAGTATCAATTGGTGTATTTACAAACCTTGAGTTAGGCACAGAGTAATGACTGATGTATTTAGAAACCCTGAGCTAGACACAGAGTGCTGATTGGTGTATTTACAATCCCTTAGCTAGACATAAAGGTTCTCCAAGTCCCCACTAGACTCAGGAGCCCAGCTGGCTTCACCTAGTGGATCCTGCATGGGGGCTGCAGGTGGAGCTGCCCGCCAGTCCCGAGCGGCGCCTGCAATCCTCAGCCCTTGGGCAGTCAATGGGACCAGGCACCATGGAGCAGGGGGCAGCGCCTGTTGGGGATGCTCAGGCCACGGGGGAGCCCACCCCGGAAGGGGGGCTCCAACATGGTGGGATGCAGGTCCCGAGCCCTGCCCTGCGGGGAGGCAGCTGAGGCCTGGGGAGAACTCGAGCGCAGTGCTGGCCCACCAGCACCCTCTGCAGCTGCTGGCCCGGGTGCTAAGCCCCTCACTGCCCTTGGTTGGAGGCGCCAGCTGACCGCTCCATGTGTGGGTCCCACCGAGCCCGCCCGAGCCAGAACTCGTGCTGGACCGCGAAGGCGGCGGCGTGCAGCCGGGGTTCCCACTCGCGGCTCTCCCTCCACACCTCCCTGCAAGCAGAGGGATGCTGCTCTGGCCTCTGCCAGCCCTACAGAGCAGCAGGCTGAAGGGCTCCTCAAGCTCCGCCAGCGTGGACGCCGAGGTCGAGGCCGAGGAGTCACTGAGAGTGAGGGCTGATAGCACGCTGTCACCTCTCAATGTGACCCCTCAGTCCTCACTCTTGTCCCCAGCAGGGTCTGGGAGTCTTCCCTCTGCCGGCTGGAGGCAGCTCCCCATGCTGACTTGCCAGGGGACCCCCAGAACAAGGCCTCCCCTTCCCCGTCCCCTACACCCCTCACCCAGCAACGAGAGGGCGGGCTCAGCCTGAGCCGACTGGGGAGCTCTAGGAGGGCTGATTTGAGGAGCAGGGTGGGAATCTCCGGGAATCCGTCCTCTGAGGTGGGGGTTCCCCGGTCCTCCTCAATGTCTTCCTATTTATTCCCTAGCGGGCCGGCATCTCCTCCCTTCCTCTGTCGTGAGGACCCGTCCCTCAGCCCTCGGCTACCATCTTCCTTTCCACGAACTACAAGTCCCACGGCAGGGGTACAGCAAGCCGGGCGGGCTTCTCTCTGTGGTGGGGGGGGTCCCTCAGTTCTCCCTCGGGGCCCTCACCTTGAAAACTGGATAGGTTTAAGGCTCTTCCCTCTGCTGACCTGAGACGAGCCTCGTCACAAAATACCTCAGGTTCTTCAGCCTCCCAAGATGGACGCCGGAAAGCACATCCGGGAACCCTGCCGGGGATGATCAGGACTGACAGCAGGGCTAGCGTGGGGCGGGGCCTCCTCTCAGAGGAGCAACCACCCCCCACTTGTCAGCCTCCTTTCCATCCCTTCCTTCCCACCTCCAGGATGTGCTCCTGCCCTTCCTGCTCACTCCCTAAGCCTTGCCGGACTCTTCCCTCCCACCTCCCCAGTCCTTGACACTCACACCCCACCTCTTCCTAGGGCTAACAGCAGGGAGTGGCAGGGTGCAGCCTGCGCCTCCCCTCCATGTTGGGAGGTCGCTGTCCTTCGACAGAGTTCTCTTCTTGTTGAGTGGCCAGCCCTGGTGCAACTCCCTCTGCTTAACCGAAGCTGCCCCCATCAGAGATAATCTCCCCTCTAGCTGACTCCCAAAGTGGAAGTCAGAAAGTTGTAAATCTGGGGACCCTGATGGGCTCCTCCAGAGCTGGCAGCAGGCACAGGGACAGGACAGAGGGCACTACCGGTCATGGATGTTCCCTTCCTGCCCTCCTGAGAGGCTGTGCCTGGACTCCTGAAATGGCCTGGACTCCCTGCCTCTGTGCATCTGAGTCTTTCACCTCCGAATAAGCCCCTCCCATCCCTGAGACCTGCAAGGTGCAAGAGAGGTCGAATCACATCCCTCCACAGGGGGGTATGGGTTCCCAGGCCCCAGGCAGGACTCCACTGCCCTCCGTCTGAAATAGCGTGGGAAGGACCCTCTGTCTTCCTCTATTCCTGACACAGCCTCCACTCCCTCCCTCTTGTCTCCAGAGACTGTTTTTCAGATATAGGTTCCCATTTCCATGAACTCCCCCAAGAGGGACTGGAGCACCCTAGCATCTCTCCCTAATGGCCCTGCCCAAGGCCTCCTAGGAGTGAAAATGGGCTGGTTTTGGGGGGTCCTCCTGTGTCCGTAGTGGGGTAGCTCACCAGTCCGTCCTCTGTATCAGCCTGGGGATGCCAGGAAGGCCCCTGTCATGATCTTCCGCTCTCATGATCTGAACTGAGACTCACCAGAGCACAGCCTTGTCCTCTTTCTCCCCCCTAAGATGTCAGGGGACACCCCTGTGGGTCACCATGCCTCTGGGCCTCCCGGGGATGACAACGGGGGGGAGCTGGTTTCTGTGGATCCTCCTCTTTGTGGGCAAGAAGTCTCTGCAGTTTTCCCTCAGAGGCCTCATGTGACTACTGGCTGCTCCTGGGTCTTCTGTCCTTCCCAAGATGACAGCATGACCCAGGGAAAAAATTAATGTGACTTTACCCTGAAGGAAACTGGAAAACTCTACCTCACCATGGTGATTAAATTAACATCATCAATGACAAATTGTGTTGGTAGTATGTGCCTTCGGTACGATATAATAAGAATGGCACTTCACTTCTCTGTTCATCTTCCAAGAAAATATAACCTACATCAAATCATAAAAAAAAATCAGATAATTCCCAGTCAAAGGCTGTTTTCCGAAATACCTGACAATACATCTCCAAACTGTCAATGTTTTCAAAAGCAAGAGAAGTCTCAGTGAAGTGGCACAACCAAAGGGCATTGAAAGAGACATGATGAATAAATGTAATGGAGTATCCTCAGGGGATCCTGGGACAGAAAATAGTTTTTCGTGACAAGGAGATAAATGTGAATAAAGTATGTTTGTTAATAAACAAAGGATGTTTGCATATCAATATTGGTTCATTACTTTTAGGAAACCTTACCAAGGTAAAATGTTAATAACAGGGGGAATAGATTATGGGACATAAAAGAATGTTCTTGAGCATTGTCACAATTTTCTTTTAAATCTAAAATTATTCTAAAATAAAGTTTATGAAATATGAAAAAGTGCTACCAAACTAGATAAAAGATATATATGCAAAACCTATAGCAGATATGCCTTTTAAATATTTTAAATATTGAAAGTAGAAGTTTGAACTTGGGACTTAACCTAAAGTTTCTGCTACAAGTATTTCTACTACTCTTTATACTAGAGGTAGTGGTAAATGTTGTAAAGCAAAGAGGAATAAATGAAAGGAATGAAGATTGGCCAGTTGGAAACCAAACTTTTGTGATTAATGGGTGACTCTACTGAGCATGAAATAATCCAAAATAACTAAAAATAATTTACTCAATTTATAATAGTATATCAGTTTTCTAGTATAAGGTCAGTATTCAAACAAATATCCACTTTGTTTTCTGTCAGGGAAAGAGTAGGAAAATAAAAGTAAAGAATATATAATTTTTAAACTCTCATAGTAAAATATCAAGTATCTAAGAATAATGCTTAACCAAAAATAATAACTTTACAGATGAAAATATTAAAATGTTGAGACATATTAATGAAGACTCACATAAATATAAAATAAAAAAATTCATAGGCATTAAGATTCAATATTTTAAATGTTTTAGTTCTTCCAATAAATAGAGGAAAATATAGAATAATTGAAATCTCAAGTCAACACAAGCAAATGGCTTTGGACACGTGTGAGTCACCTGATTCTAAATATAAAGATATGCAAGTGGTCAAGCATAGTCAATACACTGTTGAAAAACAGGAATTAGTCTACCCGATAGTAAAAATTACAAAGACGCTAATGTGATGAAGAGTTTGAGATTTAGGTGCAGGGGTTGGTCAATAGACCAATGAAACTGAATGGACAGTCCTGAAAAACAAAAGCAGAAAGCTGTGCACGTTCTTAACTGATTAAAAAACAAAATTACAGCTTCAGAGCATGGAGCAGTCTTGTTGCAGTAGATGTCAGTGGAACAACTGAGTATGCATATAAAAACCCTAATTTAAGTGGCATCCTTCTTCACACCAAACACAAAACTGTTGCTAGGAGATTCAAAGCCTACTTTAAAAATCCTGTACTACAAAAAACAAACAAACAAACAAACAAAAACTTAAAATATACACGGACATATATAGAATAATAAATAAGTCTTTGTTTAGATTTTTTTTTTTTTTTTTTTTTGGAGTCAGCGGTAAAAATATATTAGAGCATCAGTTAGGATAGAGGTGAAAGGATTGAAAGAGGCTGGGGACATTGATCCTGTCAGTAACAGAAGGAAGCAAGATAATATGAGTCAAACGGGAAGGGAGGAAATGGCAGCTCCTTCCACCCCCTTGTCTCAACCTATAGAAGGTCTGGCTACTTTCAAGAGCCTTTTGCTTTCTCAGAGTAGGACTTAGAACTCAACAGTGGTTGGAGGAAAGATACCTGGAACAATGATGGATTTATTCCCCTTCCTATTAGACCAGTCCTTCTGCTGGCCTCTGGAACTCTGGGGATCCAAGAAATGTAACACAAGCAGTTCTATTCCAGAAAGTCATGAACAGGGGATGTTGTGTTGATGACAGAAACCTGACAAGGTCCACAAACAGTTTATCGCCTTAGAGCCAGTGCCAGCTTGCCCAAATGTGATTGGAGTAGTGGCCTAAGACCCTCTCCATATGGATTGGAGGTCCACATGAAAGGAATTCCAGCTGCTCTTACTCCTGACAGGACCCTCAGAAGGATTCAGGAGCCCTGAGATTCCAAAAGAGGTTGACATGTGATTTTGCCAGATAATTCACTGAGGGTTGGGGTTCTGTCCACCCACTACAGCCAGCATCAACTGAGTCGTTCATGAGCTGACTTCCCTCTTCAGCTCTGGCTCAGTGTCCCAGGGGCAGTGGGCCTCTGCTCATAGCCAGGATTGGTGGATCAAACCTCAGCGCTCAAGGTGGAAACCCACAGACAAAGAAGCTCTTCTCCCAGCCTGGGAGGGAACTGGTGGGTAAATTGCAGCTCTGGCCCCCATGTCCTTGGGAATTATCCTCATGGAGCTTTTCTTCTGAGGTCCCAAGAAGGGAGCACTTCTTATGGAAGGTGAAAAGAAAATGGCAGCCCATCCTTTTACCTCCTGGTATTGGGAGGAATTCTTCTGTCCAGAAGAGAGAGGGACTGATGATCTTGGGATTGAATCAGTGGGACAGTGTCAGGGAGCTTTTTAAAGGAGTGAACACAACCCTTCTCCAAACATACCCCAAATGACTCACCTTCAGTTCCTTTTCCTCACTTTAGTTTCAGCCTTCAGGGAACATGCTGCCTCTGCCAGTGAAGGTTTACCATAGTTGCCATGAATGTAGATTTGTTGATCACGGGGTTGGGGGAGTGGAGGGCATTCCCATCGTTTGAGGAAGAAGTAACATTTACCTGTGTATCAGAGAGGTTATAAAACACACATGAATTCTAACAATAAACCATAAGAACCAAATCATGGCTCAATTTCATTTTTGTTAATAGGAAAGGTAGCAAGGTTTTGTGTGTGTGTGTGTGTGCTGGATGCCTCCATTTCTTTATCTTAACCCCCATCCAATGCAACAGCATCTTCTGTTCCCTCAACTACTAAAGTTCATTCCAAATCCATCTACTTAAGTCAATCTCCGTTACTAGGGCTTTGGGTGAAACTAACATCATCTCTCCCCTAGACTATGGCAACACTTGCCTTATGGTTGTTTCCTTTCTTTTTTTTTCTTTATCCCTGTAAAATCCATTGTCTCTTCAGCAGCCCATTGTTTTTTTTTTACAAATTCCAAGCCATAGTTAATTTTCTAAGATTACACACATCGAATTTAACTATTATGTAAAGTTATATGCATCGTAACAAATGCATAGAATCCTGTATCTACCACCCAAGTATCATACTGACCAGTTCCATCAGCTTACAATTCCCCCATGAAGTCAATCTCTACACTTCTCCCAAGAACCTAGAAGCTATGTTCTATTTTTATTAATAGTTCCTAGAGATGTAACTTTTCCAGAATGTCATATGAATAGGTTCATAAGATATTCACTTCTAAAGGAGTGGGGTAACATTTTTCATTTTAAGCAGCAAGGAATGAGAATCCCTGTTGCTCCATAACCTCTATCACATTTGGTATTTTAAGATTTTTGGATTAGAGTAATTCTAGTAAGTGTGCAGTATAATATTTTCTGGTTTTCCTTTGCATTGCCCTAATGGCAAATGAATTTGATCATCTTTTCACATGCCTCTTAGCAATTGGTATATTCTCTTTTGTGAAGTGTCTGTTCAAATCACTGGCTTTCTTGTTGTTGTTGTTGTTGTTGACACAGAGTCTCCCTCTGTGGCCCAGGCTGGAGCGCAGTGGCTCCATCTCTGCTCATGGCAAGCTCTGCCTCCGGGTTCATGCCATTCTCCTACCTCAGCCTCTGGAGTAGCTGGGACTACAGGCAATACAGGCGACCGCCACCAAGCCTGGCTAATTTTTTTTTTTTTTTTGTATTTTTAGTAGAGACGGGGTTTCACCATGTTAGTCAGGATGGTCTGGATCTCCCGATCTCGTGATCTGCCCGCCTTGGCCTCCCAGAGTCTTGGGATTACAGGCGTGAGCCACCGCACCAAGCAGAATATTGCTGATCAGAAAATTCAGAGAGCAAACTTCATAAGAAATACAGAGTTCCCACATATGTCCACTCCCCGCCCCCCGTGTATGCGTGTGGACACACACACACACACACACACATACACAGCAACTCACATTATTTACATTTTGTAACAATGTTGCACATTTGCTACAGTTGCATACACACACAGCAACTCCTATTATTTACATTTTGTAATAATGTTTCATATTTGCTCGGATCGATTGACCTGTATTGCTACATCATTAAGTAAAGTCCACAGTTTACATCGAGTCAGTTTTAGTGTTGCACGTGATGTTGGTTTTGGCAAACGTATAATGATAAGTATTCACCCTTACCGTAACATACAGAATTGTTTCCTCATCCCAAATCTCCTGTGTGCTTCACCTATTCATCTATCTCCCTCCAACTTCTACTGCCTCTGAGGCCCCAGAAACTACAGAACTTTTCCTTGTATCCACAGTTACCTGTTCCAGAATATGGTTGGAATCATCAATTATGCACCATTTTTATATTTTCTCTTTTCACTTAGCAATATGCTTTCAGGATTTCTCTATGTCTATACCACTCCACTAACAATGACGGAAAGTTCCTGTTGCTCCACATACTTGTCAGAATTTGTTGTTTCAGTCCAATGGATTTCAGCCATTCTCATGAGTATCTAGTGCTATCCCCTGGTTGTTCTAATTTACAATTTCTTTTTTTTCTTCTTTTTCTTTCTTTCTTTCTTTCTTTCTTTCTTTCTTTCTTTCTTTCTTTTTTTTTTTTTGTTTTGGACACTGTGTCTCACTCTGTTGCCCAGGCTGGACTGCAGTGGTGCGATCTCAGCTCACTGCAACCTCCTCCTCCTGGGTTCAAGCGATTCTCCTGCCTCAGCCTCCTGAGTAGCTGGAACCACAGGCATGTACCACCACGCCTGGCTAATTTTTTGTATTTTTAATAGAGACGGGGTTTCATCGTGTTAGCCGGATGGTCTTGATGTCCTGACCTTGTGATCTGCCTGCCCGAGCCTCCCAAAGTTCTGGGATTACAGGCACAAGCTACCGCACCCAGCCTTAATTTGCAATTTCTTAATGACATATAATGTTAAAAATCTTCTCATATATTTATTTGTCATTCGTATATATTCTCTGGTGAGGTGCCTATTCAGATTTTTTTTTTTTTTGGCCCATTTTAAACCAGACTTTTTGTTTTCTTACAGTTGGATCTTAAGAGTTTAGTGTATATTTTAATGTACGTCTTTTGTCAGATACTGGTTTCACAAATCTTTTATCCCTGTCTTTGGCTTGTTTTTCATTCTCTTTGCAATGTGTTTGGCAGAATAGAATTTCTTAATTTTAATGAAACTCAACTTATCTCTTTTTTCATAGATGGTTGGTACTTTTGGTGTTACATCTAAAATAGTTGGGTGACCAAACCCGAGGTCACCTAAAGATCACACTCATACGTTTGACCAAAATTCAAAAGATTGCTAAAGTATGTGTGTGAAAATATAAGGTATTCATATACATTTATTTTGGAGAAAATTAATTGCTGAAACATTTTGGGAAATAAGTCAGCAACATGTTAAAAAATAGAAAATATTCATGCTCTGTTTATTTTGACTCAGTTTCCACATTCATATGACTTTCGTACAAGAAATGACATGAATTTGCCCAAGAATTTATGTTCAAAGTTGTTGATTGTAGTTCTATTAATTACAGCCACAAAGGAGAAATGAATATATGTTCATCAGGAGAAGATTCATTCAATTTGTTATTTCACAGAAATCAATTAGAATTCTAGGGAGTTATTACAAAAGTAACAGAAATCTATATGTGTTTTCATGGAAAGTTTCTGCATCCATTGTGATAAACAAGTATTTTGGTTTGTTAGGACGCCATAGCACACTACCACAAGCTGGGTGATAGAAACAGAGATTTCCTGTCTCACCATTTTGGATTCTGGCAGTCCAAGAGCAAGGTGTTTGCAGGGTTGGTTCCTTTTGGGACTATGAAGGAAGGGTGTTTTCCAGGCCTCTTTCCATGCCTTGTAGATAGATGGATGTCTTCACCCTGTGTCTGTTCACGTTATCATGTCTCTCTACGTATCTCTGTGTCCAAATTTCCCCTTTAATAAGCACTTCAGTGATATCAGATTAAGACCTTTATTAATAACCTTTTGTTAAATTGATTGCCCCTAAAATGATCCTGTTTCCAAATAATGCCACATTTTGAGGTCAACGTAGGATATTGGGGAGGAGGCAGATAAACTTAGAATAGTGGTAAAGGCAAGTCACAGACCTATATGTGTATCATTTCCCATGTATAGATGTATAGTATGTATATATATGTGTGTATAGATACGTGCACATCTATGTGTGAAACCAGCTTTTAATTTTTACAAACCGCATCATTAATTTTGGTAACTTCTGAGTGAGAGACTGAATTTTAGAGAAACTTCGTAAAGGGGAAAATTGTGATTGATATGTATTTTTTAGAATTGTTTGCAACAAGAACACATGCATTATTTTCTTTTAAGTAAAATATTGAAGTAAGCCTAAGCACAGGAAGAGGAGCAGTGCCGTAGTCACATAAAGAAACAGCAAGCTGATGGAACAGAAAAAATATTCCTGAAATTTAAATGCCTTTACACAACAAGGTTGCTTTGATGCACATCAATTCTGATTTGAGTTGGTTGGGTGTTATGGACTGAATTGCGTCCCTGCCCCAAATTCCTATATCCAAGGTCTTAAACCTTGGATATTTGGAGATTGAACCTTTGAAGAGACAATTAAGGTTCAATAAGGTCATATACATAGGACCTTATTCAATATAACTAATGTCTTTATAAGAAGTGGAAATTAGGACACAGACACACATACCAAGTACTAACCACGTGAGAATCCAGTCAGAAGGCAGAGCCATTTACAAGCTACAGAACAAAGCCACAGGATACACCAAATCAGCCAACATCTTGATCTTGTATTTTCAGCCTCCGGAAATGTGAGACAATAAATTTCTGTTGTTTAAGCCGCCCAGCCTTGGTATTTTCTTATGGGATAATAAACAAATACACGATGAGTCTCGGCTCTTGTGTGATCCAGGAATTAAGGCTGCTTCCAGCTTTGAGCTCCACATCACAACCTATGGTAACTGCTGAAGTGAAAAGAAAGCATGGGGTTGTTTCACTGGCTTCTCCCTAACTACAAATACACCACCCAGGAAAGAGAGGCAGACACGATAGAAATGGGCACTTGTAGTCTTTCCCATAAACCATTACATTGCTCTATGGATAAGCAACTATGAACATTTATGACAATAAGTCCCTTCATTTCTTGGAAGAGTTTCTGGAAAGGCAAACCTTGCCGTGAACTCTCCCAACTATTTTCAGATCCTATTAGGAAACTGCGATTTCAAATACAGTATTACATCTAGTTTTAAGACAATTATTTAAATTTTGGCAGGGAGTTAAATTTTTCCTCAATAACAATTTTAGGCACTGTCATTTTTTTTTTTTTTGGAGGGGGGTGTCTCACTCATGTTGCCCAGGCTGGAGTTCAGTGGCACCATCTTGGTTCACTGCAACCTCGGCCTCCCAGGTTCAAGTGATGCTCCTGTCTCAGCCTCCCGACTAGCTGGGATTACAGGTGGCCGCCACCACTCCTGGCTAATTTTTTTGTTATTTTTAGTAGAGACGGGGTTTCACCGTACTGGCCAGGCTGGTCTCAAACCCCTGACCTCAGGTGATGCACCCGACTCGGCCTCCCAAAATGCTGGGATTACAGGCGTGCACGGCCTGCACTGTCGTTTTAACAACCTATAAAATCTCTTCAGGCTGAGAATTTTCTCATTCTTTTGATGTTTGCTAAATATCTTACCCTGTGAACCTCTGCTACCTTCCAGTGACTGACCGTTCCTACAGTTGCACAGGTGCCTGTGACACACTGCAAACCAGGAACTCCCTGTGGTGCAGCTACACAGCCAAGAGACAGGGGAAGGATAGTGCACTACTGCTTTCTTTTTACATCAGAGCTAGCATGTCCGCCAGGGAACCCTTGTTCACATCAGGGGTGGACTTCAGAATGTTGTGGTAGTTTTGTTTTTTAGAAATTTGGCTTCTCATAGTTGTTTATTTACAAAGTGATTTCTATAGTCTCTTCTACAAAGTTTATAGGGAAGCTTTGGTTTTGGATCACCTATGAAAATTCATTCCTCTGTGTATGTGTTCAGTGGCCTCTTTCAAACAATACATCTTTTTAAAATCCTACTCCTAATATCAAATTTCAGAATGATTCCATCCCTGAAACCAGTATATTGTGTGGCAAATAAGATCTACTCACCAGCTTATTTGGGAATTCTTTGAGAGTGTGTTGAAGATTCCCATTATGGGTATTGAAACATCACTGTCCAAAACGCACATTTATATCAAAGAACTGTTGTTATCACAGAGGATGCTGGGTGAGGGATGGAAGAGTCAGGGAATGGCTGCAGAGAGTAGGAATGGCCTATGGCAGGGGACGGGCAGTTGACTCCAGGCCACAGCCCTGGGAGCAGGCCACAGCCTTCACAAGAAGAACCCTTAGTGACAAGCTGATCAGCGGACCAGGTTCCAGAATTAGACAAGGGAGCGCGCAGAGAAGGTCAAAACGAGGGTCCTAGAATGTGGGAAAGAGCTGGGACTGAACACAACTGCTGACACTTGGACAGAGTCAGCTCTCAAGACACCCAGGCCTCACAACAGGAGGACTTTAAGTAAAGAAAGGCCACAACAGGTCCTGAATTGTATTTCATTGTCAGTGTCACCTTCCTTCTTTAGGCTTAACCTAATATCTTAGCCACAGGGTCATCTTCAGGTCACCTCAGAGATATTGAGAAGTGTGAAGAGAAATGACATAATAGGCAGAAGGCCTCCCTCAGGCTGGGGGCAGTGGGAACAGTGTGGGCCTAGATGAATTCATACCAGGGTTCAAGTACCAGCCCTGTCGCATTCTAGCCAAGTGATCTTGGGGAAGTTATCAAGCACTATGAGCCTCGGGTTCTCCATGTGTAAAATGGGTTGGATAAGTTCTGTCTTGTAGAATTGCAGGAATATATGGAATGTGAGTAAAGCATGTGGCACAGGGTCTGAAATACACTGGTACTTAATAATTGGCAGTTGATATCAAATATGATTATAAGCCCAAAGGCTACCACTACCTTTTTTGAAAACCTCACCTCTCCTTTTTATTATGCAAAAATCTGGGAAAATATGTAGCCGAATACGTCACGGAAGAAGAACTCAACCAATAATTCAGCTTCACAAATACAACTCAGCACATTGTGTTTCTGAAAGGATATATCGTATAATTTGGGTAAGGCCAGACGTCTGCAGCTGGAATGCAACTGAAAGATCGTTATTTTGAGTCAAGGACAAACTCCTTTTCACCTTCCCCATTGCTGGTCCATCCAACCACTAGTTTTATTTCTGCTTCACTAAAAATGTAGATCTTGCTTAGACTTGTCCACATTACATTCAAAAGAACCCAACTAAAAGTCCTGTCAATGGCATGGGTTCTGGTTCTCCCAGGCCTGGCAAATGAGTGCCAGCCTGGAGGCTTCTGAGCACCACATCAAGGAGTTCTCACCACATTTCTCAGGAAACCCTTGCAGATGATGGGGATCAATCACCTAGTCCTTGCACTGTGTTCACGCTCCCCAGTGACAGAGCCACAGGACACCTTCCATGACTTCCCCATGTGGAGACTCTTCTCTGCTTCATCCTCCACCCAGAGCCATCTGCTCAAGTAGTTTTCCATTCCAGGCTTTTCTCTCACCTTCTGAGAATCTGGGCCCTGCCACCACCCGGCTTCATAACAATCAGCTCCCACAGAAGCACCTGCAGTTTCCCAAAGCCCAAAACTGCCTGAGCTCAGACCCTTTTCACTTGAAGGCCCCATCTAAAGTCTCACGTCCCCACTGTTGAAACTCACTCTTTAGATCATAGAGAAAATCTTCCCCTTCCTGATATGGCTTCTGAACCTAGACTTTATCGTGTTATGGGTGGGAAGAAACCTTGTTTTGATAGTATCCCCACAAAGAACAGTGTGCTTTCCACAAGCAAATGCTGAAATAATGTTCAGCAAGTAACGGAGTCAGCGGTGCTTTTATTTATTAAGATTTAAACTCTGCTACTTTCTTGAATAAGCCAAACAAACCCAGATATATAGCTGTAGTTGTCAAGAACAACGGAATAAGGAGGATGAGGAATGTCAAAAATTAACAATCTTTTATTTTGTTCCACGATTTAAATACCGAGTTCTTTCACATTTCAAAGAAAATTCCAATCCAATCCCAACACCACATTCTACTGTTCCAGATCATAAGACACAAGGTTTTCATTTTTTTCCTTACAAACTATCAAATCCTTACTCTTAAACCAGATAAACAGCAGTACATGTGTGACGATTTTCATGAACTAAGATTCTGAAGTGAATTCAGCCAACCAAAAGGGGAAGCATTTGAAAAATACTTCCTCCCGCCAACAAAATGTTAAATTCTAAGTCACTCATATGAAACAGGAACACAAAGAACACTGTGGTCCCTCCAGCTCCACTCTCGCCCTCCCCTGCCTAGAACCTCGACTGCCCTCTTCAAACGCAGAAGGGGACTCAGCCTCAGACTTGACTCAGGACAGAAGTTGGTGGACATGATACTGGGGCTTGCACTGGCCGTAGAAGTAGCATCATCTGTGGTGTCAATTACAGCCTGGTCTCTGCCTTCCACATCTTTCAAAGCATCCACACACCAGGATGGAAAGGAATTAGCAATGGTACTGTCGAGCTTGCCAAAAAACTCTAGGACTTTCCTCTTTTTGATTTCTGAATGGGATCTTAGGCTTCACAATAATTCATAATGTGGAGGAGAGTTCTTAGGCACCTCCCGGTGCTCCAGGTACTTTCTCTGCACCCAATCTACAGTGAGGAGCTCCCTGGGCTTCCCATAAATGAAGGCCTCCCTCCCAGCATACACCCTATCGAATTCAGTGCTTCCCAAATGACGTCCTCAGAGGCACAGCTGCCCTTGATGTAGACCACACTCAGAATACGAATTAGGAGGTGGTTCTTGGACATTCCCTGGCCATCACTCAGCCTCCCCTGGTCGCTGAGTTCTACTGTTTTCAAAGACATAGGAGTGGTTGTTGGGGTCCATCTCAGTCAGGGCAATGCCAATCATTAGTTCTGTGAACTCATGAGGTTTCCCGAAGATCATAGGAAAGCAGTCCTTATACTTCTTGATGACAGTCTTCAGCATCTCAGCCTTTGTGACAGGCTCCTTTGGTTGGTACTTGAGGAGAAGCAACTGCACCAACTCAGCCACCTTTTCATCCAGTGCACGTGTGAGCAAGGATTCACTGTCTGACAAGGCATGCCATGTAGGTGTATCCTCCACTTTTTGCCTGCTGGACTCCTCATCCAATGGGCCTCACAAAGGGGAGAAAGAGCAGGAGCTCAGAGGTCTCTGGGGAGCATCATGAAGAGGAATCCTGGGAGCACTCGGGAAGAATTGGAAACCCAGTAGCGGGCATGTCCTCATCCTCTAGAGCATCCAGAACCAGAATAGAGGATGAGGAGGAGGAAGAGCAGGAGGAGCAGGAGGGGAATAAAAAGTGGCAAGAGGAAGAGGAAATGGAGGAGGCTTCCTCCTCCTCATCTGTGGAATCCTGTGCATCTACCAAGACCTGTATCAGAATTGGGTTCTGGAAGTCTTGCTCAAAGTTGAGGCAAGGAAGGCTTGGGAAGAGGCGTGACGACTCTTTTTCAGAAGTAGCATCCTTAAAGCAGGGATGGGGAGGATGGGATCCCAGAGGCCTGAGGGAGGGAGGGACAGTGTGAGTGGCCTCAGTTGAGAAACTCACCCATGATGGCTCTGACGAAGGCCGACTTACAGCTCTTCTTCTCTTAAGGCGGTGCTCTAGGGCCTGACAGGTCGCCTGTCTTTATAAGGGGTTTGTTCCCTGGAAACCTGTAGGAAGATGTGAGAGAGCATCTCAGGGCACAGATGGCAGGCAGAGCCCCAGACTCGGAAACTGATAGTAGGTGGGGAGTGCCGGGTGCTTTGTGATGGGAGATCACTGTCTTTCCACAGAGTTCTCTTCTCATTGAATGTCCAGCCCTGGGGTTCCTCCCTCTGCTTAACTGAAGCTGCCCTCTTCAGAGAAATCTTTTTCTCTGACTGACTCCTAAAATGGAAGTCAGAAAGTTGTACATCTGGCAAGCTTGATGTCCTCTGGAGCTGGCCGCAGGCACAGGGACAGGGGAGGGGCACTACCATCCGTGGGCATTCCATTCCAACCTTCCTAGGGGCTGTGCCTGGACTGCTGAAACTGCCTGGGCTGCCTGCCTCTAGCTATCTGAGTCTTCCATCTCCAAATAAGCCCCTCCCATCCCTGAGACCTTCAAGGTGGAAGGGAGGGAGAATCGCATCCACCCACAGTGGGACTGGGCCTCCTAGGGCCTATACTCTCTCGCTCTTCTGTCCAGACAGCAACCTTTCTTCTAAAATCCATTCCAAATCCTTCCCCTTTACTGCTGTGTGTGAAGTTAATATCAGCTCTCACCTAGCCTATGTCAAAGGCTTTCTTATTGTTGCTTCTTTGCCTATTCTTGTCCCAGAAAAAACCGTCATCTGTTCAGCAGCCCGGGACCCTTTTAAAAAATCCAATTCGTGTTTATTTTTTAATATACACACATCAGATTTAACTATGAGGTGAAGTTATATGTGTGTTGGCAAATGTATTGAGTACTACATTTACCTCCCAAGTATCATACTGACCAGTTCCATCACCCTACATGTCCCGTGTGCATCCGATTTGAGGTCAGTCACTACACTTCTCCCCAGCTCCTAGCAACTATGCTCTCTTTTCAGTTCACATTGTTTTAACTTTCACAATTTCTCATATGACTAAGTACATAAAATACGAATTTAAAAGTGTGGTTGTATCATTTTTCATCACAACTAGCAAGGAATGAGAATACCCGTTGTTCCATATTCTCGCTTACATTTGGCATTTTAGATTTTCAGGCTGTAGTCATTCAAACAAGTGTGCATTCTAATTTTTTTGTTTTTTGTTTGCATCTCCCTAATGACAAATGATGTTACATGCTTCTTTGCAATGTGTATATCCTCTTTGGTAAAATGTCTGTTCAAATCATTTGCATCTTTTAAACAACTAATAGATTTCATTTTTAGAGCATTGTTAATCCAAAAATACAAAGAGAAAACCTCATCAAAAGTACAGAGAATTCCTAAATATCTACACCATCCTCCTGCCCTGCCCCATGCATGCGCGCGCGTGTGTACACACACACACACACACACACACACACACACACACACACAGTGTCTCCTATTATTTGCATTTTGTATTATTATGGCATGCTTGCTACAGTTTATTTGACCTCTACTGATGCCTCATTATTAAGTCAAGTCCACAGTTTACATCAGGACTCACTCAACATTGGTGATGCTATACCTTTTGATACGTGTGTAATGGCAAGTATTCATCTTTCCATTATCATACAGAATTATTTTACCATTCTAAATCTCCTTTGTACTCCACCTATTTATCAATCCCCCATGTCCCACCCCCAACCCATCAGCCCATGGAAACTACTGGTATTTTTAGTGTACTCATAGTTGACCGTTCCAGAGTATTATATAACTGGAATCTTACATTATGTCACCTTTTTAGCTATTCTTCTTTCACTTAGCAATATGCATTCACAATTCCTCCAGCTCTATCTCACTAACGGTGCCTGAAAATTCCTGTTGCTCAACATGCATGTCGACATTTGATGTTGCAGTGTTTGGGAATTCAGCCATTCTCCAGGGGGCCAAGTGCCATCTCCTAGTTGTTTTAATTTGCATATCTGTAATGACATAGGACATTCGACAGTTTTATGTGCTTATTTTCCATTCGTATATATTCTTTGCTGGCATATCGTTTCAGATTATCTTGCCCATTTTATATTTGGGTTTTTTTCCTCATGATTGGATTTGCAGAGTTTTGTGACTTTCTCACAGTTTTGGAGTCTGGTGGTCCAAGAGCAAAGTGTACACAAGGTTGGTTCCTGCTGAGGGCTGTGAGGGCAGGATGCTTTCCAGGCTCTCTCTCTGCCTTGTAGATGGCTGTCTTCACTCCGTGTATGTTCACATGGTCATCCCTCTACTCATAGCACGGTGTCTAAATTTCCCCTTTTTATAATGACTCCCATCATATGGGATTAGGGACGGCATTAATAACCACATTTTTTTAACTCTTAGTTTAAGTTCATGGTACATGTGCAGGATGTGCAGGCTTTTTACGTATGTAAATGTGTGTCATGAAGGTTGGTTATATGTATTATTTCATCACCCAGGTATTAAGCCAATATCCATTAGTTATTTTTCCTGACCCTCTCCCTCCTCTCACCCTCTGCCCTCTGGTAGGCCTTAGTGTGCATTGTTCTCCTCTATGTGTCCTTGTGTTCTCAACATTTAGATCCCACTTATAAGTGAGAACATTTGACATTTGGTTTTCTGCTCCTCTGTTACTTTGCCAAGGATAATGGCCTCTGGCTTCATCTATTTTCCTGCAAAACACCTGATCTCATTCCTTTTCCTGGCTGCATAGTATTCCACGGTGTATATATACCACCTTTTCTTTATCCAGTCTATCATTGATGGGCATTTCAGTTGATTCCATGTTTTTGCTATTGTGAATAGTGCCTCATTGACCATACACTTGCATATGTCTTAATAATAGAACCATTTATATTCCTTTAAATATATGCCCAGTAATTGGTTTGCTGGCTCGGTGAATGCTATTTTGGTCTCTACGTCTTTGAGAATTTGACAGACCGTTTTCTCCAATAGTTGAACTAATTGACACTCCCACCAACAGAGGAAAAGCATTCTTTTTTCTCCACAACCTCACCACAATCTCTTATTTTCTGACATTTTAATAGTAGCCATTCTGTCTGGTTGAGGTGGTATCTCACCGGAGTTTTGATTGGCATTTCTCTAGTGATCAGTGATGTTGAGCTTTTTACATATGCTTCCTGGCAGCATGTATGTCTTCTTTTGGAAAGGGTCTGGGCATGTCCTTTGCCCACCTTTTAATGGTTTTTTTTTTTCCTGTAAATTTGTTTAAATTCCTTAGAGATGCTGGATATTAGACCTTTGTCACATGCACAGATTGCAAAAATTTTCTCCCATTCTCTGGGTTGTCTGTTTACTCTGTTGATAGTTTCTCTTGTTCTGCAGAAGTTCTTTACTTTAAATACATGCTGTTTGTCAATGTTTCCTTTGATGCAACTATGTTTAGCATCTTTGTCATGAAATTTTCTCCCATGCCTATGTCCTGAATGGTATTGCCTAGGTGTTTTCTAAAGCTTTTATGGTTTTGGGGGTTTCATTGAAGTATTTAATCCACCTTGAGTTATTTTTGTATATGGTGTAAGGAAGGGTTGTAGTTTCAATTTTCTGCATAAGGCAAGCCTTTATTCAACAGGGAGTCCTTTACCAATTGCTTGTTTTTGTCATGTTTCTCAAAGTTCAGATGGTTTCAGGTGTGCAGTTTTATTTCTGGATTCTCTATTCTATTCCATTGGTCTATGTGTTGGTTCTTGTACCAGCATCATACTGTTTGGTTACTTTAGATTGTAGTATAGTTTGAAGTCAGGTAGTGTGATGCCTTTAGCTTTGTTCTTTTTGCTTAGGATGGCCTTGGCTATTTGGGCTCTTTTTGGTTACATATGGATTTCAAAATAGTTTTTTTTTTTTTTTCTAGTTGTGTGAAGAATGTCGGTAGATTAGTGGGAATAGCATTGAATCGATAAATTGCTTTGGGCAGTATGGCCATTTTCACGATACTGATTCTTCTTATCCATGAGGACGGAATGTTTTTCCATTTGCTTGTGTCATCCCTGATTTATTTGAGCAGGGATTTGTCTTTCCCCTTGAAGAGATTCTTCACTTCCCTTGTTAGTTGTATTCCTAGCTATATTACCCCTTTTGTGGCAAATGTGAAAAAAGTTCATTCATGATTTGGCTCTCAGCTTGCCTGTTGTTGGTGTATAGGACTGCTAGTGATTTCTGTAGATTGATTTTGTATCCTGAGACTTTGCTTTGAGGTATGTTCCCTCAACACCTAATTTATTGAGAGTTTTTAATATGAAGGAATGGTGAATTTTATCAAAAGCTTTTTTTGTGTCTTTTGAGATAATCACGTGGTTTTTATCTTTGTTTCTGTTTATTTGATGAATCACAGTTGTTGATTTGCATGTGTTGAACCAATCTTGCATCCCAGAAATCAAGCCTACTTGATCCTGGTGGATAAGCTTTTTGATGTGCTGCTTTTTGATACATTTTGCCAGTATTTTGATGAGCATTTTTGCATCAATGTTCTTCAAGGATATTCACCTGAAGTTTTCTTTTTTTGTTTGTTTGTTTGTTTTTCTCTGCCAGGTTTTGGTATGAGGATGATGTTGGCCTCATAGAATGAGTTAGGGAGACGTTCCTCCTTTTCCAATTTTTTTGGAATAATTTCAGTAAGAATAGTACCAGCTCTTCTTTAATAACCACTTTGAACTTACTTGCCTCTGAAATAATTCTGGTTCCAAATAATGCCACATGTAAACTTCAACATAAGAATTTAGTGGGGACGCAACTGAACCTATAATAGTGGAAAAGGAAGTGGCAGACCTATATGTATATTATTACCCATGTGTAGTTATAAACACACACACATGCTCATATATGTATAAATTATATTTAAAAACCACATCTATCTTTCTCAAAATTCTAAATCAGCTTTTAAATGTAAACACCACATGGTTAATTGTGGAAACTTCTGAATAGGAGACTGAATTTTGGAGGAACTTTCCAAAGGGGAGAATTGTGACTTCTACCTCTTTCTTAAATTTTGCAACAGAAATATGGGCAGTATTTATTTGTAAGGAAAGTATTGAAATAAACCTAAGAAAAGCATGAGGAGCAGTCCAGTAGGAAGATAAAATATGGTAAGCTCATGGAACAACAACAACAAAAATCCTTGAAATTTATATGACTTAACACAACAAGTTTATTTTATGGCACAGAAATTCTGATTTTAGTTGGCAGGGTGTTATGGGCTGAATTGTGACTCACTCCAAAAGTTCATATATCCAAGTCTTCAAACCCAGTATCCCAGAATGTGACTGTATTTGAAGATAGAAACTTTGAAGAGGTAATTAAGGTAAAATGAGGTCCTAAGGTTAGGTTCATATTCAATATGACAGGTGTCCTCATAAGGAGTGCAGATTAAGATACAGACACACAGACCAAGGAAGAACCATGTACGTATTCCATGAGAACGTGGCCATCCGCAAGCCACAGAGAGACCAGAGAAGAAATCAAACCAGCCAACATCTGGATCTTGGAGTTATTATCTTTGTAAATTTTCTGTAAATCTAAAACGATTCTAAAGCAAAAACTTTATGTAAAAATAGTAAATAGAAGCAGAAGAATTAGGGAAGGAAACTAGAATTCAAACTAAAATTTGGTAGGGTGGTCAGTTTCCATTACTTTTTTTCCTTCTCAGTCTTCCAGCCTGGACTTAAAGGTATATAAAATTGAAGAATTGCACAGGATAAAGAGACAGAAAGTGTTCTAAGGCAATTTATGTTATAATTTCTTTTCTAGAAAAACCTTTGTATTTGAAGAAATAGGATAGGAGATTCCTAAAAGACAAAGAGAACATGAGAAATTCCTTTCTTCTTCAAGGTTGGCCTCCAGGCAAGCCAGCGCCATTCCTGAAGGCGTAATCCTCCAATGAAAGCACCAGCAACAGCTGGTCAGGCATCTAAAACACTGAGTGAGGAACATCCTTCCCTCTGACAAGATCTTTGTTCCAAAAAGTGTGGGAGAAAACTTCTCTGTTATTTTTCTCTTCATATCCTCTCACTATTTAGCCAGGGAGGCAGACTTACTCAAAGTAGGTGGATGACATAGTGGAAAATACCCGAAGTCCACTTTCTAGTGAGAGTAGCAGAAAGAGAGTCAGAGAATGTAGAGGAGTGTGGTAGTCAGTTTGGACTGCCATAATGAAAATGCCAAATATTGAGGATTACATTACAACCTATGTGTTTTTATCGGGGAGGTGCACAAACAAAAAAATCAACGTGAGAATGAGATTGTATCAAATATAATTGACGTTATTGGATCAGTCCAACCTTGTCATGCAGAAATCTTTTCACTTTTTATTTATATTTTATTTTATTTTTGAGGCAGAGTCTCGCTCTATCACACAGGCTGGAGTGTAGTGGCACGGTATCGGCTCACTACAACCTCCTCCTGCCGAGCTCAAGTGATTCTTGTGCTTCAGCCTCTGGAGTAGCTGCAGTTACAGGCACATGCCACCATGTCTGGCTATTTTTTTTTTTTTTTTGTATTTTTAGTAGAGACAGGGATTCACCATGTTGAACAGGCTGGTCTTGAACTCCTGATCTCTGGTGATCCACCTGCCTCAGCCTCCTAAAATGCTGGGATTACAGGCATGAGCCACCGCTCCTGGCCAGGGATCTTAACATAAAAAGGACACCATAGCTTGGATAACTGAAATAGGAGTAATTTATAACCAAGGTATCAGAGTAAATTCTTTCTTTTAGCAACACGCTTTTTATTTTCATCCCTGTCTTTCCATGTCTGGCAGACCTTTTCTTTTTATGGCTGCATGGTAATCCATTGTATAGGTGTATCACAGTTTGTTTATACTGTTGGTGGGAATGCACATTGGTAAAATCACTATGGAGAACAGCTTGGAGACTCTTCCAAAAATGAAAACAATACTACCATACTATCCAGTAATCCCACTCCTCAGTATTTACCCAAAATGAAGGAAGTCACTACACTGAAGTGCTACCTGCACAACCATGTTCACTGCAGCATGATTAACAGTAGCCAAGATTGGAAAGCAACCTAAGTGTCCATCAGCAGATGACCGGATAAACAAATTGTGTCACATATACACAATGGAGTACTATTCATCCATAAAAGCAATGAGACCCTGTCATTTGCATCAACATGGGAGGCACTGGAGGTCATTATGGTAAGTGAAATAAGCCAGGCACAGAAAGACAAATTTCACATTCTTGCTTACTTGTGGAAGCTAAAAATCAAAACAATGGAGTTCATGGATAAAGTGTAAAAGGATGGTTACCTGAGACTGAGAAATGTAGAGGGGTGCTGGGGGAGAAGTGAGGATAGCTAATGTTTACAAATAACTATTAGAGAGAATTAATAAGACCTAGTATTTGCTATCACAGCAGGGTGACCATAGTCAAAATGATTTAATTGTACTTTTTGAAATAACTAAAAGAGTGTAATTGGATCGTTTGAAACACAAAGGATAAATGTCTATGCTGGTGGTACACCGATTTACCCTGATGTGATTATTCAACAGAGCAAGCCTATATCAAAATACCTCATGTAACCGATAAACATATGCAAGTCCTATGTAAATGATTATTTAGTCAGAGAATAGTGTTGATATTTACCAGGATAAATATCACCTGACATTTATCCACCTTGATGTCCACTCTGATGACATTCCTTTTGTTGGTGACCTGTTCCGCCTCTCTGGCTGCCTTTAATATTTTTTCTTTCATCTTGACATTGGAGAATATGATGATTATGTGACTTGGGGATGGTTGTCTTGTATAGTATCTCACAGAGATTCTCTGGATTTCCTGAATTTGAAGGTTGACCATCCAACAGGAGTGGAGTAATTTTTGTGAATGATACCCTCAAATTTGTTTTCCAAGTTGCTTGTTCTTTCTTCCTGACTTTTAGGGATGTCAATGTGTTGCAGGACTGGTCTCACTACATAATCTCAAATATCTTGGAGGTTTAAGGCATTATTTTTTATTCTTTTTCTATATAATTTTTTTCTGACTGAGTTGATTCGGAGAACTGGTTTTCAGGCTCAGAGATTTTTTCTCTGCTGGGTCTATTCTGTTTCTAATACTTTTAATTGCGTTCTGAGATTCCTTCAGTGAGTTTTTCAGCCTTATCTGTTCTGCTTGGTTCCTTCTTAAAATGGCCATTTCATCTTTCAGCTTTTATATCATTTTACTGGATTCCTCAGATTCCTTGGATTTGGTTTTGACTTTCTCCTGAATCTCGATGATCTGTGTTCCTATCCAGATTCTAAACTCTCTGTCTCTCGTTGCAGCCATTTCACCCTGCTTTAGAACCATTGCTGCAGAATTAGTGTGCTAGTGAGGAGGGAAGAAGGGGCTCTGGTTTCTGGAGTTGCTAGAGTTCTTGTGCTGGTTCTTTCTTATCTTTGTGGGCTGATGTTCCTTTGCTATTTGAAGTTACTATGCTTTGAATGGGTTTTTTATTCTTTTATACTCCTTGATGCCCTTGAGGTTTGGACAGTGGTGGGTTGTCAAGTGATTTCATTTCTGGAAGATGTTAGGGGAAAAAAGCTCAGGTCAGTACTCTTGGGCTGTGTGCTCCACCTTTGGGGACTGGTACCAGGCCCACATCATTGTTCTCTGTCCCTGTGATGTAAAGCAGCTGCTCTGCTAGAGACACTGAGGTGTTTCTTGTCCACTGACAACAACACTCTGCTGGGAGTTGCTGTCTAAAGTGCTTCACTGGGGCGGCAGCAGCAGCATCTATGCTCAAATGCGCATACCACCAGCAACAGCGGAATGGCCCAGCTTCTCAAGAGATGAAAATATATGAATTTCCTATGTATAAAATCAACACAGGAAAAATAAACTTTGTTTTCTTAGAGCAACAATGAATATGAAAATAAACATAACCTCTAACCTATCATTCCAAACATTAAGTACCTAAAAAAAAACTAACGAACAAATTTAAAATGTTACAGAAAAACCATTAACATGTTATTCAAAAATATTAATGAAGACCCACAGGAACATAAAATAAAATAAATTCATGGGAATGAAGTTTCAATAGTTTTCCTTAAAATGGAATTGATAGAATAATTGTAATCCCAAATCACAAGAAACAAATGCCTTTGGACATGAAAGAATCTATGAATCACCTGATTCTAAAATATAAAGACATGCAAACAGCTTGAAAAAGTGCAATTCGTCCAACAGATAGTAAGAATTATGAGGAGCTATTGTAGGAAGTGTTGGCAACCTGGGTGCACGAATTAACAGACAGACCAATGGAACCGAATGGAAATTCCTGAAAAAACAAAACCAACAAAATATGCATAAATGCAAACTTAATTGATTAAAATGTGTTGCAGCTTTAGAACTGGAGACTGTCTTGTTGAAATAAGTATCGGTGGAACAACTAAATATCCATATAAAAAACCTTAATGTAAGTGGAACCCTTTTTCATGTTATACAAAAATGCAATTACAGGGAAATTCAAAACCTAGTTTAAAAGTATTTATTATAAAAACTTCAAACACACAGAAATGCACGGAATAATAAACAAGTCTTTGTACAGATTATCTTTTAGTGAGTCAGCAGGATGAGTAAATTAGAGCATCAGTAAGGCTGGAGTTGAAAGAACTGAAAGACTCTGGGGTCAGTGATCTCTTCAGTAACAAGAGGAGCGAGATGATATGAGTCAAAGAGGAACAGAGGAAATGGCACCTCCTCTCTCCCTCTTGTTTCACCCATAGAAGGCCTAGTTGCTTTCGTAAGCCTTTGCTTTTTGAGAGTAGAACTTAGATCTCAATAGTAACTGGAGGAAGGCTACCTGGGACCATGATGGATTTATTCCCCCTCTTACTTGAACCGTCCTCCTGCTGACCCCTGGAAGTCTGGTGATTCAAGAAACATAACCCGAACAGTTCTATTCCAGACAGTCATGACGGAGGCTGCTGTGCTGATGACAGACACCCTGACCAGGTCCACAAACACTTTACTAACTTAGTGGCAGTGCCAGGTTGCTCACAGGATAGGGGAGTAGAGGCCTATCTGCCTCTCCACATGGATAAGAGCTCCACATACTTCTGTTCAGCTGCTCTTACTCCTGACAGGACCCTCAGAAGGATTTATGAGTCCTGAGATTTCAAAAATGGTTGACTTGTGGCTTTGCCAGAGATTACCTGAGGATTGGGGTTTTCTGAACCCACTGTGGTCAGTATCAACTCAGTTGTTCATGAGCTGACCTCCTTTCTTAGCTTTGTCTCCATGTCCCAGGGGCAGTTGTCCTCTGCTCATAGCCAGGATTGGTGGATCATGCTCAAGGTGGAAACCCACAGACAAGGAAGCTCTTCTCCCAGACTGGGAGGCAGCTGGCGGGTAAATTCCAGCTCTGGCCCCCATGTCCTTGGGAATTATCCTCATGGAGCTTTTCTTCTGAGGTCCCAAGAAGGGAGCACTTCTTATGGATGGTAAAAAGAAGACGGCAGCCTATCCTTTTACCTCCTCGTGTTGGAAATAAGTCTCCCTTCCAGAAGAGAGAGGGATTAATGTTCTTGGAATTGAATCAATGGGGAGTGTCAGAGGCCTTTTAAAAGAGTGAACACAACTCCTTTAAGTGTTGTATCTTAATTGTTTCAATTTGCGATTCTCTAATCATATATGACATTGTATTATTCTGTTTTCACACGGCTATAAAGAAATGCCTGAGATGGAATAATTTATAAAAGAAAGAGGTTGAGTTGACTCCCAGTTCCACACGGCTGGGGGAGGCTTCAGGAAACTTATGATCATGGTGGAATGCGAAGGGGAAGCAGGTACCTTTTTCACAAGCTGGCAGGAGGAAGAAGCACAAAGGAGGACCTTCGAAACACGTATAAAACCATCAAATCTCGTGAGAACTCACTCACTACAAGGGGAAGAGCATGGGGGAAACTGCCCCCATGATCCAATCACCTCCCTCCCGTGACATGTGGGGATTAAAATTTGAGTTGAGATTTCGGTGGGGACACAGAGCAAAACTATAACAGAAATTGAACAGTTGTATACGATTACTTTCTATTCTTATATATCCTTTGGTGGGGTACCTGTTTAGAACTTTTTGTCTATTTTCAATTAGGTTTTCTGCTTTCTTATAATTGGGTTTCAGCGTTTTGTGCATATTTGAATATATATCTTTTATCAGATATGTGTTTCACAAAACATTTATCCCAGTCTCTGGCTTGTCTTTTTCTCTTCACAGTCTTTTAGAGTAGAAGTTGTTAATTTTAATGAAGTCCAATTTATATCTCTTTTCTTAGATGTTGGTACTTTTGATGTTGCATCTGACAGAGTCACCACCAAACTCAACGTCAACTAGGGTTTGCACTCGTAGGTTTGACCAAAATTTTGGTGATGCATCTAAAAAAGTCATTACCAAAACCAAATTCACCTAGGATTTTCGCCCCTAAGTTTGAATAAGGTTTAAAATTCTGATAAAATATGTTTGTCAACAAATGAATCATTTTCACATAAACAAATGTGTAGTGAAATTAATTGCTGAAACTTTTGGTGGAAAAAGTCAGCAACATTTTAAAAATATAAAATTATTCATACCCTGTTCACTTCTATTCAACTTCCACATTAATATGTATTCCTTATAAGGAATTTTATGCATTTGTCCCAGAATTTATGTTCAAATATGTTGATTATATTTATCCTAATTTTAGCCACAAAGAAAAAGCAAATATGTGTTCGTCAGGAGGAGGTAGGTCCAGTCTGTTATTGTACAGAAATAAATTGGCATTCTCGGGAGAAGTTGCCAAAGTAAGGCAGATCTCTATGTGCTGTCATGGAAAGATGCTGGGTACATTTTAATAAGTGAGTATCATGGCATGTCAGGGTTGCAATAGCAAAGTACCACAACCTGGATGACAAAACAACAGAAATTCATTGTCTCATAGTTTTGGAATCTGGTAGCCCAAGAGCAAAGTGTACACAAGATTGATTCCTTATGAGGGCTGTGATTGCGGGATGTTTTCCTGTCTTCCCTCCATGTCTACTCACATTGACATCTCTCTACTCATATATCTACGCCCAAATATCCCCTTTTTATAGCAACTTCTATTAAGGCCAGCATTAATAACCTCATTTTCACTTGATTGTCTTTGAAATAATCCTATCTTGAAATGACTGCCACATTTAAATTTCAATGTAGAAGTTTGTGGACGAGGCAACGGAACTTATAATAGTGGCAAAGGTAAGTGGCAGATCTGTATGCATATCATTATATCATTACACGTGTGTGTATATGTACATATATATGTATATTTAAAATAGCACACCCATCTGTATGAAAGCCCAAAATCGAAAATCATATTTACAATTTGCACGGCCCCATTGTTACTTGTGGGAACTTCTGAGTAGGAGGCTGAGTCTTGGAGGAAGTTTGTAAAGACAACAATGCCATTTCTATGTACTTTTAGAATTTTTTTGCAACAAAAATACATGCACTACTTACTTTTAAGTCAAATATTGAAATGACCCTAAGAAAAGGAAGAGGAGCACTCCTGTAGTCACATTAACAGTAACCTGATGGAAGAGAAAAAAGTCCCTGAAAGTTAAATGGCTTAACACGAGTTTATTTTTGTGCAAATAAATTCTGATTTAAGTTGGCAGGGTGTTGTGGGCTGAATTGTGTCCCTCTTTCCAAGTTCATATATCCAAGTCTCAACCTCCAGTACTGCAGAGTATCACTGTATTTGGAAACAGACCCTTTGAAGAGGCAACTAATGTAAACTGAGATCTTATGGTTAGGATCATATTCAATATGACTGGTGTCCTCATAAGAAGAGCAGATTAAGACACAAGACACACAGACCAAGGAACAACCATGGCAGAATTCACTGAGAGAGTGGCCATCAGCAAGCCACGAAGAGGCCAGGGAAGAAATCAAACTGGCCAACACCTTGATCTTAGATATTTAGCCTCCAGAAATGTGAGAAAATACAATTCTATCATTGAAGTCACCCAGCCTGTGGTTCTGTGTTATGGTGTAAGAAACTAACCCACAGCGGGTCCTGGCTTTCAATTCAGACAGGAATCCAAGCTGCTTTCACCTTGTAGCTCCACGTCACAACAGATATCAACTGCTGAACAGAAATGGAAGCATGGGAATGATGCACTGGTTTCTGTCTACAAATGAACCAGCCAGGAAGGTGAGCTAGACAAGACAGAGGCGGGCACTTGTAGCCTCTTCCACATGTTATTACGGTGCTCAATGAAAAGCAACTATTATAATTGACGACAGTAAGTCTGTTCATTCCTTGGGATTGTTTCTGGGAATGTCTGCATAACCTTGAAATCTTCCAAGATTTTCTTGCACCTATAAGGTGACTGGTGGTTTCAAATACAGGATTACATACAGTTTTAAAACAATTCTGTAAGTCTTCACAGGGAGGGTCAACATTAATCCCTCAATATTACTTGGCACTGTCCTTTAATAACCTATATAATTTATTTAGGCTGAGAATTCTCTCATATTTTTGGTGTGTGAAAAATAACCTACCCTTTGAGCCTCTGCTACCTTCCATATGACAGAACATTCCTGAAAAGCTATACATGTGCCTGTGGCTCACTGCAAGCCAGTATTTTCCTGTGGGGCAGGTACACACACAAGAGACAGTGGAAAGATGTTTAACTATTGTTTATTTCTCATCAGAGCTGGCATGTTCCCCAAAGTACCCTGGTCATGTCCTAGGCAGTCTTCAAGATTTTGTTATTGTTTTGCTTTTTTTTTCAGAAATTTACCATCTTGTAGATCATTTACAAAGTGATGTCTATAGCCTTTCCTCATCCACAAAGTTTATGAAGCAAAGATTGGCATTTGATCATCTACAGAAGCTTATTCATCTCTGTTTGTGTTCAGTGCCCTGTTTCAAATAATGCATCGCATTAAAATCATACTACAAGTATCAAATATTAGGAAGATTTCAAATAGTTTATATCTGACCTTAGAATTACATCCCCAAAACCCGTATGTTATGTGGCAAATCAGATTTTACTCTGCAGCCTATGTGGAAATACGTTGATCGTGTGTTGAAGATGCCCAGCCTAGGTATGGAAATGTCACTATCCAAAGTGAATATTCACATCGAAGGGCCTTTATCATGGAGGAGCCCCAGGGAGGGATGGATCACTCAGGGAACTTCTCCAGGGACACACAGTGGTCTATGTCAGGGAAAGGGCAGATGTCTCTGGGCTCTTGCACTGAGGGCTGGGCACAGGTTTCAGAGGCAAGACCACAGTGAGAAGTTAGTCAGCACGCCAGCTTCCAGAGTTGCACAAGGGAGCACACAGGGGAGATCAACTGGAGGGTGCTGTAATGTGGGAAAGGCCTGGGGCTGGACAAAAGCACTGGCACCCAGACACAGTCAGCTCTCAAGACACCTAGGGCTCATAACAGGAAGAATTTAGCTAAAGAAAGCCCAAACGATCCCTAAATGGTATTGATTCCCATTGTCACCTTTCTTCTCTAGGCCCATCTAAATACTTTGTCACAGGTTTCTTCTTTGTGTTACCTGGAAGACATTAGGAAATGTGAAGAGAAGTGACTTAACAGGAAGAAGGCTATGCTCAGGCTGAGAGGAGTGGGGACAGTGTGGGTCTAGATGATTTCAGAACTCAAGCCCCAGCCCAGTCACTTTCTAATCATGTGATCATTATGGGATCTTGGGGAATTTGTCATGAACTATAACCTCAGCTTCTTCGTCTGTAAAACGGGTTTGATAATCCCTGTGCTGTAGAATTGCTGGAATGTATGTAATGTGAGTAAAACACCTGGCACACAGCTTGGCATGTCTTGGAATTTTAATAAATGGCAGTTGTCATCAATATGATTATAACCCCAGAGTCTACCACTGTCTTTTGAGAAAAATTCAGCTCATGTTTTTTTATCCAAAACGTCAAGAGAACATCCAGCTGAATATGCCATGGAATATGAACTGTACGAAAAGTTTGGCTTCATAAATATAACTCAGGACATTTTCTTTCTAAAAGGATACATTGTATCATTCAGCTAAGGAGAGGCTTACACAGCTGCATACAAATCAAAGATTGTAGACTTTGAGTTAAGGACTAACTCCTTTTCACCTTCCCCACTGATCATCCACCTAACCCCTAGTTTTATTTAAGCGCCACTAAAAATCTACACATTGCTTAGACTTGTCCACATTACTTTCAAAATAACCCAAATAAAAGTCCTGTTAATGGAATGGGCTTGGGCTCTCCCAGGCCAGGCAGATGAGTGTCAGCCCGGAGGCTTCTGAGCACCACATCAAGGGATTCTCACCACATTTCTCAGGAAACCCTTGCAGATGATGGGGATCAATCACCTAGTCCTTGTACTGTGTTCACACTCCCCAGTGACAGAGCCACAGGACACCTTCCATGACTTCCCCATGTGGAGACTCCTCTCTGCTTCATCCTCTACCCAGAGCCAACTGCTCAAGTAGTTTTCCATTCCAGGCTTTTCTCTCACCTTCTGAGAGACTGGGCCCTGCCACCACCCAGCTTCATAACAATCAGCTCCCACAGAAACACCTGCAGTTTCCCAAAGCCCAAAACTGCCTTAGCTCAGAGCCTTTTTACTCAAAGCCTCCATCTGGAGTCTCACCTCCCCACTCCTTTTGAAACTTACTCTTTAGATTGTAGAGAAAATCTTACCACATTCCTGATATGGCGTCTGTAGCTACACTCTACCGTTTTAGGGGTAGGGATAAGTCTTGCTTTTAATAGTAACTTCACTACTAACGGTAACTTCTATGAGCAAATGCTGATATGATGGTCATCAAATAAACGAGTCACTGATATTTTTATTTATTACAATTTACTTTCGGCTACTTTCTTACATAAGCCAAGCAAACCAGGTATGTATCTTTATTTTTCAAGAACAACAGACTAAAGGAACTGAGGAAATGCAAATATTAACAATCCTTTACTTTGTTCCAGTATTTAAATGCAGAGTTCCTTCACAGTTTCAAGAAAATTCCTACAGCAATACCACATTCACCTGTGACACGTCACAAAATGAGGCAGAAGGTTTTCCCAATGTGGTGTGTTTGTGTGTGTTTTTGTTTTTACAAAATATCAAACTGTTACTCTTAAACCAGATAAATAACAATACACGTGTGACTAATATTTGTAAACTAAGATTCTGAAGCTATTTAAACCTGTTATTAATAGGAAAAGCATTTGAAAAATATCCAAAAGGAAAACAGGTAAATCCCTTAACCACCCATATGGAACAGAAGTGCAAACAGCACTGTGTTCTCTCCAGCCTCACCCGAGCCCTCCACCACGTAGAAACTCGACCGCCCTCTTCAAACTCAGAGGGAATAATCTACCCCAGACTTCACTCAGAAGAGAAGCTGGGGGACACGACACTGGAGCTTGCACTGTCTGTGGCAGTGGAGTCATCTGTGGTGTCAATTATGGCCTGGGCTCTCTCTTCCACATCTTTCAAAGCCTCCTTGTACGAGGGTGGAAAGGAAATAGGGACGGTATTGTTGAGCATGGCCAAAAACTCCACTACTTTCCTCTTACTGATTTCTGAATGAGCTCTTGGACCCCACAGGAATTCGTAACGTGGAGGAGCAGTGTTGGGCACCTTCCGGTACTCTAGGTAATGTTCCTGCACCCAAACTTTAGTGAGGAGCTCCCTGGGCTCCCCAAAGATAAAGTGCTCCCTCCCAGCACGCACCCCTATTCCACTCAGCACATCCCAGATGACCTCCTCAGAGGCACAGGTGCCCTTCATGAAGATGATACTCAGAACAAGAAACAAGAGGTGGTTCTGGGGCACGCCCTGCTCATCACTCACACTCCCCTCACAGCTGAGCTCTAATGTGTTTACAAAGACGTAGGAGTCCTCAGGGTCCACTTCTCTCAGGGAAATGCCAAAAAGAATCTCTATGAACTCACGGGCTTTCCTAAAGATCATAGGAAAGTAGCCCGTGTACCTGTTGATGACATTCGTCACCATCTCTGCCTTTGTGACAGGCTGCTTCGCTTGATATTTGAGGAGAAGAAACCGCACCAACTCGTCCACCTTTTCATCCAGTGTATAAGTGAACAAGGGCTCGCTCTCTATCAAGGACTCACTGTCTGTCAAGGACTCACTCTCTAGCAAGGTGTCTGAGGTGCTTGTATCTTCATCTACTGGGCTGCTGGACTCTTCACTGACTGGGCTTAAGGAAGTGGAGGAGGAGGAGCTCACAGCACTCTGGAGAGGAGACTGGGCAGGCCCCTCAGAAGGACTCTCAGGGGAACTCTGGGAAAGACTCAATGAAGTGGAGGAGGAAGAGCTCACAGGACTCTGAAGAGGACGCTGCGCAGGACCCTCAGGAGGACTCTCAGGAGAACTCTGGGAAAGACTCAGTGAAGTGGATGAGAAGGAGCTGACAGGTCTCTGGAGTGGAGACTGGGCAGGCCCCTCAGGCGGACTCTGAGGACTCCCATGGGAACTCTGCAGAAGACTCGCTAAAGTGTAGGAGAAAGACCTGAGAGGTTTTTGGAGAGGAGATTGAGCAGGCCCCTCAGGGGGTCTCTGAGGTCTCTCAGGGAAATCCTGGGGAAGACTCAGTGAAGTGGAGGAGGAGCAGATAATCACAGGACTCTGGAGAGAAGACTGGGAGTCCTCCCCCTGAGGAGGACTGTGAGGAAAGCGGAGAGGAGACAAGGAGACCTCCCACTCAGGAGGACTCTGAGGAGTCTGGAGAGGAGACTGGGGATCTTCCCTGTCAGGAGAACATGGAGGAATCTCGAGAGGAGACAGGGAGGCCTCCCTCACAGGAGGACTATGAGGAAACTGGAGAGAAGACAGGGAGTCCTCCTCGTCAGGAGGACATTGAGGAATGTAGAGAGGAGACAGGGAATCCTCCCCTTCAGGAGGACTCTGAGGTCTCTGGAGAGGAGACTGGGAGTCCGTCCCCTCAGGAAGGCTCTGAGGACTATAGAGAGGAGACTGGGCAGGCCCCTCAGGAGGGCTCTGGGGACTCTCAGGGAAACTCTGGGGAAGACTCAATGAAGTGGAGGGGGAGCAGATGCTTACAGGACTCTGGAGAGAAGACTGGAAGTCCTCCCCCTGAGGAGGACTATGAGGAAAGTGGAGAGGAGACAGGGAGTCCTCCCACTCAGGAGGACTCTGAGGAATGTAGAGAGGAGACAGGGAATCCTCCCCCTCAGGAGGACCCTGAGGTCTCTGGAGAGGAGACTGGGAATCCGTCCCCTCAGGAAGGCTCAGAGGACTATAGAGAGGAGACTGGGCAGGCCCCTCAGGAGGGCTCTGAGGACTCTCAGGGAAACTCTGGGGAAGACTCAATGAAGTGGAGGAGGAGCAGATGCTTACAGGCCTCTGGAGAGAAGACTGGAAGTCCTCCCCCTGAGGAGGCCTATGAGGAAAGTGGAGAGGAGACAGGGAGTCCTCCCACTCAGGAGGACTCTGAGGAATCTGGAGAGGAGACTGGAAGTCCTCCCCATCAGGAGGACACGTATGAATCTGGAGACGAGACAGACAGTCCTCCCACTCAGGATTCTGAGGAATCTGGAGAGGAGAAAGGGCATTCTCTCCCTCAGGAGGACTCTGGAAAGGAGCCTGGGAGTCCTCCCCCTCAGGAGAACTCTGAGGACTATGGAGAGGAGACTGGGAGTTGTCTCCCTCAGGAGGACTCTGAGGAATCTGGAGAGGAGACTGGGCAAAACCCTCAAATGTACTTTGAGTACTCTCAGGGGAACTCTGGAAAAGACTCAGTAAAGGGGAGGAGGAGGAGGAGCTCAGAGGAATCTGGAGAGGAGACTGGGGAAAACCCTCAAAAGTACTTTGAGTACTGTCAGGGGAACTCTGGAACAAACTCAGTAAAGTGGAGGGGAAGGAGGAGCTCACAGGAATCTGGGGAGGAGACTGGGGAAAACCCTCAAAAGGACTTTGAGTACTGTCAGGGGAACTCTGGAACAAACTCAATAAAGTGAAGGGGAAGGAGGAGGTCACAGGAATCTGGAGAGGAGACTGGGGAAAACCCTCAAAAGTACTTTGAGTACTGTCAGGGGAACTCTGGAAAACACGCAATAAAGTGGAGGAGAAGAAGGAGGAGGTCACAGGAATCTGGAGAGGAGACTGGGGAAAACCCTCAAAAGTACTTTGAGAACTCTCAGGGGAACTCTGGAAAACACTCAATAAAGTGGAGGTGAAGGAGGTGGTCACAGGAATCTGGGGAGGAGACTGGGGAAAACCCTCAAAAGGACTTTGAGTACTCTCAGGGGAACTCTGGAAAAGACTCAGTAAAGTGGAGGTGAAGGAGGAGGTCACAGGAATCTGGGGAGGAGACTGGGGAAAACCCTCAAAAGGACTCTGAGTACTCTCAGGGGAACTCTGGAATAGACTCAGTAAAGTGGAGGAGAACAAGGAGCTCGCAGGATTCTGGAGAGGAGACTGGACGTCCTCACCCTCAGGAGAGCTCTGAGAAATCTGGAGAGGAGACAGGGATTCCTCGCCCTCAGGAGGACTCTGAGGATTCTGGAGAGGAGACTGGGAGTCGTCGCCCTCAGGAGGACTCTGAGGAATCTGGAGAGGAGACTGGGTGGCCTCCCCCTCAGGAGGACTCTGGAGAAGACTCGGGGAGTCCTCCCCCTCAGGACGACTCTGACGACTCTCAGCGGAACTCTGGAGAAGACTCGGCATCCCAGCAGCAGGCATCTGCTTGTCCCCTGGAGAACGCAGAATCAGAGAAGAGGATGAGCATGAGAAGGAAGAAGAGGAAGAGGAGGAGGAGGAGGGGAATCAAAAGTGGATCCCACAGGACTGAGGGAGAGAGGGACAGTGCCAGTGGCCTCAGCTGAGAAACTCACCCATGATGGCTCTGACAAAGGCCGGCTTACAGCTCTTCTTCTCTTAAGGTGTGCTCTAGGGCCTCACAGGTCGCCTGTCTTTCTAGGGGGTTTGTCTCCTGGGAACCTGTAGGAGGATGTGAGAAAGCACCTCAGGGCACAGCTGGCAGGCAGAGTCTGAGGCACCAGGAATGACAGTGGGTGGCTATGGGCTGGGTGCTGCCAGGTCTGCCCTGTTTCTGGGGGTAGGGCCCTTGGTACAGAGTCAGGCTGTGCACTCACCTTGACTCCTGGCAGTGCCTGGGCCTCCTCTGCTGTGGTGCTTTTAGGATGTATGTGTCCCTCACACCCAGGTCTTCAACTCCTGGTTCCTGGAGCACCTGCAAGAGGAAGTGAGGGAGACCCTCCAGCTATGACGTCAGCTGGGACTGGCCAGACTCCCAGATTCCCACAGTTCTGAGGTTCGTGGCCCCCTCAGCATTCAGTTAGCATTGTCACATGTTCTCAGACAGGGCCTGGCCCCCACCACTCTGCTGTCCTGAGGCAAAACCTCAGGGCAAACTCCACAGCGCTGAGAGCAGTGGGACGAAATGACGTGGCAGCCACCTCCCAGCACTCTACCACGGGGGTGATCCGGGTGGCCTCACGTCTGTTCTGATGCACATGTCGTGTCCGGAATTGGTGGGTTCTTGGTCTCCCTGACTTCAAGAATGAAGCCGCGGACCCTCGCGGTGTTACAGTTCTTAAAGATGGTGTGTCTGGAGTTTGTTCCTTCAGACGTTCAGATGTGTCTGGAGCTTCTTCCTTCTGGTGGGTTTGTGGTCTTGCTGACAGAAGTGAAGCTGCAGACCTCCTCGGTGAGCATTACAGCTCTTAAAGGCGGCGCATCTGGAGTTGTTCCTTCTTTCCGGTGGGTTCGTGGTCTCCCTGGCTTCAAGAGTGAAGCTGCAGACCTTCGTGGTGAGTGTTACAGCTCTTAAAGGCAGCGTGGACCCAAAGAGTACGCAGCAGCAAGATTTATTGTAAATAGGGAAAGAATAAAGCTTCCACACTGTGGAAGAGGGCCCTAGCAGGTTCCCACTGCTGGCTTGGGCGGCCCGCTTTCCTTCCCTTATCTGTCCCCACCCACATCCTGCTGATTGGTCCATTTTACAGAGAGCTGATAGGTCTATTTTACGGAGAGCTGATTGGTCCATTTTGACAGAGTGCTGATTGGTGCATTTATGATCCTTGAGCTACAGACAGAGTGCTAGACAGAAAAGTTCTCCAAATCCCCACTAGGTTAGCTAGATACAGAGTACCAATTGGTGTATTTAGAAACCCTGAGCTAGACACAGAGTGCTGATTGGTGTATTTACAATCCCTTAGCTAGACATAAAGGTTCTCCAAGTCCCCACCAGACTCAGGAGCTCTGATGGGTTCACCTAATGGATCCTGCACGGGGCCTGCAGGTGGAGCTGCCCGCCAGTCCCGAGCGGCGCCTGCAATCCTCAGCCCTTGGGCAGTCAATGGGACCCGGCGCCATGGAGCAGGGGGCCGCTCCCGTCTGGGAGGCTCGGGCCACCAGGGACTACACCGCGGAGGTGGGGCTCGAACATGGCAGACTTCAGATCCCGAGCCCTGCCCCGCCAGGAGTCAGCTGAGGCCCCGCGAGAACTCGAGTGGAGTGCCCGCCTGCCAGCACCCTCTGCAGCTGCTGGCCAGGGTGCTAAGCCCCTCACTGCCCTGGGCCCCAAGGCGCCGGCTGGTCGCTCCATCTGCCGCCCACGGAGCCCGCCCCCATACCCGCCAGAACTCCAGCTGGCCCGCAAGCGCCACGAGCAGCCCCGGTTCCCGCCCACGCCTCTCCCTCCACACCTCCCCGCAAGTAGAGGCAGGCAGCTCCGGCCTCCGCCAGCCCAGAGAGGGGCTTCTACAGTGCCGTGGCGGGCTGAAGGGCTCCTCAAGCGCCGCCAGAGCGGTAGCCGAGGCCGAGGAGGCGCCAAACGCGAGGGCTGATAGCACGTTGTCACCTCTCAATGTGACCCCTCAGTCCTCACTCTTGTCCCCACCAGGGTCTGGGAGTCTTCCCTCTGCCGGCTGGAGGCAGCTTGCCGTGCTGACTTGCCAGGGGACCCCCAGAACAAGGCCTCCCCTTCCCCGTCCCCTACACCCCTCACCCAGCAACAAGAGGGCGGCCGCTCAGCCTGAGCCAACTGGGGAGCTCTAGGAGGGCTGATTTGAGGAGCAGGGTGGGAATCTCCGGGAATCCATCCTCTGAGGTGGGGGTTCCCCGGTCCTCCTCAATGTCTTCCTATTTATTCCCTAGCGGGCCGGCATCTCCTCCCTTCCTCTGTCGTGAGGACCCGTCCCTCAGCCCTCGGCTACCATCTTCCTTTCCGTGAACTACAAGTCCCACGGCAGGGGTACAGCAAGCTGGGCGGGCTTCTCTCTGTGGTGGGGGGGGTCCCTCAGTTCTCCCTCGGGGCCCTCACCTTGAAAACTGGATAGGTTTAAGGCTCTTCCCTCTGCTGACCTGAGACGAGCCTCGTCACAAAATACCTCAGGTTCTTCAGCCTCCCAAGATGGACGCCGGAAAGCACATCCGGGAACCCTGCCGGGGATGATCAGGACTGACAGCAGGGCTAGCGTGGGGCGGGGCCTCCTCTCAGAGGAGCAACCACCCCCCACTTGTCAGCCTCCTTTCCATCCCTTCCTTCCCACCTCCAGGATGTGCTCCTGCCCTTCCTGCTCACTCCCTAAGCCTTGCCGGACTCTTCCCTCCCACCTCCCCAGTCCTTGACACTCACACCCCACCTTTTCCTAGGGCTAACAGCAGGGAGTGGCAGGGTGCAGCCTGCGCCTCCCCTCCATGTTGGGAGGTCACTGTCCTTGACAGACTTCTCTTCTTGTTGCGTGACCAGCCCTGGTGCAACTCCCTCTGCTTAACCGAAGCTGCCCTCCTCAGAGATAATCTCCCCTCTAGCTGACTCCCAAAGTGGAAGTCAGAAAGTTGTAAATCTGGGGACCCTGATGGGCTCCTCCAGAGCTGGCAGCAGGCACAGGGGCAGGATAGGGGGCACTACAGGTCATGGATGTTCCCTTCCTGCCTTCCTGGGAGGCTGTGCCTGGACTCCTGAAATGGCCTGGGCTCCCTGCCTCTGTGCATCTTTCACCTCCAAATAAGCCCCTCCCATCCCTGAGACCTGCAACGTGCAAGAGAGGTCGAATCACATCCCTCCACAGGGGGGTATGGCTTCCCAGGCCCCAGGTAGCGCTCTGCTGCCCTCCGCCTGAAATGGCGTGGGAAGGACTCTCCGTCTTTCTCAACCGATTATTCTTGGCATGGCCTCCACTCCCTCTCTCTTCCTTCCAGAGACTGTTTTTCAGATCAAGGTTCCCATTTCCATGAAACCCCCAAGAGGGACTGGAGCACCCTAGCATCTCTCCCTAATGGCCCTGCCCAAGGCCTCCCAGGAGGAGTGAAAATGGGCTGGTTTTGGGGGGTCCTCCTGTGTCCTTGGTGGGGTAGCTCACCAGTCCGTCCTCTGTATCAGCCTGGGGATGCCAGGAAGGCCCCTGTCATGATCTTCCGCTCTCATGATCTGAACTGAGACTCACCAGAGCACAGCCTTGTCCTCTTTCTCCCCCCTAAGATGTCAGGGGACACCCCTGTGGGTCACCATGCCCCTGGGCCTCCCGGGGATGACAACGGGGGGGAGCTGGTTTCTGTGGATCCTCCTCTTTGTGGGCAAGAAGTCTCTGCAGTTTTCCCTCAGAGGCCTCATGTGACTACTGGCTGCTCCTGGGTCTTCTGTCCTTCCCAAGATGACAGTATGACCCAGGGAAAAAATTAATGTGACTTTACCCTGAAGGAAACTGTAAACCACTACGTCACCATGGTGATTAAATTAACATCATCAATGACAGATTGTGTTTGTACTCTGTGCCCTCGGTATGATATGATAAGAATGGCACTTCACTTCTCTGTTCATCTTCCAAGGAAACATAACCTACATCAAAACATAAAAAATCTTGTATTTCCCAATCAAAGGCTGTTTTCCAAAATACCTGACCATATACCTCCAAACTGTCAATGTTTTCAAAAGCAAGAGAAGTCTCAGTGAACTGGCACAGCCAACGGGCATTGAAAGAGACATGATGAATAAATGTAATGGAGTATCCTCAGGGGATCCTGGGACAGAAAATAGTTTTTCGTGACAAGGAAATAAATGTGAATAAAGTATGTTTGTTAATAAACAAAGGATGTTTGCATATCAATATTGGTTCATTAGTTTTAGAGAACCTTACCAAGGTAAGATGTTAATAACAGGAGGAATAGATTAGGGGGCGTGAAAGAATGTTCTTGAGCATTGTCACAATTTTCTTTTAAATCTAAAATTATTCTAAAATAAAGTTTATGAAATATGAAAAAATGTTACCAAACTAGATAAAAGATATGTTTGCAACACCTATAGCAGATATGCCTTTTAAATATTTTAAATATTGAAAGTAGAAGTTTGAACTTAGTCCTTATCCTAGAGTTTCTGCTACAAGTTTTTCTATTACTCTTTATACTAGAGGTAGTAGCAAATGTAGTGCAAAGAGGAATAAATGAAAGGAATGAGGATTGGCCAGTGGGAAACCAAACTTTTGTGATTAATGGATGACACTACTGAGCATCAAAAGAATCCAAAAGAACTAAAGATAATTTACTCAATATATAATAGTATATCAGTTTTCTGGTATAAGGTCAGTATTCAAAAGTATATCCACTTTGTTTTCTGTCAGGGAAAGAGTACGAAAATAAAAGTAAAGAATATATAATTTTTAAACTCTCATACTAAAACAAGTATCTAAGAAAAATACTTAACGAAAAACAATAACTTTACAGACAAAAATATTAAAATGTTGTTGAGACATATTAATGAAGACTCACATCAATATAAAATAAAAAAATTCATAGGCATGAAGATTCAATATTTTAAATATGTTAGTTCTTCCAGGAAAAAAAAAGGAAAATATAGATTAATTGCAATCCCAAACCAAAATGAGCAAATGGCTTTGGACATGTATGAGTCACCTGATTCTAAATATAAAGACGTGCATATGGTCAAGCATAGTCAATACACTCTTGAAAAACAGTAATTAGTCTACTCGATAGTAAGAATTACAAAGAAGCGAATGCAATGAAGAGTTTGAGATTTAGGTGCAGGGGTTGGTCAATAGACCAATGAAACTGAATGGACAGTCCTGAAAAACAAAAGCAGAAAGCTGTGCACGTTCTTAACTGATTAAAAAACAAAATTACAGCTTCAGAGCATGGAGCAGTCTTGTTGCAGTAGATGTCAGTGGAACAACTGAGTATGCATATAAAAACCCTAATTTAAGTGGCACCCTTCTTCACACCAAACACAAAACTGTTGCTAGGAGATTCAAAGCCTACTTTAAAAATCCTGTACTATAAAAAAAAACAAACAAAAAAACAACTTAAAATACACACGGACATATATAGAATAATAAATAAGTCTTTGTTTAGATTTTTTTTTTTTTTTTTGGAGTCAGTGGTAAAAATATATTAGAGCATCAGTTAGGATAGAGGTGAAAGGATTGAAAGAGGCTGGGGACGTTGATCCTGTCAGTAACAGAAGGAAGCAAGATAGTATAAGTCAAACGGGAAGGGAGGAAATGGCAGCTCCTTCCACCCCCTTGTCTCAACCTATAGAAGGTCTGGCTACTTTCATGAGCCTTTTGCTTTCTCAGAGTAGGACTTAGAACTCAACAATGGCTGGAGGAAAGCTACCTGGAACAAGGATGGATTTATTCCCCTTCCTATTAGACCAGTCCTTCTGCTGGCCTCTGGAACTCTGGGGATCCAAGAAATATAACACAAGCAGTTCTATTCCAGAAAGTCATGAGCAGGGGATGTTGTGTTGATGACAGAAACCTGACAAGGTCCACAAACAGTTTATCGCCTTAGAGCCAGTGCCAGCTTGCCCAAATGTGATTGGAGTAGTGGCCTAAGACCCTCTCCATATGGATTGGAGGTCCACATGAAAGGAATTCCAGCTGCTCTTACTCCTGACAGGACCCTCAGAAGGATTCAGGAGCCCTGAGATTCCAAACGAGGTTGACGTGTGGCTTTACCAGAGAATTCACTGAGGGTTGGGGTTCTCTCCACCCACTATGACCAGCATCAACTCAGCCGTTCATGAGCTGACTTCCCTCTTCAGCTCTGGCTCAGTGTCCCAGGGGCAGTGGGCCTCTGCTCATAGCCAGGATTGGTGGATCAAACCTCAGCGCTCAAGGTGGAAACCCACAGACAAGGAAGCTCTTCTCCCAGCCTGGGAGGGAACTGGTGGGTAAATTGCAGCTCTGGCTCCCATGTCCTTGGGAATTATCCTCATGGAGCTTTTCTTCTGAGTTCCCAAGAAGGGAGCACTTCTTATGGAAGGTGAAAAGAAAATGGCAGCCCATCCTTTTACCTCCTGGTATTGGGAGGAATTCTTCTGTCCAGAAGAGAGAGGGACTGATGATCTTGGGATTTGAATCAGTGGGACAGTGTCAGGGAGCTTTTTAAAGGAGTGAACACAACCCTTCTCCAAACATACCCCAAATGACTCACCTTCAGTTCCTTTTCCTCACTTTAGTTTCAGCCTTCAGGGAACATGCTGCCTCTGCCAGTGAAGGTTTACCATAGTTGCCATGAATGTAGATTTGTTGATCACGGGGTTGGGGGAGTGGAGGGCATTCCCATCGTTTGAGGAAGAAGTAACATTTACCTGTGTATCAGAGAGGTTATAAAACACACATGAATTCTAACAATAAACCATAAGAACCAAATCATGGCTCAATTTCATTTTTGTTAATAGGAAAGGTAGCAAGGTTTTGTGTGTGTGTGTGTGTGCTGGATGCCTCCATTTCTTTATCTTAACCCCCATCTAATGCAACAGCATCTTCTGTTCCCTCAACTACTAAAGTTCATTCCAAATCCATCTACTTAAGTCAATCTCTGTTACTACCGCTTTGGGTGAAACTAACATCATCTCTTCCCTAGACTATGGCAACAGTTTCCTTATTGTTGCTTCCTTTATTTGTTTTCTTTATCCCTGTAAAATCCATTGTCTTTTCAGCAGCCCATAATTTTTTAAAAATTCTGAACCATGGTTAATTATCTAAGATTACACACATCAGATTTAACTATTATGTAAAGTTATATGCATTGTAACAAATGCATAGAGTCCTGTAGGTACCACCCAAGTATCATACTGACCAGTTCCATCAGCCTACAATTCCCCTGTAAAGTCAATCTCTACACTTCTTCCAAGCCGGTAGAAACTATGCTCTCTTTTTATTAATAGTTCCTAGAGTTGTAACTTTTCCAGAATGTCATATGAATAGGTTCATGCAATATTCACTTCTAAAAGAGTGGGTGTATGATTTTTCATTTTAACCAGCAAGGAATGAGAATCCCTGTCGGTCCATATCCTCTATTACGTTTGGTATTTTAAGATTTTTGGATTTGAGTCATTCTAATAAGTGTGCAGTGGAATACTTTCTGGTTTTCCTTTCCTTTTCCCTAATGGCAAATGAATTTGATCATCTTTTCACATGCCTCTTAGCAATTGGTATATTCTCTTTTGTGAGGTGTCTGTTCAAATCATTGGCGTCTTTTTAAAACTAATAGATGTTTTTAGGGTATTGCTGATCAGAAAATTCAGAGAGCAAACTTAATAAGAAATACAGAGTTCCAGCATACCTCCACTCCCCCACCCCCATGTGAGCCCCCCTACACACAAAGCAACTCCCATTATATACATTTTGTAATAATGTTGCACATTTGCTGCAATTGCACACACAGACACAGCAACTCCTATTATTTACATTTTGTAATAATTTTTCACATTTGCTCAGAAAGATTGACCTGTATTGCTACATCATTAATTAAAGTCCACAGTTTACATCAAGACTCAGTTTTAGTGTTGCACATGCTGTCGGTTTTGGTTAATGTATAATGATAAGTATTCACCCTTACAGTAACATACAGAATTGTTTCCTCATCCCAAATCTCTTGTGGCTTCACCTATTCATCTATCTCCCTCCAACTTCTACCCACTCTGAGGCCCCAGAAACTACAGAACTTTTCATTGTATCCACAGTTACCTGTTCCAGAATATGGTTGGAATCATCAATTATGCACCATTTTTATATTTTCTTTTTTCACTTAGCAAGATGCTTTCAGGATTCCTCTATGTCTATACCACTCCACTAACAATGACGGAAAGTTCTGATGCTCCACATACATGTCAGAATTTGTTGTTTCAGTCCAGTGGATTTCAGCCATTCTCGTGAGTATCTAGTACTATCCCCTGGTTGTTCTAATTTACAATTTCTTTCTTTTTTTTTGAGGCAGTGTCTCACTCTGTTGCCCAGGCTGGACTGCAGTGGTCCAACATCAGTTCACTGCAACCTCCACCTCCTGGGTTCAAGCGATTCTCCTGCATCAGCCTCCCAAGTAACTGGGACCACAGGCATGTACCACCACACCTGGCTGATTTTTTCTATTTTTAGTAGAGACAGGGTTTTATCGTGTTAGCCAGGATGGTCTCGATCTCCTGACCTCGTGATTTGCCTGCCTCAGACTCCCAAAGTGCTGGGATTACAGGCGTGAGCCAAAGCACTCGGCCTTAATTTGCAATTTCTTAATGACATATAGTGTTAAAAATCTTCTCATATGTTTACTTGCCGTTCATATATATTCTGTGGTGAGGTGCCTGTTCAGATTTTTTTTTTTTTTTGCCCATTTGAAATCAGACTTTTTGTTTTCTTACAGTTGGATCTTAAGACTTTAGTGTATATTTTAATGTATGTCTTCTGTCAGATACTGGTTTCACAAATCTTCTATCCCTATCTCTGGCTTGTTTTTCATTCTCTTCGCAATATGTTTGGCAGAATAGAATTTGGCAATTTTAATGAAATTCAACTTATCTCTTTTTTCATAGATGGTTGGTACTTTTGGTGTTGCATCTAAAATAGTTAGGTGACCAAACCCGAGGTCACATAAAGATTGCACTCATAAGTTTGACCAAAATTCAAAAGATTGCTAAAGTATGTGTGTGAAAATATAAGGTATTCATATACATTTATTTTGGAGAAAATTAATTGCTGAAACATTTTGGGAAATAAGTCAGCAACATGATAAAAAAAATAGAAAATATTCATGCGCTGTTTATTTTGACTCAGTTTCCACATTCATATGACTTTCATATAAGAAATGACATGGATTTGCCCAAGAATTTATGTTCAAAGTTGTTGATTGTAGTTCTATTAATTACAGCCACAAAGGAAAAATGAATATATGTTCATCAGGAGAAGATTCGTTCAATTTGTTATTTCACAGAAATCAATTAGAATTCTAGGGAGTTATTACAAAAGTAACAGAAATCTATATGTGTTTTCATGGAAAGCTTCTGCATCCATTGTGATAAACAAGTATTTTGGTTTGTTAGGACGCCATAGCACACTACCACAAGCTGGGTGATACAAACAGAGACTTCCTGTCTCGCCGTTTTGGATTCTGGCAGTCCAAGAGCAAGGTGTTTGCAAGATTGGTCCTTTCCGAGGCTATGAAGGAAGGATGTTTTCCAGGCCTCTTTCCATGCCTTGTAGATAGATGGATGTCTTCACCCTGTGTCTGTTCACATTATCATGTCTCTATACGTATCTCTGTGTCCAAATTTCCCCTTTAATAAGCACTTCAGTGATATCAGATTAAGACCTTTATTAATAACCTTTTGTTAAATTGATTGCCCCTAAAATGATCCTGTTTCCAAATAATGCCACATTTTGAGGTTAACATAGGATTTTGGGGAGGAGGCAGATAAATTTAGAATAGTGGTAAAGGCAAGTGGCAGATCTATATGTGTATCATTTCCCATGTATAGACGTATAGTGTTTATATATATATATATGCACATCTATGTGTATAAAAGCCTGAAATCAGCTATTAATTTTTACAAACCACATCGTTAATTGTAGTAACTTCTGAGTAGGAGGCTGAATTTTAGAGAAACTTTGTAAAGGGGAAAATTGTGATTGATATGTATTTTTAGATTTTTTACAACAAGAACACATGCACTATTTTCTTTTTTTTTTCTTTTTTATTTATTATTATGCTTTAAGTTCTAGGGTACATGTGCACAACGTGCAGGTTTGTTACATATGGATACATGTGCCATGTTGGTGTGCTGCACCCATTAACTCGTCATTTACATTAGGTATATCTCCTAATGCTATCCCTCCCTCCTCCCCCCTCCCCACAATAGGCCCCGCTGTGTGATGTTCCCCATCCTGTGTGCAAGTGATCTCACTGTTCGATTCCCACCTATGAGTGAGAACATGCGGTGTTTGGTTTTCTGTTCTTGCGATAGTTTGCTGAGAATGATGGTTTCCAGCTGTATCCATGTCCCTACAAAGGGCACGAACTCATCCTTTTTTATGGCTGCATAGTATTCCATGGTGTATATGTGCCACATTTTCTTAATCCAGTCTGTCACTGATGGACATTTGGGTTGATTCCAAGTCTTTGCTATTGTGAATAGTGCCGCAATAAACATAAGTGTGCATGTGACTTTATAGCAGCATGACTTATAATTCTTTGGGTATATCCCCAGTAATGGGATGGCTGGGTCAAATGGTATTTCTAGTTCTAGATCCTTGAGGAATCGCCACACTGTTTTCCAAAATGGTTGAACTAGTTTACAGTCCCACCAACGGTGTAAAAGTGTTCCTGTTTCTCCACATCCTCTCCAGCACCTGTTGTTTCCCGATTTTTTAATGATTGCCATTCTAACTGGTGTGAGATGGTATCTCATTGTGTTTTGATTTGCATTTCTCTGATGGCAAGTGATGATGAGTATTTTTTCATGTGTCTGTTGGCTGTATGAATGTCTTCTTTTGAGAAGTGTCTGTTCATATCCTTTGCCCACTTTTTTGATGGGGATGTTTGTTTTTTTCTTTTAAATTTGTTTGAGTTCTTTGTAAGTTCTGGATATTAGCCCTTTGTCAGATGAGTAGATTGCAAAAATTTTCTCCCATTCTGTAGGTTGTGTGTTCACTCTGACGGTAGTTTCTTTTGCTGTGCAGAAGCTCTTTAGTTTAATTAGATCCCATTTGTCAATTCTGGCTTTTGTTGTCATTGCTTTTGGTGTTTTAGACATGAAGTCCTAGCCCATGCCTATGTCCTGAATGGTATTACCTAGGTTTTCTTTTAGGGTTTTTATGATATTAGGTCTAACATTTAAGTCTCTAATCCATCTTGAGTTAATTTTCGTATAAGGAGCAAGGAAAGGATCCAGTTTCAGCTTTCTACTTATGGCTAGCCAATTATCCCAGCACCATTTATTAAATAGGGAATCCTTTCCCTATTTCTTGTTTTTGACAAACCTGACAAAGCACTATTTTCTTTTAAGTAAAATAATGAAATAAGCCTAAGAACAGGAAAAGGAGCAGTGCTGTTGTCACATAAAGTAACAGCAAGCTGATGGAACAGAAAAAATATCCCTGAAATTTGAATGGTTTTACACAACAAGGTTGCTTTGATGCACATCAATTCTGATTTGAGTTGGTTGGGTGTTATGGACTGAATTGTGCCCCTGCCCCAAATTCCTGTATCCAAGGTCTTGAACCTTGGATATTTTGACATAGAACCTTTGAAGAGGCTATTAAGGTTCAATACGGTCATATGTGTAGGACCTTATTCAATATAACTAATGTCTTTATAAGAAGTGGAAATTAGGACACAGACACACATACCAAGCACTAACCACGTGAGAATTCAGTCAGAAGGCAGAGCCATTTACAAGCCACAGAACAAAGCCACAGGATACATCAAATCAGCCAACATCTTGATCTTGGATTTTCAGTCTCCGGAAACGTGAGACAATAAATTTCTGTTGTTTAAGCCGCCCAGCCTGTGGTATTTTGTTATGGGATAATAAACAAATACATGATGGGTCTCGGCTCTCGCATGATCCAGGAATCGAGGCTGCTTCCAGCTTTGAGCTCCACATCACAACCTATAGTATGCTGAAGTGAATGAAAAGAAGGCACGGGATTGTCTCAGTGGCTTCTCCGTAAATACAAATACGCCACCCAGGAAAGAGAGGCAGACATGATAGAAGTGGGCACTTGTAGGCTTTCCCATAAACCATTACATTGCTCAATAATAAGCACCTATGAACATCTATGACAATATTCATTTCTTCGAAGAGTTTCTGGGAAGGCAAATATTGCCATGAACTCTCCCAACTATTTTCAGATCCTATTAGGAAACTGCGATTTCAAATACAGTATTACATCTAGTTTTAACACAATTATTAACTCTTGGCAGGGAGGGCTCCACCTTTTTTCCTCAATGGCAATTTTCTGCACTGTCATTTTAAAATTTTTTTTTGGAGAGGGGGGTGGACAGAGTCTCACTCTTGTCACCCAGGCTGGAATGCAGTGGCACCATCTTGGTTCACTGCAACCTCGGCCTCCCAGGTTCAAGTGATACTCCTATCTCAGCCTCCTGACTAGCTGGGATTACAGGTGGCCGCCACCACACCTGGCTATTTTTTTTTTTTGTATTTTTAGTAGAGATGGGGTTTCACCATATAGGCCAGGCTGGTCTCAAACCCCTGACCTCAGGTGATGCACCTGCCTCGGCCTCCCAAAATGCTGGGATTACAGACGTGAGCCAGCATGCCCAGCCTGCACTTCATTTTAATAACCTATAAAATCTCCTTAGGCTGAGAATTTTCTCATTCTTTTGATGTTTGCTAAATAACATACCCTGTGAACCTCTGCTACCTTCCAGTGACTGACCGTTCCTACAGTTGCACAGGTGCCTGTGACACCCTGCAAACCAGGAACTCCCTGTGGTGCAGCTACACAGACAAGAGACAGGGGAAGGATAGTGCACTACTGCTTTCTTTTTACACCAGAGCTAGCATGTCCGCCAGGGAACCCTTGTTCACATCAGGGGTGGACTTCAGAATGTTGTGGTAGTTTTGTTTTTTAGAAATTAAGCCTCTTGTAGTTGTTCATTTACAAAGTGATTTCTGTAGCCTTTTCTCGTCTACAAAGTTTATGGGCAAGCTTTGGTTTTGGATCACCTATGAAAATTCATTCCTCTGTGTATGTGTTCAGTGGCCTCTTTCAAATAATATATCTTTTTAAAATCCTACTCCTAATATCAAATTTCAGGATGATTCCATCCCTAAAACCAGTATATTGTGTGGCAAATAAGATTCTACTCACCAGCTTATTTAGGAATTCTTTGAGAGTGTGTTGAAGATTCCCATTATGGGTATTGAAACATCACTGTTCAAAATGCACATTTATATCAAAGAGCTGTTGCCATCCAGGGTGAGGGATAGAACCATCCGGGAACGTATGCAGAGAGTAGGAATGGTCTATGGCAGGGGACGGGCAGTTGACTCCAGGCCACAGCCCTGGGAGCAGGCCACAGCCTTCACAAGAAGAACCCTTAGTGACAAGCTGATCAGCGGACCAGGTTCCAGAATTAGACAAGGGAGCGCGCAGAGAAGGTCAAAACGAGGGTCCTAGAATGTGGGAAAGAGCTGGGACTGAACACAACTGCTGACACTTGGACAGAGTCAGCTCTCAAGACACCCAGGCCTCACAACAGGAGGACTTTAAGTAAAGAAAGGCCACAACAGGTCCTGAATTGTATTTCATTGTCAGTGTCACCTTCCTTCTTTAGGCTTAACCTAATATCTTAGCCACAGGGTCATCTTCAGGTCACCTCAGAGACATTGAGAAGTGTGAAGACAAATGACATAACAGGCAGAAGGCCTCCCTCAGGCTGGGGGCAGTGGGAACAGTGTGGGCCTAGATGAATTCACACCAGGGTTCAAGTACCAGCCCTGTCGCATTCTAGCCAAGTGATCTTGGAGAAGTTATCAAGCACTATGAGCCTCGGGTTCTCCATGTGTAAAATGGGTTGGATAAGTTCTGTCTTGTAGAATTGCAGGAATATATGGAATGTGAGTAAAGCATGTGGCACAGGGTCCGAAATACACTGGTACTTAATAAACGGCAGTTGATATCAATTATGATTATAAGCCCAAAGTACCACTACCTTTTTTGAAAACCTCACCTCTCCTTTTTGTTATGCAAAAATCTGGGAAAATATGTAGCTGAATAAATCATGGAAGAAGAACTCAACCAACAATTCAGCTTCACAAATACAACTCAGCACATTGTGTTTCTGAAAGGATATATCGTATAATTTGGGTAAGGCCAGATGTCTGCAGCTGGAATGCAACTGAAAGATCATATTTTGAGTCAAGGACAAACTCCTTTTCACCTTCCCCATTGCTCACCCATCCAAATGAATTGTTTTATTTATGCTTCACTAAAAATGTAGATCTTACTTAGACTCGTCCACATTACATTCAAAATAGCCTAACTAAAAGTCCTGTCAATGGAATGGGCTCTGGTCTCCCAGGCCTGGCAAATGAGTGTCAGCCTGGAGGCTTCTGAGCACCACATCAAGGAGTTCTCACCACATTTCTCAGGAAACCCTTGCAGATGAGGGATATCAATCACCCAGTCCTTGCACTGTGTTCACGCTCCCCAGTGACAGAGCCACAGGACACCTTCCATGACTTCCCCATGTGGAGACTCCTCTCTGCTTCATCCTCCACCCAGAGCCATCTGCTCAAGTAGTTTTCCATTCCAGGCTTTTCTCTCACCTTCTGAGAGTCTGGGCCCTGCCACCACCCGGCTTCATAACAATCAGCTCTCACAGAAGCACCTGCAGTTTCCCGAAGCCCAAAACTGCCTTAGCTCAGACCCTTTTCACTTGAAGGCCCCATCTAAAGTCTCATGTCCCCACTGTTGAAACTCATTCTTTAGATCATAGAGAAAATCTTCCCCTTCCTGATATGGCTTCTGAACCTAGACTTTACCGTGTTATGGGTGGGAATAAATCTTGTTTTGATAGTATCCCCGCTACTAACAGTGCCTTCCATAAACAAATGCTGAAATATTGTTCAGCAAGTAAAGGAGTCATTGATGCTTTTATTAAGATTAAATTTGGATATTTCTTGAATAAGCCAAACAAATCCAGATATATAGCTTCAATTTTCAAGAACAACAGAATAAGGAGAATGAGGAATGTCAAAAATTAACAATCTTTTATTTCGTTCCATGATTTAAATACCGAGTTCTTTCACATTTCAAAGAAAATTCCAATCCAATCCCAACACCACATTCTACTGTTCCAGATCATAAGACACAAGGTTTTCATTTTTTTCCTTACAAAATATCAAATCCTTACTCTTAAACCAGATAAACAGCAGTACATGTGTGACGATTTTCATGAATTAAGATTCTGACGTGAATTCAGCCAACCAAAAGGGGAAGCATTTGAAAAATACTGCCCCCGCCCCCACACACAAAATGTTAAATTTTAGGTCACTCATATGAAACAGGAATACAAAGAACACTGTAGTCCCTCCAGCTCCACTCTCGCCCTCCCCTGCCTCTTCAAACACAGAGGGGGAATCAGCCTCAGACTTGACTCAGGACAGAAGTTGGTGGACATGATACTGGGGCTTGCACTGGCCATGGAAGTAGCATCATCTGTGGTGTCAATTACAGCCTGGGCTCTGCCTTCCACATCTTTCAAAGCATCCATGTACCAGGATGGAAAGGAATTAGCAATGGTACTGTCGAGCTTGCCTAAAAACTCTAGGACTTTCCTCTTTCTGATTTTGAATTGGCTCTTAGACCTCACAATAATTCATAATGTGGAGGAGAGTTCTTAGGCACCTCCCGGTGCTCCAGGTACTTTCTCTGCACCCAATCTACAGTAAGGAGCTCCCTGGGCTTCCTATAAATGAAGGCCTCCCTCCCAGCATACACCCTATCGAATTCAGTGCTTCCCAAATGACGTCCTCAGAGGCACAGCTGCCCTTTATGAAGACCACACTCAGAATACGAATTAGGAGGTGGTTCTTGGACATTCCCTGGCCATCACTCAGATTCTCTTGGTCGCTGAATTCTACTGTGTTTTCAAAGACATAGGAGTGGTTGTTGGGGTCCATCTCAGTCAGGGCAATGCCAATCATTAGCTCAATGAACTTAGGAGCTTTCCCAAAGATCATAGGAAAGCAGTCCTTATACTTCTTGATGACAGTCGTCAGCATCTCATCCTTTGTGACAGGCTCTTTTGTTTGATATTTGAGGAGAAGCAACTGCACCAACTCAGCCACCTTTTCATCCAGTGCACATGTGAGCAAGGATTCACTGTCTGACAAGGCACGCCATGTAGGTGTATCCTCCACTTTTTGCCTGCTGGACTCCTCATCCAATGGGCCTCACAAAGGGGAGAAAGAGCAGGAGCTCAGAGGTCTCTGGGGAGCATCATGAAGAGGAATCCTGGGAGCACTCGGGAAGAATTGGAAACCCAGCAGCAGGCATGTCCTCATCCTCTGGAGCATCCAGAACCAGAATAGAGGATGAGGAGGAGGAAGAGCAGGAAGAGCAGGAGGGGAATAAAAAGTGGCAAGAGGAAGAGGAAATGGAGGAGGCTTCCTCCTCCTCATCTGTGGAATCCTGTGCATCTACCAAGACCTGTATCAGAACTGGGTTCTGGAAGTCTTGCTCAAAGTTGAGGTGGGGAAGGCTTGGGAAGAGAGCTGTGCTGACTGTTTTTCAGAAGTAGCATCCTTTAAGCAGGGATGGGGAGCATGGGATCCCAGAGGCCTGAGGGAGGGAGGGACAGTGTGAGTGGCCTCAGTTGAGAAACTCACCCATGATGGCTGACAAAGGCCGACTTACAGCTCTTCTTCTCTTAAGGTGGTGTTATAGGGCCTGACAGGTCACCTGTCTTTATAAGGGGTTTGTTCCCTGGGAACCTGTAGGAAGATGTGAGAGAGCATCTCGGGGCACAGATGGCAGGCAGAGCCCCAGACTCGGAAACTGATAGTAGGTGGGGAGTGCCGGGTGCTTCGTTATGGGAAATCACTGTCTTTCCACAGAGTTCTCTTCTCATTAAGTGGCCAGCCCTGGGGCTCCTCCCTCTGCTTAACTGAAGCTGCCCTCCTCAGAGAAATCTTTTTCTCTGGCTGACTCCTAAAATGGAAGTCAGAAAGTTGTACATCTGGCAAGCTTGATGTCCTCTAGAGCTGGCCACAGGCGCAGGGACAGGGGAGGGGCACTACCATCCATGGGCATTCCATTCCAACCTTCCTAGGGGCTGTGCCTGGACTCCCGAAACTGCCTGAGCTCCCTGCCTCTAGCCATCTGAGTCTTTCACCTCCAAATAAGCCCCTCCCATCCCTGAGACCTGCAAGGTGGAAGGGAGGGAGAATCGCATCCACCCACAGTGGGACTGGGCCTCCTAGGGCCTATACTCTCTCGCTCTTCTGTCCAGACAGCAACCTTTCTTCTAAAATCCATTCCAAATCCTTCCCCTTTACTGCTGTGTGTGAAGTTAATATCAGCTCTCACCTAGCCTATGTCAAAGGCTTCCTTATTGTTGCTTCTTTGCCTATTCTTGTCCCAGAAAAATCCATCATCTTTTCAGCAGCCTGGGATCCTTTTAAAAATCCAATTCGTGATTATTTTTTAATTTACACACACCAGATTTAACTATAATGTGAAGTTATATGTGTTTTGGCAAATGCATTGCATCGTACATCTACCTCCCATGTATCATACTGACCAGTTCCATCACCCTACATGTCCCGTGTGCATCCGATTTGAGGTCAGTCACTACACTTCTCCACAGCTCCTAGCAACTATGCTCTCTTTTCAGTTCACATTGTTTTAACTTTCACAATTTGTCATATGAATAAGTCCATAAAATACGAGTTTAAAAGTGTGGCTGTATCATTTCTCATCACACCTAGCAAGGAATGAGAATTCTCGTTGTTCCATATCCTCTCTTACATTTGGCATTTTAGATTGTCAGATTTTAGTAATTCAAATAAGTGTGCATTCCAATTTTTTGTTTTTTGTTTGCATCTCTCTAATGACAAATGACGTTATATGCCTCTTTGCAGTGGGTGTATCCTCTTTGCTTAAATGTCTGTTCAAATCATTCGCATCTTTTAAAAAACGAACAGACTTCATTTTTAGAGCATTGTTAACCCAAAAATGCAAAGAGAAAACCTCATCAAAAGTACAGAGAATTCCCACATATCTACACCTTCCTCCTGCCCTGCCCCATGTGGACACACACACACACACACACACACACACACACACACACACACAGCATCTCCTGTTATTTACATTTTGTATTAGTATGGCATGGCATGCTTGCTACAGTTGATTTCACATCTGTTGATGCCTCGTTATTAAGTCAAGTCCACAGTTTACATCAGGACTCACTCAACACTGGGGATGCTATACTTTTTGATACATGTATAATGGCAAGTATTCATGATTCCAGTGTCATACAGAGTTGTTTCACCATCCTAAATCTCCTATACATTCCACCTATTTAACAATCCCCCATGTCCCACCCCCAACCCATCAGCCCATGGAAACTACTGATATTTTTAGTGTATTCATAGTTGTCCGTTGGAGAATATTGTATGACTGGAATCATACATTACGTCACCTTTTTAGCTATTCTTCTTTCACTTAGCAATATGCATTCACGATTCCTCCAGGTCTATCTCACTCACAGTGACTGAAAGTTCCTGTTGCTCAACATGCATGTCAACATCTGATGTTTCAGTGTTTGGGCATTCAGTCTTTCTCCTGGTGGTAGAGTGCTATCTCCTTGGTGCTTTAATTTGCACTTCTCTAATGCCATATGACACTGAACAGTTTTCTGATACATGCTTATTTTCCATTCCTATATAGTTATTCTTTGGTGGGGTGCCTGTTCAGACTTTTTTGCCCACTTTAAATTAGGTTTCTGTTTTCTTATGTTTGGATTTTCAGAGTTTTGTGCATATTAAAATACATATCTTTTATCAGATATGTTTATCACAGAATATCCCTTTCTCTTGCTTATCTTTTCATTATCTTAGCAGTATCTTTTCACAGTGGAAGTATTTAATTTTATTAGAGTCCAATTTTTCTCTTTATCTTAGATTGTTGATATTTTTAGTGTTTCATCTGAAAAATTCCTCATCACACCCAAGGACACCTAGTGTTTGCACCTATAAGTTTGACCCACATTTAAAATTGTGATAAAATGCTTGTAAAAATGAATCATTTCCCCATGGACAAATGTATGAGGAAATTAGCTGGTGAAACATTTTGGGAAAAAGCCCTCAGGATTATAAAAAAGATAAAATATTCATACCTTTTTCACACTTACTCAGTTTCCACATTAATATGCATTCCTTATAAGTAATTGTATGCATTTATCCCAGAATTTATACTTAAATATGCTGATTGTGTTTATTATAGCCACAAAAGAGAAACACATGGGTGTTCATGAGGAGGAGATTTGTTCAATGTGTTAATGCAATAAATAAATGGGAATTCTAGAGAGTAGTCCAAAAGTAAGATAGATGTATATGTACTGTGAAGCAAAGATTTTGGATCCATTTGAATAAGTGAGTATATTGGTTTGTTAGGCCTGCCATAGCAAAGTACCTCAACCTGGATGACATAAACAACAGATATTTATTGTCTCATAGTTTTCCAGTCTGGTAGTCAAAGAGCAAGGCGTTCGCAAGGTTGGTTCCTGCTGAGGGCTGTGAGGGAAGGATTTTTTCGGGCCTCTCTCCTTGCCTTGTAGATGGCTGTCTTCAATCCATGTGTGCTTACATTATCATCCCTCTACTCATATCTCTATGTCCAAATTCCTCCTCTTAATAATGACTCCCATAATATTTAATCAGGGACAGCATTAATAACCTCATTTTAACTTGATTGCCTCTGAAATAATCCTATCTCCAAATAATGTCACATTTTAATTTAAACGGAATTTCACCTATGATAGTGCAAAGGTAACTTGCATGTCTATATGTATATCATTACCCATGTATACTTATATTTATAGACATGTATATAAATATATATGTAAATATCTGTGTGTGTGTTTCTGTATTACCACATCTGTCATTTAAAATCTTTAAATCAGCTTCTAAAATTTACACACCACACTGTTAATTGTGGAAACTTCTGAGTAAGAGGCTGAATTTTGAAGAAACTTTACAAAGGGGAGAAATGTGGTTTCTGTGTATTTTCAGAATTTTTTTCAACAATAATAAATGCAGTATCTATTTGTGAGAAAAGCATTAAAGTAAGCGTAAGAAAAGGAAGAGTAGCAGTGTAGTAGTCAGATAAAGTAACAGTAAGCGGATGGAATGAAAATATTTCCTGAAATTTACATGGTTTAACACGTTTAAATTCCGATTTTAGTTGGCAGGGTTTTATGGGCTGAATTCTACTTCTCCCTCCAAAGGCATCTATCCAGGTCTTAACCCCCAGTACCTCAGAATGTCACTGTATTTGGAGACAAAGCCTTTGAAGAGGTAATTAAGTTAAAATGAGGTCTTATTATTAGGGTCGTATTCAATATTACTGGTAGGTGTCCTCATAAGAGGAGGAGATTAAGATACAGACACACAGAACAAGGGACAACCATGTAGAAATTCAGTGAGAAAGTGGCCATCTGCAAGTCAAGGACAGGGCACAGAAGAAATCAACTGGCAAAAATCTTGTTCTTGGATTTTTAGCCTCCAGAAATGTGAGAAAATACATGAGTATTGTTTAAGTCACCCAGTCTGTGGTATGTTGTTACGGCTTAATAAACTAATACATACTGAGTCTTGGCTCTCATGTTACCCAGGTATCCAAGCTGCTTTCAACTTGTAGCTTTATATCATAACAGATGTTAACTGCTGAAAAGAAATGAAAGCATTGGAATGATGCACTGGCTTCTGTCTAACTGCAAAGGAACCAACCAGGATGACAAGTTAGACAAGAAGATTGGCAATTGTAACATCTCACATAAGCCATCACGGTGCGCAATTAAAAGCAACTATTATAATTGATGAAGGTAAGTCTTTTAGTTTCTTGGAATTGTTTATGAGAAAGCCAGCATTGCCTTGAAATCTTACAGTTTTTTATTGCACCCACTAGGTGATTGGCGGTTTCAAAGAAAGAATTACAATAGGTTTTAAAACAATTCTGTAAGTCTTGGCAGGGAGGGTCAACCTTATTCCCTCAGCACTTTGCTGCACCGTCCTTTTTATGATAAACATAATTTCTTTAGGCTGAGAATCCTGTCATGCCTTTTGGTGTATATCCTACCCTGAGAGCCTCTGCTACCCTTCACATAACTGAACACTCTTGAACAACTGCACGTGTGCCTGTGGCGGACTGCAAACCAGGATTTTCCTGTGCGGCAGGTAACAGACAAAGGACAATGGAAAGATGATCAACCATTGTTTTCTCTGCTCATCAGAGCTATCCAAGGAACCTTTGTCACCTCCTAGGCAGTATTCAGGATTTTTTTATTTTTCTGTTTTTCAGAAATTCAACTCCTTGTCATTTATTTACAAAGTGATTCCCATAGTCTTATCTCATATACCAAGTTTATGAAGGAAGCTTTGCTTTTTGACCACACAGTATAGCTCATTAATCTGTGTATCTCTTCAGTGGCCTGTTTCAAACAATGTTACTACAAATATCATATATTAAAATCCTAATACAAATATCAAATATTAGGATATCAAAAACTCTCTTACCCTAGGATTACATGCCTAGAACCAGTGTATTATGTGGCAAATCAGATTCTACTCACCACCCTATGTGGGAGTATTTTGAGAGTGTGTTGAAGATGCCCAGGATAGATAGGGAATTGTCACTATCCAAACTGAAAATTTACATCGAATTGCTGTTATCGCACAGGAGCCGGGGGTATGGATGGATCAGTCAGGGAACTTCTGTGGGGATGAGGAGGCGTCTATGTCAGGGGAAGGACTGCTGATTCTGGGCTGTTACACTGGAAGCAGGGCACAGCCTTCACAGAGAGACTGTAGGGACGGGCTGGTCAGCAGGACAGGTTCCAGAGTTGCTCAGGAGAGCACACAGGAGAGACAAGAAGGAGGGTGCTGTAAAGTGGGAAAGTGCTGAGGCTGGACAGAACTGCTGGCACCTGGACAGAGTCAGCTCTCTAGAAACCTAGGGCTCAGAATAGGAGCAGGTAAACTAAGCCCACCATGATCCCCAAATTGTATTTATTCTCATTGTCACCATTCTTCTCCCAGCCTACCTGAATACTTTGGCCACAGGGTTCATCTTGATGTCATCTGAGAGATTATAGCAAGTGTGCAGAGAAGTAGCTTAAAAGGCAAAGGCCTTCCTCAGGCTGGGAAGAGAGGGACAGCATGAGTCAAGATGAATTCAGAGCAAGGCTCAAGTGCCAGCCCTGTCACTTTGTAACCATGTGATCTTACTGAATTTATCAAGGACTATGCGCCTCAGGTTCTTCATCTGTAAAAGGGGTTTCCTAAGCCCTGTCTTGTAGAATTGCTGGATGTTTATAATGTGAGTAAAACACCTGGCACAGTGCCAAGCATAGATTGGAATTTTAACAAATGGCAGTTACCGATGTAATTATAACCCCAAGGCTACCACTGTCTTTTATGAAAAATTTCACTCTTGTTTTCTGATCTAAAACATCTCAGAGCATATGTAGCTGAATATGTCATGGAGTACCAACTCAACCAAAAATCCGGCTTCATAAATGAAACTCAGTCCATTCTCTTTCCAAAATGATATATTGTATAATTTGGGTAAGTAGAGAATTCCCCAAGTGGAATGCGACTCAATGATCCTGGAATTTGAGTCAAGGACCAACTCCTTTTCGCCTTCCCCAATGCTCATCCATCCAAAGCACTAGTTTTATGTATCCTCCACTAAAAATCTAGCCCTTGCTTGGAGTTGCCCACATTAGATTCAAAATCACCTAATTAAATGGCCTTTCCATGGAGTAGGCTCTGGCTCTCCCAGGTAAGTGAGTCAGCCTAGAGGCTTCTGGGCACCACTTCAAGGGATTATCACTACATTTCTCAGGAAACCCTTGCAGATGATGGATATCAATCACCTGGTTCTTGCACTGTGTTCAAACTCACCAGTTACAGAGCCACAGGACACCTTCCATTACTTCCCCATGTGGAGACTCCTCTCTGCTTCATCCTCCACCCAGAAGCAACTGCTCAGAGCAATTCCCCATTCCAGGCTCTTCCCTCACCCTCCGAGAGTCTGGTCCCAGCCACCACCCAGCTTTGTAACTACCAGCCCTCAGAAAAGCAACTGCAGTTTTCCAAAGCCCCAAGCTGCCTTAGCTCAAGACCTTTACACTTGAAGGCTTGCATGTGGAGTCTCACCTCCCCAGCCCCTTTTTAACTTGTTCTTTAGATTGTAGAGAACATCTTACCACCTTCTTGATATGGCTTCTGCTCCTAGACTCTACTGTTTTATGGATAGAGATAAGTCATGCTTTCATTAGCATCCCCACTACTAACAGTGACTTCCACAAGCAAATACTGAAAGAATGCTCAGCAAATAAAGGAGTCAGTGGGGCTTTCTTTTATTAAGATTTAATTTCTGCTACTTTCTTCAACAAGCTAAGCAAAGCCAGGTATATATCTTTAATTTTCAAGAACAAAAGAATAAGCAGGACAAGGAAATGAAAATATTGACCATCCTTCACGTTGTCCCACTATTTAACTGCTGAGTTATTGCGTATTGTAAAAAACAAACAAACAAACAAACAAACAAACAAAAAGCCTATTACAATACCACACTACCCTGTTACTGATCACAAAATAAGGGAGAAGGTATTTCCATTTTTTTTAAACAAAATATCAAACTGTTACTCTTAAACCAGATAAACAGCAATACATGTGTGACCAATATTCATAAATTAATGCTCTGAAGCTAACTACCTGCTATTCAAAGGAAAAGCATTCAAAAAGTACTGAAAAACAGGTAAATCTCCACATCGCCCATATGGGACAGAAATGCAAAGAACATTATGTTCCTCGAGCCCCACCTGGCCCTCCACTACCTAGAACCTAAACTGCCTTGTTCAAACACAGAGCGCAGAAACTATCCTAGACTTCACTCAGAAAAGGGGAGGTTGCTGGACATGACACTGAGGCTTTCAGTGGCCATGACAGTGGCATCATCTGTGGTATCAGTCATGGCCTGGGCTCTCTCTTCCACATCTTTCAAAGCATCCTTGTACCAGGATGGAAAGGAACTAGGGACAGTGTTGTTCAGCTTGGCTAAAAACTCTAGTACTTTACTCTTGATGCTTTCTGAATGGGCTCTCGGACCCCACAGGAATTCATAATATGGAGGAGAACTGTTTGGCACCTCCCGACACTCCAGGTATTGCCCCTGCACCCAAACTTTAGTGAGGAGCTCCCTGGGCTCCCCATAGATGAAGTGCTCCCTCCCAGCATACACCCCTATTGCATTCAGCACTTCCCAGATGACCTCCTCAGAGGCAAAGCTGCCCTTTATGAAGATCACACTCAGAATAATAATCAGGAGGCTGTTCTCCGGCATGCCCTCATCATCACTACCCTCATCAGTGAGGTCTACTGTGTTTGCAAACACAGAAAAGTGGTCAGGGCCCACTTCTATCAGGGCAAGGCCAAAAAGGAGCTCCATGAACTCACGGGCTCTCTTGAGTATCACAGGAAAGTAGTCTTTGTACTTGATGACAATCATCAGCATCTCTGCCTCTGTTACAGGCTCCTCTGCTTTGTACCTGAGGAGCAGGAACGCCACTAACTCGGCCACCTTTTCATCTAGTGTATGTGTGAAAGAGGACTCACTGTCTGGCAGGCCCTGACAGGTACTTGTATCCTCCTCTTTTTGGCTGCTGGACTCTTCACTGAATGAGCTCCATGAAAAAGAGGAGCAACAGGAGCTCAGAGGACTCTGGGAAGGACCCTGTGGAGGACTCTGTGGAGGACTACTGGGAGTGCTCTCGGGAAGACTTGGTATCACATCAGACGGCACCTCCTCCTCAGGACCACCAAGAATCAGAGAAGAGGATGAGGAGAAGGAAGAGGGGGAAAATACTAAGTAGAAAGTGGAAGAGGAAATGGAGGAGGCTTCCTCCTCTTCCTCATCTGTGGGATCCTGTGCATCTACCCAGTCCTCTGACTCAACTGAGGCCGGAGAGTCGTCGTCAACGTTGTGGAATGGAACGCCCGGAATGGGAGGCATAACGACTTCTTCAGGCGCAGCAGGTAAAGGTATCAACAGGGATATGGATGATGAGATCCAACAGGCCTGTGGAAGAGAGTGACAGTGTGAATGGCCTCAGCTGAGAAACTCACCCATGATGGCTCTGACAAAGGCCAACTTAGAGCTCTTCTTCTCTTAAGGTGGTGCTCTAGGGCCTCACAGGTCTCCTGTCTTCCTAGGGAGTTTGTCTGCTGGCAACCTGTAGGAGGATGTGGGAACACACCTCAGGGCACAGCTGGCAGGCAGAGCCTGAGACCCCAGGAATAACAGTAGGTGGGTACGGCCGGGTGCTGTGGGGTCTCCTCTGTTTCTGGGGGTACGGCCCTTGGTACACAGTCAGGGTGTGCACTCACCTTGACTCCTGGCACTGCCTGGGTCTCCTCTGCTGTGCTGACTTTAGGATGTGTGCCTCACACCCAGTTTGTCACCACCTGGTTCCTGGAGCACCTGCAAGAGGAAGTGACGGAGCCCCTCAGGTTAAAGACTACAAGTAGAGTCTTGGGCCTCCCAGGGCTGACAGCTGGGGCTGGCCAGAATCCCAGAGCCCCATAGTTCTGGACTGCATGGCCCCCTCAGAATTTAATTGGAAACCTCACGGCTTCTCAGAGAGGGTCAAGCCCCCACCACTCTGCTGGCCTAAGGCAAAACCTCCTAGCAACCTCCACATCCCTGAGAGCAGTGGGAGGTAGTGCAGTGGCAGCCACCTCCCAGGACTCTACCATGGAGGTGGTCTGGGTGGCCTCACGTCCGTTCTGATGCACATGTGACTCCTGTCTTCTGTCTTATCGCCAGCAGGGCCTGGGAATCTTCCCTCTGCCAACCAGAGGCAGCTCCCCGTGCTGACTTGCCACGGGACCCCCAGAACAAGGCCTCTGCCTCCCCTCCACCCCTCACCCAGAAATGAGATGGCTGCCACTCAGCCTGAGCTGGCAGGGGAGTTCTACGAGGGCTGATTCTCGAGGAGCAGGGTGGGAATCTGTGGGAATCTGTCCTCTGAGATGGGGGTTCCCCCAGTCCTCCTCAATGTCTTCCTATTTATTCCCTAGAGGGCTGGCACCTCCTCCCTTCTTCTGTGGGCATTTTCCTGTCTGGGACCTACCAGTCCCACTGCAGCGGCAGTGCAGGCCGGGATTTCATCTCTCTATGGTGGGAGGTCCCTCAGTTCTTCCTCAGGGCCCTCACCTTGTGGACTGGCCAGGTCTAAGACTCCCCGCAGCTGACTTGATTCGAATCTCCTTGCAAAATGCCTCCGATCCTTTAGATTCCCAAGATGGCCGTCTGGAAAGCACATCCGGGAACCCGGCCGTAGTGGTCCAGGGCTGACGGCAGCGTCAACGTGGGGCGGGGCCTCCTCTCTGAGAAGGAACCACTCCCCACCTCTCCGCTTCTTTTCCATCCCTTCCTTCCCACATCCCAGCTGCCCTCCAACCCTTCCTGCTCACTCCCTAAACCTTGTGGACCTTTTCACTCCCACCTCCCCAGTCCTTGACATCCCACCCTCCTTTTTCCAGGGGTGTCAGCAGGGAGCGACTTGGTGCAGCCTGCACCTCCCCTCCGTGTTGGGAGATCACCGTCCTTCCACATCTCTTCTTGTTTTCTGGCCAGTTCTGGGACTTCTCTCTCTGCTTAACTGAAGCTGCCCTCCTCAGAGACAGCCTCCCCTTCTGCTGACTCCCAAAATAGAAGTAAGAAAATTGTACATCTGGGGACCCTGATGGGGTCCTCCAGAGTTGGCAGCAGGCACAGGGACAGGACAGAGGGCACTACCGGTCATGGGTGTTCCCTTCCTGCCCTCCTGAGAGGCTGTGCCTGGACTCCTGAAATGGCCTGGACTCCCTGTCTCTGTGCATCTGAGTCTTTCACCTGCGAATAAGCCCCTCCCATCCCTGAGACCTGCAAGGTGGAAGAGAAGTAGAATCACATCCACCCACAGTGGGATAGGCCTCCTGGCCCTAAGGCAGGCCTCCACTGCCCTCTGAAATGGGGTGGGAAGGCCCCTATGGCTTTCTCAAGGTATTACTTCTAAAAGAGCCTATACTCCTTCCTTCTCCTGTCCAGACAGCAACATTTGTTCCTTCAACTTCTAAATTCCATTCCAAGTTTTTCTACTTTACTGCTGTGAGTGAAGTTAATATCATCTCTCCCATAGCCTGTGTGTTAAAGACTTCCTTATTGTTGCTTCTTTTCCTATTCTAGTCCCTGAACAAAAATCACTGTCTTTTCAGCAACCCGTGACCCTTTAAAAAAACAATGCGTGATTAAAGTTTTAAATACACACATCAGATTTAACTAGAATGTGAAGTTATATGTATTTTGGAAAATGCATGGAGTCCCATATCTGCAAATCAAGTATCATACTGACCGGTTCCACCTGCCTAAAATTCTCCTGTGCATCCCGGTTGATGTCAATCACTGCACTCTACAAAGCTCCTAGCAACTCTCTTCTGTTTTCAGTTCCTATAATTTTAACTTTTCTAATTTGTCATATGATTAGCTTCATAAAATACTGACTTAAAAGTATGCCTGTACTATTTTTTTATCACAACTAGCAAGGAATGAGAAATTCTGTTATTCTATATCTTCTCTTACATTTAGTATTTTAGATTTTCAGGTTTTAGCCATTCTCATAAGCATGTATTGGAACCTTCTTTGGTTTTTGTTTGTATCTTCTTAATGACATGACATTGGTCATCTTTTTATATGCTTCTTTTTTCGTTTGCTATATTCCCTTTTGTAAAGTGTCTATTCAAATCATTTGCATCTTTTTATAGATGAATAAACTTCATTTTTAGAGCATTGTTAATTCAAGAATACAAAGAGAAAACTTCATCAGAATTAGAGTTCCTACATGTCTACACCACCCGCCCTGCACTGTTTACTGCACACACACACGCACAGAGTCTATCTTTTTATTTACATTTTGTATTATTATGACATGTTTGCTACAACTGATGGACCTGTATTGATACCTCATTCTTAAGTCCATTGTTTACATCAGGACTCACTCTTAATACTGAGGATACTATAAATTTTGGTAAGGGTGTAATGGCAAGTATTCATCATTGTGTTATCACACAGAATTGTTTCACTATCTTAGAGCTCCTCTGTGTTCCACCTAATTAATCAATCCCCCTTGCCCCAACCCCAACCCTCAGCCCCTGGAAACCAGTAATGTTTTTAGTGTATTCATCCTTGCCTGTTCCAGAATGTGGTATGCTAGGAAGCCTTTTTAGATTTTCTTCTTTCATTTAGCAGTATGCTTTCATGAGTCCTCCAGGTCTATCCCACTAACAACGACTGAAAGTTCCTGTTGGTCAACATGCATGTCAACATTTGATGTTTCAGTGTTTTAGATGTCAGCCATTCTCCTGGGTGTAGAGTGCTATACACCCAGCATCAGGGAGGGGGGCCTCCTCTCTGCGGAGGATCCACCCCCACCTCTCCACCTCTTTCCACCCTTTCCTGCCCTCCTCTCCACCTCCATCCACTTTTTCTTGCCCACGTCCCTACTCCATTGCACCCATTACTGTTCACCTTCTGCCCCCTTCTACCAGTTCCTGTCCATCTCCCCACTCCTTCCCACCCTTTCCTACCCACCTCCCTACCCATTCCACCCATTATGGCTCACCTCTTCACCCCCTTCCACCCATTCCTGCCCACTTCCCCAACCCCTTCCACTTCTTCCTATCCACCTCCACGTGACTGGCCCACTTCTTCCTGCCCACTTCCCTGCCTCCTTCCAGCCCTTCCTGCTTACCTTATGGTCCCCCTCCACCTTTTCCTTCTCACGCCCCTGCCCACCTCTTTCTTCCCACCTCCCTGCTGTCTCCCGGTCACCTCCTTTCTCCAGGTGTTACAGCAGATTGTGACTGGGCGTGATCTGGGTCTCCCCTCCATGTTGGGAGTTCATTGTCCTTCCACAGAGTTCTCTTCTTGTTGAGTGGCCAGTCCTGGGGCTTCTCTCTCTGCTTAACTGAAACTGCCCTCCTCAGAGAAAACTTCCCCTCTGGCAGGCTTCCAAAATGGAAGTTAGAAAGTTGTACACCTGGGGACCCTGATGGGCTTCTCCAGAGCTGGCAGCAGGCACGGGGACAGAGGAGGGGCACTACCAGTCATGGGTGTTCCCTTCCTGCCTTCCTGAGAGGCTGTGCCTGGACTCCTGAAACTGCCTGGGATGCCTGACCCTGTGCATCTGAGTCTTTCACCCCCGAATAAGCACCTCCCATCCCTGAGACCTGCAAGGTGCAAAAGAGGTGGACTCACATCCATCCACAGTGGGGTATGGCCTCCCAGGGGCTACTCTCTCTGATTAACGGAAGCTGCCCTCCTCAGAGAAAATCTCCCCTCTGGCTGACTCCCAAAATGGAAGTCAGAAAGTTGTAAATCTGGAGACCCTGATGGACTCCTCCAGAGCTGGCAGCAGGCACAGGGACAGGTTGGTGGCACTACCAGTCATGGGTGTTCCCTTCCTGCCCTCCTGGGAGGCACAGCCTGAAACTGCCTGGGCTCCCTGCCTCTGTGCATCTGAGTCTTTCACCTCCGAATAAGCCCCTCCCATCCCCGAGACCAGCAAGGTAGAAGAGAGGGAGAATCCCATCCACCCACAGTGGCATAGGGCCTGCAAAGCCCATGGTAGGGCTCCGGTGCCCTGTGTCTGAAATGGCATGGACAAGACTCTGTCTTCCTGTAATTATTATCCCTGACAGGGCCTCAGAGTCCCTTCCCCTGCTGTCCAGAGACCATGGTCTTCAGATCAAGGTTCCCGTTTCCATGAGACCCCAAACCAAGAGGAAGTGAAGAGCCCTAGCATCCCTGCCTGAGGGCCCTGCCTGAGGCCTCTCAGGGGTGAAAACAGGGGCTGATTCTGTGTGTCCTTCTGTTTCTTGGGAGGGATATCTCACCAGTCCTTCCTCTATGTCATCCTGGGGATGCCTGAAAGGGCCTGAGTCCCTTCCCCTCTCATAATCCGAAGTGAGACTCACCTGAGCACAGCCTTCTCCTCTTTCTACCGTCTAAGAAGTCAGGGGACACCACAGTGGGCCACCATGCCCCAGGGCCTCCCATGACTGACAGCAGTGGGGAAGCTGGATTCTGTGGATCCTCCTCTTTGTGGGCAGTGTCTCTGCAGTTTTCCGTCAGAAGCCTCATTTGACTACTGGTTGGTCCTGGGTTGCCCTGTCCTTCCCAGGATGTCAGTATGACACAGGGGAAAAATAATGTGACTGTACCCTGAAGAAAGCTAAAAACAATCTACATTGCCATGGTGATCAAATTAGCATCGTCAGTGACAAATTAAGTTTGTCCTCTGTATGGTGGGTATGATATGGAATATTTGGGAACTTTTTGTACTATCTTAATAATTTTTCCATACATCTAAAATTAACCTAAAATAAAAGGTTTTTTAAAATGTGATAACGTTAGCAAACTAGGTAAAATTTTATTTAACTCTTGATGGTAAATATTATACTTACCTGGGAAAATTTGAAACTTCTACTTTGAGATTAGTAACCAAACTAGAATCCTGCTATCACAAATTTCTATTCAATTGTCTAATAAAGGTAGTAGCCAGTGATGTAATATATAGCAGATATAAAAGCAGTTAGGATGTTAATGTAGAAAATAGTGTTTCCATGAGTAACAGATTATTAGACTGTTTATGAAAAAAAATCAGAATTAAAGATAATCACCCTAATCTATAAATCAGTACACGTGCTTGTCAGATAAAAGATCAGTATACAAAAATGAACCTTGCTTTTTTTGCAGGAGCAAAGAGTATGAAAAAAATGGTAAACAAAATATAACTTATATCATACCAAAATATCAATTAAAATAAATTTACCAAAAACATTTAACAACTTCACAGAAAATAATAAATGTAGCATTTAGATTAATTGATGAGCCCCTACATAAATTTAGGGCTTTTAAAATTTTAATTTTTAATTTGGGGAATATATTATAGGTGTATATTTTTATGGCCTACATGAGATATTTTAATACAGGCATGAAATACGTAATAATTACCACACGGTAAATGGGGGTATCCATTACATCAATTATGTATCTGATGTGTTACAAACAATCCAATTATACCCTTTTATTTACTTTAAATGTTCAATTAAATTATTTTTTCACTATTATCATCCCATTGCCCTGGCAAATACTAGGTCTTACCCATTGTTTCTATTTTTTTTCTACCCATTAGCCCTCCCAACTTTCTCCCCACCCTCTCACTACCCTTCCCATCCTCTGGTAACCATCCCTCTATGCTCTATCTCCGTGAATTCAATCGTATTGATTTTCCCCACAAATAATGAGAATATACAGTTTGTCTTTTGTGCCTGGCTTATTTCATTGAACATAATGACCTATACTTTTGTTCATGTGCTGCAAATGACTGTAACTCATTTTCTTTTATGGCCAAGTAGTACTCCATTGTGTATATGTACTATAATCAACAGTGCTGCCATAAACATGGGAGTGCAGCTATCTCTTTGATATACTGATTTCCTTTCTTTTCTGAATATAGCAAGCAATGGGATTGCTGGATCATACGATAGCTCTGTTTGTAGTTTTTGGAGGAACCTCCAAACTGTTCTCCATAGCAGCTGTACTAATTTACATTCCCACCAACAATATGCAAGTGTTCCCTTTTGTCCACATCCTCACTTGCATTTGTTACTGATACTGAAGCGGGGCAGGGAAGTGCTGGGTAGAGGAGGGCATGGTCCCTGGCTAGGGCTCCACTCCTGGGCCTGTGCCCACGGACCTAGGTGAGGACAGTCATTTCTGCTTTCCTGCCCAAATGTTGCATTTCCCAAGACCACCCTGGCCTGCCATGCCCCCATCCTGTGCCTATAAAAACCCCAAGACCCTAGCAGGCAGACACGCAAGCGGCTGGACATGGAGAGAAACACATCTGCAGAAGAAGACGCAAGTGGCTGGACATTGAGAGGACATCGAGGGGAGCATTCCAGTGGAAGAGCACATGACACACACGGGCACGCCAGCAAGCTATTGACCAGGAGAATGAGGTGGAGTTTGGTTGGGGCAGTCGGAGGAGAGCCCAGGCGTGGAGTGGCCTGACTCCAGGGGAAAACCATCTCTCTTCTGGCTCTCCCATCTAGTGAGAGCTACTTCCACTCAGTAAAACCTTGCACTCATTCTCCAAGCCTTCGTGTAATCCGATTCTTCCAGTACACCAAGGCAAGAACCCTGGGATACAGAAAGCCCCCATCCTTGCGATGAGGCAGGGGTCTAATTGAGCTGACTATCACAAGCCGCCTATGGATAGCTAAACTGAAAGAGAACCCTGTAACACACGTCCACTGGGACTTCAGCTATAATTCACCCCTAGACACTGCTGTGGGCTTAAAGCCCCACAGACTGACAGTCTGTGTGCTCCCCTAGAGGTCTGAGCAGCGGGGCACTTAAGAAGTGAGCGACGCCCTCATCGCATGCCCTGCAATGGGGATAAGGAAACCTTTCCTGTTTCATTATTGCTGGACTTTTGGATAAAAACCGTTATAACTGGGATGAGAAGTCTCATTGTAGTTTTTACTTGCAATTCTCTAATCAGTGATGTTGAGCACCTTCTGATATACCTGTTGGCCAATCGTATGCCTTCTTTTGAAAAATGTCTATTCAGATCTTTTGCCCATTTTTAATCAGATTATTAGATTTTTTCTATGCCATTATTATATTGTTATATATCCTTGTATATTCTAATTTTATAATATCAGAATAAAATTGTATAAAATTGTATAAAATCCCTTGTCAGATAGGTAATTAGCAAATATATTCTCCAATTCTGTGGGATGCATCTTCACTTTGTTTACTGTTTGCTGTGGAGAATATTTCTAACTTGTTGTGATCCTTTTTGTCCATCTTTGCTTTGCTTGCCTGTGCTTGTGGGGTATTACTGAAACAATCTTTGTCCAGTCACATGTTCTGGAGAGTTTCCCCAAAGTTTTCTTTTAGTAGTTTCATAGTTTGAGGTCTTATATGTAAGTGGTTACTTCATTTTGATTTGATTTCTGTATATAACAAGAGATAGTAGTACATGGTTTCATTCTTCTGTTTACAAATATGCAGTTTTCTCAGCACCATTTATTGAAGAGACTCCTTTTCCTAATGTAGACTCTTGACACCTGTGTCAAAAATGAATTCACTATAGCTGCATGGATTTATATCTGGGTTTTCCATTCTGTTCTACTCATCGATTTTTGTCTGATTTTATGTCTGTACCATGCTATTTTGGTTGCTATAACTCTGTAGTATAACTTAAAGTCAGGTAATGTGATTCCTCTCGTTTTGTTCTTTTTGCTTAGGATGGCTTTGGCTATTCTGTGTCTTTTGTGGCTCCATATACCTTTTAGGGTTGTTTTTACTATTTTTGTGAAGAATATCCTAGGTATTTTTATAGGAATTGCATTAAATATGTAGATTGATTTGGGTAGTATGAACATTTTCACAATATTGATTCTTGAAATCCATGAACATGAAATATTTTTTCACTTCTTGCTTGTCTTTTTCAATTTCCTGCATCAATGTTTTGTAGTTTTCATTATAGAGATCTTTCAATTATTTGGTTAAATTAGTTCCTAGGTATTTTATTTTATTTGTAACTATTCTAAATGGGTTTACTCTCTTGATTTCTTTTTCAGATGGTTCACTGTTGGCATATAGAAATGCTAGTGATTTTTGTAGGCTGTATCTGGCAACTTTACTGAATTTGTTTATCTGTTCTAATAGTTTTTGGTGGAATGTTTAGATTTTTCAAATATAAGATCATGTCATCTGCAAACAAGAATAATTTGACTTCTTCTTCTCCAATTTGGATGACCTTTATTTCTTTCTCTTGTCTGATTGCTCTAGCTAGATCTTCCAGTACTATGTTGAATAACAGTGATGAAAGTGGGCATCCTTGTTGTATTCTAGATCTTACAGGAAAGGCATTCAGTTTTTACCCATTCAGTGTGATACTAGCTATGAATCTGTCATATAGAGCTTTTTAAATGTTCAGGTACATTCCTTCCATACACAGTTTTTGAGCATTTTTATCATGAAGGGATGCTTAATTTTATTAAATGCTTTTACAGCATCAATCAAAATGATTATATTATTTTTGTCATTCATTCTGTTGATATGACATATCCACTGATTGACTTGCATATGTTGACCCATCCTTGCATCCCTGCAATAAATTCCACTTCATTGTGATGGATTATCTTTTTAGTGTGTTATTGAATTAGTTTGATACTATTTTGTTGAGGATTTTTGCATCAATATTTATCAGTGACATTGGCCTACCTACAGTTTTCTTTTTTTTTTTTTTTTTTTTTTTGATGTATCTGTCTTGTTTTGCTATCAGGCTAATACTGACCTCACATATAACGAGTTTGAAAGTATTTGTCTTCTGTTTTTCAGAATGGATTCAGTAGGTTTGGCATTACTTCTTTAAACTTTTGGTAGAATTCAGCAGTGAAGCTCTTGTGTCCTGGGCTTTTCTTTACTAGCAGACACTTTGTTATGGCTTTGATCTTGTTACTTGTCATTGGTCTGCTCTCATTCTAGATTTCTTCATGGATTAATGTTTGCAGGTTGTAGGTGTCTAGGATTTTATCTATTCAAAATTTTCCAGCTCATTGGCAAATAGTTGCCTGTAGCAGCCACTAGTGATCCTTTGAATTTCTGCATTATTAGTTGTAATTAATCCTTTTTAATCTATGATTTTATTTATTTTGGTCTTCTCTCTTTTTTCTTTGTTAGTCTAGCTAAAGGTTTGTCAATTTTGTTTATCTTTTCAAAAAAATCTTTTTGTTGATATTTTGTATTATTTTATTCCTTTCGTGTTCATTTACTTCTGCTCTGATCTTTATTATTTCTTTTCTTCTACTCATTTTGGCTCGAGTTTTCTCTTGCTTTTGTAATTCTTTATGATGCATCATTAGATTGTTTATTTGAAGTTTTTCTTCCTTTTTTATGTAGATACTTATAGCTATTAATTTCCCTCTTAGTACTGTTTTCCCTGAACCCCATAGGTTATGGTATGTTGTGTTTCTGTTACTGTTTATTTTAATTTTTGTTTCAATTTTCTTCTTAATTTCTTCCTTGACCCACTGGTCATTTAGGAGCATATTGTTTGATTTCCATGTGTTTGTATAGTTTCCAAAATTCCTCTTGCTATTGATTACTGGTTTCATTCCATTGTGGCCAGAGTAAGTGCTTGATATTATTAAAATTTTTTTGAACATTTTAAGATTTGCCTGGTGACCTAAGATATGAGACTGATCCATGTGAAGAGGGGAGCAATGTGTATTCTGCAGCCTCAATGGATGAAATCTTCTGTAAATATCTATTAAGTCTATCTGATCTATACTACAGATGAAGTCCAAAATTTCTTTGTTGATTTTCTGTCTGGAAGATCTGTCCAATGTTGATAGTGGAGTCTTGAAATCTCCAGCTATTATTGTACTGGGTCTATCTCTCTCTTTAGCTCTAATAATATTTACTTTATATATCTGGGAGCTCCACTGTTGGTTCCATATATATTTACAATTATTATATCCTTTTGATCAATTGAACCCTTTATCATTATATAGTGACTGTTTTCTCTTCCTATAGTTTTTGTCTTAAAATCTGTTTTGTCTTATATACGCCTAACTACTACTGCTCTTTTTTGGCTTCAATTGGCATGGAATATTTTTTTTTCTCTTTATTTTCAGTCTATGTTTTGCTTTTTTGGTGAAATATGTTTCTTTTTTTTCTTTTCTTTTTATTTTCTTTATTTGAGGTGGAGTCTCACTTGGTGTCCAGGCTGGAGTGCAGTGGCAAAATCTCGGCTCACTGTAACCTCCGCCTTCTCCTGGGTTCAAGTGATTCTCCTGCCTCAGCCTCCTGAGTAGGTGGGAACTACAAACATGTGCCACCATCCCCGGTTAATTTTTGTATTTTTTGGTGGAGACAGGGTGTCACCACGTTGCCCAGGCAGGTCTTGAACTCCTGACCTCAAGTGATCCTCCTGCCTCGGCCTCCCAGAGTGCTGGGATTAGAGGTGTGAGCCACCATGCCTGGCCTGAAGTGTGTTTCTTATAGGCAATGGTTCACTGTTCTGTTTTGTTTTGTTTTTTTAATCCATTCAGCCACTCAATGTGTTTTGATTGGAGAGTTTAGTCCATTTACATTCAAAGTTATTATTGGTAAGTAAGGACTTACTTCTACCATTTTTTATTAGGTTTACAGCTATTTTGTGGTATTTTCTTTCATTATTCCTTCCTTCCTGCCTTGCTTTTAGTGAAGATGATTTTCTCTGATGAAATGATTTAATTTCTTGGTTTTGATCTTGTTGTGTATCCATTTTTTTATTTCGAGTTAACATGAGGCTCGTACCTACTATCTTATAACCCATTATTTTAAACTGATAACAGCATTGTTTGCATAGACAAACCAACAAACAAGCAAAAAGGAAACTAATAAAAACTGTACGCCTTAGCTTTATCCCCTGCTTTTTAACTTTTTTTTGTTCTATTTATATTTTATTTTACTGTCTGTGTCTTGAAAATTTGTCGTTGTTATTATTCTCGATTGGCTCATCATTTAGTCTTTCTACTTAGAATAAGAGTAGTTTCACACCAGTTACAGTTACAGTTCTGTTTTTATGTGTACTTATACATACATATTACAGTTACTATTCTGTTTTTATGTGTACTTGTAACTACTAGTAAGTTCTGTACCTCCAGGTGATTCCTTGTTGCTCATTGACATTCTTTTCTTTCTGATTGAAGTACTATGCCCTTTAGCATTTCTTGTAGGACATGTCTGGTGTTGAAGAAATCCCTCAGCTTTTCTTTGTTTGGTAAAGGCTTTATTTCTTCTTCATGTTTGAAGGATATTTTTACCATGTATCCTATTCTAAGGTAAAAGTTTGTTTGTTTTTTTCCTTCAGAACTTTAATATGTTATGCCACTTTTTCCTGGCCTGTAAGATTTCCACTGACAAGATTATCGTCAGACGCATTGGAGCTCTGAGATATGTTATTTGTTTATTTTCTCTTGCTGCTTTTAGGATCCTTTAATTTTCCTTGACCTTTGGGTGTTTGATTATTAAATGCACTGAGGTAGTGTATTCTTTGGGTTAAATCTGCTTGGTGTTCTATAACTTTCTTGTGCTGGGATAGTCACATCTTTCTCTAGGTTTTGGATGTTCTTCATTACTATCTCTTTGGATACTCTTTCTACCCTTGTCTCTTTCTTTTACCTCTTCTTTATTGCTAGTAACTCTTAGATTTGCCCTTTTTGTGGCTATTTTCTGGACTTCGTATGTGTACTTCATTGTTTTTTATTCTTTTTTGTTTTCTCCTCTAACTGTGTATTTTCAAATAGCCTTTCTTTAAACTCACCAATTCTTTCTTCTGCTTGATCAATTCTGCTTATAAAAAACGATGTCTTATTCACTATGTCAGTTGTGTTATTCAACTCCAAAACTTCTGATTCATTGTTTTGAATTATTTCGATTGCTTCATTAAATGTATGTGATAGAATTCTGAATTTCTTCTTTTCATTATATTACATTTCTTTGAGTTTTTTCAAAACAGCTATTTTGAATTCTTTGTCTGAAAGATCACATTTCTCTGTTTCTCTAGGATTGGTCCCTGGGTGTCTTATTTAGTTGATTTGCCGAGGTCATGTTTTCATAGATGGTTGTGATGCTTATGGATGTTCATCTGTGTCTGGGCACTGAAGAGTTAGATATTTATTACAGCCTTTGCAGTCTAGACTTGTTTGTATCCATCATTCCTGGGAAGGCTTTCCAGATATTTGAAAGAACTGGGATTTTGTGATCTAAGCCATATCTGCATTAGGTGCACCCCAAGGGCAGTAACGCTGGGGTTTTTGCAGACTCTTAGGGGTATCATCTTGGTGGTCTTGTAAGATCTGGAAGAATTCTCTGGATTCCCATGCAGTGACTCTTGTCCTCTTTCTTTACATTCTCCCAACAAAATGAAGTCTCTCTGCGTGGAGCTGCCTGGAGCTGGGGGTGGATGACACAAGCACCCCTCTGGTCACCATCATTAGGACTGTGCTGGGTCTGATCTGAAGCCAGCACAGCATTGGGTCTTGCCCAAGGCCCACTCTAACCATGCCAGGCTATTGCCTATATTTTCTCAAGGCCCTGTGGCTCTACAATCAGCAGGTAGCAAAGCCAGCCGGACTTGTGTCCTTCCCTTTAGGGTGGTGAGTTCCCACAGGACCAGGGCAGGTCCAGATGTGCCATCTGGGATCCAGGAACTAAAATCAAATACCTTAGAAATCTACCTGGTGTTTTATTGTACTGCAGTTGAACTGGCACTCAAACCATGAGACACTGCCTTTTCCATTCTTCCATACCTTTTTCATAGGCAAGGGAGCCTCACCTCATGGCCACTACCCCCACTGCCAGGCTACCACTGATATTCCCTGAAGGCCCAAGTGTTCTGCTGTCAGCTTGCAGTGAATGCTGCCTGGCCTGATACTCACTCCTCAGGGAGTGAGCTTCCCTCTGGCCCAGCACCTGTCCAGAAATGCTGTTCAAGAGCCAAGGCTTGGAATTGGAGACCCTAAGGGTCTGTTTGGTGCTCTACCTCTTTTTGGCCAAGATGATACCTCAGGTGTAATACAAAGATCCCTTTACTTTTCCCTCTGCTTTTCTCAAGCAGAAGCATTCTCTCCTCATAGCATCCACAGCTGTGGCTGTGCTGAGTCTCACCTGCAGCTGACAAGTCTCAGAGTCTCACTCAAGGCCTATGGTGTACTACCTGGGTAATGCTGCTGGTTACTCAGGACCCAAGGGCCCTTTACTCAGCAGGTGGTGGATCCTGCCAGGACTAGATCCTTTCCTTCACAGATGTTGGTTTCCTCTGTCCCAGGGTTTGTCTTGAAATGTCATTTGGGAACTTGGGCCTGGAATGGGGACCTCATGACTCTCCCCAATTCCCTATTCTACTATGTCTGAAATAGTATCCAAGATACATGATAAAGTCTTATTTGGTCTTCCCTCTACTCTCCTCAAGTGGAAGGATGGGGTCTCTTTTGGGACCACAAGCTGTGCAGCATGGGTTTGAGGGAGCACTCCCTTAGCCACCCTAGCTGATGTCTCAATAGCTTGCATTCCCCCTAATTCCACTGGCTCTTATCCCAATTCAGCCATAAGTTTTGCCTAGAAGTTGTAGTCCCTGTGGCTTGGACTGCCTTTCAACTTTACTTATAGCAGCAGAGCACTTTAGCCTATGGCGGCAAGGCTTGCTGGTACTCAAGTTCCAACTGTTGGAATGGCCATTCCCCTCTGGAAAGGGCTGGTTTAAATATTTTCTCTGTGTGCAGGCATCAGTGGAGTTCAGCCTAGTTTTGCTTTCTGCCATGACAGGACAGCACTTAATTCAATGCATTGTCTCACATTTGTTGTGCTCACCCTCTCCCAAGCACTCAGATTCTCCCTACGCCACCCAGCCACTGCCCAGAGATGTAGGAGCAGTGACGTAGGTAATCCAATACTGTTTCCTACCTTCTTCAATGCCTCCTTCAGCAATACAAAATTAAAAGCAGGTACTATGAGTGCTCAGCTGATTTTTGGTTCTTATGAAGGTACTTTTTTTTGTGCAGATAGTTGTTAAATTGGTATCCTTGCAGGGGAGGTGATTATTGGAGCCTTCTATTCCGTCATTTAACTCCACTCTTCTCCCCTACAATAGTTTAAAACTATATATGTTAATAGATATTAAAATTTCATATTGATATGGTTTGAATCTGTGTCTTCACCCAAATTTCATGTCAACGTGTAATCCCCAATGTTGGAGGTGGAGCCTGGTCAGAGGTGATTGGATCATGGGGGCAGATTTCTCATAAATGGTTTAGTATCATCTTCTTGGTACTGTTCTCGCAATAGTGAGCTCGAACTCAATCTGGTCATTTAAAAGTGTGTAGCACCTCACTTCTCTCTTTTCCTTCTGTCTGGCCATGGGATGGGTCTTCTCTACCTTCAACTTCCACCATGATTGTAAGTTTCCTGAGGCCTCTATAGAAGCCAAGCCGATGCCAGCATCATGCTTCCTGTACAGCCTGCAGAACTGTGAGCCAATTAAACCTTATTTCTTTATAAGTTATCCAGTCCCAGATATTTGTTTGTAGCAATGTGAGAACAGCCTAGCACATATATTGTAAATATGTTAGTTCTCCTGAAAATTTATCTACAGGTTGATTGCAATGCCAATTTTAAGGAACCAAACTTTGTATGCAAATGTGTGTGTAAACTTAATATGATGATTCTAAAATTTAAAGTTATGCCTATGGTTGAGCAGAGCCAAGACATTCTTGAGAAAATAGAAGCTAAATGTAACAACGTTACCAGAGAGTAAGGATTACTCAAAAGTTATACTAATGAGATTTTGCAGTTTAGGCACACAGGCATTGAGAAACAGACCACTGGAAACTAAGAAGGAGTCACCCAAAACACCTTCTTATGTACCTATACTAGATTGTGACAATAGCGTGTTTATCATAAAAAATTTAAAACCTACATAAAATTATATACAAAAGCAAAGTGGACTTTCTCATATTCTATCATGAAGAAAGTCAATAGTGTGTTCTCACTTACAAATAGGAGTTAAATAATGTGTACACATGGATGTAGTGTATAGTATAATAGGCAATTAAGACTCAGAAGGGGGGCAGAGTGGGAGAAGATGGATAATGTGAAATTACTTAATGGGTACAATGTACCTTATTCGGGTGATGGATACCCTAAATGCCCTGATTTCACCACTATTAAATCTATGCATGTAACAAAATTGCATTAGTACCTCATAAATTTATACAAATGAAATAAAAGGAAGCCACCATTATGGGCCAGTTAGAGGATCAATAATGCTGCAAGAGAAAGGACTGGAATCATCTGAGGCACTGATTCCAATCTGTCAAGTCAGTAACAGAAGGAGTGGAGATGATGTATGTGGGAGGAAGAGGGGAAATGGCAGCTCCTCTTGACCTTATTCTCATACATAGATGGCCTTACTACCTTTATGAACCTTCATTTTCAAAGAGCAGAACCAAAAACTTAGTGCTGATTTGGGATCAAAGCAACCTGGGCCAATGATATGAGGCCAATCACCTCCCAAACTACCAGTCCCCGTGATGATCTTTGGAGCTCTGGGGATCCAAGAAATATAAGATGGGCAGTACTATTCCAGGAAAGCATGACAGGGTAATGTTGTTCTGACTATGGACAGCTTGAACAGGTGATGGAAGTAGAGGCCTATCTTCTTCCCCATATTGGCTAGGGAGATTCCAGTAATGGTAGGGTGAACTCCTCTTTTTCCAGCACATAAACAACCAGAAATCTGTCTTGGAATTGGAGGTTAGAAAATACAAAAAAATTCTCACAGTAATCTATGAAAAAGTTAATCATGGCTTAATTTATTTCTGTTAATATGAAAGGTGGCAAGATTTTTATTGATGACCTTTATTCCTCTCCTTTCCTTTACTTTCATCCAATCCATCAACCCATTCTGTTCTGTTAGCCTCTAAAATCCATTCTAAATCTATCCACTTCAGTCAATTTTCATTACCACTGCTGTGAGTGAAACTACCATCATCTCTCAAATAAACTATAGCAATAACTTCCTTACTGGTGCCTCTTTTTCCAGATTTACCCTTGTAAAATCCCTTCTGCTCAAAGGAGTCAGGGATCCATTTAAAAATGTAATCCCTCGTTGATTTTTTTAAATTGCATACATGAAAGTTTACCATAACATGCAACATGAAAGTTGTATGTATTTTAATAAATGTACAGATTCCTATATCTACCACCCAAAAATCATACAAAACATTTCCATCAGCCTAAAATTCCCCAGTGTGTCCCCTTTGTAGTAAAATATACCCTCCTCACTCCCTAACCCTATGGTTTTTGATGCACTTATAGTTGTACTTTTTCCAGAACATGGTATAAATAGAATCATACAATACTATCTTCCAAGAGGCTATACTATTTTTGTTACAACCAACAAAGAACGAAATTTCCTGAATCACTATAGCAAAGGAACACCTATACTCCATGTTTATTGCAACACTGTTCACAATAGCCAAGATGTGGAATCAATCCAAGTGTCCATCAATGAATAAATGGATAAAGAAAATGTGGTATAGATACACAATCAAATGCTATTCATGCATAGAAAAAAATAAAATCCTGTCTTTTGCAGCAACATGGTTGAAACTGAAGGATTATTATGTTAAATGAAATAAGCCAAGCACAGAAAGACAAAGTTCTCATTCACGTGTGGGAGCTAAAAATGTTTATCTCATAGAGAGTAGAATGACAGTTAATAGAGGTTCAGAATTGTGACAAGGGGGCTGAGATTGAAAAGAGATTAGTTAATGTGTCCAAACCTACAGTTAGATAGAAGGAATCAGTTCTAGTGTTCAATAGCACAGTAGGGTGACTATATTTAAAAACAATGTACTGTAGTCTTAAAAATAGCTAGAAGAGAGGACTTAAAATATACCAACACATAAACATGATAAATTGGGTAATGTGAGCTCTGTAATTTTGTTCTTTTTCTTCAATATTATGTTGGCTATTCTAACTGTTTGCTTTTTCATGTAAACTCTAGAGTATTTTGATGTCTAAGACATAGCTTCCTGGAATTTTCATTGGAATTTCATTGAATCTATGAATAAATTTGGAAACAGATGACATACTAACAACATTGGGACTTCTAAATTACGAAAATGGAGTATCTCATCGTTTTTAAAAATCCCTTTTCAGTGGTTTATTATCAGTGCTTTTTTTTGTTTCCCATATAATAATATAATTTGGACAGAATATAAGAGTTTCCATTTTTTTGCACATAGTCAGGAGCATGTGTTTTTCTTTGATAATAGACATTCATTATTGTTTTGTATTGAATTTCTCTGATAGCTAGTGATGTTGAGTGTTATTTCGTATACCATTGTATGTCTTCTTTCAAGAAATATTTACTCAGATTCTTTGCTTATTTTTAAATTGTATCTGTTGATGTTGAAATGTGTGGGTATTTTGTGTATACTCTTTATTAATGCCTTGTAAAATGGATAGTTTGAAAATATTTTCTCCCATTTTGAAGGTTGTCTCTTCACTCTGTTGATTATTTTCTTTGCTATGTAGAAGGTGTTTAGTTTGGTGTAATTCCATTTTTCTATTTTTGTCCTTGTTGTCTGTACTTCTGCAATCTTACCCATAAAAGCTTTGTCAAGACATGTTTCCTGAAGCATTTCTTCTCTGCTTTCTTGTAGTAGTTTTCCAGTTTGAGTCTTACATTTAAGTCTTTAATCCAGTTTGAGTTGATTTTTGTATATGGTGAGAGATAGGTTGTGTAGTTTCATTTTTCTTCATATATATACTCAGTTTTCCCAGCACAAGTTATTGAAGAGGCTGTCTTTTCCCTAATAAATTTCTTGGTGCCTTTGTCAAGAACCATTTGGGTGTAAACAAGTATATTCTCTTATTTCTTCTATGGGTTTTGTTTTAGAAAGTTTTTACTTCTATTTTACTATTGATGGAGAGTTTTGCTGTGTATAAATTTCTAGGTTTGTGTTTTCTTTTTCTTTCAACACTTTAAATATTACATTTTACTCTATTCTTGCTTCCATGATTTCTGATAAAAAGTCCTCTGTATTTCTTATCCCTGTGTCACTATAGGCAAAGTTCTCTCTCTCTCTCTCTCTCTCTCTTACTCCTCCCTCTCTTTCTCTCTCATTCCTCTTCTGGGCTTTTTCTTTCCTTTTGTTTTTTCTTTGATTTTCTGCAAAAAGAGTCTAAATAGAAGGCTGTTGTTGTAGTCCAGGAGTGAGAAAGCATGGGCCTGACCCGGAATAACATTAGAGAAAAAGCGAAGGAGGCAGAGGTGGCAAAATATATCACCACTGCTGGTATCTGACCAGAAGAACAGAAAGAAAGATCTCAAATGAAGTTAAAACTTGGACCTGGGACAATTATTAACCTGTCAGAATCATGAAAGTTTTACCATAAAATAGGTCTTCACTGAAGGCCTGTGTTATTCAGGAAAAAGACGGCTTCAGTTTGAGACACAATGTCTGGGATGCATGGCAGGTCATCTACTATCTCTGTTGTCCTCTCTCTGGAAACTGAACCTACATTGTAGAGTAATATAGTGACAGACATGGGACCTTTACTCAAAATACACCAGTTTGAATCCTAGCTCAACAGTTTACCAGCTCTGTCATCTTGGGCGAGTCAGCCAGTCTCTCTGTGCCTCAGTTTCTGTATCTATAAAACTGAGAAAATAATTGTATATATTTCATATGGCTGTTATGAGGATTAGATGTGCATGTACACACACATTTATGCAAACATGTGTAAATGCATCTCTAAAAATTAATATATATACATTTATAACTATATTTATATATTATAAAATATGTATATTTAATTGGCTATATATTTATCTTTATATATAACTATAACATATGCTATATATTAAATTTATATGTATACATACATACATGCAACATTGTATTCTTATACAAAACCTCAGAGAGTTCCATGTTTATATGATGCTGTACTATATTCATAAGTTATATATTAATATAATGTGTATATATATATATTTAAACAGAATTTGGGATATTTTGAACACTATATGAGTTTTTGCTTTTATTCATTATTATTGTCTCACACAGCTTCAACTACACTGTTTCTATTATGAGATTCATAAGTAGGACAGGGAGAAAGAAAACATGTCATTGAATAGGAGGGAAGAATATTAAGGAAGGGGAAGGAATCAGCTGAGAAGAGCAGTACAAAATAATGCAGACAATCCCAGGCAAGTGAAGAAACAGTAAACGATGTTGAACTTGGAAGTTATAAAGTTTTCAGAGACGTCAGTACAGCAATATAAGTAGAGTGATGTGGATAGATAGAAGTCACATTTCAAAAGGGTCAGGAGGAGGTCTGCATCAGGAAATCAGGGAAAAGAAAACACAGTTTGTCTTTTCATGGATTTTATCCTGAGAGTGTGGATTAATCCAAGGATTTTTTTATTATTTTGAAAAATAGATGGTTGAGTATTATTTTAAGAAGAGCCAAATCATCTGATGACATAAGAAGAATGATAGAAAAGGAGAGCAGAAAGAGAAGGGAGAGGGGAGAAAATCACATGGAGGACTTAAACTTGAAAAGTGAAGTAAGAGTGGCCCAGGGCTTCTTAACTAGAATCTGAGAGGGAGGTGGACTAGGGCTTCAGAAGAAGGAAGGAGATTGGCAACTGCAACTGAGGAAAGAAGGGACTCACTCAAAGAGATCAAATTAGAGACTAGTTAAGAGACAGAACGGTGGTCTAAACTGTTTAAGCACAAAAACCAAAATGACCCATGGGAATGGAGTGCATCTTCCTGAAAAGAGTGCTTTGGGCAAGTATCAATTTAATGCCCAGTTTTTCATATATTGGTTTGACAAAGACACATTGCTTTCTGTTTTTAAATTATACTGGTGAAAGTCATAGAATGTCAGTTATAAGCAAGCAGACTGCTAGGGTTTACTCTTTCTAGTTGAAGGCCATGTATCATCCTCGTGAAAAGGATAAGTCTAGAGCATGAGTTTTTAATCCTAGGATCCGTGCATGGAATTCAAAGAGTTCATTAACTGGGATGAGGAAAAGGGCATACATCTTTGTTTTATTAACATTTCCTTGAAGTTCAGCATTTCCTTCCAATATGAATATAGGCAACTAAGCACAGTCATATTAGCAAATGTGTGATTTTTGTCTTCAATAGAAATTATAGGCATTTTCATATAGCTGTACTGGTATTACAGATATCTCAAAATATTATTCACTTTCATTGTTACTTTGGAAGTGTAGTACTTATTAGACCTGTCCCTAGATCTTGTTATTTAAAACATTACTAAAGAAGCACATGTTACTATATCCTACATTTATTTTTAAATAACTAAAATAAAATATAAATATTATTTTTCCTTTGGAATCTGATGTGTTTTATTGTATATACTTAAAAGTATTAGTCTTAGAAGGGTTCATAGGCTATACCAGATCTTCACAGTTAAGAAAAGAGTAAGAAGCACTGAATCTACTATTCATAGAGACCTGGCTGGCAATCCTAACTTCCTATTTCTAAGAGTGTAAAGTTAGGGAAGTTATTCAATCTCTTTTTATCTCATTTTCCTCATATTTTCAAGAGATGAAATTGTCATAAATGTACCTGCTTCTCAGATTTGTTCCTAAGCTTACATAGCAGTCTGTATATTAAGTGCCTCTAACATAGAACACACTCAAGGGTGGCTGCTTTTTTTCTTTATTACTTATCCCATGGGTGTACAATCTCTTTCTTTGCTCCCCTGAGCCACATTGTGTCTTGGGCCACACATAAAATACACTAACATTAACAATAGCTGATGAGCTAAAAAAATAAATCACAAAAAATCTCATAATGTTTTAAGAAAGCTTACAAATTTTTGTTGGGCCACAGTCAAAGCTGCCCTGGGCCTCATACATCCCAGCTGGGTAAGCTTGACTTATGCTGTAAGAGTGGTTCTCAAATGTTGTTTCACACACCACTAGATGGCTTTGGGCTTATGTGGGGGTCCATTTAACCTATGGGTTAGTCTCTTGTAGTCCTAAATTCCTGAATCAGAATATGATTTTAATGTTATTGCTTACCCTTTCTCAAACCCATGGTGGTGGCTGAATTTCCTCTTTTTAAAAAGGGTCTGAGGACCATTGCTTTATTATCACTTCTACTGAGACCGTAGACAGTCCAAAAGGTACTCCTGGGTATTGGTACCTGCTCCTCTTTGAGTTCCAAGTATTTACTGAGCTCACATTATGGATGAGGTGAGAGAAAAGTAGAGCGTAATAGGATGCTGGGGTGAAAATATGATAGAAGCATAGATGTGTAGAGAACCTGAGGGACCCAGTTTGGCTTTTAATGAAAAGCCAAAGGACCCATTCTGGATCCTTGATTAGAAGCTTCCTGAGAGAAGCTTCTCTCCTCCCCACCAACTCTGAGCATTTGTCCAGCCACAAGCACTTCAGATAATAGTCTCAGGGCTCAGAGTTAATACTAGAGGCAAAGCTGCAGCACCCGTGACATGTTATAGGTTGTCAGAGAAAAATCACATCTTCATATGGGTTCTCTTTACCAGACAGATTTAGGCTTTGGAAAACATTTATTTATTTATTTTTTAGACAGAGTCTCACTGTCGCCCAAGCAGGAAGAAAAACTTTTTGTTCTAAAACATTTTCTGTCCAACAAAAGGCTTAGCAGCATGATTTAGGAAGGTCTTATCCTTTTGAGATTATCTAGCATTGCATATAGTTCAACTCAGTGATGCAGTGATTTCATTTTTTTACATCTCAATTATATGTATAGATTATATATATATTCATATATAGTTCTATGTGCAAATTTTATATACAGATCTTCCACAAATCTCAGTGGGATATCTCAATAAACAGATCGTAAGCCAAAAATACCATAAGTAGAAAATTGATTTAATTTTTCAACAAACCCCCTGTAAAGTCAAGGAGTTATATGTCCAAATATTGTATTTCAGTGACCTTCTGTGTGTGTGTGTGTATTATATATGCACACACACAAATATATACATATATACCTATATGTACATATATACATACCTATATATGTATAAACATATATACTCACTCTATGCATTATTCACTCCAATATTTCTATTCTATTCTTTATCTTTTTTAAATTTTTTTTAAAGACAGGTACTTAACCACTAAAATAGTTTGAAATTATTATTATAGTCTCTGGAGTCATACTGCTTGAAACAACTAAATCTTTCTTGACGTTCTAGTATTACCCAATGGCTACTGGCATCTGAGTCTCAGATTCTGTCTTTATCTTTGAAATGAATCAGGGAAAGAAATAAGAAAACTTTCCTCCTACCTAACCTGTCTCATGCTTTCTTCTGTAGTGTAAGTACTCTCACTGACTTTATTGAAGTATCTCACTTCTCCCACCGCAAATACAAGTTCAACACAGTGTCCAGTTTCATGGAGGAGTTTCCCATGCTTTATTGTTTTGATTTTGCTGTACATACACACACACACATGCACTCACATGTGTGTATATACAGATATGTATACATACACACATGCATGTGTGTGTGTGTGTGTGTATATATATATATATATGCATAATACATTTCTCCCTTCTATAGTTCTCCAGGGTTGATTTTAGGAGCAGAAGACCATAGCTTGAACTTGATTATCATCTTGGCAGCTACAGGTAGGGTACTAAACTTATAAAGATTTTAAGGTTAATTGATATTGTGAAAATATTATGTTCCCAATCAATATATAGGCTTAGTGATTGCCTTGAGGATGAGAATTGAAATGTAAATTTACAATAATCTAGTTGGATTAATACCAACTTAACTGTAACAGTATGCAAAACTTTTACCCCTACATAGCTTTATTTCCTTATTTCCTCTCCTCCTTCATGAATTTATTGACATACAAATTGTATCTTCATATACAGTGTACACATTGTACACATCAATACAGATTTATATTTATTGCTTTATCAAGTTGTCTTTTAATCACATAAGGAATTTTAAAAGTTGCAAACAAAATCTGCATTTATACTGTCTTTTATATTTACCTGTGTCGTTACCTTTACTGGTGTTCTATGTTTCTTCATGTGGATTTGATTTACTGTATAGTGCCCTTACATTTCATCCTGAAGGACTCACTTTAATATTCCTTGTTTGACATATTTGCTGCAACAAATTCTCTCAGTTTAGAAAAAAATTGGAGAATATTTTTATTTCTACTTCAATTTTGGAGGATACTATGTTGGATATAGTATTGTTAGCTGATGGCCATTTTCTTTCAGCATTTTGAACAAGTCATCCCGGTGCCTTTAGACATCTTTGGTTTCCAAATGAAAATCAGCTGTTAATAATATTGAAGCCTCCTTTTATGTCCTGAGTTGCTTCTTTGCATATTATCTATTTCTCTTTTTACATTATGTTAATGAAATTTCTAGGAGTGGATCTTTTAGGGATTATCTTACTTGTAGTTTTCTGAGGCTCTTTAATGTGAAGATTGATTGTTTTAACTAAATATTTGGTGTTTTGGGCCGTTTTTCTTTAAATACTCTGTTAATTTATCTTTCTTCTTGTGCAACTCCCAGTGTTATGCTAAATGATTGTATCTCACTGATCTCTGAGGTTCTGTTTATTTTCTTCACTCTGTTTTCCTTCTCTCCCTCAAACTTTACAATCTCAATTTTCCTATATTCAAGTTCACAGGCTTTTTTCTGCTGCTTCTTTCTCCTGAGAGCCTTTTGTGAATTTATTTTAGTTATGGTGTTTTTCAACTCCAGAATGTCTGATTTTTTTTCTTAAGTAATTTCTATCTATTTTTTGATGTTCTCTATTTCATGTTTCTATAAGTAATTTCTATCTATATTTTGATGTTCTCTATTTCAAAGATCCTTTGGGTCTTTAGGGATGGTTTTATTTACTTCTTTGCATATAGTTTAAATAGCTGGTTCAAAATCATTGTCTAGAAAGTCCAACATCTGGGTTTCCTCAGCAACTGTTTCTATAGATTTTATAAATTTTTTCTTATGTATTGGCCATACTCTCTGGTTTCTTTGTGTGTCTCATGATTTTTATTGAAAATGTAACGTTTTAAGTCATAAGGTGTCATGAATTTGATAAGAAGATTCTACTTTCTCTCCAAGAGAGAGAAAGTAGATTTTCTTTATTGACATTCCTGAATTAATTTTGTAAGATTTATATTCTTTGTTAAGTGTAGGCATTGAAGTTTCTGCTCCATTAGCTTAGTGGTCACCCAATAATTGAAAACAGGTGTTTAAAATGCCTGCCACCAACAAGTCCCCAGTCTTTGATGTGGTGCTCAGCATGCATATTTGGCTGGGACTTCTCCACTTAGGTAGTTTATAACTCTGCTTTAGCCTTGAATTCCTGCTTGTACTCAGAGACTCATAGTAATAAGAGGTGAGAGTTTAGGGTCTTCTCAAGTGTCTTCTGAGCATGCACACGTACACCTATGTATATGTATGACCTTCTAGATCCCCATAAATATGTTAACGTTTATCAAACTCCAATGGACATCTTATTCCCCAGCTATTTCTTTGAACTTTTTGTTTATTGTTTGGCCTAAATTATTTTTCACTGCCTTAGGTCACTGCGGAGTTAAGCAATCACCCATAGAGGTTTCAGAAAAATGCCCTCAGGAAAGGAACTTTTTCCACTGTGTGAGACCTGAGTCAGGTCAATTAAAAATAACCTGGGAGTGAGATCTTTCAGATAATCACCACATAGTTCAATTAATGACAAACCTCTGGGAATGGATCTTTCAAGTAGCTTTAACCCTGTTCTTTCCCTTCCCACTAGCTTCCAAGCTGCTGGTTTTCACTATGATTTCAGGCTATTGATATTTATTTTGCTCCAAAGCTGGAGAAAAGGGGTGGAAATAGGACAAGTTACAATGCTGTTATAAATAAAGTTTCAGTGCCGCAAAAGAAATAGCACTCGAATATAAAATATATTTTTTTTCTTCTCAGCAAGGCAATTTACTTCTATAGAAGGGTGCACCCTCACAGATGGAGCAATGGTGACCACACACCTGGGCAAGAGAGGGGAAAGTGTTCTTATTCCTGATGCACGTGGCCCCTACTGCTGTGTCGGTCCCCTATTGGCTAGGGTTAGACAGCACAGGCTACACTAATTCTGATTGGCTAATTTAAAGAGAGTGACGGGGTGAGTGGTTTGGTGGGAAAAATGTTTCTGGCAGAGCAGGAAATCGGAATGAGTCAGGGTGGAGAATGAGTCAGGGTGGAGCTGGTGATCGAAAAAGGTTGCTTTACGAGAAAGTTAAGTTTAAAAGTAGAAGGCAAAGAGTTGAACATAGGGACATGTTGACTCTTTGAAGAGAAATTTAGAACTCATATTTATCAATGCCATTGAACGCATCTTCTTACTTAGATTCAGTCATATTCATTTAATAAACACTCCCTGAATTTTTGCAATCCTTTGGTTAATCTGTGGAGTTCTGAAAATGTCAATTCTGACCATTTATGTTAGTGTTCTCTTTGCTTTATGAATGAGAGTGTTACTGGAAAGGGACCCTAATCCAGACCCCAAGAGATGGTTCTTGGACCTTGTGCAAAAATGAATTCAGGTCAAGTCCATAGAGTAAAGTAAAAGCAAGTTTATTAAGAAAGCAAATAAATAAAAAAATGGCTACTCCATAGGCTGAATAGCAAAATGGGCTGACCAACTAAGAATGTTTAAAGTTAATTATTGATTATATGCTAAACAAGGGGTGGATTATTCATGAGTTTTTTGGGAAAGAGGCCAGGCCAGCAATTCTCAGAACTGAGGATTCCTCCCTTTTTTAGACCATATATAATAACTTTCTGATGTTGGCATGGCATTTGTAAACTGTCTTGGCACTGGTGGGAGTGTCTTTTAGCATGCAAATGCATTATAACTCACTTATAATGAGCAGCAAGGATGACCAGAGGTCACTTTCATTGCCATCTCAGTTTTGGTGGGTTTTGGCTGGCTTCTTTACTGCAACCTGTTTTATTGGCAAGTTCTTTGCAACCTGTATCTTGCACTTGTCAGGCCTCTGAGCCCAAGCTAAGCCATCACTTGGTATTTAGCTCCTGGTTTTACCTCAAATCACCACCCTTAAGTCTCTCTTGAAGTGGATAGAATATCTTCAGTGGTAAGCACCCCCCACCCCTTCTCTCTGTGTTCTCCACTTTCCTGGGGGCAAGCACTTCCCACCCCTCTCCACTTTCCTGGGGAGAAAACACCCCCCACCCCTTCTCTCCATGTCTCTACCCTTCTCTTTAAACTTGCCTCCTTCACTATGGGCAACCTTCCACCCCCCATTCCCCCTTCTTCTCCCTTAGCCTGTGTTCTCAAGAACTTAAAACCTCTTCAACTCTCGCCTGACCTAAAACTTAAACATGTTATTTTCTTCTGCAATCCTGCTTGGCCCTAATACCAACTTGACAATAGTTCCAAGTAGCCAGAAAACGGCACTTTTGATTTTTCCATCCTACAAGATCTAAATAATTCTTGTCATAAAATGGGCAAACGGTCTGAGGTGCCTGACGTCCAGGCATTCTTTTACACATCAGTCCCTCCCTAGTCTCTGTTCCCAATGCAATTTGTCCCAAATCTTCCTTCTTTCCCTCCTGCCTGTCCCCTCAGCCCCAACCCCAAGCGTCGCTGAGTCTTTCCTCTTTCCAATCTTCCTTTTCTACAGACCCATCTGACCTCTCCCCTCCTCCCCAGGCTGCTCATTGCCAGGCCGAGCTAGATCTCAATTCTTCCTCAGCCTCTGCTCCCCCACCCTATAATTATTTTATCACTTCCCCTTCACGTACCCGGTCCGGTCCGGCTTACAGTTTTGTTCCATGACTAACCCTCCCCCACCTGCCCAGCAATTTCCTCTTAAAAAGGTGGCTGGAGCTAAAGGCATAGTCAAGGTTAATGCTCCTTTTTCTTTATCTGACCTCTCCCAAAGCAGTTAGTGTTTAGGCTGTCTTTCATCAAATATAAAAACCCAGCCCAGCTCATGGCCCGTTTGGCAGCAACCCTGAGACGCTTTACAGCCCTAGACCCTGAAAGGTCAGAGGGCCGTCTTATTCTCAATATGCATTTTATTTTATTACCCAATCTGCTCCCGACATTAAATAAAGCTCCAAAAATTAAATTCTGGCCCTCAGACCCCACAATAGGACTTAATTAAACTTACCTTCAAGTTGTACAATAATACAGTAGAGACAGCCAAGTAGCAATGTATTTCTGAGTTGCAATTCCTTGCCTCCAGAAACCCCAGCCACATCTCCAGCGCACAAGAACTTCAAATGCCTAAGCCACAGTGGTCAGGCGTTCCTTCAGGATCTCCTCCCCTGGGATCTTCCTTCAAGTGCCGGAAATCTCGCTTCTGGGTCAAGGAATGCCTGCAGCCCGGGATTCCTTGTAAGCTGTGTCCCATCTGTGCAGGACCCCACTGAAAATCAGACTGTTCAACTCACCTGGCAGCCACTCCCAGAGCCCCTGGAACTCTGGCCCAAGGCTCTCTGACTGACTCCTTCCCAGATCTTCTGAGCTTAGTGGCTGAAGACTGACGCTGCCCAATCGCCTCAGAAGCCCCCTAGACCATCACGGACACCGAGCTTCAGGTAACTCTCACAGTGGAGGGTAAGTCCATCCTTTTCTTAATCAATACGGAGGCTACCCACTCCACATTACCTTCTTTTCAAGGGCCTGTTTCCCTTGCCTCCATAACCATTGTGGGTATCGATGGTCAGGCTGCTAAACCTTTTAAAACTTCCCAACTCTGGTGCCAACTTGGACAATATTCTTTTATGCACTCCTTTTTAGTTATCCCCACCAGCCCAGTTCCCTTTTTTTGTCGAGACATTTTAACTAAATTATCTGCTTCCCTGACTATTCCTGGGCTACAGCCACATCTCATTGCCACCCTTCTTCCCAACCCAAAGCCTCCTTATGTCTTCCTCTTGTATCCCCCACCTTAATCCACAAGTATAGGATACCTCCACTCCCTTCTTGGCAACAAATGATGCACCCCTTACCATCCCATTAAAACCTAATCACCCTTACTCCGTTCAATGCCAATATCCCATCCCACAGCACGCTTTAAAAGGATTAAAGCCTATTATCACTTGCCTATTACAGCATGGCCTTTTAAAGCCTATAAACTCTCCTTACAGTTCCCCCATTTTACCTGTCCAAAAACCAGACAAGCCTTACAGGTTAGTTCAGGATCTGCGCCTTATCAACCAAATTGTCTTGCCTGTCCACCCCATGGTGCCAAACCCATATACTCTCCTATCCTCAATACCTCCCTCCATATCCCCTCCATAACCCATTATTCTGTTCTGGATCTCAAACATGCTTTCTTTACTATTCCTTTGCACCCTTCATCCCAGCCTCTCTTTGCTTTCACTTGGACTGACCCTGACACTCATCAGCTCAGCAAATTACCTGGACTGTACTGCTGCAAGGCTTCACAGACAGCCTCCATTACTTCATTCAAGCCCAAATTTATTCTTCATTCATTACTTATCTCATCATAATTCTTCATGGAAACACATGTGCTCTCCCTGCTGATCATGTCCAGCTAATCTCCCAAACCCCAACCCCTTGTACAGAACAACAACTCCTTTCCTTCCTGGGCATGGTAGGATACCTTCACCTTTAGATACCTGGTTTTGCCATCCTAACAAAACCATTATATAAACTCACAAAACCAAACCTAGCTGACCCCATAGATCCTAAATCCTTTCACCACTCCTCTTTCTGTTCCTTAAAATCAGCCCTAGAAGCTGCCCCCACAGTAGCTCTCCCTAACTCATCCCAACCCTTTTCATTACATACAGCCAAAGTGCAGGGTTGTGTGATTGGAGTTGCTACACAAGAGTCAGGACCATGCCCTGTAGTCTTTCTGTCCAAACAACTTGACCTTACTGTTTTAGCCTAGCCCTCATGTCTCCGTGTGGTGGCTAATGCCGCCCTAATACTTTTAGAGGCCCTCAAAATCACAGACTATGCTCAACTCACTCTCTACAGTTCTCATAACTTCCAAAATCTATTTTCTTCCTCACACCTGACATATATACCTTCTGCTCCCCAGCTCCTTTAGCTGTACTTACTCTTTGTTGAGTCTCCCACAATTACCATTGTTCCTGGCCTGGACTTTAATCTGGCCTCCCACATTATTCCGGATACCACACCTGACCCCCATGACTGTATCTCTCTGATCCACCTGACATTCACTCCATTTCCCCATGTTTCCTTCTTTCCTGTTCCTTACCCTGATCACACTTGGTTTATTGATGGTAGTTTCACTAGGCCTAATTGCCACAAACCAGCAAAGGCAGACTATGCTGTAGTATCTCCACATCTATCACTGATGCTACCGCTCTGTCCCCCTCCACTACCTCTCAGCAAGCTGAACTCATTGCCTTAACTTGAGCCCTCACTCTTGCAAAGGGACTACACGTCAATATTTATACTGACTCTAAATATGCCTTCCATATCCTGCCCCACCATGCTGTTATATGGGCAGAAAGAGGTTTCCTCACTAGACAAGGGTCCTCCATCATTAATTCCTCTTAAATAAAAACTCTTCTCAAGGCCACTTTAGTTCCAAAGGAAGCTGGAGTCATTCACTGCAAGGGCCATCAAAAGGCATCAGATCCCATCGCTCAGGGCAATGCTTATGCTGATAAGGTAGCTAAATTGCAGCTAGTGTTCTAACTTCTGTCCGTCATGGTCAGTTTTTCTCCTCATTGGTCACTCCTACCTACTCCCCCGCTGAAACTTCTACCTATCAATCTCTTCCCACACAAGGCAAATGGTTCTTGGACCAAGGAAAATATCTCCTTCCAGCCTCACAGGCCCATTCTATTCTATCATCATTTCATAACCTCTTCCATATAGGTTGCAAGCTGCTAGCCCGCCTCTTAGAACCTCTCATTTCCTTTCCATTGTGGAAATCTGTCCTCAAGAAAATCACTTCTCAGTGTTCCATATGTTATTCTACTGCTCCTCAAGAATTTCTCAGGCCCCCTCCCTTCCCTACACATCAAGCTCGGGGATTTGCCCCTGCCCAGAACTGGCAAATTGACTTTACTCACATGCATCGAGTCAGGAAACTAAAATACCTCTTGGTCTGGGTAGACACTTTCACTGGTGGGTAGAGACCTTTCCCACAGGGTCTGAGAAGGCCACCACGGTCATTTCTTCCTTTCTGTCAGACATCATTCCTCAGTTTGGCCTTCCCATAGTGGACCAGCCTTTATTAGTCAAATCACCCAAGCAGTTTTTCAGGCTGTTGGTATTCAGTGAAACCTTTATATCCCTTACCATCCTCAATCTTCAGGAAAAGTAGAATGGACTAATGGTCTTTTAAAAACACACCTCACCAAGATCAGTCACCAACTTAAAAAGGACTGGACAATATTTTTACCACTTGCCCTTCTCAGAATTCGGGCCTGTACTCGGATGCTACAGGGTACAGCCCGTTTAAGCTCCTGTATAGATGCTCCTTTTTATTAGGCCCCAGTCTCATTCCAGACACCAGACCAACTTGGACTGTGCCCCAAAAAACTTGTCATCCCTATGTCTTCTGTCTAGTCACACTCCTATTCACCATTCTCAACTACTCATAAATGCCCTAACTTGTTTACACTGCCGATTTACACTGTTTCTCCAAGCCATCACAGCTGATATCTCCTGGTGCTATCCCTAAAACTGCCACTCTTAACTCCCTCTTAAAGTAAATAAATAATCTTTGCTGGCAGGGCTATGCTGAACCTCCTTAGGCACTCTCTATTTGGATGTCCTGGGTCCTCCCAATTCTTAGTCCTTTAATGTCTATTTTTCTCCTTGTCTTACTCTATTCTTTTTTCAATTCATACAAAACCATATCTAGGCCATCACCAATAATTCTATACAACAAATGTTTCTTCTAACCACCCCACAATATCATCCTTTATCACAAAATCTTCCTTCAGCTTAATCTCTCCCACTCTGGGTTCCCACGCCACCCCTAACCCTGCTCAAAGCAGCCCTGAGAAATATCGCCCATTATCTCTCCATACCACCTCCCAAAACTTTCACTGCCCCAACACTTTACCACTATTTTGTTTTATTTTTCTTATTAATATAAGAAGACAGGAATGTCAGGCCTCTGAGCCCAAGCTAAGCCATCATATCCCCTGTGACCTGCAGGTATACATCCAGATGGCCTGAAGCAACTGAAGATCCACAAAAGAAGTGGAAATAGCCTTAACAGATGACATTCTACCATTGTAATTTGTTTCTGCCCCACCCTAACTGATCAATGTACTTTGTAATCCTCCCCACCCTTAAAAAGGTTCTTTGTAATTCTCCCCACCCTTGAGAATGTACTTTGTGAGATCCACCCCCTGCCTGCAAAACATTGCTCCTAACTCCACTGCCTATCCCCAAAGCTATAAGAACTAATGATAATCCCACCATGCTTGCTGACTCTGTTTTCAGACTCAGCCTGCCTGCACCCAGGTGAAATAAACAGCTTTATTGCTCACACAAAGCCTGTTCGGTGGTCTCTTCACAAAGACAGTTGAGACAGTACTGGCTATCTCATCCTGTGATGTAGAATGCCTAACCTCCTGGGAATGCAGTCCAGTAGGTTTCAGCCTTATTTTATCCAGTCCCTATTCAAGATGGAGACTCTCTATTTTGAATGCCTCTGACAAGAGGATTCCCAGAGTTCCTTTTTTCACCATTTTTACTCACAGATCTGTCTATTTCTGTTTTTTGAAAAATAAAAAAATAATCACTTTCTTTGATACCCTGCATTGAAGTCATTTTTTCCTCATAATTTTACATAAGATTTTAATTTGGCCACGATTTTTATTTGTACTTTGTGAAACTAAAACACTTCAGAGCAAGGCAACTCCCTGCGAGGTAACAGGAGCCATGCTTCTCTGAGTGCAGAGTGGAAAAAATGGCCAGAAAATATTTCCAATAGACCTCTGAGCAGTCACAAAGAGATAGAAGAATATCTAGCTAAGCAGTACTTGACACCCTGGCTTTCACAGATTCTAAGTGTGCTATTCCCTCTACCACTGTCCTTTGAAATGCTAATTAGCAGATTAACCACCTTTCACAGATCTTTAAGTACTTTTTCTCCTTAATTTAAAGGTCTTTGTTCTGTGAGATCTGAAAGGAAGTCGATGACAGACTCAAAAAATTCTCACTTCCTCTTGTTGCTTCTGGGATGCATTTGTTTATTTAAAGCTTGGGGCAGATGTCTGCCTGGAGTTTAATACAGTTGTAGCCATTTCCTCTGAAAAAGTTTCCCAGCCTCTCAAGACTTTCGTTCACTTTTGCCTTCCCAACACATGCTTGCATTGCACATGGTTATACTCTGTACCTTTTACTACCATTTAAAAATTATCATTTTACTTTTCATTATTCCCTAGTAGACCATACATTTTTCCAGGTCAGTGGTTATGTTTGGTTTTATCAATGCCCTGAGTGTAGTATGAAGTCAGTAAATGACTGTTGATTTACCCCTTCATTGATTAATTGATTTAAAATATAGATTTATGAAAGTCATAACCATAATTTTGATATTATACTGACAAAATAAAACTCTTCTGACTCCCAGAAACAAAATTCAATTAAAATGACATCTGATTGGCAATTCTGCTTTGCTTTAGCTGTTATTTAAAAATTTCAAAACTAGAAGTGTTGGAATTTGAAGCAAGGCAATGAGAAAATATAAAACACTTAGAAAGAACATAATTGATAGTTTAGTTTGAAACAAAGCTAAACTTTTTTTTTTTTTTAATGAGACAGAGGAAGACATAGACAAAGGAGAGAGAGAGAAACCAGCAGCAGAAGAAAGAGAGATAACAAATAGATTCCAAATTTAGAGGGGATGGAAATGAAAGGAGAAATAGAAGAGAAACAAAAACGGCTATAACTACTTTACTTTAATTTTTAATATTTATTGGATTATTCATCATTTTAAATTGATTGATGTCTTTCAAAATTATTTTTATTAACAGTTTAATCTTAAATGTGACAGAATTAGTTAAAACATACATGGTATAGCTATTGACAAAAGTATCTTTAAAATCTGGGAAAAATGATAAATAGGGTGTGATATTAAGACATCCTGAGTACAAGACAAATGTTCCCATGTCTCTTAGCTGTGTCACATCAAATGGTATGTACTTTATAAAATAACATTTTTTTATTCTTAATTTATTCTGAAACTTCAAAGAGGAATTTCTGACTCTAAAACAACAGAGTAAAAGCTATATTCTTCCTCAAACCTAGTTTTATTGTACTGCTTGTGTGGACTCTTAGTTCATATGGCTCTGGAATTTGAACACATTCCTACTGATATTTATATGAAAGCTCTTAAATTCTAAGAAATTGATTGAGGAAGGGGGAACAGTGTAAATAATGATACTGTTACATGACAGACATCATTCCTCAGTTTGGCCTTCCCATAGTGGACCAGTGAAATGCATTTGCCAAACTGAAATGGTATGAATTTAACAAAGCTAATAATTACTTCTGAGATCCAAACTGCATATATGTACCCATGTGTACACACTTTTGTGGATGTATTGGCAGGGGGTGTGAAACAGAGCTTCTAAAGTAGGCATCAAAGAAGGCAGAAACAAATATAATTTATAATTTAATTTGCCTGACTTTAAGTTCCTTACCCTTTTGTGCAAAAGGTGAGACAAATATAGACATCACAATATTAACTGTGCCAGAATATAATGTGAATCAAGATAAACTGTAAAGGACAATGTGAGATCAGAACAGACAAGAGTATAACATCTCCATGGGGATAGAGAGAAATTTTAATAAAAGACAGGACATTGCACTTGGAGTTAGGTAGCATGAAGTGGCCCCATCACAGCATTGTTATTACTTTCTCTAGCAAACTGCATCAGCCCCAGGTGCTATACTATAGTAAAATGTTTCTTATGCTTGGAACTATTTTTTTCTAAAAAGCTGATGTAAGAAATTGCCTGTTAACCTCCTCATAGGTTTCTGTAAAATATTGAGTAGATGTAGATAGGAATAGCTTTGCAACTCCTCTTTACCACCTGCAATATAAGGATCTGAGCCCATTTGACTTTAAAACTCCCAAGTACACTTCCTCTCTGTTGTAGCACTTATAAATGAATGACACAGAGGTTTCCCCCAGGTAATTCTGTTTCTCCAAAATTGCTTGGTTGACATGTTATTCTTCCCTCCTTCTCCTCAGAGTTCTTGTGAATTTCTCAACTAGAAGACAGGGACTCTTTACGTAGTTAAATCTGAATACTTATTAGACACTTGGGAGGGGCAATGAAAGAGCTTTTGGGAAACTGGTAATATTTTATGTCCTGATTCGTTTTCTCATTGTGTGAGTATGTTTAGCCTGTGAAAAAATCACTGAGTTTTTCACTTATGTGCATACCTTACTGTGCTTTCTGTTGTTTGTCACAGAATACCTGAAACTGGGTGGTATAGTTTGGCTCTGCGTCCCTACCCAAATCTCACCTTAAATTGTATTAATCCTCATGTGTCATAGGAGGGACCCAGTGAAAAGTAACTGAATCATGGGGGCAGGTTTTTCCCATGCTGTTCTTGTGATAGTGAATAAGTTTCATGAGATGTGATGGTTTTATAAGGGGGAGTTCCCCTGTACACACTCTCTTCCCTGCCACCATGTAATATGTGACTTTGTTCCTCCTTTGCCTTTCTCCATGATTGGGAGGCCTCCCCAACCATGTGGAATTGTGAGTCAATTAAACCTCTTTCCTTTACAAATTACCCAGTCTTGGGTATGTCTTTATTAGCAGTGTGAGAACAGACTAATACAGTAAATGGTTATCAGGAATAGGGTGCTGCTGTAAAGATACTTGAAAATGTGGACGTGACTTTAGAACTAGGTAACAAGCAGAGGTGGAACAGATTTGAGGGCTCAGAAGAAGACAGAAAAATGTGGGAAAGTTTGGAACTTCCTAGAGAGTTGGAGGGCTCAGAAGACAGGAAGATGTGGGAAAGTTTGAAACTTCCTAGAGATCTGTGGAATTTTGAACTTGAGAGAGGTAATTTAATGTGTCTTGTGGAAGAAGTTTCTAGTCTATAAAGCATTCAACAGGTAGCAGTGCATAAAAGTTTGAAAAATGTGCAGCCTGATAATGCAATAAAAACAAAAAACCCATTTTCTGGGGAGAAATTCAAGCCTGCTGCAGAAATTTGCATAAGTCACGAGGAGTCAAATTTTAATCGCAAGACAATGGGAAAAATGTCTTCAGGGCATGTCAGAGGTCTTTGCAGCAAGCCCTCCCATCAGAGGCCTGGAGGCTTAGCAGGGAAAAATGGTTTTGTGGGCATGGCCCAGGGCCCCCCTGTTCTATGCAGCCTCAGGACTTGGTGTCCTGCCACTTAGCTGCTTCAGTTCCAGCTAGGGCTAAAAGGGGCCAAGGTACAGTTCAGGCCATTGCTTTAGAGGGTGCAAGACCCAAGCCTTGGCAGCTTCCATTTGGTGTTGAGCCTGTGGGTGCACAGAAGTCAAGAATTGATGTTTGGGAACCTCTGCCTAGCTTTCAGAGGATGTATGGAAGTGCCTGAATGTCCAGGCAGAAGTTTGCTGTAGGGGAAGGGCCCTCATGGATAACCTCTGCTAGGGCAAAGCAGAAGGGAAATGTGGGGTGTGAGCCCCCACAAAGAGTCCCCACTGAGGTACTGTCTAGTGGAGCTGTGAGAAGAGGGCCACTGTCCTCCAGTTCCTGGAATGGTGGATCCACTGACAGCTTGCACTGTGCACCTGGAAAAGCCACAGACACTCAACACCAACCTGTGAAAGCAGCTGGGAGGGGCACTGTACCCTGCAAAGTCAAAGGGGCAGAGCTGCACAAGGCCATGGGTGCCCACCTCTTGCATTAGGGTGACCTGGATATGAGACAAGGAGTCAAAGAAGATCATTTTGGAACTTTCAGGTTTAATGAATGCCCTGTTGGATTTTGGACTTGTGTGAAGAAATTGTTTTGGCCAATTTGGAAAGGGTATATTTACCCAATGCCTGTATCCCCATTGTATCTGGGAAGTAACTCACTTGCTTATGATTTTACATGCTCATAGGTGGAAGGGACTTGCTTTGTGTCAGATGAGACTTTGGACTGTGAAGTTTTGAGTTACTGCTGAAATGAGTTCAGACTTTGGGGGACTGTTGGGAAGGCATGATGGTGTTTTGAAATGTGAAAGGGACATGAGATTTGGGAGGGGCTAGGGTTCAGTGATATGGTTTGGCTCTGGGTCCCCACCCAAATCTCACCTTGAATTGTAATAACCCCCACATGTCATGGGAGGGACTTGGTGGGAAGTGTTTGAATCATGGGAGTGCATTTTTTTGTTTTTAGCTGTTCGCGTGATGGTGAATAAATTTCACCAGATCTGATGTTCATAAAGGGGAGTTCTCCTGCACATACTCTCTTACCTGCCACCATGTAAGATGTGATTTTGCTCCTTATTTAACTTACGCCATAATTGTGAGGCCTCCCTACCCACATGGAACTGTGAGTCCATTAAACCTCTTTTCTTTATAAATTATCCAGTCTCAGACATGTCTTTATTAGCAGTGTGAGGACAGACTAATACACTGGGTAATTTATAAAGAAAAGGAATTTACTTTTTATAGCTTTAGAGACTAAGATGTCCACAGTTAAGGGATCAAAGCTGGTGAAGGCCTTCTTGCTGGTGGGGACTCTCTGCAGAGTCTTGATGCAGTGTAGGCCATCACATGATGAAGGGGCTAAACATACTAGTTCAGGTTTTTCTCCCTCTTCTTATAAAGCCACCGGTCTCACTCCCATAATAACCCATCAATGCGTTAACCCATTAACCCATTAATCCATGAATTAATTTATCCATTTATAAGGGCAGAGCTCTCAAGATTCAATTACCTCTTAAATGCCTCACCTCTCAATACTGCCACACTGGGGATTAAGTTTCAGCAAGAGTTTTGATAGGAGACCAATACTTAAACCATAGCAGTACACTCTTCTATCTATAAATTATATTTCACCAAAAAGTTGAAAATAAAAATTTATTAATAATAAAACAAAATATAAGATATTATAAATATTTTAATTATAAAAATATAATTATGTTAATTCAGCCTTACTTCAGTGGTTGCTATATGAAGTTGTCAAGCCTATATTTCCATTCTGCCAAAATTTAGATACAGAGTGTCCATTCATGAGTAAACAATGGCTAAATCCTTGGGGAACCTGTACAATGGAGCTTTTTGATTCCTTGTCATGCTCTTGAGAAGATTCACACAGAACATATACCGTATGGAGATTGATGCTAACGATGACTAGTTGTCTCAGCTTTCTACAGACACACTGTCCCCAACCCCCAGGTCTTACAGGCCCATACACACACTTATTCCTGTCAACTATTCCAAAAAGTTGAAAAAAATGTTTCCTTTACCCTCTTACTCCATCTTGTCCCAACCTTTTCCTACATGCCCTCCACTTGATCCTTTATTGAAATCTAGATTTTTACTTTCAGATCTTCCAGAGGTCTTGTGTCTCCACCAAAGCAATTTGCTGGTGGCTCATCTCATGATAGAGAACTGTGGTGTTTGTCTACTCCCCATTGTAGCATTAAGTTAAAAAAGAGATTTTATATAGATTTGTGACATTTTGCTTTCAGTGCACATACGTCTAACTTCTTTGAAGCACTCCCTGCAACTGTCTTCATCCTTTTATTTTTGAGAGATCAGGACCTTCAGAGATGAAGTTTGATTACCCCACAGGTAGCTGCATATTTCATAATCCAATGTCCTTATCAATATTTTCTTTTATTATTATTTTCATAGATAAGTATCAGTCTACATTAAATTTGGGAAGCAAATCATCCTTAAGGCAGCTATACAAATGAAAACAAAATTTTACCTTGCACTTTCCAAAAGTTGTGTATTCTTTTTTTTCTCCAATTTGTACTTTGCATTGGAAGTGTTGCCTCTCTTCCCCTGAAGTACAGCGACTGACACACAATAGACCCTCAACAAATACCTATTAAGCGAATGAAAGCTTTTTCTCCTATGCTTCTGAACTTGACTTCACTTTCTTTATTCTAAATGTCCCTGAAAAACAAGAAAACTAAATAACCTTATCAATGTGCTGAGAAGTGGTCAAAATGAAGATAATGGAGAATATCATACTTTTATTTTTGGAAATCCCTGGGTAAAGAGCTTGAATTAGGGGAGGGATAGAAGGGAGAGTCACAAAGGACGTCTTGGTCCAACCATTTCTCATCTCTATTGCTGGTTTGCCTTGAGTTTTGGTAACTAGACTAGCAAATATAAAGATACCCCTTTCTACATGACATTCATATGTGCCTTCATTTCAACATCATTAGTATTTTATCACACAATGTATTTATTTAAATGTGTAATTTCGGAAGCATTGCTGTATTTCGAACTATAAGTTTATTGTCCTAGGAACATATATTCCCTGAAAAATAGGTTTGCACAATCTAATGAATGTTATGGAACAAAAAGGTTTTCTTGAGAAGAAAGATATGAGCTGATATCCTTGTATTCAGACAAAATGCTTTCCAATTCTTTGCAAAGAATTTACTACTTTGCTTCAATCCTTATACTTTTTAACTTCTCTGTGGCATTTGGCACTACGACCACCTTTTTCTTGCCAGCTACTTTTCTATGGTTTCCAAAATATTTCATTCTCCTATATCTCCTTCTACATCTCTGATAGTGTCTTCTCAGGAGTCATCCATGGATTCTGTAGTCCTCAAAACGTGAGCATTTCCCAAAGTTCTGTCTTCGCATTTTCTTCTTTCTTTCTTTCTTTCTTTCTTTCTTTCTTTCTTTCTTTCTTTCTTTCTTTCTTTCTTTCTTTCTTTCTTTCTTTCTTTCTTTCTTTCTTTCTTTCTTTCTTTCTCTCTCTCTCTCTCTCTCTCTTCTCTCTCTCTCTCTCTCTCTCTTTATTTCTTTGACGGAGTTTCACTCTTGTCACCCAGGCTGGAGTGCAGTGGCGCGATCCCGGCTCGCTGCAACCTCCACCTCCTGGGTTCAAGTGATTCTCCTGCCTCAACCTCACGAGTAGCTGGGATTACAGGTGTCCACCACCACACCCAGCTAATTTTTGTAGTTTGGTAGAGATGGGGTTTCACCGTGCTGGCCAGGCTGGTCTCGAATTCCTGACCTCAGGTGATCCCCCCCGCCTCAGCCTCCCAAAGTGCTGGGATTACAGGCGTGAGCCACCACACCTGGCCTGCATTTTCTTTCTTATCCCTATGGGCATGCACCTGTTTATCACATGAGAGCAAGTATAGGTTTTATATAAATGTCCCTCAAATCCATCTCTAGAGTAATTTCCCAAACAAAGCAAAATGAGTATAGTTGTGAATGAAGAGTGAGATTATTTGAGCTTAAGGTTAGAGAAATAAAGCAGTTTCAGGTGTTATATGCTCATGAGCTATAATTTGCTGACCCCTTAAATAAGAGAGTGACCAATAATTAGTTGGTAGAATAACAAGGAGACTTAAAAGGTGATATAGTTGAATGCCATGAGCTTTCAAAAAGCAATGGATTTTATATGACCATGGTTGAATCCTAGTCTAGAAGTAGGATAAAGACACTTCTTGACCTTGAAGTAGTTGGGGGATGGAAAACATAAGCATAAGTTATTTTGAGAGGGCTTTAAGAAACGTGATGAATACCCAGTATCAGTAAAGACAGGAAAGAATATCTAATAAAGAGGTTGAAGATGAGATTGTAAATCACAGAATGGAGGCATGGATGGCAAGGTCAAGATTTCACTGAAGTCTTCTAAAGCCAATATCGATTCTATTTTCATCACTTTAGAGCTGAAAAACAACTTCTCGTTAATTAAATGCTTTCAGTGCTTTGAAAGGTATGCATTTTTCTCATTGCACCCTGAATATTATTCAAAGGCAGGTAAGTTCTGTCCCTGTTTTGATTTTTTTTAGTACCTTTGCAAGGCTCCTTATCAAGACTCACAAAGGAGAAATTTGGTTGTCAATATTTGTTTATGTACATATGTATATGCATTACCATACTGCTTTCACTGGATATTAGTCAATTTGAAATATGTTTCATAATAATTATATAATTTATAATACAGCTTTATTTTAAAATGCATTAGAATTAATCCTCGAGTTCTATTCCATTCACTATGGTAACCATAAGGAAAACTGGCTTTAAACTTTTGGTAAGTTCCACAATGATTTATTATGCAAAATTACAGCAGGGCAAATTTTAGCTGTAAAACATGACCTTTTTAGTATCCTGCTTCCTGAAACCTGACCCCAAGTTATTTGACTTTCCACAGTTATTCAATATCATAAATTGTTGCTTTTCTCTTTAAATAGAAATGTATTGAGCACTGTTATTTTATTGTAGAGCAAAACAATAGCAAGCCAAATTGAATACCAACATGAAGACATGCACAAACACACAGGGAGGGACATTTGTACAACACGTGCTCAGGGAATATCCTCCCAAGAAGAAAATCTCTGGCAAAGCTCTTATTTAACTTCCTTGTCTCTTGGTTACATGATTTAAGGTATTTTCTCCATCATACTCAATTCTGATGTAAGACTTCTCTTATCTCATTTGGTCATTTTTATCCCATAAGGTGAATTTTTGTTCACTGCATTGTGTCCATTTTGTAATGATCTGTTTGTTGTATATCATTAATATTAATATCTACCAGGTTTCAGTACTTTTTAATGTGCTAGGCACTGTGCTATCTTCTTTACATGTACTAATATATTCCTCACAACAGTTCCATGAATTACTTTAATTTTATGGGTGCAGAAACTAAGGCTTAGAGATAGCACATGGCCAGAAAATGCTGGGAACAGATTCTGAACTACAGTTTGCCTCACTTCAAAGCAAATGTTCTTTCTACAACACTGAAACCCCAGTGAAGTTTATAAAATATTAAGCAATGCATTCTTCTTTTAGAATTATGATAAGGAATCCAAGAGAAATGAAATTGCTACATAGCAAAATATTTAGAATAAGGAAAAATACAAATAAGGGAAAAGAAGAAAATAAATATTACTTGTGATTCCATTCCACCAAAATAACTACCTTTACCTATGTAGTGTTTATTGTTTCAGGTGCTTTTCTTTGTATGTCATAGTACGATGGTTATTTTATTGATGTATCCTGTGTTTTTCTCCCCATTGGTAAGTTGTGAATATTTCTCAGTGTCAATACGTTTATGTTTGTCAGGTTAGATTTCAAAAAAAGCACATCTTTTCATTGTCTGAAAATAGTGTCAGTTTTTAACCAATTCTTCATCATCGGATATATTTATTACATAAAATATTTTTTAAAATTCATATTATTAAAATGACATGATCAAAATCTTAGTACATTATAGGTCTTTATACACCCCTGAGTATCATCTTATGATTACAAGAATGATTATTTATTATGTATTGGGATTCAACAGTTTTGAATTGAGAACCTTTGTGTTACCTGGTATGACACTAGAAGACAGAATAGGGGACCCTGAAAAGGAGTACACTTACCTATATACGGAAACTTGATAGATGACAAAAGTGACATTACATATAGCTGGATAGAACTGCTGAAAAAGTTAGTTAGCATATAGAAAAATAAAATTAAAGTTTTCCTTAATACAATAACACAAAAATACCTTCCAAGTGGATTACAGTTGTGTTTGGTAGTATGGAAGAATCCCTTAAACAAAAACCTGAAAAGCGCAAACCGTAGGAGACAATATTGATAATTATGACTGCAATGACATTTAAACCTTCTGTGTATCAAAAGAAACTTCAAAGTTAAATGCAAGCAAGGCTTTTTAAAAAAGCTCAATGAGGGTGACATCAGCAAGGCCATGGAATAGGACTTTTCAGTGCTTGTCCTCTTGCAGAAATATCAATGTAAAAAACTATCGGCCGGGTATGGTGGCTCATGCCTGTAATCCCAGCACTTTGGGAGGCTGAGGCGGGTAGATGACGAGGTCAAGAGACCAAGACCATCCTGGCCAACATGGTGAAACCCTGTCTCTACTAAAAATACAAAAATAAGCTGGATGTGGTGGCGTGTGTCTGTACTCCCAGCTATTTGGGAGGCTGAGGCAGGAGAATCACTAGAACCTGTGAGGTGGAGGTTGCAAGTAACAACATGACATTCATACCTGTGCCTTCATTTCAACATCATTAATATTTTATCACACGATGTATTTATTTAAATGTGTAATTTCAGAAGCATTGCTGTATTTTGAATTATAAGTTTATTGTCCTAGGAACATATATTCTCTGAGAAATAGGTTTGCACAAATAAGAACGAATGAAAACAGATACATTGAAGAGGGTAGGGAGGACCGTTTCACATTATCCACGTCACTCTTCACCCACTTCAGGCAGTGAAATATGGAGAGAAATGCCCTTTTATTGGGAGGAGAGGGAAATGAGTACAGGACATTGCCTTGGACCCCAACACTAGGTTTCCCCGGTAAAACCCAGAGCCTGGCATGACCTTACAGGCCCTGACTCTAGGCTGATACTCACAGACTGAACTTCTAGGTCTTCCCTAATACCAGGCCAGCACCTCAAACCCAGGCTCCAGGGTAACCTCACAGCCTCAGGTTACAGGCTCACCCCAGAGGTCCCAGACTCAAGATCAGCCCCAGCATCAGGCCAGCACCCATGAACACAGGCTTTAAGAAATCCCCATCAACAGAATAGTCCCCTTAGCTTTAGACTCTAGACCAGTTTCTGTAGACTCAGGATTCAGGTTCAGCCCACTACCAGGTCTATCCCAGCTCTAGAGTGAATTCCACAGACTCTGGTTCTAGTTATGTCCTAGGTTTCAGGTCCACTCCACTGCCAGACCATCCCCAGTGATTTCAAGCCTCAGAGGGTCCCCAGCACATCTGGGCCCTGCAGACCTGACCACTAGGCCTAACCCAGCACCAGAATGGCTCCTGCAGCCCCACACTCCAGGTGGGAAGCTGCTGAACCAGATTCCAGGCCCTTCCTAGTGCCAAGCCAACACTCTGGACATCCCAGGTCTGGGCTAGCCCCTGCTGACTCAGAACCCAGTCTGCTCCATTGCCATGCTCACATGCATAGTTCCAAGCTCAAGTTCATCTCATCACCAGGCCAACCCCTATGGCCTCAGGTGCCAGTCTGGTACCTTGAGACCCAATCTTTAGGCTGACCTCTGTAGCCCCAGATTCCAGACCAGCACTTATGGACCCCACCATTAGGCCTACCCCAGCACCGGGACAGCATCCTCAGACCACAGCGCAAGACCATCTCCTGTGGCCTCAGGGACCAGGCCAGCAACCACAGAACCAGCCCTCAAGTCAACCTCTATGGACAGAGGATTCAGCCCACTCAGTGCCAGCCAGCCCCTGAGGCCCAGTGCACCAGGAGACCCAGGGTGCAGGTACGTACGAGAAGACCGAAGGTCCAGGCTCATTCCTCTAGACCCCAGGACCAAACTGACCCCCCAGGACCCAGGCTCCAGGGTTTCTCCTGAGGACCCACTTTCCAGTGCTACCCCTGTTGCTGTATGACACAGGCCTGCTCCCATGGACCCAACCTCTAGGTCAACCCCCAAACCAAGCTGATTCTCATGACCCCAGGTTCTAAGCCAGCCTGAATACACCTAGCTTACAGGTCAACACCCACACACCCAGTCTCCAGGCCTGCCCCTGTGGAACTAGGCTCCAAGCTAGCCCCTGTAGCCCTAGGCGCCAGGCCAGCATCCATAGACCCTGGTTCCACATGCCCCTGTGGATCCAGGAACCAGGCCTACCCCAGCACCAGGCTGGCTCCAGAATTCTGGCCAGTTCCTGCCGCCCTAGGTCCCATGGACCCATAATCCAACCCTGATTCAACAGATCCAGGGTCCAGGCCCATCCCAGTAGATGGGCCTAAGCTGGGCCCCATAGATCCAGGACCCACAACTGCTTATCTGCTAACCCAGGCACCAGGCCAGCCTGCTTGAAGACTCCAGCACCAACCGGGTATGTGGACATACATAAACTTAAAGAACAAATATCAACCTTTCTCCAAGTCTTTTAAAAAAAGTTGAATAGGAAGAAATACTTTCAAACGTTTACAAGGTCATTAATACCTGACATCAAAGCCACACAAGGACACTACAAGAAAATAAAATTACAGGGCAATATCACAGATGAACACAGATGTAAAAATCTTCAAGAAAATATAGGCAAACCAGATATCTCAGCACATGAACAGGATCATTCACCCTGATAAAGTGGAATTTATCTGTGGGGTGCCAGGTTGTTTTAGCACACACAAATCTATAAATATGATATACTAAATTAACAGAATGAAGGACTAAAACCATACAATGAACTCAATATAGAAAAACCATTTAACAAAATTCAACATTCTATTATAATAAAAACTGTCAACAAATTAGGAATAGAAGTAATGGATTTTTAACACAATAAAGGCCATGCTTGACCAGCTCACAGCTAACATCACATTCAACAGTAAAACGTTGAAAGCTTTTTGTTTTTTCTCTGATCAGGATCAAGACAAGAATGCATACTCTTACATGTGTGGTCTTTTTTGTTTGTGTTGTGGCCATTGAAATCCCAGTTCTCTGGAGGCTTATCCTGACTTAGGAGAGGTGTGAGGTAGAGACACTGCAAAACTGGAACAATCAGGCTAGGTGAAGCAATTCTTAAATTGGATTCAGCTGAGAACATGATTCAGTTTGAGAACTCATACACAGCACTGTATGTCTTGCCCTGTGAAATTAGGCAAAAGAACAAAATTAAAGGCACCTGTGTCAGAAAGGAAACACATAAATTGTCTCTGTTGGCAGACATGAGGTTATATGTAGAAAACCTTAAAGACTCCACCAAAAACAACAACAACAACAACAACAACAAAACTTGTTAGAAATAATGAACAAATTTTGTAAAGTTTCAGTATACAAAATGAACATGCAAAAACCAGTAGCATTTCTATGCACTAACAATGGAATATCCAAAAGAGACATCCACAAAACAGCATCATTTACAAGAGCAACAGAAAAGATACATCGAAATACATTTAAAGGAGATGAACAATATGTACATTGAAAACTATAAAACATTGATGAAAGAAATTGAATAAGCAAAAATAAATAGAATGCTATTCTTTACTCGTGAATTGAAATAATATCATTAACATCTCCACTCTGCCCAAAGCAATCCACAGGTTTAATGCAACTCCTATCAAAATCCTAATGACATTTTTTTCACAGAGATAGAAAAAATAATCTTAAAGTTTTTATGGAACCACAAAAATACCTGACTAGCCAAAGCAGTCTTGAACAAAAAGAATAAAGCTGGAGACATCACTGTACTTGATTGTATCATATACTACAAAGATATGGTAATCAAAACAGCATGATTCTGGGTTAAAAAGAGACACAGAAAATAATGAAATGGAATAGAGAACCCAGATATAAATTCACACACTTATAGTATATTAATTTTCAACAAAGATTGCAAGAATGCACAATGGGGAAAGAATAATCTTTTAAATAAATGATGTTAGGGAAACAGTTTATCCACATACAAAATAATGATGTTAGACCCTTGTATCACACCACATACAAAAATCAACTCAAAATGAATGATTTAAATATAAGACCTGAAAATGTAAAATTATGATACTATAAAAATGCATAGGGGAAAAGGTCCATGACATGGTCTTAGCAATGATATTTTGGGTATGATACCAAAAGCACATGCAACAGTAGCAGAAATAAACAAAGGGGACTACATCAAACTAAAAACTTCTGTACAGCAAAGAAAACAATCACCAAGATGAAAAAACATTCTGCAAAATGTGAAAAAGATATTTGCAAACCACATATCTGATAAAAGGTTAACATTCAAAATATGAAAGAAACACAAAATTCAATAGCAAAAAAAGATTTTTTTTAATGGGCAAAAGCATGAATAGACATTTTTCCAAAGAAGAGATACAAATGGTCCAACATGTATGTGAAAAGGTACTCAACATCACTAATCATGAGGAAAACGCAAATCAAAACCACAATGCAATATTAATTCACACCTGTTGGGATGACTATTATCAAAAACTAAAAAGATAACAAATGTTGGTGAGGATATGAGGGAAGGAAGATGCTTACACACTGTTGGTGGGAAGGTAAATTGTACAGCTACTATGGAAAATAGTTGGTGGTTCCTCAAAAAAGTTAAAAAGAGAACTACCGTATAATCTAGTAATACCACCATAGGGTGTACATATATATAAAGAAAGTAAAACTAGTATGTCAGAGAGCTATCTGCATTCTCATGTTCATGACAACATTATTCCCAATAGCTGAAATATGGAAACAAACAAAATGCCCACTGTATGTGTGTGTGTATGATGTGATATTATTCAGACACAAAAATAAAATAATCCTGCCATTTGTGACAAGACGGAGTCTGAAAACATTATGTTAAGTGAATTAAAACAGATGCAGAAAGACAAATTCTTACTCATCTCACTTGTATGTGAAATCTAAAAATGTCAAACTCAGAAACAGTAGAACGATGGCTATCGATTGATGGGTGGGATAAATGGGCAGCTGTTGTTCAAAGGATATACATAAACTTTAAGTTGTAAGATGAATAGGTTATAGAGCTCTAACATACAACATGCAGCATGGAAACTATACTTAATACCATATTTTAGACATTCATTTGCTAAGGGAGTGGATCTCAAGTGTTCTTACCATAAAACTAAAATTTTAACTGTGTGAAGTTATTAAAATGTCAATTAGTTTAACTTTGGAAATAGTTTTGTAATGTATATTCATAACGAAACATCACCTTAAATATGCACAATTTTGTTTTTCAGTCATACCTCAATGAAGTCCCCCAAATGGACATTTTGAGGAAAAAATATTAAAAGATACCATTATATACTCATTAATATGGTAATAGTAAAAAGACTGATGATGACAGGTCTTGGAGAGGATGAAGAGTAATTGAAACTCTGAAACTTTGCTGATGGGAATGCAACTGCTGTAGCCATTTTGGAAAACAGTTTGGTGGTGTCTAATAAAGTTAAATACACACTTAACTGGCAATTCAACTTCAGATATTTATCCAAAAAGAAAAAAGATTGAAAAGTTATTTTTGATGGTTGCATAGTATTCCACGGTAAGATCAAGATACATGAAAACTGATGTTCTTACAAAGATGTTTTCTCAGCAGTTCATAGCAGCTTTTAAAAAAATATTAATAGTTCTAAACTTGAAACAATTCAAATATCTATTAATTAGTGAATAGATAAATTGTGATATAAGTAGAATACTGCTAAGCAATAAAAAGTAACAAACTATCGAAATATCTCATAAAATGAATGACTCGCAAAAGCATTGTCCAGAGTGAAAAAAGTTAGACATAAAAGTCTACAAAGTATTTGATTCCATGTATAATAAATTCTAGGAAATGCAAACATTTAGTAATAGAAAGCAGATTCGTTTTACCATAAGACAAGGGGAGGGACAACACGACAAGACATAAGACAAGACCATAAGACAAGACAAGGATTGAAAGGGGAGGAAGAAATTTTTTAGGGTGATGAAAATGTTCTCTATCTTGATTGTGGTGATGTTTACACAACTATAGGCATTTGCCAAACAGCCAATTACACACTTAAAATTGGTGAATGTTATTATATATAGATTATACCTCATAAAAGCTTATATAAAGAAATACATTGTCACAACTATTTTTTTTTAATTTTAATTTTAGCTCCAGGTAAAAAATGTGCACACTCTTTACCTGGATACAATGGTGATGCTGTGGTTTGGGGTGTAAATGATCACATCACCCAGTTACTGAGTACGGTACCCAATAGTTGGTTTGTCAATCATTGCCCACTTCCTCCTCCTTCTTAGTGTTGTCCCTGGTTTTTATTATTGCCACCTGTACATAGATGAGCACCCAGTGTTTAGCTCCCACTTATAAGTGAGAACATGTAATATTTAGTGTTCTGTTCCTGCGTTAATTCACTTAAGATAATGGCTTCCAGGTGCATCCATATTGCTGCAAGGACGTGATTTCATTCTTTTTAAGTGGTTGTGTAGTATTCCATGGTATTTATGTATCACATTTTCTATATCCAATCCACAGTTGATTGGTACCTAAGTTGATTCCATATCTTTGCTATTACGAACAGTGCTGCAATAAACGTGTGAGTGAATGTGTGGTTTTAGTAAAAAGATGTGTTTTCTTTTGGATATGTAACCTGTAATAGGATTGTGCTGTTTCATTCTCATCTGGAGACTTTGGCAATTCTAATGTTTGTAATTGTTTTTGTGCAAGATGGATATTTTCTTTTGCTTTCTTTCCCTATGATATTATTTTCCCCATTTCCTTTCTCGCTCTTCCCCACACCAACATCTGTGGGAGTGTTTGTGAGTGCAGAGAATGCTGGGTAGCGCCTTTTGGCTTTGCTTCTGTAGCCCTATGTACTTCTTTCAACAGGTTTTATATTGGGCTATGCAGTTCAGTTTACAATCTAGTAAATGGTATTTAGAGGTAAGATCCTGCTGTGGCCAACAAGGCTGCATATATAATTGATCCCTGTTTACTGGCAGCAGCTCTTTTTTGCTTCAGTCAGTGGGCTGATTTGTGGAATGCACAGTGAGCTGAGCTCCCTGTTCTGTGCTCAGGGTGGGCAGGGGACATGAAGTGCTGGTCCAGACTGGGCAGGTTCACCTATCAGCCCCCTGGTGGTAGACAGAAGCACCGTCACTGAGGAAGAATTCAGCACCTGGCCACTAGGCACCTAGAGGCATGCCTAGGCATGGAGCTGGAAATCTACTGAGTCCCATGTTCTCTGCACAGGCATGGTGGGTGGCCAGAACTCCTAATCCAGGAGAGAGGATGCTCCAGATTATTGGAGATCTGCTCCAGATTATTGGGCATGGACAGGAGAAGACCTTCCTACATGACGATCTAGGTCCAGAAAGGGTGAAGCAACTCAGGCTGCTGCTTTAGGTAAGCAGATGCTCTGAACGCCTAGAGATCTGCCAGGGTGTGTTCCAGAGAGGGCCCCCTACGCCAGGATCTCTGCACAGGAAACGTGGAATGGCTCAGGCTTCTGATACAGGTAAGCTGGTGCTTCCAATGCCTGGAGATCTGCTGGGGCTTGGAGCAGAGAGGCCCCACTGTGCACCACAATCTATGTACAGGAAGGGTGGAGCGGTTCAGGTTGCTGAAACAGATGAGTGGACACTCAGAATGCCTGATGATATGTCTGGGTGTGAAGCAGAGATGGCCTCCCTGCACCAGTATCTGCGCAGGAGGGGCAGGGTGATTCTGGCTGATGGAACCAGCAAGCAGGTTGTCTGAACGTCTGGAGATCTGCCTGTGTGGAGTGGAGAGGGCACCTCTGCACTCAGAGCTCTGTAAAGGAAGTGTAGGGCAGCTCAGGCTGCTGATCCAGGCCAACTCAAGATATGAATGTCTGGAGATCTGCCTGGATGTGGAGCAGAGAGAGCTTTGCTGCACCACACTGTATGTCCAGAATGGGTGGGGCAGCTCAGGTTTCTGAACCATACCAGTGGGTGCTCCAAATGCCAAGAGATCTGCCTAGGCGTGAAGCAGAGAGGACTTCCCCATACCAGGATCTCTGCAGAGAATGGGTGGGGCAGGACGGGCTGTTTATCCAGGTGAGGAAGTACTTGAATGCCTGGAGATCTGCCTGGGCGTGGAGCAGAGAGAGTCCTGTTGCACCACACTCTATACTCAGGAAGGGTAGGGTAGCTCAGGCTGCTGAACCAGGTGAATGGGTGCTCTGAATGCCTGGAGATCTCCCTGGGAATGTAGCAGAGAGGGCCCCTCTGTACTACATTCTCAGGGGAGCAGGCTGGGGTAGCCAGCAATGGCACATCCATATCAGTTTCAGGTCATCAAGCTGGTCCTGCCTGCAAGTCTCACCACCTTGGAGAAACTGTAGCTGTAGAAGCTCTCCTCTTGCCTCAGGCTTGTGACAGGGAAGAGCATAATTACTGCACCTAATGCTAAGACACTTTCTACAGTTCAGGCTGTGAAGGCTCCTACCGCACTTCAGAGCCAGCACTCCAATTTCTGGCCTGACACTAAAATGCCTGCATGGCCACACTACTGGGTCACCTAACAGTGACTGACTTTGTATGTGACCAGATTTAAATGGTGTCCTGTTCTCAGCTCTGGGCCTGGATAATGTTTGCAGCTTTTCCTGGTGTCTTTCCCTCATAGCATCTCCAAGCCTTTCTCGGAGTTAACTCCAGGGTCTGGGAGAGACAAAGTGGTCTCCTTTAGTGCTGGTTGCTTGAATCTCCATTGGAAAAGCGAGTCACAGAGGGCGGTTCTCTGCTCTTCTCATGTACTGGGCCCTCACTCACTTTTGTCAGCTAGATGCTGTCATGGGGTCTGCTCGCCAGCATTCTCCTCCCCAGGACCTGGGATGTCCATGATTCTAATGGATTCCCATTTTCCTTCTTGAATTAAAGCTCACAGAATTAGTCTTTATGTACTGTGTTTCTATTTCCATGTGGTAGAAGCATGCTAAAATCCTTTAATCTGCCACCTTGGAAAAAAATCACAATTTTTCTGAAGTGAGGTTTGGCACTTTCTCTGATTTTCACAGTGTTGGCTTTGTTCTCAGGTACATTCTCTCCACCTTTTGGTAAACATGCTCCTAAGCTTACGAAGTCTTATGACCCTCGATCTGAGTTCACCGAAACAATTCCCTAGTTCAAATTGTGTTATATGCTCTTCCCTGAACCAATCACTGTGGATAGGAAAATGAGGCAATTCTGTTGTTAGGACTGAGTCATATGTACACTTCTGAAAATATGGTTCCTCATATACACATGGAAAAGGCATTAGTGTGACGTTACCAATGGAAAATGAAAGGAATTCTTGGTAGACCAAAGTAATAGCTGTAAAAACTGAGGTCATTGTTAGCTTGCAGCTGAAAACAATTGCACAAAATATTTTTCCTGGAGGCGATCATTTTACTTCATTATTTTGCAGAAGTATTCTATGAATACTTTCTATTTTGTTATACACAATGTTAAAAAGGTTTGTACTCAATGATTGAGAATTAATAAAAGTAATAGTTTTTAGTGTTTCTTCAAGGACATAAGTGAAACTGGCAATTTATTTTCTGTGAGTGTGGTGGTGAATAATACAAAGATAATACAGATGAATGCTACTCTCTTGGTTCACGTTAAGTCTCCAACAGTTTTCCCCACTATTGCTTTTGCACCATCATTGGAAGTGTCAACATAATGAACAAGCAAAATAATGTCTGTATATAATTATAAATATAGTTTTGACCTCATGAACTCGTGAAAGTGTCTTAGAAACTCCCAAGGGTCCAATGATGACACTTTGGGAACCACTGATCTATGTGATTCAATAGTATTTACACCGAATTAATTTTCCAAATTTGTATACATTTTGTACTTTCAGCTAACATTTGAAGAAAAGTGTATTAGGACAATATATATTTCAAAGATATGAAATGTTTGATAGTGTAACACAAAATCTGAAATATAGATATTTTACTCTTGATAGGAAGTGAAGGAAAACAAGATTAGGACTTGCTGTACAATTCCAATGCCAAATCTAAATTTTTATTGAAAAGTACAGGTATTTCTATTTTATTGGTAGATGTGTGATATGGCTTGGCTCTGCATCCCCACCCAAATCTCACCTTGAACTGTAATAATCCCCACATGTCATGGGAAGGACCTGGTGGGATGTAATTGAATCATAGGAGTGGGTTTTTCCATGCTGTTCTAATGATAGTGAATAAGTCTCATGAGATCTGATGGTTTTATAAAGGGGAGTTTTGCCGCACATGTTCTCTTGCCTGCCACCATGTAAGACGTGCCTTAGCTTCCCCTTTGCCTTCTGCCGTGATTGTGAGGCCTCTCCACCCATGTGGAACTGTGAATTCATTAAGGCTCTTTTTCTTTATATATTACCCTGTCTTGGATATGTCTTTATTAGGAGCATGAGGACAGGCTAATACAATGTACTACAGAAAAGCTGTGTGCATATCAAGCTGTTCATGAAATATAATCCCATTTTTAATGTGCTAGAGTTCACTAAGTGAAACTGAAGTGAATTATTTTAAAAGGAGAGGTATTTTATATCATAATAATTACAACAGTCATTTTGGTAACTGTTGTGCTTTTGGAGCTTCAAAAGGATTAATTGTTTTGTTAACCTTATTCCTTTTAAATAATTTTCCTGGGATGTCATATTCATACACAGGCCCAGTGGAAGTACAGGTTGATCATTAGCAAAAACAAAATGGCCTCCTCAATATTTAAAATGAATAAAAATGTTTCATTAGTTGGTATCAAGAGATATAACATAGGTATTTGGATTTGGGGCTCTTTGTGGATAATCATAAGATCAAGAAACACTGGGCCTATGTTCCCATATAGAAACCGTCAATTGATGGCTACCCATTTTGTATAGGCATTTACTCTCCAGTTTACTTCCATGCCAATTAGTCCTTATTATTTTGCATCTCTCTCAATTCATTCATGTTAACTACAAGGGGCTTGTATGCATTTGAGTATAGAACCTGTGTTTTGTAATTTGTATCCTTGTGTACATTGAGGATATCATCTCTTGTATGATAAAAAGTATCTTTGTCTAAGAATCATGAAACCTGAACTCTTGTTTGCACTTTCCCCACCAATTTGCCATAAATTGACATTTATTAAGTGAAAGGTTTAGGCCATAACTATTTGCTTTTTAAGGGTTTTTTTTTTTTTGAGACAGAGTCTCACTCTGTCACTCAAGTTCCAGTGCAGTGGTGTGATCCTGGCAAACTGCAACCTACACCTCCTGGGTTCAAGTGATTCTCATGCCTCAGCCTCCCAAGTAGCTGGGATTACAGGCATACACCACCACACCCAGCTAATTTTATGTATTTTTATTAGAGATGGGATTTCACTATGTTGGCCAGGTTGATCTTGAACTCCTGACCTCAGGTGATCCGCCTGCCTCAGCCTCCCAAAGTGCTGAGATTACAGGTGTGAGCCACTGCACCCAGCCCTAAGGGCTTTTTTAAACCAGTGTGTTTCTATATATTTTTTTAATTTTTAATTTTTGTGGATGCGTATTAGGTGTATATGTTTTTGGGTGTCCTGAAATGTTTTGATATGAACATGCAATGCATAATAACCACATCATGGAGAATGGTGTATCCATCCCCTCAAACATTTATCCTTCGTGTGAATGTTTCTATTTATAATTGTCCTAGAATCACAACACATGGTCAGACATGTTTAGTTTTTAGTACTGAATGTAAATAATTACACACTGCCCAAAGCTGACAATGACATTTTATTTTCTCCTTTGGAAACCAAGGCAATGGTGATCTCACCTTCATAAATTCTTTAGCAAATGACACATCAAATCCAAATATTCAGATTGACCATATTACATTAGAGTGCAAACATATCTGAGCTTTATTTTAAAGTGGTACCATATTTGCTATTATTTAATTAAATGTTCTCCATAATTTCTTACTCTATACTGTCAATATAGATTAAACACTTGATTGCTAACAAAGAAAAATAAAACAAAGGAAAATGATCACACTTCATGAAAAGAAAGTTAAAATAATTTTGGCCGGGCGCAGTGGCTCAAGCCTGTAATCCCAGCACTTTGGGAGGCCGAGACGGGCGGATCACGAGGTCGGGAGATCGAGACCATCCTGGCTAACACGGTGAAACCCCGTCTCTATTAAAAAATACAAAAAACTAGCCAGGCAAGGTGGCGGGCGCCTGTAGTCCCAGCTACTCGGGAGGCTGAGGCAGGAGAATGGCGTAAACCCGGGAGGCGGAGCTTGCAGTGAGCTGAGATCTGGCCACTGCACTCCAGCCTGGGCGGCAGAGCGAGACTCCGTCTCAAAAAAAAAAAATAAAAAAAAAAAAATAATAATAATAATAATTTTGGCAGTCTTCCCATCAACCTAATGGGATCAATATGTCTTCTGGATGCTCTACATAACATCTGATCTTTTTTTCCTTGATGGTTAACTCAGCGCTCCTCTGTTTTCATACATATTATAATTTTAGTATCACGTTTTCAAAACTTCAAGAATACCCTTTCTCACTCTGTCCATTGTTTCTACCTTTCTTCCTTTTTTCCTTCTTAGCCACTTATCTAACATCAAAGCTCTCCAACATGGTGGGGGATATAGTCTTTGCCCTCATGGGTTCACAGTAAAATAAATGAGATGGGCATACGTATTTTTACATGTAATACAGTGTGATAACTTACATAATTGAGATAAGGGCCAGGTACAGTGGTAGAATAAGGAGGAAGTGATGACATTCACTTGAGCAAGTCAAAAACATTTCTACCAAATAGGAGATATTAAGGAGTTATTTGAAGGATAAGGAAATTTTTTTCTAGGAAGGTAAATGGGGACAGGGCATTCCAATCAGAGATAGAGTCAATAAGTAAAGCATGCTGGCATCTAATAACATGGCATATTTAAAAAATATTAGGTTGGTGCCAAAGTAATCGTGGTTTTTTCCATTAAAAAATAGGATTTTTCGCCATTATCAGGAAATTTACTATTTCTGAGCAATGGATTTGTGTTAAGAGATGAGGCAAGGGCAGGTTACAGAGTGTAGAAGCCCTTGTATGGTATATTAAAGAAACAGTAAGCATTTTTAGGCAGGGAAACTACATGGTCAAACTCATGTTTTAGAAAAGATCATGCTGGCATCAGTGTTAAAGATAACACGGAGAGTGAAAGACTTATTCTCATCTCTCTGTTTCTTTTATCTTCAGCCACAAAATGATAAAACTAGGTGCACTTGAGGGGTTTATTTTCTCTCAGATGGCTAGTGGGCTCTTCAGACACAAAGGATAGTTCTAACAGGAGATTAAGCCCAAACACTTCAGACTTGCCTGCTAGATCTTGCTTTTACAAGTGCTAACTCTTCAGTCTCTACTGAGCCCATGGGCCACCTGTTTCTCCAAATCCTTGGCTCATTTGCCATTCCATCCACATTACTCAAATTTTGGATTAAGTTTATTTAGTGGTAGTTTTCAGCTCGATTCAAACAATTTTATTAGGAGGAGTAAAATTTTACGGTGACTGTGGATCATTTGTTGGGAATAAAATGACACGTTGCTCTTGCTAAGCCTTAGGTACAGCTTTCAAATGATACTTGTTTTCCCAAGCTGTTTTACCTGCATTTGGCACCACTCAACATTGAGCATTCTGTTACTCCCACAGACCTTATATCTAATGCAATTAAAGAAAAACAATTTTTCAAAAGTTGTGCTGTTGGAAGACTCACACACAATGTTGGCATCTGGGTTTGACAAGATGACATTTAGATTTATTTATCTAAGCCCCAAACACATAATATCTCTGGTATGATTAAGTATTTTGGCTTAATAATCACGTTTAAAATCTGATCTAAGAAAAGCTAATCATACTACTTCTAAATGTCTTAAATATCATCGTGATCCTTTTTTTCACTAATGATAACACAAAAATTATGGGTAGGTTGACATTTATTAAAGGATAGCAATATCATTAAGATCAAACCCTTTGGAGTCAGAGAGGTCTGAATTAAGTGTTAAGTCAACTGCTTCTACTTACTAGCCTTGTGACATTGACTAAGTTACTTGACCTCACTGACCTTCAGTTACTTTATCTGAAGAGTGAAAATAACAATACTGCTTCTATGTGGAGGAGTGAGTATTCAATGAGATCAAGCACATGGAGTGCCTGGCAAACAATATTCTTTGTAATTCATATTACTGTAGATGAAATTTAACATCACCTTGTTGAGACTTGGTATTTCTGTTTAGAAATAAGATGAAAGGCATATCAAGGAATGAATTTTCCTTCCTTCCTGAACCAACCAAAAAATCAGAAATATTTTTCAAGACATTAGACATCAGACAATGAAGGATGTGGATCAATCAAAGATGAAGAATGCACAAGGTGAGCCCTACAGTTATCCCACCTGCCCGCTTTGTGAGAGTTTCTGGTCTGTAATGCAGAGAGGGGAGATTCAGGAAAAAAAAATTAAAACAGGTTTTAATCATGAAGTTGAATAGATGGTGTCGAGAGTCTAGTGAAACCAACGTAGCTGGAATTCACAGGATAGAGTAACAGAGACGAAAGAGCTGCACAGAGAGAGACAGCTCAGAATATCTGCAGGGGATTTCCCTCAAGTATACAGGAGAGTACTAATCAGAGCATGCATGTAACAGAACCAGCACAGGCCCAGGAGAAAAAAGAAGAAAAAAAATCCCCCCAAATCAGAAAAGATAAGAGAATCACTGACTAATGCTCACATAGCGCCAGAAATAGCGCCTATTCCAAACAGCCAGGCTGAAAATTCTCGTAATTCATGTAGCATTGAGTTGTTTACACAAAAGGATCTTGCTTCAGTAATGGGAATAATAAGCCATAGACTGAAAATGATTCTAGTTCCAGCTAGCAAATCCTAAAAGCAAGATATAAAAGGATTAAGTTGTTTCCAAGCAACTTTACTGTATCCCAGAGCAAAGCTTAATAATATTTATGGCCGGGTCGTGGTGCACGCCTGTAATCCCAGCACTTTGTGAGCCCAAGGTGGGAAGATCTCTTGAGCTCAGGAATTTGAGACCAGCCTAGGCAATATGGCAAAACCCTGTCTCTACAAAAAATATGAAATTTAGTTGGGCATGGTGGTACATGCCTGTAGTCTCAGCTACTAGGGAGGCTGAAATCGGAGCATCACTTGAGCCCTGGAGATCGAGGCTGCCATGAGCGAAGATCGTGCCACTGCACTTCCATCTGAGTGACACAATGAGACTCTGTGTCAATAAATAAATAAATAAATAAAATCTATAAGAATATAAAAAATATCAGCACCTGAAAAGATAAAATTCACAACATCTAGTATTCAATAGAAAACTATAACACATGAAAAGAAGCAAGACAATATGAACAATTATGAGAAAAATATTTCATCAATCAAAATCAATTCAGAATGAATATAGAGTTAGAAGTAAGCAGAAAATAACACTAAGATACTTATAACTGTATCTCATATGTCTAAAAGTGAGACATGGATGATTAAAAATATCCTCAAATTAAACTTAGATTAAAAATTGCAATATGTGAGATGAAAATACATTGGATTAATAGGAGATTACATATTGCAGAAGAAAAGATTAGCGTACTTGAAGTCATAGCAAGAGAAACTGCTCAAAACTAAACAAAAGAGAGAAAAAGAGTAAAAACACTGAACAGAGAAGCAGTAAACAGTGGAACACATTTAAGCAGCCTAATACATGTATTTATTATACATATCTGCATTATATGCATATAATACATATTTCTACTGCCTCTGTACCTGAGTTCACAGGTGTTCATCTTTCTGCCTTAGATGTTTGTTATTGGTTGTTCCAAACATATCCTAGGCTCTGGTAGTTTCATGATCACTTCAGCCATGTTGACACCAACAGTAGTCTACCCTAAGACTTTTGCTCTCCCTCTATATATTCTCCTTAGGTCAATGAGGAGCTACATTCTTCAGCTTTTTTGGTCAGCGTGGTTCTCTCTCATCCGATGGTAGCCCCAGAGTGGCTTAGATAATGGAAAGCATCACTTTTGACAACATCATGGAAAAGGGGTGGGAAGCCAAGATTTCTCGGTTAAGTAAAGGAGGTTTTTAATTATCACCATTTAAAGATCCTTCTGCACCTGATCTGCCACCTCTTCTCACTTCCCCAGATTCAATTCTAGAGGTACACATGTCAGGGAGAGGGTATTTCCTCCAAGCCATTCCCCATGGTTCATTGCGTTGTCTCTCACACTTCACCGTTATCTAGCATTTTGGACATTTTACCAAAAATTCCATCAGGTTAATATAGTCACAGTTAAGTCTCAGTACAGATGCAAGTCATTGCACTTCCCTCTGATAATTTATTTTTCATGAATCTTTCATTTCTTGGATACTATCAGGTAACCTTCCATTTCTACCCCCTTTGTCCAGTGTCCATTCAGATCCTCTTGGTTTTCTGTTTTCAGTCTGTTAAAAGTGACACTATTGATAGAAGCAACAATATAGATGAAACTCAGAATAATTACATTTAGTGAAAGAAGTCAGACAATTGCATATGTTGTATGACTCCATTTATATAACATTTTAGAAAATGCAAAGTAAGCTGTGGTTTCTGAAAGCAGCTCAGTGGCTGCCTGGATTTTAGAGGGTTTGGAAGGGGTGAGGAAGGAGAAATTGCAAAGAGGCATGAAAAAAGTTTAGTTATAATGAAGATGTTCACTATCTTGATTGTGGTGATGGCTTCACAGATGTATGCCTATATTAAAATTTATCAGATTGAATACTTTAAGTATGCTCCATTTATTGTATGTCAATTACACTTCAATAAAGCTGTCAAAAAGTAAACAGGTGATATAATTAGCACCCCTTACACAGAGAAATTCTCAGGAACCTTTTAAAATATTTTAATCAGTATGTTGGTGAAGATTAATAAACAAAAACTTAAGAAAACTTAAACATTTTCTCTAAAATTGTAAAGCCTTCTTTTAAATTCCCCTTAATTTGATTAATCAGATTGTTACAATTAATACTGTTATTTTTGCCTGTCTTACTTCATTTTCCTAAAAAAGAGAAATTCTTCTATGGCAATAAAGTAGTTTGTCATTCAGGTAAAATCCACACTACATTGAGGCTTAAATTTCGAATTCCCTACTCTCTAGTCAGACATTGCATATTATTGTTTGATCTTAGAAAAGAAAAATCAAGTGAGCATTTAAAAAAGCTGAAAAATAATTACAGTAAATTAAGTAAAATCTATAACCATTGGAGCCAAATACTACGTTGCATGCACACGAAATCTATCATGCCACTTGGATTTCTAAGGCTGTTTTTGTTTAATTCATTCCTTACATCCATTTACATTATGTTTATTGAATGTTTCCTATGACCTAAGCACTCTGACCAACATCAAATGACCTCAATTAAAATGTCAGCTTTACCATTATGGTAGGCAGAATGAAACTCCCAAAGCTGCTCATATCCCAGTCCCCAGAACGTGTGAATAGGTTGCCTCACACGGCAGAAAGGACTTTGCAGATGAGATTAAGTAAGGTTAGGGAATTTGAGACGGAGAGATTATCCTGGATTATCCAAGTAGGACCAATCTAATAATATGGATCTTTAAAAATAGAGAACCTTTCTTGGCCATGGTGAGAGAGATGTAAATACAGAATAATGGTCAGAGAGATGCAATGGTTTTCCTTCCACAAACTTCTGTTAAGCCTGGATGCTTCTGTTCTGGTAAGAGAAGGCATTGCATCTTAACTGATCTACTTTCACTAAAATTAGCTTGCAGAAGAGGAGCCATTGAATCATAATTTATCTTCTTTAGCTAAACATCTCTCTCTATCTCTCTTTTTCTCCTCTCTCTCGTGTTGTGTGTAAACACTTAAAATGAAATCTATCCTCTTCACAAATTTTTTTTCTCTTTTTTTTTGTTGTTTTTTCTTTTCTTTAAATTATACTTTAAGTTCTAGGGTACATGTGCACAATGTGCAGGTTTGTTACATATGGATACATGTGCCATGTTGGTGTGCTGTACCCATTAACTCGTCATTTACATTAGGTATATCTCCTAATGCTATCCCTACCCCCTCCCCTCTCCCCACAATAGGACCTGGTGTGTAATGTTCCCCTTCCTGTGTCCAAGTGATCTCATTGTTCAATTCCCACCTATGAGTGAGAACATACGGTGTTTGGTTTTCTGTTGTTGTGATAGTTTGCTGAGAATGATGGTTTCCAGCTGCATCCATGTCCCTACAAAGGACACAAACTCATCCTTTTTTATGCCTGCATAGTATTCCATGGTGTATATGTTTTATACACACATATTCTTAATCCAGTGTGTCATTGATGGACATTTGGGTTGGTTCCAAGTCTTTGCTATTGCCTCTTCACAAATTTTTAGGGAATGTGGACAACTTCTAGACGCCATAACCTTAATGGAAACGTGAACACTGTATTATCATTGATTACTTTTCATACTAATGTGGCCAGGAATCCATTGCTGGTTGTGTCCTAATTCCCTAAGTCCAAGTATAATAAGAATTAAGCAGAATTGTGATTCAAACAGTGAATCAATATTTCAAAATTAACTTTGTGGCAAAAAACCTGAAGATCATCTCTTGAATCCTCTTCTTTCTCATCAGTGAGCACACCTCCAGTGGTTTCGCTTCTTTAAACTTTTGTCCTTACTTTTTACATTTTTCTTCTTTAGCAAAAATTGCGTGTGTATTTGTGTTTTGTGTGTGTGTGTGTGTGTGTGTGTGTTAAGAATACTTAACATAAGGTCCATCTTCTTAAATTTTTAAGTAAACAACACCTATTGTTAACTATAGGCAGTATGTTGTACAGCAGATCTCTGGAACTTACCCATCTTGTACAACTGTAAATTTACACCCATTAAAATACTCCCCACATTTCTATCCTCCCATGTCCTGGTAACCAGTATTCTATTGTCTACTACTATACCTTTGTCTATTCTAGATGCCTCCTATAAGAGGAATTAGGCAGTATTTGTCCTTTTGTGAGTGACTTATTTCACTTAGCAAATGTCTTTCAAGTCCATCCTTGTTGCCCTTTGACAGAGGAAACAATAAAGAAAATATGGTATAAACATTCAATGAAACATTATTCAGCCTTTAAAAAGAAAGGAATCCTGCCATTTTGCTAAAATACTGCAGGTAAGTTTATTTCTGTCTTTCCTGAGCACAAGCCAAAGATAAATAGGATTCTGTTGCAATGAATGAAACTTAGGGTAAATGTTGCAAATAACTGTTAAATTTTGGAAAGGATCACAATAAAAAATGGATTACTCTTGATAGACTTGGAAGATATAGATGCTCGACTGAAGTTTGGATAAAGGCATTACCAAAGACTCAAGCTAGTCTTTTAAATATACAGTTACATCATTACAGGTATGACAGAAGTAAACTGAACTGTGACATTTGGCTAGCACTAATTGCAATGTTTTACTGAAATGATAATACAATGTAATAGGTTCAGGAATACTTGAGATCGCATTGACATTCCATTAAATAATTAACCAATGGGTGTCATAGTATAGTGAAGAAAACATGGTTCATGGCCAGAATTTTGGTTCAAATTCCAACAGCATTGATTAATTGTATTTATAAATCACTTAAACGTTGTGAGACTCAGAGTCTTCATCAGTAAATGGCTATAATTCTAGATCTCAACAAGATCTTTTGTGTTTTTGTAGATGCAAAAATTAACAAATACAGAAGTAACATGAAAATGGTAATGTATTATATGCCTCAGATTTTATAGTATCTTTATATTATTTTCATATTAAAAGCATCCTTATGAAGTAATTATTTTTATCTCATCTAGTACAGTTGGAAAAGACTCAAAATGTAATTGATCACTCACAGTCTCACAGTCTATGAATGTCAGAATTACGCTTTTAACCCAGAATTTATTGTTCCAAATTCTGGGCATGCAAACGTTCTTATATAAGCCACTCTTTATATCATTGTTTTTGATTTGCTTGTTGAAATCAGGTTTTAGGAATGGAGCAAAGAAAGAAATATGCAGAAGGCATTAAATAGGCTTATTACTAGAGTTTGATATCTCTCTTCAAACAAAACAGACTAAAAAAATATTTAGGGTCAGTGTTAGGAACCTTGAAAGCTTCCAAATATGAGTAGAATTCGTGTATACAGACTCAGCATTGAAATTAACTTAACATTTCAAAGATTTCATATTCCTATTACTTGCAACTAACTTTAGATGGGGCCAATTTTGAGCCATTCATTCCTAATTGAAGCAGTTTCATTTTATAGGCCTACTTCTCAGAAAATATGTTGAGGAAGTCCTAGCGGTATGATGAAGTAGGGTGCCTGTCACAATCTTCTTCAATGTCAATTTGCAATCACATGTTGGGGACATTTATGATAACACTGTGTTATCAGATTCTACAGTCACATACTAGATTCCAATTAAATATCAGTGACAAATAAACTTGGTCTTGAGATAATTAAATGATTTTTATACCAATTATTGTAAATAAATTTAAAAAACACCTGGTACTTGCCATTTGCACATTGGTGGGTTTTAGGAAACCCTTGAGCAATTTGACCTTGTCAAACTGGAAATGTAGAGATGAAAAATGATCCTTATATAAAAATTAGAAACTCAGAAAAAAATCCAGAAGTTAAACTTGAGGAAAACTGAAAAGTAAACTATTTGGACAACCTTCCATTATTTTAAAAATAATAAATCTAGATTAAGTAAATGAATAATGATCACGCTCCAGATCAGATGTTTTAGAAGTATGTAAGTAGCAGATGTAGCAATTGATCTAGAATTTTCCCCACATTAAGAAAACATAATCTAGGCCGGGCGCGGTGGCTCAAGCCTGTAATCCCAGCACTTTGGGAGGCCGAGACGGGCGGATCATGAGGTCAGGAGATCGAGACCATCCTGGCTGACACGGTGAAACCCCGTCTCTACTAAAAAATACAAAAAACTAGCCGGGCGAGGTGGCGGGCGCCTGTAGTCCCAGATACTCGGGAGGCTGAGGCAGGAGAATGGCGTGAACCCGGGATGTGGAGCTTGCAGTGAGCCGAGATCTGGCCACTGCACTCCAGCCTGGGCGGCAGAGCGAGACTCCGTCTCAAAAAAAAAAAAAAAAAAAAAAAAAAAAAAAAAAAAAAAGAAAACATAATCACTACTTTAACCATTTACAGTTGACTTTTACTCCAGCAAAATGAATTAGTAGATCAATAATTAGTCCCTGCTTTTATGACTTGAACATTATTAGGTTTAACTCAGTTGTCTAGGAGACTTTATTCTACATAGAACTTGATTACGAAGGTTGTAATTGTTGCACTACTATTCAAACTTGAGAGGTTTCCAAAAAAGAATGCTTTCTTTTCATTTTAGAATAACTACAGTGATGGAAATGAAACATTTATTTATTTTAAATGGTAATTCATCCCTTATAGAGGAGGACATTTTAAAGAGTAAAAATATGTTATTATCTGCATAAGAGTTTGCATTATATTCACCAGGAAGGCATTTTCTTAAAGGTGCAAATCATTCTAATAAGTAAAATGAAGGGCGGTAATAGTGAAAACTGAGAATTTTCTCCCTTACCCACTGCAAAATTCCCACCTTAATAGGCATATACACACACACACACACACACACACACACACACACACAGACTATATATATAAAATATATAATATATATATTATAATCCACTACTATATATATATACATATATCTGCAGTAGTGGATTATTTAAGTTTCACTGAAATCTGATGGCGTTCAGATTTTCTAAGGGCATTATACACTACCTATCAAATATTATCAATGTTATTTATCCTAAAGATAACATTAAAATGTCCGGGAAGCAAACAGAGAATGCAAAATGCAGTCTGCTTCTCACTTTCTCCCCCTGACAAAACTATTTCAGGCAATTTTTGCATAGCTGAAATTTAATGCTTATCACACATCCATATACAAAAATTCAGAGATGAAATTGAAATGGGGTATTAGTCCTACTATGCCAAGAGCTCAGAAATTATTCTTGTGGAATTTCAGTTTTGTTGTTCCAGCAGAAGAGTTAACATTTGTTTAAATGAGATTTGTGTTTTTCTCTCTTCTGTGTGTGTGTATGTTGGGCCACATTGGGAAACACACATTAGAAAAATTACATTTTATGTTCACATAAGTAAAATCATATCTTGCCATATGGGGAAGGTAAAAATTTTGTGAGTAAAGAGCTCATAAAATAACACAAATTTTGGAGGCGTATCTGAATATGATTACAGCACTTACTAATGCTATATTATCAGTATACTGTGATATATATATATAATATAAAAATACTATAAAATCTGAGGCATATAATACATTACCACTTGGTTTTATCTGAAGTTGAAATTATGACACAAACAATCTCCTAAATACATATTATATAGTTTATTAACATAAAAAAAACCCTTTTAATAGAACTGCTTTCTACTTCAGGAGCATGTTTTTCACAGCGAGATTCTTTTCTTAGGCTTAAATCTAATCATTGTTTACTGCAAAGTGTCCATTTCTAAATGTGCTTGAATCGTTAAGCTTCAGCAGTGTTTGCCAGTTCATAAATGAAGGTGATGTATCTGCAATTACTTTTCTTACTGTTGGCAGCAAAATTCCCTGTGACTTCCTGGATTATGTTATCATAAAGTTTCAGTGCTGTAAGAGAAAAGGACAAGTGGAGGCAAATGGGCTTCTAATATTAAACTAATTGTCATCGGGTGTCAAAGACTGGAGTTATTTATAGGTACCTTAATTGATTCACAGCTCACCAAGATTTTATCTTTTTGTTGTTGTTGTTCTGGCTGATAGCAGATAACTGGATTTAAGGTCCCAGAATCAAAGTTTGAGATTATGCTAGGAGATACCAGCCTTGGGAAAAATGTCTTAGTATCCTGTAGATGAGGAGATGGAAATAGAGATTACAGGGCAATAAACTGAAAGAAAAAAGTATGTTAATAATTTCAATGAAGAAATTGCATTATTTTATGGATCACACTGTGATGCTTGTGTGTATGTATCCTGTACAGAGAGCTACAGAAATACCTCAGGAATATGGCAGGTTCAGTTGCAGATCATATTAATAAAGTAAACCTTACAATAAAGGAAGTCACACACATCTTTTGGTTTTCTGCTGTATGTAAATGTCATCTTTACACCATACTGTAATCTGTTAGTTGTGCACTCGCATTATATCTACAAAAAACATATGCATCTTAATTTAAAAATACTTTATTGCTAAAAAATGCAAACTGTCATCTGAGCCTTCAGCAAGTCATAGTATTGTTTTCTGGTGGAGGGTCTTGCCTCAATGTTGATGGCTGCTGACTTATCAGAGTGGCGGTTGCTGAAAGTTGGGGTGGCTGTGGCAACTTCTTAAAATAACACAACAATGAAGTTTACCTCATCAATTGACTCTTCCTTTCATGAAAGATTTCTCTGTTGATAGCATTTTACCCCTAGTAGAACTTCTTTCAAAATTAGCGTCAATTCTCACAAACCATGCCGCTGCCTCGTCAACGATGTTTATGTAATATTCTAAAAACTTTCTTGTCATTTCAAAAGTGTTCACAGCATCTTCACCAGGAGTAGATTTCATCTCAAGGAACCACTTCTTCTTTTCTTTTCTTTTCTTTTTTTCTTTTTTTTTTTTTTTTTTTTTTTTTTTTTTGCTCATTTATAAGAAGCAACTCCTTATCCATTCAAGTTTTATCCTGCGATTACAGCAATTCAATCAATCACACCTTCAGGCTCCACTTCTAATTCTAGTTTTCTCGCTGCTTCCATCACATCTGCAATTACTTCCAACATTGAAGTCTTAAACCTGTAGAAGTCATCCGTGAAAGTTGGCATTAACTTCTGTCAAATTCCTATTAATATTGACATTTTGTCATTCTCCTGTGAATTATGAATGTTCTTAATGATATCTGGAATGGTGTATCATTTCTCGAAGGTTTTCAATTTACTTTGTCCAAATCTATCAGAGGAGTCACTATCTATGGCAGCCACAGCCTTAAGAATTTATTTCCTAAATATTAAACCTTGGAAGTCAAAATTACTCCTTGATCCATGGGCTGCAGAATAAATTTTTTGTTAGCAGGCACAAAAACAAAATTAATCTCCTTTTATAGCTCCATAAGAGCTCTTGAGTGATGAGGTACATTATCAATGAGCAGCAATACTCTGAAAGGAATTCATTTTTTTGAGCAGTAGTTCTCAACAGTGGGCCTAAAATATTGAGTACACCATGTTCTAATCAGATGTGGTATAATCAGATGTGCTGTAATCCAGGCTTTGTATTTCATTTATAGAGCACAGGCAGAGGAGATTTAGCATCATTCTTAAGTTTCTTTTTTTTTTTTTTTTTTTTGAGTCGGAGTCTCGCTCTGCCGCCCAGGCTGGAGTGCAGTGGCCGGATCTCAGCTCACTGCAAGCTCCGCCTCCCGGGTTCACGACATTCTCCTGCCTCAGCCTCCCGAGTAGTTGGGACTACAGGCGCCCGCCACTGCGCCCGGCTAGTTTTTTGTATTTTTTAGTAGAGACGGAGTTTCACCGTGTTAGCCAGGATGGTCTCGATCTCCTGACCTCGTGATCCGCCCGTCTCGGCCTCCCAAAGTGCTGGGATTACAGGCTTGAGCCACCGCGCCCGGCCATTCTTAAGTTTCTTAGGATTGGTAAATGAGCACTGACTTTAATTTAACATCACTGGCTATATTAGCCCCTTACAAGAGAGTCAGCCCATCCTTTGAGGCTTTAAAGCCAGGCCCTGTCTTCTCTTCTCCAGCTATGAAAGTCCTAGATGTCATCTTCTTCTATGAAAGGCTGTTTCATTGACATAAAAAATCCGTTGTTTAATGTAACCATCTTCATCCATTATCTGAGCTAAATTTTCTGGATAACTTGCTGTACCTTCTACATCGGCACTTGCTGTTTCACCTTGCATGATTATGTTATGGAGATGGCTTCTTTCTTTAAACTTCATGAAACCAACATCCAAAGTAAGGCCCTAACTCTCTTCATTTCTATGAAGGCTGAGAGAAGTGAGGAGGCTACAGAAGAAAAGTTTGAAGATAGCAGATGTTGGTTTCATGGGGTTTATTTTTGCTATCTTCAAACTTTTCTTCTGTAGCTTCCTTACTTCTCTCAGCCTTGATAGAAATGAAGAGAGTTAGGGCCTTGCTTTGGATTTGGCTTTGCCTTAAGGGAATATTCTGGCTGGTTTTTGATCTATCCAGACCACTGAAAGTTTTTTCATATCAGCAACAAGGCTGTTTCACTTTCTTATTATTCATGTGTTCACTGGAGTAGCACTTTGAATTCCCTTCAAAAACTTTTTCTTTGCATTCCCCACTTTGCTGACTATTTGGTGCAAGGGGCTTAGATATTGTCCTATCATGGCTTTTGACATACCTTCCTGCCTTCCTCTGTATGCCTAATAACTTCTAGCTTTTGAATTAAAGTGAGAGATGTGTGACTCTTTGTTTCAGTTGAACAATGAGAGGCCATTATAGGGTTATTATTTGGCCTACATTCAATATTGTTTTGTCTTAGGGAATATGGAGTCTTGAAGAATGGGAGAGAGATAGAAGAATGACCAGTCAGTGGAGCAGTCGGAACACATACATTTGCCATCTTTTATGGGCACAGTTTGTTGCACGCCAAAACAATTACAAGAGTAACATCACTGATTACTGATATCAGATCACTGTAACCAATATAATAATAATGTAAAAGTTTGAAATATTGTCAGAATAGCTAAAATGTGACACAGAGACATAACCTAAGCACATGTTGTGGAAAAAATGCATAGATAGACTTGCTCAATACAGGGTTACCACAAATCTCCAATTTGTAAAAGCTGCAATATCTGCAAAGCCCAATACAATGAAGTACGATAAATTGAGGTATACTTGTACATTGTGTGGGTTCTTTGTTTGCTTGCTTTTATTTCTCTTAAGGGATAAATTTGACAAATGCCATTAGGCTTACACAAATATTGCATAATATGTAAAATAGTACTCTATTAAATTAAAATGTTGAGCTAATGAAGCTTTACAACAACACTAAGAACATGCTTGTTTGTAAAGGATTGTGGTTCCGAATAGATGTCATGCTCTGTAGACAGAAAACCAAACTCCAAAACAATACGCTTGCCATGAGAGAAACATGATTTCCCAGGTTGTAGCATCAGAATTTAAATTAGTATTTTGTATATTCCAGAGAAAATAGCTAAGGACCACAAGTTATCATATCGAAATCAGCGTACAAAGGTGTATATTGTTAGGGTGATTTTTAATTAGTTTTAATACGTACTCTGAGAACGTTTTCAAAATACATCATTTTAAAGTGCATCTTATATAGGCAGCAACTTCATTTACATATTCCTGTAGTCACCTTTCCATGTGCTGTATGAATTTTATTATATGCATTTGAAGAATTCAGGAAGTAAAGGGCCAGAGACTTGGTAACCTTGAGTATTGCCCTGAACTTGCACTTTCCACGTGTTGACTCATTTTCACAACAACTCTATGTGGTAGGTAAGTACTACCATTATCCCATTTTACAGATGAAGTAAGCTAGGCTAACAAGGCCCTTAAGTAGCCTGCCCAAGATCATATCACAAGGAAGTATCAGAGTAAGAATTTAATGAGGAAATTTGTCTCCACAGCCTGCATGCTTAAACACAATGTTACATAATCATGGTAGGGCAGATACCATTTAACACGACACTATATTCAACAAAGAGTTTTCTTAGAAAGGCAACATAGTTACTATGGTTTTTCAAATGTCAACTGTGTTCGGCATGTGCATAAGTGCTATAGGGACATGTGACAGAAGTACAAGCAATAGTACCAACTCTCATGGAACTTTGCATGGATGATAGTGCGACATCCTAAGGTAAACAGCTTTCAGGCCATGACTCTGTGAGCTCTATCCATTTCATAAACAGTGTTTTTTTGTGGCAATTTTTAGTTTATTTTGTTATATGGTGGTTATCTTTTAAAATAATTATTTCTTTCCTCACTGGTTCATAAGGTCATGGAGTGTAGGAACCAGGCTATTTTCAGCTTTGAATCCTCAAAGACTACCACAGTATCTTGCAAACAGTGGAGCTCAATAAATGTTGTTTATGTGAGACAGAGGACATTTAGGAGACTTTTGTCTCCCTGCGTATCCGTGTTGGTCCATGCATGGTTCTCATTTAAATAGGCTTCGGATCATCAGAAGACAAAGGGAAAATCGGAAAATCAATATTTGGTTCATAAAAATATTCAATTGAGTTCAGTGCCATAGATAATTATGTAACATCAGTTTTGTTCCCACATCTCAGGTCACAGTATGAAGACAACTTACAAACTGGTAGGTCATATGCAATTAGAAAGGGTTTTATCAAAAGCGACTGTATTAAAGACCACATCCTGGTTTTCATTAGTTTTTTACAGTTGGATAAACAATCCAATTGTGAAGGCAAGTGGACCCTCCCACTTGCTAGCTTCGTCCACACTTAGTTTTTAGGCCTATATGACTGAATTTGGGTGGTGTAGCAATATTCTTCCTACAACAGTTTGGTGGGATAAGACTGTGCATAAATCCTCCCCCAGATGTGGGAACAGTACCTCCAGTGGTGCACTGTCGGTACAGTTCCCTTGATTGCGCTTTGGTCTCTGTGTACCTTCATCTGGACCCAAATACATACCACTATGGCACAATGATCCTGGAAAGAGGAGTGAGCTTGAATCCAGGGTTCAAACTTTTGGACTATCCAGCCCAACGACATTACCAAGCGAATTGCTTACATATCTTCAGATTCAAGTTCTCCATAGTTAAATAATTTTAGGCCAAGCCCTGGCTCCCTCTCCTTTTCTACAATGTGTCTGACAGTCAGTATGCAAACTTCAAACTGTCGTCAAAATATTTCCGCTTTGTGAGGTATAAAATGTGATTAAAATACTGCTCCACCCATAGGACGTATTCAATCTAATGAGTAACTAAGATAGCTTATAGGAAGTGATTTCTTCATTCACTGGTTTATTCCAAAAATACATGCTAAGAACTTGGAAAAGAAAATGCTGTTGAAGCCCACATAGAAGACATTTGCTATGAGTGTCAGGGAATCGTTTTCTTCAGAAGATCAGACCGCCATATGTGCGAAAGAAAGAGGAGAGGTATGCTTGTCCTGAAATGTCATCACAGAGATCTGAACACAAACACCAAAGGCTTCACGGTAGAGGAAAGCTATATTGTAGCACATGGTGAAATTGATCCACTTTCAGTGTGACAAAGCTGTCTGCAAATGGCCGTATCATCCTAGGATAAGAGAAAGTCCTGTTAATGACCACGGTACGTTCTTTCCTAGGTGTAAATAAAAGTCCAAATCTGTGTTCTTCCTGATATATCTTATTGGCATGTTGAACACTTTAAAAAAATCATTGCTATATGTTACTTCAATTCACAGACAGCTTCATTGGCACAACACAATTAAATATCAAATCATTTTTAGTGTGTTTTAAATATAGATGAGTCAGATACACTTCATATATTCAAATATCTAATGGTGGCAATAAAACAACTTCCCAAGCAACTGGCTGTTTTTGAAGGTTTTAGCAACCATTTGAGTTCTGAAATATGTGAAATATACTTCCTTACACAATATTTCAATATTTTCCAGTTTGACTCATGGTATTCATTTGATACTTTTGCAGAAATATTCCCTCGGTATATAATGAAGATTGTAAAGAAATGAAGTGGAAATAGAGACTAAGTTGCCAGAATATTAAAATTTTATAGTGCTGGGTTACCAGAAAATATTTTCTGCAACACTGTACAACTCCATCATACAACTTGGAGGCAAGAATATACTTTGAACTTCCAGCCATAATTTTATACCGTAGTTCTCATTGAAGAGGAATCTGAGGCCAAGAGACATCAAGTGCATTGTTCAAGGTCACAAAGCTAGATAGTAGCAGAATGGAGACTAGAACTCAGGCCATCATTTTTAAGGCTGCTTCTCTTTCACTTCAGTATAAAGTGGGCTTGTTATAAGAGCACATTGGGGATTTATTCATGAGGATATTATAAGGTAGGTTCTCTTCATGAGGTAAATTTGGAAAATGGTTTTAAAAGTCCAATGAATTTAGAAGAGGTGTGTGTGTGTGTGTGTGTGTGTGTGTGTGCGCGCGCGCGTTTGATGGGAATACATTTCCTGAATTATTGCCTGTATAATAATAGAACTAACTTATAATGAGGCTTCTACGTGAAGTTACCTGTAGGTCCATTTTGGATTTTTTGGATGTTTAGACCCTGGACACTTAAATGTGGAAGCAGTTTCGGGTCAGTGGTTCCTAATTTTTTAGGGTGTTAAGTATCTCTTTGAGTACTAGAGAAAAAATATTCTGTAAATGAAAATACATAGGCTCACAAAATTACATATACTATTTCCAGGGGTTTCTGGAGCCACAGTAACTCAGGATGCACTTCTTCCACTATCTCCAATCAAATCTCATTTGATAAATGAGTGTGTGGGAGTGAGGTTAGATCCTGCCTTACAAGCTGCCTCTTCTAACTCCTGTCCTTTGTGTAGAGAAACATACATATAAACAGAGAGAAGGAGAACGAGAGACTTCCAAAGTCCACACAGCCCTACCCCTTATTTTTGGGTTTAGTGTACTATTCTTTCCATTAAACCAATTCATTGAAATATTTTTGTCCTTTTCCTCAGAAGACGATGTATGAGTAAAATGGTATCATATTTGATTATGTATTTTAGGTCATTTTTTAACTGCAAAGCACTGGGACACTAATTTTGATTCACAACTGTTCTAGGCATAAATTACACAAAGGTTTTATATATAAAACACGTGTTATTAAAAGCTTCTGTTATTAAAAGACCAAGGTTAGAACTTCACATAGATCCTATTTGCAATGTGTAATTGGTTATACACTACTCACTGCTGCATAGGTAATCATGAGCTGAAATACCAACATTATGAGATAACTTTGTACCTCAGAACCTCATTCCTGCTAAGATTGCATAAAATGATTGGAAGTGGTTTTAGTCTTTAAGTCTCAAGTGTTTAGCTTGACAATTATAAAATTAGTGTATTTTTTAGACAGATGACATACTTAGCTACATAATTGTCACAACTATCCAAATTACTTCCCATCAATGCAGCAAAATGCGTGCATTTTGAAATCCATTATTTGGCTTATTGATGTTGTGCACAGTTGCCCCTCATATCCTTTTGAAGAACAGTTTTGCAAAGGTTTATCTTCGTCATGAAAATCAGCAAATCATCAGTATCACCTGACTGGAAGAGAGATGAAAGAAACTGTTTCACTACAGCACTGAAGAGCTAGCGTCTTCAAATGCATTGTCCTTGAACAAGACTTCCTAGTTTAATGGGCTTCTTGTCTATCCACAGGGAAACAAAAGGTACGGAAGAGAATTAAGAATGTTTATCTGAGATGGGCTAGCGCTAGGAAGCAATGTAGAGATTGGAAATACGCTCTTAGTGAAGCCCTGAACGTCAGTTGATTGGTCTGCACCTGCCTTTCTGATCATCATTCTTCATTGGTGCGATGAAAGCTTAAAGTAGAAATGCTATTGATTTTAACATTTATATTCACACTCTTTCCCTGTCATAGGCAGAAAAACCCTTTGATTTTGCTCTGAGCAGCAAATAACTGTTGCAACAGACAACAGTTGTAGGCTGCAGATTCCACTCTTATCACATATTACAGAGTTCCATTTATTTAATCATATTAATGGAATCTTATCAATTCACCTTCTGGCTTACAAACCTGTTTGCTCTCTCTTGCTACGCTCTCTTACAGGATTAGGTTCAATTTCCTCAGCTTGGCAAACAGTAGCTTTCCTAATCTGACTTCCTCTCCAAATGCACCCTCACCTGTCCCCTTACATAGAACCTACGCTCCAGCTCACTGAGCTATCTAAAGGGTGACCTGTCGTGCCGGCTTTTGATTACGTTCCTTTTATTTTACCGTTTCATGTGTTAGAATTTTCATCTCCTCCTTTTTTATGCAAAAATTTGTTCTCCAAGACTCTGAATTTTATTCAAGTGTTTCCTAACATGTTCCCTTCCCCATGACAGAGTTAATTGATCTGCTTTCCGTGTTCCTGGGCACTTAGAGGGCTTCTGGTATGGCATGCAATAAGTGTTAGTGAAGTTTATCTGTTTATGGGTTTTTTCTTTTTGCCACTAGATCCAATGTCAGAGAATGTATTTTATCTTTGCTTTGTGTATCTATGCCACCATATTCACAGTAAAAATATTAAGCTCCCATTCCTATAGTCCTCATCTCCAGAGGGAGCATAAATAAATTGGTGACTTTGTGCTCATTAAAGTATCTAAAATATTTACTTTCAGCTCTGATGCAAACCATAGGTTTAGCCATTTATTTCTACACCATTAAAAAAGTAATAGTAGAATAATTATTGTATGATGAGTCATCTAAAATAACTTATTAGCTTTTACAACTCCACTTGCTGTGTGATTTTTTAAATTATCTTAAGTTGATCATCCAAATAACACGTGATCTTTTCAAAATAGAGATGTCTCAATCCCATCCCCAAGAGATTAGATTTCTATTGACCTGATGGGGCCAGACATCAATATTTCTAAAAAGTTTCCCAAAATATTGATATATGCAGCCAGGGTCAAGAATCACTGGCCTAGAAGCTGGAATTGACAGTTGAAGTAATGCCAACTGTCTCTACTTATACTCCATTGGAAAGGATTACAGCCATTGTTTCTTGAGTATATTTTCTTGTATTGAGCACTTTTATACCTTGTATGCATTTCACATACTTTCACACACATTTTGCTTACATTACATTACATATGTTATTATTACATTTATTGCTATTCCTTAGGTGGCATTTGGTAGATGAGCTAGCCATGGCAGCAGGTATTGGTAACAGTAATTAGTGTTGAACTTGAACATGTAGAAATCATTTCTAATGATCCATCTGGCTGGGCATGGCTACAAAACAAGAGAGTCTAACCCAAGAATCCAAAATAAGTTTTATCTCAGTAGCTGCCTGGAGAGCTCAGTTGTGAATCCTCATTAAATTGTAAGAGGGAGGCCGGGCGCGGTGGCTCACGCCTGTACTCCCGGCACTTTGGGAGGTTAAGGTGGGTGGATCACCAGGTCAGGAGTTCGAGACCAGCCTGACCAACATGGTGAAACCCCGTCTCTACTAAAAAATACAAAAATTAGGTGGGCGTGGTTGTGTGTGCCTGTAATCCCAGCTACTCAGGAGGCTGAGGCAGGAGAATAGATTGAACCTGAGAGGTGGAGATTGCAGTGAACCGAGATTGAGCCACTGCACTCCAACCTGGGTGACAGAGGGAGACTCTGTCTCAATTAAAAAACAAAACAAAACAACAACAACAACAACAACAACAAAAGCTGTAAGAGGGCTCAGTAAGAAAGAGTACTGTGGTACTGTGGTTATCTAGACATATTGTCATAGTACTGGGTTGGGGGGTAAATAGATGCATATGTGTGGATGATAAAACTTTTTCTCCAGATGTTTGTTGTTTCGGAAGTCTCTTTGCAATTCAGAGGATGGAAAATGATTCATTTGTTCCTGGCATAAAACAGAGATGATTCAAGGACCTGTGGTGAAGTATTGAATATCTCTTGCCAATTAGTGTCATGATTGCAAGATATTTGTCTCTTATTCCTCAGAAACGCTGAGAACTGAGATTGCCATCACATATGTTCACTTCTCCCACTGAAAATTGGTATGGTGGTACTGATGAAGTAGTTGAAACTACCATAACTTGGGAATGCTTTGGACAGAAGTAAGAATTTGCCAGCCAATGAAAATATTATAAGACCTCTTTGTCCCTAGCAGAGAGCACATACTTCCCCTTGTTTTGCTGCCTACGAAAAAGGAAAACTGATCTATAAAATGAAATTGGATCTATGTACCTTTGAGATCCATTTCTACTTGATTTATGCCCTCTGTTCAGACTGGAATATGGTAAGACATAAATTGCTCAGGTATTCTAATAAATTTCCCGTCTCATCATTTCAGACTAGTCCTACTTCTGGGACAACACATTTTCTTAAAGGGCATCTAACTGTAATCCTTCATTGCATATTGAAAACTACAAACCTAGGGTTTGTTAGCATTTTCCAACCTTTGCAATACCTCTCAGAAGGGTAACATAAAAAATGACATATGTCCCTTTGGTTGAGAACATTATGAATTGCAAGTTGTGACACTAATTTAGTCATACATGTTGGAGTGAAAATTGTAACAGTGCCACATTAAATATATGCATTTTGTTTATTACACATCTAAATTCAGAAATATTAAAATGTGAAAAAAGACATATACTTAGAATCAAAGAAATATGAAAGTACCATCGTCTTGCCTTTGTATAGAACTTTAGAGTTTACCAGGTTTTCACAATTTTCATCTCATGGAATCTTTAAAAAGAACTCTGGGGAGTTAGGCCCAGAAAGAAAAACAAAAAACAAAAGCCAAACAAAACATGACTATACCAATGGGATTGAGGAAAAGGGATGAAGAAAAAAGGCATCCGGGAACAAACAACTACTGATGTTTTTCTTCACTTGGGCCTTTCTCCTTCAATCTGTCCCTGTCATTGGTTGTAAAGTTGCACGTTGATGAAGGAAACCAGAAACACCTGAATGATTCTACTGAGAATCCATCCAGAGGAATTTATTGGCACATATGAGCTCCAGAGTCTCTTGTTCTAGTGAATGTCAGGATGATTAAATATGGAAATAAAAATGGCATTTTGTTTTTTAGAAAGGTTATTACACTGTATTTTTTGCTGTTTTCTTTATAAATAAATGGAAAAGGCAATCATGATTAGCCAAGTAGTGATATTATGAAGATATGGTGGATATTCTTTACAGAGTAGTAAATTTTCATTAAAATGATGTTTTGCTTTCAGCATCAGTTCAATAATGTTGGAATTAAATAGAGTGAGTTAAATAGAGAAAAGTATTTAATATTTTAGGCAATGTAATAATACATGCATTTTCAGTGCAGACTAATCATCTCTAGTATTTTAAACCCTCCCTGCTATAGAATAAAATTGAAAGAAATATACTCAATATGTCTTATTCTTAACATAGTTTTAAAGTATTTTATTGATATCTGCATGCAATTATCAATAATTTTCTGTTTTAAGAAATTCTAATTCTCGTGTACTTTTACAAGCCAAATGAAGGAGGTGCTTGCATCCCTCCTCCAAAGTATAATGTCATATAGGGTTTACCTATATGTCAAAGCATAATGAAATATAAGGGTTACCTTTATGTCATTATACTTTGGAGGAGGGATGCAAGCACCTCCTAGCTTCAAGACTGGATCTCTATATTAGTCAAATATACCAGGTAATAATAAATATACCAGCTTCACTCTTCCTTAAATGTGATTCAGAGGATAAATCAGTCTATGAGTCACATTTTCCCTTATCAGTGGTTAGTTTTAGAAAAATAAGTTTTGGTGTTATTGATATTTTACAATTGTTTTATTTTTATTTTGTTTCATTCATTACTTCTTAGCTTTGTATTCCTATCCCTTAAAAATAATATTGTTAGGCACGTTTCTTTAGATTTGTCTCATATAGCAAAGCTTGTGCTCTTTTATGTAGAAGAAAACCATTTCTTATTACATAGACAACTACAACAGAGACAAATTAAAAATTAAATTCAATTCATGACTCCATTCTCATTTACTGAAGGTCCTTGCATTAGTTTGAATTGCTGTAACAAAATACAAAAGACTGGGAGGCTTAAATAACAGATATTTACTTCTCACAGTTCTAGAGGCTGGGAAGTCCAAGGCCAAGGTGTTGGCTGATTCATTTCCTAGTGAGGACCCTCTTCCTGGCTTGTTGATAGCAGCCTTGCCACAGCAAACTCATATGGTGGCGACAGAGCAAGCTCTCATGTTCTTCTTGTAAAGGCACTAATTTAATCATGATTTTCCTACCCTCATAGCAATATCTAAATTTAATTATCTCCCAATGACTTCATCTCAAAATATCATCACAATGGATATTAGGGCTTCAGCATTTGAATTTTGCAAGGGTGTAATTCAACCCAGAGCAGCTTCTAAGCAAAATAACTCCTGTCCAGGAGATCCAGCCCAATTTTGTGTAATTCAATGTTCTTCCACCAGGGACTCAAACTAGACTTCTCTATCTTCTTGATTTTCTTTCATCGATACACTGTGGTTGTATCCAAAGGATCATTAATATAGGATTGTGGGTAGAAAACGCATACAGAAATCATGACTTCTTTTTCTTTCTTATTGTTAGTTAACAGAAAAAATTTTTAAAAATTGTCGGCCAGCTTTTGAGTCAATGCTTTCATGAATAATAATTCCCTTGCTGTCATAGAAAATCAGATACTATCTGCAAAAGTCACTGGGTATTATCGATTCCTGTGTATTAAATTACTTCAAAACTCAGTGGCTTATAACAACAAGCTATTATGTCTTACTTTCTGAGAGTTAGGAATCTGAGAGTGGCTTACTTCAGAGCCTCTGGCTCAAGGTCTCTCATGAGATTACAATTAAGCTGTATACTACGATGTAGTCTCATCTAAAGTTTTAATGGGGGAAGGAAGATTCACTTCCAAACTCACTCATGTGGTTTTGGCAGACCTTGGTCCCTCACATGTGGATCTCTTCAAAAGATTGCCTCATAGCATAGAGGCTGGCTTCTCCCAAGGCAACTGATGCAAGACAAAGTGAGAGAGAGTATCCAAGGTATTTCAGTCCTTTTATAACCAAATTTCAGGAGCGCCATTTCATCACTTCTGTATTCTAATTGTTATAAGTGAGTTAGATCCAGATCACACTTAAGAGGGTGGAAAGATTGTTTTTGGTGGTGGATAACACCAAAATAACAATAGGTGTGGCATAATAATAGGTGTCAAGGATAATCGGAGGCCTCCTTAGTGTTGGCCTAGCATGCGTTCCTTTTACTCAAGTATGTGTTTAATACTCAAGTATGCCTATTTCGAATATCACAGTTTCTGACTACTTCGTTTGAATATACCTTTGCTCTTATATGTGCGAAAAATATTAATAGTGATTCTTATCATATATATAAAATCTCAATAATATAAAGAGAAAACACTTAAAATTTAGACTGAATGTGGGGGACAAATTTCTAGTGAAATAAGAACATTTGAAAATTAATTTCTCTATATAAGCTATGAGAACTGGCAAAATATGTCAAAATCAACTTTTTCAGATCTTTGAAAATTAACTGTAGTCTTGCAATAGTCTGAGGAACATTTATTTAAAAGAAATCATGTGTCATGGTAAGGACAGTGTGCTTTATAGAATTTTAACTTTTCCTAGCCCTATCTTCATTTCTCTATCGACAGCCTTGAAAACCAATGGTCTCACAATTATGGAAGCTGTGAAAATGAGAAGTCTACCATGCATTGGAAGTGGAAGAATCTCCACAGAAAACTGCCATAATTTGACCTGTTATTTCCTTGACAAACTCCATTTTTAGGGCCTATCTTTATTTGACCTTATTCATAACTTGTTCTGTGCAAATAGCCTTATTCCTAGAGTGTTTATTGAAACCAAGAGATGGAAATTGTACAAAGTAGCAGCTAAGGTGGCTATACCAGTTGGAAAGAGCAAAAGGCTGAAGAAGAAAACTCAATAGGAAAAACAAAAATTAAATGTCCATAGGGGCTATAAAAAACGCCAATGTATTCCTGAGAATCTAGAAGACCATAAGCATGTGTAGAAATGTGTGCATTTCAAAGGATGTGTGCATCCCAAAGGATGATTTTATATCTGCGAAAGACCTGAGAAGGTCTCTCACCCCTGGCTGACTTTGAGTTTCTAAGCAAACAGGAAATTGAGACTAAGACAGAGTTATTTGTCAACCGGATAAGTGCTGAAAGTATGTTCCAAAATGCAAATAGAACCCCTCGGCAAAGACAAAAAGATATTTTGTTTTCAGACCGTCAAGGAATCTCTGTTCAATCATTTGCTGACCACTAAGTTACCTAAGAAGCAGCTTCAATGACCACACGTGACAAAGAATGCAAAGTTTACAGAATTAGTTCAGAAAAATTACCAAACAGGCAGCGATTACGAGAAGTGAAAAAAGCAGTAAACTCTGTGCTGGGGAAGAGGAAGGAGATGGAAGAACCTGACTTTTGGAGTTGTCACATTTTATTATTTAAAGTAGAACTTAAAGTATAATAAAAAATCTAGTTTTTGACAAAGCATTATGGTACATATAAACAAACAAGGAAGCATAACTCATACACAAGAAAAAAAGCAGTGAATAAAAATGAGTCCTGAGGATTCCCAGATGTTATACTTATCAGATAAAGACTTCAAATCACTTGTGATAATTAATTTTACATGTTGACTTGACTGGATTAAGGTATATCTAGATAGCTGGTAAGCATTATTTCTGGGTTTGTCTGTGAAGTTCCATGGGAGAATGGTGTGTGTGAGTCAGTGAACTGAGTGGGGAAGATCTATTCTCAAGGTGAACAGGGACCATCCAGTCAGCTGGGGGTTGGGATAAGACAAAAAGGCAGAGGGAAGGAAAATTCTCACTCTCTTTTCTGGAGACAGCAACTGTGTTTCTCCTACCCTTGATCATTAGAACTCCAGGTTCTCTGGCTTTTGGACTTCTGGACTTGCACCAGTAGCCCCCGGGGTTTGCAGGCCTTGTACCTTGGACTGAGAGATATACCATTGGCTTTCCTGGTTCTGAGGATTTTAGATTTGGACAGAGCCATGCTGCCAGCATGTCTGGGTCTTCTGCTTGCAGACGGCCTATTGTGGGACTTCTCGGCCTTCATAAATGCATGAACCAATTTCTTTAAGAGATCCTCTCCCATATATATATATATGGAGAAACCTGACTAATACGTTGCCTATTTTACCTATTGCCTATTTTAAAAATGGTCAAAGAACTAAAAGAAACCATATCTTTTAAAAACTACTAAAAATGAACTGAGAAGACATGAAAAATGACAATGGTCTTATGAAAAGGAGACATTGAATTAATAACCAAAAATCTTCTTGTGAAGAAAAGACCAAGCACAAATGGCTTCCCTGATGAATTCTCCCAAACATTTAAACAAGACTTTGATTTTTAGATCCCACAAATAAGTGAGAACATGCAATGTTTGACTTTCTGTACCTGGCTTATTTCACCTAACATAATGATCTCCAGTTCAATCCATGTTTTCCATTGAAATAAATATGTAAGTTAAATAAAACAATGAAGACTTAAGACCAATCCTTTCAAAAACAATTCTTTTAAACTGACTCTGACAGTCTAGTGTTACCCTGATACCAAAGCCGAAGACATCACAGAAAAAGAAAACAATAAACCAGTATCTCTTATAAATATAAATGTAAAAAATCTCAATACAATAGCAGAAATGTGATTCCAGTAACATACAAAAAGGATTATATATCTGCAATAACCAAGTGGTATATATCCTAGGATGCAAGTTTGGTTCAACATATGAAAATCAATCAATGTAATACACCACATTAATAGGATAAAAGAATTAAAAATGAGTATCTTTATAGCACACATAAAACACATTTGAAACAATCCAAAACCTTTCTTGATAGAAATACTCAACAAACTAGGACTAGAAGGTCACTGCAACAATCTAAAAAAGGCCATCCATAAAAAATCCACAGTTAACGTCATAGCAGTGAAATTTTGAATGATTTATCACTATGATCATAAAGAAGACACAGATATCCACTCTCACCACTTCTCTTCAGCATTTCACTGGAATCCCGCATAAATTTTTGTGATCTTGGAATAGGCAATTGTTTCATAGCTATGTACCAAAAATACAAATAACCAGATTAAAAAATTGATGAATTGAACTTCCATAAAATTTAAAAATGTTGTGTATCAAAATGTGCTATCAAGAAAGTGAAAAGGTGAGTCCTCAGAAGGTAAGGAAGTGTCTGCAAATCACATATCTGATAAAGGATTAGTGTCCAAAATATATAAAGAACTCTTACAAGTCAACAGCTGAAAAAGAAAAATCCCAATTAAAAGTGGGCAAAAGAGTTGAATAGATATTTCTCCAAAGAAGATATACAAATGGCCAATAAACATACAAAAATATGCTCAACATCATTAGTCATTATGAAAATGTAAATTAAAGCCACAATGAGATAGCACTTCAGATCCACTAGGGTGGTTAATATTTTTTTAAAAAGAGAGGGACAATAACAAGAGTTGGTGAGGATGTGGATAAACTGGGACAATCATACACTGCTGATGGGAATGTAAAATTATGTAGTCACCATGGAAAACAATTTGGTGCCCTCAAACATTAACCATAGAGTCACCATATGACCCAGTAATTACATGCCTAAGTATATATCCAAGATAACTGAAGGCTTATGTCTACAGAAAAAATTGTATGTGACTACAGAATCATTATTCATAACAGTCAGAAAGTGAGAACCACCAAAATGTTCATCAGTTATTTAAAAAACATATGTTGTATATTCATACACTATGAATACATATATATGATTATATGTATGTGTATTCATACATACATCGATGGCTGAACATTATTCAGCCATAAATATGAGTGAAGTGCTGATACATACTATATGGAAGAACTGAAAATATTTTTTCTATTTGAAAGAAACCAGACGTGAAGCAAGATACAAAGAAAAGCATGTACTGTACGTTGATATTTAAAGTCCAGAATAGGTAAGTCCATTGAGATGAAAAGTAGATTAGTGGTTACCAGAGGATGGATGAGGAGAAAATAGGAGTTTCTTTCAGAGCATTGAAAATATTCGTAATTATATAGTGGTGGTGTTTGCACAACTCTGTGAATATGCTGAAACTCACTAAATTGTGCAACCTAAAAGTGTGAATTTTATGGTTTATTGATTATATCCCTATAAAGTTGTCATAAAAGATGGATAAAAATTATTATGAATTCAATTGTAAATCTAGTACAGACTCTGAAAGGACATTTATTTTATTTATTTTGTTGTTGTCATTGAGATGGAGTCTCTCTCTGTCGCCCAGGCTGGAGTGTGGTGGTGCTATCTCAGCTCACTGCAACCTCTGCCTCCTGGGTTCAAGCAATTCTCCTGTTTCAGCCTCCCGAGTAGCTGAGATTACAGGCATGCACCGCCATGCCTGACTAATTTTAAAAAATATATTTAGTAGCGACAGGGTTTCATCATGTTGGTCAGGCTGGTCTTGAACTCCTGACCTCAAATGATCAGCCTCTCAAAATGCTGGGATTATAGGCATGGGCCATGATACCCAGCCAGGACATTTATTTTTGTGTAAAACTGTGTATGGGTGATATAGTTGCTGGTCCCTGGATAATTCCAGTAACTTATTTATACATATACATAAAGAGCTTTATTAGAGATTCAGAGGCATAGCCTGGTTTACATTTAACTTCTAAAGGGTAAATTACTGGCTCTTGATTTCTCTTCTGAAAAACTGGTAGGAACCAGTTTTCCATGTCCTTTCTGCTTCTGTTGGGAGAATGTATATTAAAAAATATATATACACACACACACACACACACACACACACACACACACACACACACACATATGTATACTGGTGTCTAAATAAGATGCAGGTATGAAAGTAGCAAAGTTCATATTTCTTGAAATTTTTATTCAGTTTCTGAGAACAGTCATTGCTGGTTCTTCTTTGGAGGTTTTTTCTCATTAGAAATAAGACAATCAAACACAAACCAATGGGTTCTGCAAACACAACGGAGCCCTTAAGCTTGCATATCACAGTGTTATATTTTTTATTCCTTTTCTCAGCGTTCACAACTTTTGTCCAACACACCTTATTTTAATCCAAGCTGTAGTTGACAACCATGCTCTTTTTTTATGTCACGCAGGTACAATATAGGAGAATATAAAAGGGAACCATGTTCTCTTTCAGAAGAAGCGTGATCCAACCTGCCAAAATGTCATTGAATTTATATAAACCCAAGAGTTGGTCAGGTGTGTTTACGATAAACCTTCTCTGGTGTTTATGAAAATTTCCAGCTGAATAGAATTTGACACTTTAATAAAAGGGAGTGTGGCATTATGCCGCGGTTAGCATGCCTGACTAGAAACAGTCCAACATGCTGAGAAGATTATGAAGCTTTCCCTCGTGCCCTTTAACTTCAATCCAGTAATCAAAAGATTGATTTAGTTCTCAAACTTAATTTGCAGTTCAAATTTTATTATTTTTCCAAGCCAGCTAGATCTTATTAATCTATTGGATCAGCTGCAGCTGTGTCGCGCCTTGCGCTATGGGATGTACCCCCACGCCTCAGTTATTCCTAACCATAACAAGAGAAAGGAACAACAACATCAAAAAAAATAAAAGTCCAGAGTCATTGCTCTTCTTTGAATCAAATCACGTTTCTGATTCCAGGAACTGGAATAATCTTTCTCTTTCAGATAGAAGGATGTAGAGTTTAAGGATTAGGAAAATTTCAATAAATGAGAAATTTCTCTTCATGAGTTTAGGGGAAAAATATCTGGGACTATTCATCTAATGCACACCAGAATACAAAGGCAAAACACGAAAAAAGAGTATTGAAACTCATAACAAGGATCAGTGACCTGGAGTAAACAGCACTTAAAAGCAAGGATCTTAACCTTTTTTTCTGAGCAAATGCAGAGGTACTTGGATTTTCTGTATACGTTATGGTACATCAGGAAACCCTCTTATTTGACTGCTGACATGCACTGCTAAACTAACAGCCATTTATTGTAAAGCCAAGCTATCCAATTTTTCTCAGATGGTATAAAAGAGTTATTTTTAAATAAACTGGGTGTTGAGAAAGAAGTTTAACTGTGCTTGTAGGACCCAGTCGTCCACTAAATACCTCTTTATTCCTCTTGAGCTATCGGATCAGGGAGTGCAGCTGCAGGCTGCACTGGCCCTGCAAAATAAAAGGCGAATCATCTATAGGAAGCAATGAGGGACTTGAGAAGAGGGAGAAAATACCGCGAGCAGCTGGATTTTTGTTTTATGGGGATGCTGGGACTGGAAAGCTGCCAGCTGACCTTGTCTCCCCACATCTCTTTTTCCTCTTGTCACCTGCCTCACTGCTCATTCATCTCTCTTTGTTTCTCCTATTTTATTTGGTGCTTCTACATTCCAGTGTGTTTTAAGATACTCTGCGTTTCATGGTGTGTCTGGTTTCTATACTTCTTCTCTAGATTGATTAAATATTCAGTATAGAAAGGTACTGAGTCTTACTCAGAAAAATATTCTGACAGTATTCAGAAAATACAAGAAAATAAAACAGATCTTTCCAATCTCTCTGTGTGTGTGTGTCTCTCTCTCTCTTTCTTGCACACACAAATTTAAAAACAACAACAAAAACAAAAAACCAGAAAATACGCTTTACCTGTTCAGCATGAAACAATTTCCAAAAAATAGCGTTGACTTATACCTTCAGAATCTAGGCCGTTACTATGTGTCACAGGGCATCATTTACACAGCAAAACGTAAGCCATAAATGTGAGCACAGTATTGCTCTGTGCTCTCACCCACATTCTGCTCTCAAGTCCCAGTGAAGCATGTACTGCAATGAGCATGATTCGTTAAATGCCCCCCCCCAAAAACACCATTTGGGGATGGGGATTTTTTCGCTGGAATTCCATTAATCTCCCAGCTCCACTCCCCTACACCATGAATTTGTTTGCCTTATTCAGTACTATTCCTTCAGGCCTTGAATAGGCCTCTTTGCTTTGGGGGTTGGGGGATACTGATACATTTCCTATGTGTTTCTGCTGATGGCCCTTTCTATTTTCCAGGCCTGTGTCGTTTCTGATAGGCCTCCAGCACCCAAAGAGAAAGGGAATGTGAATTCTCTGAGAAAACTCCTCCCGGCACTCTCTCTTGAGCACAGCCAAGCATCTGGGGCCCGCTTTCAATAGCAAGAAGCCTGGAGAGCTGCCCAAGCCTATCCCCAGGTGGGGTTGAAAGAGATCCCGATAGTGCCCATAAACTAGATTATAAACCAATGCAACATACTATAAGTGCCTCACGACTACAGGCTTAAACCAAGGCGTCAAAATGGGAGTGAAGGGCTATCACATTTCATGATTACAAAACAAACACACTTAGCTAGGCATTAGGTACTTAGTTTTATCCTAGGTGAGAGGAAATGAGGGGTTTTTCCAACAGTAGAGACAGCAACAGTGCTGCACCGAGTAGTTTTTCCGGGGTTCTGTGAAACACTCTTCCACTTAACTCTCCTCCTCCTCCCTGGCATCCTTCACTCTTGCTACCTTTGCTTCTCCCCATGACCTGGGAGTCTCATTCATAGACTTAGTCCTTTGAGTGAAGTGTGGAGAGGAGGGGGACGAAAAGCATTGCCACATTCTCAAAATCTCTTGTCAAAATATTTATTTTTAGTAAGATTTTTATTAACATAGTTGGTTACTATGATTAAGTATTACTATGTGGAAGGCAAAGAGAATCAGAGAAAATACTTTGTTCTTGGAGGTTGTGTCAGGAAAAGAGAGAAGCATGATATAGGCCAGTCCGGGGGGTAAATATATCATGGCATAACACAAGGTGGCAAAGCCTTGGCCCAAGTTGGTAGAACACCTGAAGCCAACACATGGGGAAAGAGATGAAGGAGTGTGACTGGCCTTCCTAATGATTTATGTAATTATGTCGGACAGGCAGCAAAATGAGTGAGACACTGAAATGCTGTGGCAAATCTCTTCTGTGTTACCAGATGACATTCAAAGTTGGAAGCAAAGACAAGAGTATATGAAACTTCAGTTCAAAGGGAAAAGTAGAGGTAACCTCAAAGCTTGTGAGAAAAAAAATAAAAACTAGGTTTGTGGGCATATGATTAGTCATTCATTATATACATTTATTAAGTGATGGCCAGAGGGAGGGAGGTGGAAGTGGCAAAGATGTGGTCATCAAGGAGCTAGCTAATACAAGCTGAGACGTGTGTGTGTGGCGGGGGGCGGGGGGCACGCAACACTTTTGCGTCCCTGGCCATTTTCTACTTTGCATTAATGGCCTCAGCATTAGCAGATTGATTTTTGAGTACTTGCTCAGCTGTGGAGGCTGCAAAAGCTAATCACTTCTCTCTAACTATGGTTTGATATATGTCTGACTATAGATGAAGGTGTTATGAGGGGATGGATCATTTGAATGTTAATTACATTATGATGATGAATAAACAATGTTTACTTAAAGTGCAGAGGTATTACAGGAGAAACTACATTTGAAAATTTGCCATATTAAAAACAATCTCAATGATTGAGTTTCAAGTAAGTTATTTTGTTCTTCATTTTGAATTATTCTAAGGACACAGTTATATGGCAAAAAGTTTCCTTGTAGGTTTATAAATAGTTGAGCATTAATTTCCAGCAATCTGGCTTCTCCTACTATGCTCTTGTTACTGTTCACACCTTCGAAGGGAAGATTTGATATGCTATTTAGCCTTAACTATCTGATGATTGTTGACCTGTGAGGTCAGATGAATACAGCTCTAGAATCCTGATAGGAGTGTTGCTTTCCTCATCAGCAGAGGGTAGAAGTGCTGCAGAAATGATGTGCTCACAGTGTACAAAAGCAGAGAGACTACTTGGTTTGCGATTGGACGTCACCTAGGTAAAGAAAGCTTGATTTGCAATGCACATCTTAAATGTGATAGATGAACTAGTGTGAGTTGAATCACTAAAAAGTAAAATAGCCATGACTTGTTGGTATTGAGGTTGGCATAAATGTACTATTAACCTCTGATTTTTATTTTATTTATTTATTTTTATTTTTAATTTTTGTGAGTAATAGTAGGTTTATATGTTTACGTGGTACATGAGATGTTTTGATGCAGGGATGCAATGCGTAAAAATCACATCATGTAAAATGGGGTATCTACCCCCTCAAGGATTTATCCTTTGTGTTACAAATGATCCAGTTATACTCTTTTGGTTATTTTAAAACGTGCGTCCAGAAACTTGGAGAAATTGCCCTTAGGCCTTGCTTATTATATTAGGCAAGAAATTTCAAATGTGTAATATTGCTTAAGTCTCTTAGAATTGGACAGAAGAGAAAATACAGATAATAAATAAACTTAAAGAATTTAATATTTCCAAATACAAAAAGAAAGGGAAATAAGAGTAACCACAGAGTATAATTTTCTTCCATGCAATTAGTGATAACAAGTTAAAAAATGCTAAAATCCACCAACAGTAAAGTTGCATTGAAAATTATACACCAATGCACTATTAGAGGCAGACATTGGCACTATATATAGGGAAAGATATATGACAATATGTTGCAGAATGCTGTAGATGTAAATACTCAGCATGCTGAGTATTCTCTTTCTGTTGGGTATATTAAAGACCAAATTTTTGATAGATAAATTTGTCCTCTGTGGCATCAACTTCAGAAAATTATGACTCTTCCCTAAGCAATCCTCAAGCCTGTCACCTGACATTAGGGATTTGGTTTCTGTATGATATTTTTCAGACATTTGTTCTGAGAAGACAGGCCGTAGGCTTTCCTATACTTGCAAAACAGTTAGCACATGGTTTTAGATAGTAAAACCTCAATGCATATTTTACAATTAAATTTATACACTCAGTTTCTATTACCTCCTAGGGTAAAAATGTGTGAGTTCATGTCTGTGTTTGTGTGTGTGTGTCTGTGTGTTATAAATCATTGGCCAATAGTTCCTGGCAAATAATAAATATTTGTTCATTCATTCATTCAAAAATGTGTAACAGATGGCAGATAGTGTGCTAGGCAGTATGATACAGCAGCAAAGCTTCAATTCTAGTGAGTAGAAATGGACAATAAAAATGAAGAGTGATTATGTAATATGTTTTAAGGTAATAATTTATGTAGATAAAACATAGAACAAAATAAGAGGGATTAGAATTGCTTGTGGTAGCTTTTAACCTTAAACAGGATGATTAAGTCATGGGCCATGGAAAAAGTAACATTTGAATAAAGGCTTAACTGATATGAGGGATAGAGCTATGTGGATAAGTAGGATAGGCATGTTCTGGGTATGAGAAAAGGCAAAAGCTCTGAGGCAGAAGTGTGCTTCAGGAGTTTGAATAACTGCAAGGAGATAAGTGAGGCTGTAGTAGAGTGAGAGAAGAACAAATCTTGGTAGTAAGAATTTCAGTTAAAGAGGTAATAGAAGGACAGATCAATAGGATATTATTGGCCTTATTGTTGGTTATATTGTGGGACAAATGGGAAGCCATTGCGGAGGCTTGAATAAATGAACGACATGATCTGACTGACATTTTAATAGGATCATTCCCACTGCTCTTTTGAGTATGTACTCCATAAGGGCAAAAGTGAAGGCAAGGAGATCGGTGGGTTGCAATTGAAGTAATCCAGTTGACAGGTGCTATGGCTTATACTAAAATAGGTAGAGGTAGTGAGAAAAAGCTTCTGAATACAGAACTTGTTGAAGCACTGAGTAAATTAATAACATCATAGTGTAGAACTAACAGAAAAATCACTAAACAAGCCACGGATTAGCCACAAACTTATAATATCAAATAAATACTAAATATCTAAGTCAAAGTCTACAATATTCTCAAATTATAAATTATATTAATATCATCCTATCACAACTTTTTTCATGGTAATTTTCTTCCCAAACATTTTTGACATTGTCCAAGAGTTACGGCATATGCAGAAAAAAAAGTAGAGAACAACCTAGCTTGGCTAAGCTGTGGGTGCTAAGGGGCCAGATGGATTCACTCACTGTTTGAGAATCTATACACAATTCTATAGTGAAGAATATCTATATAACCCAAGATTTTGAAAGAATCTTTTCCTGACATTTAGGATTGTCTTGATCCTTTGTAAAAACCCATCCGGTCTGGAGTTCCATGGATGAAGAGATTTGTGGAACATGGAAAGGATTCAGAGGACTGTTACCAAGATGATTTAATCATTAGAAAATCAGCGCTATAAAGAAAGGTTAATAGAACTGAGACTGTTCAGCTTGGAAAATAGAAAGCCAAGAGGGAATTTAATAATGGTCTTTAAGTGTATAAAGAGCTATAGCACACAGATAATGCTCAACAGCTGGTCTCAATCTTCTCTTAGGACAGAATAAGGAGAATGGAGTATAAATTGCATCGTGAGAGATTGAGGAAAAATACTAGAAATAATTTTCTGACAAAAAATACTGTTAAAAATTGAGCTAGGTTGCCAGTCCAGAGTAAATCCGACAGTGTTTCTGGGATTCTCAGCAATTGATTCATTAATGTCAGTTCAATATATATTTCCTGAGAACAAAGTAGTTACTATGTGTTAAGATATTTTCTATGGAATGACAGTGTTGCAATTCGTACAATTGCAACGCTAGAAAAATGGGTACAATTTGGCTTATATGACTAGTGAGTTATAAATTCAGAAACTAGAAAGCAGAAAGCTAAGGTGGCATGATGCAAGACCAGTTAACTTTGATAGGCAGGCATTGGTGTAATCTGGTAGAGGGGGAAGAAAGATGTAGAATGAAGAATAAGGGTCCAAAGGAAGGGGTGAAGGTAGGCTTTGAGAGGTACCTGGATAAAATTGAACCATAATATTCATTTCACTCAAGGACAAAGGCAGTGTGACAGGTAACCTTGCCCCTTTGCTTCACGGAATTAGGGTGGGACAGTGGCAGAGAAGCTTGTACTGCACCAGCCAGCCCCATGAATGGAAAGGGATGCAAGCAATCAAAAGAGACAGGAATCCAAGATTCCTTTGTCCCTAGTCAAATTGAATTTCTAAACATAAACATAATCTTTATGATGTTTATTTCTTTTTCTCCCGTTGTAACTTTTTTGTTTTGGGGGAAGGATCGGGTTCCGACCAATTTTTATTTTCTCAGTTACTTTTTTTTTTTTTTTTTTTTAGTTGAAGTGTGATTGAGAGAAGGGGTTAATTGAAAAACAGAGTTTCTGTGGTTTCCATGTGAGGTCAAAGTCTGAAGCCAACATGTGATATTGATACCAACTCAATTCGTTTCATATAACTTTAACTCATTTAATCTTTATTATGATGTAGTGAAAGAAATACGTGTTCTTCTGAGTTTATATCCGGCCTCCTTAACAGCTGCGAGACCTTAAATAAGTTTCGTAATCACTCTGAGCTTTACATTTTTTTCATCTTTAAAGTGGAGACAGTAATTAGCTCAAGGAGTTTCTGTGAGAATTAAAATGCTTAACATGGTACTTATCACCCAGTAGGTACTCATCATATGCTAATTCCGAACACCTATTACACATAACAAATCCTCAATTATGAAATGACATCATTTTATGTTCTTTATTTGATGAGCACCTTAAACCTTTTTTACTTCAGTCCAAACCTCTCCACTTCGTTACCTTAACTCTTATTCATATGGCGAGACATCTGGGTTGCTCTCCTTGAGATATTCTCAAATGTATTAATATCTTCCTTAGGAAATGGGCTGCTGAGGATGGAAGACACATTCCTAAATATAATCCCATCGGTACAGAGTATTATGACCTTATTATGCCTTCCTTGATGTGGAAAATATATTTATATTAATACATCCTGAAATTGTATTGCTTTCTTGGCAGGCACACTCTACTTTTGACACAAATAGACATTTTTAGAACCTAGGTTTTCCTTGGAGATGCTCTAAATCTAGCTCTGTTGGAAGGTAATGCACTGGAGCAAATGATCGCATGTCATTGTTTTGAGACCAATAAATCTGTGTTTCTCAAAGGCTGGGCAATTCTGAATGAATAAATTTTATGGCCAAAGTATCTAATTGAGTTTGTAACATATAATGTGGTATAACATAAAATATTCCTGTGAGTTGGCCTACCTGTCATACTACTATATCAACTCTCTTTATTGCTAAACTTTATGGAAAAGCTACTTCTGTTTTCAGCTTTCAATTCCTTACCTATTATCTTCTCATCCCAAAGCAATCTGGCTTTCCCTTGAAACTACTTTCCCAAAGGCCATCAAAGACCTAATGGTCCAACCCATTAGTTTCTTCTCAATTATTTTCTCTCTAATCACTCTTTGGCATTTGGCATTATTGACCATTAGTATCAGTGCCAATTTAATCTGAAAAAACAAACAGAAAGCACATGAATATTGAATGCAAAACATGAATGCAGAGAATTGTTTTCACGGGTAAAGAAGAACTGAGAAGTCAAAGAGTGGACAGTAGGATATACCAAAGTTAGCAACATCAGAAATCACAACAGCCCAAGGCCAGAGGACAAAGGGAACAGGCAGGGCTATCAAATCCCAAGAGATAAAATTGCCCGGCTAAAACTAGAATTACAGGGAGAACTAAAGCCACAGAGGAGATGCAATTGCTACTTGAGATCTCATTTGAAACAAACAGAGTAATACTCTGGTTTCTGCTGCTCACTTTCTGCTTTCCAGTGTTCTGTCAGTGCCTCCTATTGGCTGAACCCAGACAGATGTCAGCTATCAATGGAACCTGGGAAACAGATTTCAGAAGTTACTCCCTCAGCATTTGCCATATGGAACAGAGCAGGAGAAAGGAGAAAGGTGAGGAATGAATATGAAGGAAAACAGGCCCCGTAATGGCACAGTATTTTTGTCATTCAGCATTCATTCTCATACTTCTAACTACATACAACATCTTTACACTTCTATGTATTATAAGGCAAATATCTGTTATATAAACAATAATCACATCCTCCACTCAAACAAAAAAGACAAAAGGACTCATCAGTCATTATATTCATCTCAATTCCACAATCTTTAGATAATACAAAGTTTATTCCATCAGATTCAGATATCACTCCTCATAGTTAAGTGACATATGGACTAATTTGTAAAGCTGTGCACCTCTCACTCTCCTTATACAAAATATAGTACGGGTACCCTAATTTGTTTAACTATTCACAAGGGCCATAGTTGATAATTTAACATTTTATTGAAGAGAAAGAACTCTGCCCTGTTACCCAAACCAGAACACTGCAAGTAATTCCAGAATCCTTTTCTTTCTTTCCCCTCATTCAGTCTATCATAATTCATGCCAAACTCACCATTTTACCATCTCTCAAATCTTTCACTACCACTTTGTTAATTCAGGCTTTCGTTGTATCCCATTTGGATACATGAAATAGTTTGCTAATTTGTCTCCCTGCCTTCAGTGTTTCCCTTGGGTATTTAAAACTCCACACTTCCATTCAAGCCAGCAGAAACACAGATCTGATTATGTCATTTCCATTGTTCCTGCATCGATATAAAATTCAGGCTCCTTAACATGACTGCCAAGGTCCTTCACCATCTGTTAGCAGTCTACATATCCAGGTTCATATTTTCATTCCTAGACACATTTCTTTACTCCAGGGAAATTAGATTATACAGCGTTCCTCAATGTGTTATAAATTTTTAAATCTTTAAGCCTTTAATAATTCTATTTTCTTTACCTGAAATATATACCTACCCTCCTTACCTGTGAGAATTAAATTCACTCTTTAAAATTTTGTTCAAATATCACATCTTCTGTGAAGCCTCCTTTGATTGTCTACATTCCTATCCACCATCAGCTGTAATTACACCTTCCTTTATACGCCTTATACACTTAGTGTATATTTCAATATATCACAGATTGCATGCTGTAACTTTCTGTTTTCTTGTTGGTCTCTTCAACTAGAATAACTTTGCTTCAGTAACTACTAGAACATTTGGGACGAGGTTGGTACCTTAGTTTGTGTTGTGTTGCTATAACAAAATACACAAGGCGGGGTGATGTATAAAGAATAAAAAGTTTATTTTACTCATGCTTCTGCTGGCTAGAAAGTTCAAAGGCATGGCCCTGGCTTCTGGTGAGAGCTTTTGTGCTGCATCATAACAGGACGGAAAGGTCAAAGGGGAAGCAGGCACATGTGAAGAGGCAAATATTAAGAGGCATGCTGGCTTTATAACAACCCACTCTCATGGGAACTAATTCAGTTTTGCTAGAGCAAGAATTCACTACTGCAAGAATGGCACCAAGCTGTTCATGTGGGATCTGCTCCCACGACTCAAACACCTCTCACTAGCTCCACCTCCCAACATTGCCTTATTGGAGAACAAATTTCAACATGAGGTTTTGTGGGTATAAACTATATCCAAACTATTTCGTTCTACTTCTAGTCCCCCCAAACTCAAGTCCTTCTCACATAGAAAATACAATTCTTCCATCACAATAGTCCTAAAAGTCTTAACATGTTCCAACTCCAACTCAAAAGTCCCAAGTCTAAAACCTTATTGAGACTCAAGGCTGACTTATTCCAGCTATGAGCCTGTAAAATAAAAAACAACTTAGTTACTTCCAAGATACAATGGTGGGACAGATATTTGATAAACATTCCTATTCCAAAGAGAGAAGCTGACCACAAGAAAGAAATCATAGTCCTCATGCAAATCCTAAACCCAGTAGGGCAGTCACTAAATCTTAAAGCTCTAGAATAATCTCCTTTGATTCTATGTTCTACTTCCTGAACACACTGATGTGAGGGGGGAGTTGCCAAGACCTGAGGTAGCCCCACTCCCATGGCTTTGCTTCATGCAGCCAACATGGCTACTCTCATGGATTAAAGTCAAATGCCTGCGACTTTTACAGGCTGATGTTACATGCTGTCAGTGGCTCTACCATTCTGGGGTCCCTATGGTGGCTTCTTCTCTGTAGCTCCAATAGACATTAACTTGAGGATATTCTGTGGCAGCTCTGACCTCACATTCCTGCTTAGCATTGCTCTGGTAGAGGCTCTCTGCAGTGGCTCTGCTCTTCTGACAAATCTCTGCCTGGGCCTGCATGCTTTTCTATACATTACTTGAAATCTCAATGAGGAAGCCACACCTCAATAGCTCTTGCACTGTGTGGGCTTGCAGACTTAACACCACATGGAAGGCGCCTTACTGCCTGTGCCATCCAGAGCAAAAGCCAAGCTTTCCTGGGGCCATTTGTGCGGTGGGTGCTTCCGCTGGAGAGGCGAGGATGGGGGAGCAACATCCGAAGATGGGCAGGGCAGAAGCATCCTGGGCCAATTCCCCAAAATCAATGTGTTGTCCTAGGCCTCTGGGCCTGCGATGGATTGGGCGACCTTGAAGATCTTTGAAATGCTTTCAGGGCCTTTTTTTCCATTTTTTCTAACAATTATCACCTGGCTCGCTTTTCTCTTTTGCTAATCTCTTTATCAAGCAATCCCTAGGCCACACTTTAGATTTCTCTCCTGAAAACATGGATTCTCTACCACACAGCCAGGCTGTGAATTTTTCAAACTTTTGCGCTCTGCTTTCCTTTTAATTATAAATTCTGCCGTTAGCTCATTTCTTTCCTGCCGTAACTGAGCAGAAGCTATTCAATGCAATCATGCCACTTCTTGATCATTTTCTTGCTCAGAAATTTCTTGTAGCCGGTACCCCAGTTCATCCCTCTTGAGTTCAGCCTTTCTCAATATCCTAGGGCGTGGATACAATGCAACCATGTTCTTTGCAACTGTATAACAACGGTGATCTTTGCTCCAGTTTCCAAAATAAATACCCCTTACTTTTGTCCAGCAGTTTGGTCAAAACTAGTTAAGCATTTCTACCAGCAGTTTGGTCAAAACTAGTTAAGCAATCTCTTCCAAACTTTTGCTGGTATTTTTGCCTTTTTCTAGTCCTCACCAGAGCTCTTAATATTCTATTCACTGCAATGTGATCTCTCTGTAGCCTGTTCCTCCAAACTCTCCTAACCTCTGTCCATTACCCAGTTCCAAAGCTGAATCCACATTTTCAGATATCTTTATGGAACACCCAACTCCAAAAGTTCCAATTTTCGGTCAGAGTTCATTTTGTGTTGATATAACAGAATACCTGAGACTGGGTAATCTTTTCTTTTTAAAAAGGTTTATTTCACTAATGGTTTTGTGGGCTGGGTAGTTAAAGGCCTTGGCTTCTAGTGAGGCCACACTCTTGCTGCATCATAACACGATAGAGAAGGTCCAAGGGGAAATGGACGTGTGTAAAGAGACAAAACCTGAGGGGCATCCTGGCTTTATAACAACCCACTCTCAAAGGAGCTAATCCAGTCTTGCCAGAGTGAGAATTCACTAACTACCATGAGAATGGCACCAAGTCATTCATGAGGGATTTGCCCCCATGACCCAAACGACTCCAACTAGGTCTCAACACAAGCACTGCCACTTTGTGAAAAAACTTTTAACACAAGTTTTGGTAGGAACAAATTCAAACCATAGCAAACATAGGCTAAATAGAGGTCTATATGGATGAATACATGAACTAATTAATCATACACTTGATGGATGAGGACAGAATGTCTTAATGTTGGCTTTACATTTTATTGTATTAACAATTCTCTGTTTAAGCTAAAATTACTAAAATTATGCTTCAAGAATATACTGTGATGGAAGTCCACCCCTGAACCCCGGAACTCAGTTCTTCTGATTTCCTCTAGAGAAAATATGCTAGAATAAACTGTGATAGAGGTTTATGGGTTAGAGGAAAAAGCCTCGAAAGGTTGATGTTAGGGAGATAATATGAATTACTGGAAAGAGCACCTGGCCTGTCATTTGATAAAACCGGGTTCGTTTTCTGGCTCTGCTCCTTAATTGCTATTGTACCTTGATCAAATCTTAATTTTCCAGTTTTCTGCATCAAGTCTCAGAGATTTTCTATAGAGATTAAAAGGGGGCTGCAAGGCAGCATATGTGGAAATCCTACATAAATGAGTAAATACTACTACACAAAAATAAGTGAGTGTATTAGTCTGTTCTCATGCTGCTAATAAAGACATACCTGACACTAGGTTATTTATAAAGGAATGAGGTTTAATTGACTCATAGTTCCACATGGCTGGGGAGGCCTCACAATCACGGCAGAAGGCAAATGAGGAGCAAAGTCCCATCTTACATGGTTACATGGCGGCAGGCAAGATAGCTTGTGCAGGAGAAGAATATACCATTTATAAAACCATCAGGTCTCATGAGACTTATTCACTGCTACAAGAACAGTATGGGGGAAACTGCCCCCAAGATTCAACTATCTCCACATGTCAGGACCCTTGATGCGTAGGGGTTATTAAAATTCAAGGTGAGATTTGGGTGAGGACACATCCAAACCATACCAGTGAGGTAGTACAATTAAATCATTAAATGTTTAGTATTTAGAGTCACACAGTCCTGGGTTTCTGTTTTAAATCTATTTCTTCTAACTTATGTGAATTTTGCCAAGTCATAGAACTTCCTTGAGCTTCAATTTCCTCATAATATATGTTACTTGAGCATTGAGTGGTACCTACTTTCCTAGATGGTAGCTGTGATTAAAGCTCAACACAAATGCAAATTACATAACAAAATGCAAAGTGAGTAAGTAAAATCTCAGTTACAATGCTACTAATAGCTAACAATTATTGCTGTTACTATTATTATTATTTTATTATTTTTAAGACGGAGTCTTGCTCTACCGCCCAGGATGGAGTGCAGTGGCATGATTTTGGCTCACTGCAACCTCTGCCTCCTGGGTTCAAGCGATTTTTCTGCCTCAGCCAGCTGAGTAGCTGGGATTACAGGCATGGGCCACTATGCCCAGCTAATTTTTTTTTGTATTTTTAGTAGAGACGGGGTCTCACCATGTTGGCCAGGCTGGTCTCCAACTCCTGGCCTCAGGGGATCCTCCCACCTTGGCCTCCCAAATTTCTGAGGTTACAGGCTTGAGCCACTGCGCCTGGCCTGTTGTTATTATTATAACTCACAACTAATGATCAGAGTATCAAATCACACTAGCGAAGAGATATACCAACATGGAAACTGTCACGAAGATTAATAATTTCCAGTTGTCTGGGGAAATTGCCCAAGACGTGTATTTCCAGTTATCTTCATGTAGTTTGGCACTATGATGCTCTGAAATACTATATAAAGTGCATAGTGTATTTCTATTGTAGCACAGTGAATGCTACACCATGGTATTTGCTACGAAAACATTTAAGAATGCAATCATGGATAACCACTGGCTTAAGGCTATCATATTGGGCCAGAGTCAAAGCTCTTCCTAATGTAATAATGAATGGGTGATTTATTCTAGTTAGATCAGTGTTTGTAAACGTTGATTATGACAGAATACCATTCTTAATGCTACAGCCAAGGTAAATTCCCCATTTCATTCCAATTCTGTGTAATGTAAAAATGACTTGAGCTGTCATTATTAAATTTCATTATCTGAAAAAGAAAGACAGAAAGTTAACAAGCCCTCCCTCAATTTTTGCATGCTTTTTAAAAGTTGAGCTGTGCTGATTAGCATCTGAATTTCTAATTGCTTTCCACAGTAAGTATTATATAGTCAACTTGCAGAACTGCCTAGTAGAGACACGTACTAAGAAACTTTATTTTTTTTCTATGATATGAGAACAATTTTAGTTTTAATAGTATCTTTAAGCCCAGAAGCTCTATGTCTTTAATATCAATAGGAGATCATGGTAACATTGTAAAAAAGTGTTCTTTATATTATATCTCTGATGACATTTTATAGGTTATTTTGCTTAATTCTAAAGATTTCCTAGAAGAGATCTCAGATATTATAACTCTTAACCAGAAAAAGCATAGAAAAATCTGGGCATCAGACAGGGTGAGTAACGGGCTTAAGAGGATAGCACCAAGATTTCTTAACTATGAAGTAATCTCATATATATATAATGTAACAGATTAGTTCTAATATAGATAACCTAATTATAATATTATCTAACATATTTATGAATCTGTAAATATAGTTACATTTTACTTATTAAAGACATTAAATACATAGGCTTGAAAAACAAATTCAATCTTTTTTTCTGCTACTAAAATGTAGTCTTCTATCTTGTTAGGTCTATTGCAAAAAAGGAGGTAGAAAAAGATCATAATTTTTTAAAAGTCTTCAAAATTCTTTGGCTAAAATAGATTTCTGTTTCTGGCTATGATGGTGTAACTGCTACTAGCTCTCCCAATATAAACAATAAAAATAAATTAAACAAATTCTTTGAGGAAAATTTTTTCAGGTATTGCCAACTAGATAACTGTGATAATTAGAGATGGTAAGCATATAACTGAGTTCCAGGACATCCGCGTTCATCGACTGGAGCAATTTTTCAAAAACAGTGCAGTGAACTGAGGTGTAAGCAAAACATGAGATAGTCTTGCTCACGCATCTAATCTCAGGGTACAGAGATTAGAATTTTGGGCAGCTGAAATTTCTGGATTCTGCAGGTCAGGCAACAAAAAAGGAGAAAGATGTGCAAAGGAAGGTCCCTGAAGTCTGTGTGGGAATGGTCCATAAGTGCTACTTGGCAATATGAAGTGGGAAGTTGGAAATGGGGAAGTGTAAAATGTCTGCTGTTAAATAAAAAGTGGGAAGTATGAAATAGTAACCGTAAACGCGAAGGTATAAAATATGACGTATGGTGTTGCTATATACATATACGTGTATATATGTATATCACACATATATATGTATATCAAGTCATTTTTACATTACATATGTATATATACGTATATATATGTATGTGTATGTATATGCATACATATATATATACGTATGTATACGTGTGTGTGTGTGTGTGTATATATATATATATAGAGAGAGAGAGTCTTGCTCTGTCACCAGGCTGGAGTGCAGTGGCACGATCTCGGCTCACTGCAACCTCCGCTTCCCCAGTTCAAGCAATTCTCAGCCTCCCAAGTAGCTGGGACTGCAGGCACACACCAACATGCTCAGTTAATTTTTGTATTTTTAGTAGAGACAGGGTTTCACCATGTTGGCCAGGATGGTCTCGATCTCCTGACCTCATGATCCGCCTGCCTTGGCTCCCAAAGTGCTGGGATTACAGGTGCGAGCCACCACCCCCGGCCGGTGTTGCAATATTGATTAGACTTTGATAGATCAAGATAACATATAGTTAATCCTAGCAAAATCACTGAAGAAATTAAAAGAGGTATATCTATGAAGACAACATCAAAAATAAAATGGAATGTAAAAAATTTAATTCAAGCAAAAGATGAGAAGAAAAGTGCAATAGAGGAGCAAATAAAAAAGAGATGTGCAAAGTGGAAAAATATACCAGAATCACAGAATAAAATCCAATGATTTCAACAATCCCATTTAAAGTAAATTGATTACACACTTTAGAATGCAGAGATTTTTCAGATTTGATAACAAATTAAGACCTAATAATAAATTATTTATAGGAAACAAAAGAGACATTAAAGACAGAATTAGATTGAAATTAAATTCACATTAATATCTCAACAGAGACAGAAAAGGCTTTCAATAAAATTTAACATCCCTTCATGTTAAAACTCTCACTAAAGTAGGTATTGAAAGAACATACCTCAGAATAGTAACAGCTGTATATGTCAATCCCACAGCCAACATCATACTGAATGGGCAAAAGCTAGAAGTATTCTCCTTGAAAACCCACAAAAGACAGATGTTCTTTCTCACCACTCCTGTTCAACATCATGTTGGAACTACTTGGCCAGGGCAATCAGGCAAGAGAAAGACATAAAGGACATCCAAATAGGAAGAGAGGAAGGAAAACTATTCCTGTTTGTAGATGATATGATTCTATACCTAGAAAACCCCATAGTCTCACCCCAAAAGCTCCTTAAGCTGACAAGCAACGTCTCAGGATATAAAATCAATGTGCAAAAATCATTATCATTCTTATACACCAACAATGGCCAAGATGAGAGCCAAATGAAGAATACAATCTCATTTGCAATTGCCACTAAAAGAATAAAATACCTCGGAATACAGCTAACTGGGAAGGTGAAAAACTTCTACAAGCAGAACTACAAACCACTGCTCAAAGAAAAAAAAAAAGCAGATGACACAAATAGATGGAAAAAAACATTTCATGCTCATAGATAGGAAGAATCAATATCTTTAAAATGGCCATACTGTGCAAAGCAATTTACAGATTCAATGCTATTCCTGTAAAACTATCAATGACGTTCTTCACAGAACTAGGAAAAACTATTTAAAAATTCAGATGGAATCAAAAGAGAGCCAAAACAGCCAAGGCAATCATAAGCAAAAGGAAAAAAAAAACTGGAGGCATCACACTACCCGACTTCAAACTATACTACAGGGCTACAGTCACCAAAAGACCATGGTATTTATACAAACACAGACACATAGACCAATGGAACAGAACAGAGAGTCCAGAAATAAGGCCATATACCTATGGCTAGCTGATCTTGGACAAAGCTGACAAAAACAAGCAATGGGGAAAGGACTCCCTATTCTATAAATGGTGCTGGGATAACTGTCTAGCCATATGCAGAAGATTGAAATTGGGCACCTTCTTTACACCATATACAAAAATTAACTCAAGATGGATTAAAGACTGGAATGTAAAACCCAAGACTATGAAAACCCTGGAAAATAACCGAGGCAATACCATTCTGGACATAGGAATGTGCAAAAATTTCATGACACAGATGCCAAAAGCAATTGCAACGAAAGCAAAAATTGACAAGCAGGATCAAATTAAACTAAACAGTTTCTGCACAGAAAAAGACTATCAACAGAATAAACAGACAACCTACAAAATGGGAGAAAATGTTTGCAAACTATGCACCTGAAAAAGGTCTAATATCCAGCATCTGTAAGGAACTTAAACAAATGTATAAGAAAAATAAACCAACCCTATTAATCAGTGGGCAAAGGACGTGAACGGACCCTTCTCAAAAGAAGACATAAATGTGAACAACAAGCATATGAAAAAATCACCGATTTTTACGGAACATCACCGATCATTACAGAAATGCAAATCAAAACCATGATGAGATACCATCTCATGCCAGTCAGAATGGCTATGATTAAAAAGTCAAAAAGTATCATATGCTGGGATGATTTCAGAGGAAAGGGAGTGCTTGTGCAGTGTTGGTGGGAATGTAAATTAGTTCAACCATTGGGGAAAACAGTGTGGCAATTCCTCAAAGACCTAAAAATAGAACAACCATTCGACCTAGCAATTCTGTTACTAAGTATGTACCCAAAGGAATATAAGTCATTCTATCAGAAAGACATATGCATACTAATGTTTACTGAAGCACTACTCATGGAATCAACCTAAATGCCAATAAATGGTAGACTGTATAAAGACAATGTGGTACACATACACTTATGGAATACTATGCAGCCACAAAAAGAATGAGATTATGGATGGAGCTTGGGGTCATTATCCTTAGCAAACTAAAGTAGGAACAGAAAATCAAATACCACATGTTCTCACTGATAAGTGGGAGCTAAATAATAAGAACACATGGACACATAGAGAGGTGCAAGAGACACTGTGTCTATCAGAGGGTATAGGGTGGGAGGAGGAAGAGGATCAGGAAAAATAACTAATGGGTACTAGGTTTAACACCTGGGTGATGAAATAATCTGTACAACAAAGCCCCATGATGTGAGTTTACCTGTAAAGCAAGCCTGCACATGTACCCCTAAACTTAAAATAAAAGTTAAAAAAAGAAAATAAAATAAGAATATATACTGTGTACACAGTAAGAGTAAGAAAGCTGGAGAGGTTATGTTCAAATCAGAAAAATTAAACTTAAAACAGTATTTTATGAGATACAGGGAAAGATTTCATAATGCTAAAATGAACAGTTCATCAGGAAGTAATAAGTCGTAAACATGTATATATTTAGTAAGAGAAAATTGAACTTCATAAAGCAAAAGCCAATCAAATTACAAGTATCAACAGTTACAATCACAGCTAGGGATTTTTGTACCTTTCTCTCAGTAATTGATAAAAGTAGACAAAAATCAGTAACAATATGGGAGACCTGAATAACACCATCAAGCAATTTTAAATCAACTTTAAACTAATCAATGTTTACAGAATCCTATGTGCAATAAATGTAAACATATTCTTTCAAATTGCCCATGACACAGTCACCAAGATAGCCCACATGCTGGGCCATGAAATAACCCCAAACAATTGACATAATATGTAAAATAAAGAAAATTTACAAAGGCAAAAATGGGCTGTTTGCAAAATTGGTAACCTCTTTGTAAGACTAATCAAGAAAAAAAGTCAAATTACAAATATCAGGAATTAAATTATCGCTACATATCCTACAAACATTAAAATACTATTAATTTGAAGATGTTCCAGATTGCCGGCATCTTGTATGAGCAACCTAGAAAATAAACTCATCTTCAGAAAACAGTGCATATTTTGAGGACAGCAAGGCCAGACCCATTTTGTATGAGCAAGCCATGGCCTGCAGCTTTTCCAGGGCCTGTGGCATCAGAATCCTATCTATAGGAACCCTTTCTGTGTTCTTGGGCCAGGTTTCAAAAATGGAAATCTGTATTTTTCATGCTACTCACTCTTGCTCAGTGAATATCCTGTTTTTGGTGCCACAATCTCCGTTGCCTGCCAGAGTTAACCAAGTGATTGTATTTGCTACATTGTATCATACAGCACATTTCTGGCACTATAATTTTGGAAAAAGAAAAAAACAACACTCATGAGATCTGAACTGATCCTCAACAGGCTGAAAGCAAATACAAAACACAATGTATTTACTAAGAAGCCAACAGCTGTGAAATAGGTAGTGTGACCAGCATCTTTACTACTACCATTGAAGTAGAAACTGACAATATTCATAAAAAACAGATAGGCTTCCTGTCGCTCAGGGCAGGAAGCTACACCCTAAAGGCCTTTCTAATACTGCTCCATATAGAAAATCCCCTAGAGGAGAATTTTAGAAGGAGGAAGTGAGAATAAACTATGGCAATAGATCTCCTGGAATACGGTTCTAGAAGACTTAAAAAAAAAATCCATTTGTATGACCTTGCCTATAGTAAAGCCATGCTAGAGAACATGGTGGAGCGCAATCTAATTTCAATGAATTCTTGTAAAAGCATGGATGTCCTCTATAAACCCTCTTGGTGATGAAAACAGCGTTATATATGAAGATTAGCAAAGGACTTCTATGCTGCTGGAGCGGTATCTTGAAATTGTCAATCACAGAGATCTTAAAGTCAGGCTTTGTCATGGAGATGAACTTGGGTAAAGCAAAGAAGAGTGCTATTCTCAAAGTCCTGTCACTACCAGATAAAGTAAAAATAGCAAAAACCAGAGATGAGGACCAGGTGATTAAGAGTCAAAATACTCTGAAGTCAAAAGTATCCAAGTCTACGGAAGTTGTGAACTAGCTCCATCAGGAGAGGCCATTCTGCTCCAGCATGGAAGCTGTTAACCTGAGTTTGAAATCCAAAGTCCAGAACCCTCTCAGTGATGGGAAAAGAAAGCCAGATACCATTATTGAGTGCTATGGCTTCCCTGAGAAATGCCTTTCTTTGCCTACCCTCTACAATTGCATTTTTGAAAGGGTCTATTGTAATTATTAATATGAATTTGTTCCAGAAAAAGGCCCAGGGATGACATCTGAGAAAATGTCTTTGAGAGATAAAGATTCATTGCTAGACAGCAGTGTATTTGGAATACTCAGAAGAGTACAAAGGGCTCAGAGGAAGAGGCAATCAAGAGCTGAAAATATTACACAGATAAAGAGGAAATGATCATGAAAGATGAGATTGGGGACCATAATTATTAGAGCTTTAAAAACTGTTCAAAGATTTAAAAGACCGTAAAAGTGAGGAATCCGGAAGCCCTTAATAATTCTTCAAATAGAAAGACAACCTATTTGTTGAAGAAAGTTACTGCCTTGTTCCACTTGCTCCCTGAGGATTCAAAAGACTGGGAGGTAGAAGAGGAAGCTGAAGGAAAACATGATGATGATTAGATAACACTATGTATGAGGTATTGATAAAATGCCTCTTTCAGGAAATTGGTCTACAGGGCCCTCTGACTCCTTCCAAAAGCAGATTTCACCGAGAAGTTGGCAGGAAGATAATCTGGAAGACCCAAGAGCTCCCTCCCTCCCCACTTCATCATCTGGCCCATGAAAAATAAATACAAGTAGCAGCTTAATGTACGTGAAATCATCCCTGTGATTTACGCAGTGAAGTTACAGGGAGCCAATGAAACTATTATGGCAAACTCTAGAAGAAACATACCATGGCCAAGCAGGAGAGATTAGTCTAAGACAACCTTTCTCGGGTCACCGGAACATACCTGTGAAAGATAAAAACTCAAGGTGTCTCATAAGCTAACAAGAAATTCCAGGCAGTTACTGTGGAAGTTTAGAAAAATCCCGGCTGATACATAGGAAACAAACTGATGAATTCCACATACAAAGAAGAGCTTAATATTGCATATGCAAAATAAGAAAGAGCAGGTGACCACTTTCTAAGTTGGAAATAATAAAATTCTGGTAGACCAAAATACAAGTTCATAAAAGGTGAATGCTAAGCTTTTAAAATGTAAGTTTTAAAACAGTAAATAAAGGGAATTGGATATAAAAATAATAAGTCAACATTATATGAATGTTATACATTTCATTATTTAGTTGAAATTGATCATTTTCTTTTAAATTGCAGTTAAATCACATGAAATGAAAATAAACTTCTTAAACCTGATAAAGAACATTAATGAAAAACGTATAGTTCCCATAATCACTAATAGTCAATGACTGAATATTTTCTCCCTAAATCAGTGACTAAGCAAGAGGTCACTCTATTTACCTTCACTCTTTTACTGGTAAGAGTAGCTATTTTAATAAGACAAGACAAAGGGCATAATGTTTGAACATAAAGAATTATATGGTTTCTATTTCCAGAATATGTGATTTCCTATGAAGAAAATGAAAAATACCAGAATTAAAAATGATTTTACAAGGCCAGAGGATGCAAGTTAAATATATAAAAAGTGATTAAATTCTCATACATAAGTGATAAAAGATTCAAATAGATTTAAAAAATACAGTGTATGACAGCATCAAAAATAATTAACCAAATATAAGCATTATCAGTAAACTGAAAACTACATTGCTGCTGAGGATAGTTAATGAATACTTAAAATAACTGTCAGGCATATACTATGGTGATAGATTGCAGGAGTCAATATTATTAAGATGAAGTGTTTTGTATATTGTCAATGCAATTCCAATCAAAAATCAAGCAAGCTGATTCTAAAATCTATATAGAAATAAAATGGATCTATGAGAGACAAAATTGTTTTGAAAGAGAACAAGTTAGAGCAGTTTACTCCCTTATATCAAGGATTACTCTAAAACAGTGTTTCTCAACCTCAGCATTACTTTATTGGGCCTAATATGAATTATGGGATGGCTGTCCTGTGGATGTTTACCAGCGTCTCAGTTCTCTGCATTCTAGATATCACTACTGCTGCCACCACACCTCGTTTTGAAAACCAAAAGTTCCTGTAGACATTGCCAAATATCCCTTTGGAGAGCAAAATTGCTACTGGTTGAGAACCACTGCTCCAAAAATTGTAGCAATCAATATAGTGTGGCATTGACATAAAGAAAAGCATAGAATCCAATGGAATAAGCCAGGTTTCAAATAGATTTCCATGAGAGAATTTAATTGTTGATGCCCTGAGGAATCCATGTAATGAATTAACTTGTATTCTATGCCATTTTATATGATATTAACTCTGTATTATCCTTGAGAGAATCGAGAACAAAGTCATTCAAATAACTTTTTGCAGTTCTCACTTACCTTACAGAATCCTGATTGGAAATATCAAAATAAAGTTCAGAAATAGTTCCACAGTTAGGTGGCCAATTGATTTTTGACAAAGGAAGCTATGTAATTTAGTGTAGAAGATACTATTTTCAGCAAATGGTTCTAGACTAATAAGCTATCCATACGAAATATAACCTTGGAACCTTGCTCACACCAGACATCCACAGGCACATGTACACACACACACACACACACACACACACACACACACACTCACATACATTTCATTCCAAGTGGGTCATAGACTTAAACATCAAACCTAAAAGTACAAAACTTCTAGGAGAAATGTTAGAGAAAATTATTTATTACCTAGTATTAGGCAACAATCATTCAGACAGCACATGAAAAGCATACGCTGTATGTGGCAGTCAGACTCTAACGTGGTTGCTTACGATCACCAACTCTGTATATTCGCACTGTTGTGAAATCCGTTCTTTTTGAGTGTGGATAGGATTTGAGACTTGTTTATAGTCCAAGAATATGGCAACAATGATGGGATGTCATTCGTTTTATTTTATTTTATTTCATTAAACTTCATCTTGTTACTTGACTTGGTAAAGAACTGTGGGAGTCCTCCAGGAACTGCCTCTAAGGACTGAGGGAAGATTTCTGATGACAGAAGAAAAAAAAAATCCCCCAAAGCCAGGGCCCTTTATCCTACAACTGCCAAAAAAATTCTACGAACAACCTGAGTGAATTTGGGGGAAGATTTTTCACAGTTGAGACTCCAGACCACAGTCCTGGCTGACCCTTTGATGATAGTTTTATAAGACACTGAGCATAGGACCAAACTGAGCCATATTCAGACTCCTGACCAACAGAAACTGTGAGATAAAAATGTGTGTTGTTTTAAGTCACTAAGTTTGTGGTAATTTCTTGTAAAGCAAAAAAAGCTAATATATCATAAACCAAATAAAAGCACAGGAAACACAATAGCTTGAACTTAAAACTAAAACTTACGCTCTTTAAAAAATATTGTTAAGAAAATAAAAAGGCAAGTCACAGACAGGAAGAATCTCCTCAAAATACATGTTTGTCAGTCAAAAGACTTGTATCCAGAATAAGTAAAGAACTTACAACTCAATAACTGTAAGTCAAACAACATGATTTTAAAAATAGGAAAAGATTTGAACATATAGTTCACAGAAGGAAATATAGGGAAGGCAAATAACAACATGTCTTAATATTATTATTCCTTAGGGAAATACTAATTAAAACCACAATCAGATACCATCACACATCATCTAAAATGGCTAAAATGTACAAAGACTAATAACACCAAGTTTTGGTGAGGGATGTAAAACAATTGAAACTTTAATCCTTTGTTAGTGGTAGGGGCAAATTGTGCAACAACCTTGGCAAACAGCTTGCTAGGTTCTAATAAAGTTAAACATACATTTATCCTATAATTCAGCAATTTAATCCTAGGTATTTACTTTTGCAACATAAAAGCATATATTTACACACAAACTTGTATAAGAATGCATATAGCAGCTTTATTTAAATTAGGTACTGCAAAAACCACAATTACTTTTGCACCAACCTAATAACACCTCAAAACTGAAAAATACCTAACGTCTACCAATAGGTGTGTGGATAAACCAATTGTGATATGCACTACAATGTAATATGATTCAGTAATTTAGAAAAGAGAGTAAACTACTGATAGTACAATGACATGGTTGAATTAAAAAATGTATAGTGAGTAAACAAAGATAGACATAAAAAGAATATATTGTATGATTTTATTTGTATGAATTTATAGCACCAACAAAAATAAATTATAGATATACACATCTGATCAGTGTTTGCTGGGGTGAGGGAAGGCAGTTGAATATAACAAGGTACAAAGAAACTTTCTGGGGTGATATATTCCATTATTTGAATGAGGTCTGGATTACCCAATTGTATACATTTGTAAAAATTCAATAAACTGTTCACTTAAAATGTGTGCATTTAATTTTACTTTCATTATACTTTAATAAAATAAATGTGGTACGTATACAACATGGAATGCTTCCCCCACCCCAGGTAAACACTGATCTGATGTCTATATCTATAGGGTAAAGTAATTTTATTGAAGTGTGGTGAAAATAAGTAAATTTACTTTAATAAATAAATTCTAGCCATTCTAGATGATATGAAAATCATATTCCAAAATATAATTTCCTTGTATTTGCCAATTTATTATCTGTAAATGGAGATTCTACTACCCACTCTCTCAATCCAGAGACTAAAATGGAGGAGAAAGCATTACTCCTGAAATCAGGGATTATTGGATTCAAATGTGAACTCTGAGGTTCCCAGCTGCCTAACCATATACAGGTGACCTTGCTGCTTTGAGGTTCAGCTACTTCATCTTCTTCTTTAAAATAATGTTAAAAGCTATCTCAAAGGGTTGTTATGTGAATTAAATACAATGGCATGGAACTACTTTGAAACTTTTAACATACTGTTTGAATCCAAATGTTACAGTTGTTGCTAGTATTATCCTGAGAGGGAGATACATCAAATCGTATCTTGGGAGGAGGCTGAATTACAAATCAATAAATGCCAACAAGTCATAGAAAGTCTTGGTCATCCTGAGATTTTTGGCACACAGGAGCTTTTTGATTCATTTTAAAGGAATCTGATTTCTAATTTGACCATGAAATATACATTCATTCATAATTTATAGGAGAAACAAACCCAGAAAACTCATTGCAGTTATCTTGATTTTTGTGTTCTGAACCCTAAAAGAAAGAGGCTCTTACTTTTTAATATTTTCCTTTTGAAAACAGATTTTCAACCTTTTTTTTCCCAACAATTGTCAGTCGCTGTGTTTTCTGTTACCGCATTTCATATCTGTAATATATAAGCTCAGCATTTACCTGAAGCCTCTGCTCATTCGCAAGCCCCTTGACATCTGTTTCCCCTGTCTTTCACTATTGGAAGTCTCAGAGCCTAGAAACAATGGAACACAGACATTTCTAATTCTCCTGCCTCTATTTCTATTCTTCATTTTCCTTTGTCTTTTACTTTTTCTTCTCTTGGTCTATCTGCATTTTCCATAATACCATGAATCTTCTCTAGTTTACAGAATCCAAATTCATATCCCAGGACAGAAGTCACTGCTAAACCATCATGTATTAACCCTGAAATAGTTCCATTATGCCTATTTAGTGAAAATTGGGAATGCTTGGTGAACATATAGAAAGCAGACACCAGTAAAATCTGGTTACCTTTCATATTTTGAGGATGCTGATCCTTTCTTTTACCATCTGGCTCAGTAAGTATCAGTGTAGAATCAGTCTGTGTCAAGATCTTACTTGAGTCACTTGTAAAAATTTGCTACTAAACAGCAGCCAAGATTTGAGACCATTTTGAGCTTTAAGTCTGATGTAAATTGTCCTGCTTTCTCTTCCCTCTACCCACCCTCAAGTTCCTGCTTCATCCCCAGTCTTGGAAGAGGTTAATTTCATCTGGAATGGACTCTGAACCATCCCTGCCCACCACCCAGAGAGACATAACCTTGGTTGAGTGGACCAGCAATCTAGACTTGAATCTATGGGGAATGACTGCCTATCTCATTTTTTATCTTTCTACCTTTAGTGTATACAGAATTGGTGATATTTTTTCTTGGTTAAATGACAAGCCCCAAATCACAAAGACTTATCAAAAGATTTATTTTCAAAAGAACAAAAAAATTAGCCAGGCATGGTGGTGGGGACCTGTAATCCCAGCTACTTGGGAGGCTGAGACAGAATTGCTTGGACCCAGGAGGCAGAGGTTGCCATGAGCCGAGATAACACCACTGCACTCCAGCCTGAAGACAGAGCAAGACTCAGTCTCAAAAAAAAAAAAAAATTTTTTTCAATTACCCAAAGTATATTTCTTTAGATAGCAGCTCAGTGATATGAGCTGATAGAGTTTCCACCATCCTATAGTCTCATCTAGAAAAGACGACCTCTTAGGTTGAAGCAGCAAGGAATAAGGGTGATTAGATAACTAATCATAGCTTTTTAATTACTTGAATCCAGAGGATACCATGCCCTTTCCATGCAGCTAGAATTCATCATGTGATTTTTTAAATTGCAAGGGAGATGATTGATGAAGTCTTCCACGTGCCAGGTGATCATAAGTAATGTTTTGTAAATACTGTAAATACTCCAGTGTAATGATTTATGACAATTTATAATGTATTTCTTGCATTATTTTTATTGAATATCATCAACAGTAAGGTACATAGTGAGGCAGGTTAATGACTCAGAATTGCCAAACTACCCTCCCAAATGATATCATTTATCAGTAAGATTCTATGCTACTTCATGCATATAATCTTTGAATTTGGGTGAAATTGCTCTCTGATTGGATGTTTTATTTCACTGTAATTCATTCTAGGTCTTCTAACCAGTGCCATAATGTATTGAATAATACCTTCTTTTTATTAGAAAATTGCTTCAGGGGATTTAATTTTACAGATGAAAAGTGGGTTTATATCAGTATATGCAAACCTAGTAACTATCTGAATATCCCTGCTTTTTTGGATAGCCTTCAGAGAGGATGATACTAAATGAATTGGACACTCAAAATTATTCACTAACTAGAAAACTCGTGGAGATATCTGAGCCCAAAATAATACCAATTGGCTTCCTGTCCCACTGAGAAACCTGAGTACCTATCCCTAAGCCACTTTACAAAGTCCTGTGTCTTTGCTAGAAAAGGTAACTAACAATAGTGATTACCAAATATGAAAGTAAAATGTTGACTGACACTATATTCCTGATTTTAAAGCCTGCATTCAGAAATTAAGTTCAAACTGTCACTTTTTAAATGCATGCAGATTGTATCATCTCTGGCGACCTGGCTTATATAATAAACACTGCAACCACCTCCGAGGAGTATGAAACAACTATATGCCATAAAATACAACCATCTGCATCATGTCTGTCTTGGATTATTAAAGTGAAAGCAGAGTCCTTCATGTTTTATTTGAAACCTACCTGCATGTGAATCATTTTAGGATTGCTTTGTGTGAATTCATTATAATTTCAAATATTTCTATACGTTTACATTGCTGATGTTACTTCCATTTGTGTCAACGGTGGTATCCTGAAGGTTTTATGCGGGTATGCTGGTATACACGTATAGTAATATGAGGTGCAGAAGCTCACCCAAGGCAATGCCCGATTTCTCAATGAGTAGATAATGATGAAAAAAAATACTTATGTCAAACTTCTCATCTTTGAGACCTAAAAAGTCATTACAAAACCATCAGGAAACAAGTATTACTTAAACGTCAACTTTAGATTAAATTTTGCAGCCATCTTGGAGGAAAAGTTTAAGGTCTAAAAGCACTTCTTTGAAAGATGGTGGCTCCGAAGTTTTTAATCCTAGTTATTTCTAAGTTGCCAAAGAACTCTGCAACAGATTACTTTAAGGACTGGCAAAGATTGTTACGTCACCTGTATTTAATTTGTTCTAGGAGGCATCTTTCTTCGGGTTAGAAGGTGGGAGGAATTAACACAGGTTTGACTTGTGAGATCTGAGTTACAAGGCCAGTGTGATAAGAAAGGGGAGAGAGAAGCATTCCATCGTTCTGACCTCTGAGCAAACGAAAGATTATCGAAAATGACTTCCAGAAAAAGTGCTTTCCTGTTCAACTAAATGGAATTCAGACCTTATCATCTGGGATACAAGGTACTGTATTAATAACGTGCATGACTATCTGGTTCTACTCACTCTGAAGGATTTACTGAGTTATTTGAAAATGTGTTTATGTACAGACACACACACGCGATGTAAGATTACATTGTGCTAAGTAAATACACACAGACAAGTGTTATTAAGCAATATCAACAACATAGAACAGCATTTCACACAGCAACTGGAAAGGAGAACCATGGAGGTTTGCAATAGAAGATTTTTTTGATAAGCACAATGTAATACAATGGGATAGTGTTTTTAATTCTGTTTCTGAAAAGTCACCTTGGAACTACATGATCTTGAGAAGTGTACCCTCCTATTTACAATATAGGTTGTGTAATTATAGATGCAACTAGAGGGCCTCAATCAAATGATTTCTCTAGTGAACTTACTGTCTCTTTTGAAGTCAAAAATCCATGAATGTTCAAGTGTAGTTTGTATTAAGCCTAAGAGTGTTTCTCCTGCCCCATTCTTGTTTATCAAAAAGTACTATTATCTTGCTTCTTCCTCACACCCTTCTATTGAGTATAAAACTATCATCTTCATTTCATCCTCATTTTTTTTTTTTTTTTTGAGTTTGGAAACCAAGACTTAGAGAGGTTAAGTAACTTGTTCACTTCACACAGTTATAAAAAACAGCAATATGACTCATATACAAATATGTTTAACTCTAAGCAATGTGGCATGGCAATCAATGTAAACAATGGCAAATTTTCCATTTAAAAAGGGGCTCAAAGATTATCTAATACAACATCACCTGATAATTTGATCTCTATAGAGCACCCATATTTGTTTACCTATAATTTTTATACTGGATAATGTGGAAGATGTAGGAGAATTCAGTTCTTCATGTTTGAGTTGAGTGGATCTTTTCAGTGCCCTAGTTCTTCTGCTTCCACCCAGCTATTGGAGCTCTCTCCTGATACTTGGACCCTGCAGATGGGCTTGGACTCTTGCTCTCCATATTCCCCCATCTGCAAGCCTAAATGAGGGATTCAATATGTCCAAAACGAAGACATACTTTTTAAATAAGAGCATTTAAGGCACTTGGTGGGATGATTGGGAAACTGGCTTTGAAGCTGGGTGGATGGTAGTTGAGTGTTTGTTCAAGATTATATTTGAGAAAACCATGGTTAACGATTTTAGTTCCCTGGGGCCTTGCCACCCTCACCCTTTTACCAGCAATCACAGCTACAGCATTGTGCCCTGTCCTGCACAAAAACTGACCTTGGGCCGGGCGCGGTGGCTCAAGCCTGTAATCCCAGCACTTTGGGAGGCCGAGGCGGGCGGATCACAAGGTCAGGAGATCGAGACCACAGTGAAACCCCGTCTCTACTAAAAATACAAAAAATTAGCCGGGCGCGGTGGCGGGCGCTTGTAGTCCCAGCTACTCAGGAGGCTGAGGCAGGAGAATGGCGGGAACCCGGGAGGCGGAGCTTGCAGTGAGCCGAGATCACGCCACTGCACTCCAGCCTGGGCAACAGCGTGAGACTCCGTCTCAAAAAAAAAAAAAAAAAAAAAAAAAAAACTGACCTTGATAATGCCCCACACTCTCTAGTGCAAAGTTTTCTTGTTCATGAAACTTGCTAAAGTGCAGGATCCGTGTGACTTCCATAGCATTCCACAGTAGTCTTCATCCCTCCTTCTCTTCCTCCCTCCTTCCCTTCTTCTTTCTCTCTCTCTCTCTCTCAAATAGATTACTGCTACATTCACAGGATTGTTTTGATATTTATAAAATAAGGCAGATTTTTTTAACAGAGAAAATTACTGTATTTCAGTTAATGTTAGGTTTGGTAGGGGGATTTCATATATTACACTATTGGGTCCTGTTGAGCTCTCTATTCACATAATTCCTGAGAATTTTCTTTTTTTTTTGTCCCAATACATGTTGTTACTGCTTCATTTCTCCTTCATCCTCCAGCTATAAAGTTGAAGTTTTTGATTCCAAGTACCAAGCCTTATCATATTAGATTTATATCTGCTATCTCAGGGCTTACTATATTAGATTCATTGTACTCCATTTAGTCCATTGTTCCATTGCTATTTTTTAAGTAATTTAGTAGTCAATATTTTTCACGTTTTTTAAAAAAATATTTAGGAACTGGTGGAGGAATTGCGTTTTTTATGATTATGAAGCTAAGTAATTTTGTATTTGTAGTTTTTGGATGAATTTCTCTTTATATGCTTTGACCATTTTTCTGTGGCATATTCTTATTTTTTCTTTGTATTTGTTTATTTTTTTTAACTTTTATTTTAGGTTCAGGGGTACATGCACAGTTTTGTTATTTTGGCAAACTCATGTCACAGGAGTTGTTGTATAGATTATATTGTCATCAAGGTACTAAGCCTAGTATCCAATAATTATTTTTTGTGATTCTCTTCCTCCACCCGCTCTCTACCCTCAGGTAGTCCCCAGTGTCTTTTATTTCCCTCTTTGAGTTAGCTATATTCCTTGATATTTTATTCTTTTTGTAGCAACTGTGAATGGTATTACATTCCTGTTTTGGCTTGCTGCTTGATGGTTGTTGGTGTATAGGAATGCTAGTGACTTTTGTATGATGATTTTGTATCCTAAAACTTTGCTGAATTTTTTTCATCAGGTGAAGGAGCTTTTGGCTGAGACTATGGGGTTTTCTGGATACAGGATGATGTCATCTGCAAACAGGGATAATTTGACTTCCTCTCTTCTTATTTGGATCCCATTTATTTCATTCCCTTGCCTGATTGTTCTGGCTAGGACTTAGAATACTGTGTTGAATAGGAATAGTGAGAGAGAGCATCCTTGTGTTTTTCAGGTTTTCAAGGAGAATGCTTCCAGCTTTTGCCCATGCAGTATGATGCTGGCTGTGGGTCTGCCATAGATGGCTCTTATTATTTTGAATTATGTTTATTCAATAATTAGTTGAGCATTTTCAACATACACAGGATAAATTTTATCAAAAGCCTTTTTAGTATCGAGAGGATCATGTGGTTTTTGTCTTTAGTTCTGTTTATTTGATGAATCACATTTATTGATTTGCATATGTTGAACCAACCTTGCATCCCAGGGACAAAGCCTATTTAATGGTGGTGGATTAGCATTTTGATGTGCTGCTGAATTTGATTTGCTAGTATTTTGCTGAGGATTTTTGCATCAATGCTTATAAGGGATATTGGCCTCAATTTTTTTTTTTTTTTTTTTTTTTTTTATTGTGTGTGTGCCAGGTTTTGGTATCAGTATGCTGCTAGCCTCACAGAATGAGTTGGGGAGGAGTCCTTCCTCCTCAATTTTTTGGAATATTTTCGGTAAGAATGGTACAAGCTCTTCTTTGTACATCTAGTAGAATTTGGCTGTGTATCTGTTTGGTCCTGGGCTTTTAAATTTTTTTATTTTTGGTTCATAAGCTACTTATTACTGATTAAATTTCAGACCTCATTATTGGTCTGTTCAGGTTTTCACTTTCTTCCTGGTTCAGTCTTGGGAGGGTGTATGTGTCCAGGAATATATCCAGTTCTTCTAGCTTTTCTAGTTTTTGTACATAGAAGTGTTCATGGTTTTTGTCTCGGATGGTTACTTCTATTTCTGTGGGATGAGTGGTAACAACCCCTTTGTTATTTCTAATTGTATTTATTTGAATCTTCTCTTTTTTCTTTATTAGCATAGCTAGTGGTCTATCTTATTTAGCTTTTTAAAAATTTTTTTGTTTTTTTATTTTTATTTTTATTTTTTATTATACTTTAAGTTCTAGGGTACACGTGCACAACATGCAGGCTTGTTACATATGTATACATGTGCCATGTTGGTGTGCTGCACCCATTAACTCGTCATTTACATTAGGTTTATCTCCTAATGCTATCCCTCCCCCTTCCCCCCTCACCACAATAGGCCTGCAAACCACTGCTCAGTGAAATAAAAGAGGACACAAACAAATGGAAGACCATACCATGCTCATGGATAGGAAGAATCAATATCGTGAAAATGGCCATACTGCCCAAGGTAATTTATAGATTCAATGCCATCCCCATTAAGTTACCAATGACTTTCTTCACAGAATTGGAAAAAACTGTTTTAAAATTCATATGGAACCAAAAAAGACCCCACATTGCCAAGACAATCCTAAGCCAAAAGAGCAAAGCTGGAGGCATCATGCTACCTGACTTCAAACTATACTATGAGGCTACAGTAACCAAAACAGCATGGTGCTGGTACCAAAACAGAGATATAGACCAATGGAACAGAACAGAGCCCTAGAAATAATACCACACATCTACAGCCATTTGATCTTTGACAAACCTGAAAAAAACAAGAAATGGGGAAAGGATTTCCTATTTAATAAATGGTGCTGGGAAAATTGGCTAGCCATAAGTAGAAAGCTGAAACTGGATCCTTTCCTTACTCCTTATACGAAAATTAATTCAAGATGGATTAGAGACTTAAATGTTAGACCTGAAACCATAAAAATCCTAGAAGAAAACCTAGGTAATACCATTCAGGATATAGGCATGGGCAAGGACTTCATGTCTAAAACACCAAAAGCAATGGCAACAAAAGCCAAAATTCACAAATGGGATCTAATTAAACTAAAGAGCTTCTGCACAGCAAAAGAAACTACCATCAGAGTGAACAGGCAACCTACAGAATGGGAGAACATTTTTGCAATCTACTCATCTGACAAAGGGCTAATATCCAGAACTTACAAAGAACTCAAACAAGTTTAAAAGAAAAAAAACAACCCCATCAAAAAGTGGGCAAAGGATATGATAGACACTTCTCAAAAGAAGACATTCATACAGCCAACAGACACATGAAAAAATGCTCATCATCACTGGCCATCAGAGAAATGCAAATCCAAACCACAATGAGATACCATCTCACACCAGTTAGAATGGCAATCATTAAGAAGTCAGGAAACAACAGATGCTGGAGAGGATGTGGAGAAATAGGAACGCTTTTACACTGTTGGTGGGACTGTAAACTAGTTCAACCATTGTGAAAAACAGTGTGGCGATTCCTCAAGGATCTAGAACTAGAAATAACATTGGACCCAGCCATCCCATTACTGGGTATATACGCAAAGGCTTATAAATCATGCTGCCATAAAGACACATGCACATGTATGTCTATTGCGGCACTATTCACAATAGCAAAGACTTGGAATCAACCCAAATATCCATCAGTGACAGACTGGATGAAGAAAATGTGGCACATGTACACCATGGAATACTATGCAGCCGTAAAAAAGGATGAGTTCGTGTCCTTTGTAGGGAAATGGATGCAGCTGGAAACCATCATTCTTAGCAAACTATCACAACAACAGAAAACCAAACACCACATGTTCTCACTCATAGTTTTTTTTTTTTTTTAAAGAAAAAAAACAGCTTCTGGATTTCTTGATCTTTTGAATGGTTTTTCATATCTCAATCTCTTTTAGTTCAGTTCTAATTTTTCTTGTCTTCTGCTAGCTTTGGGTATTGTTTTCTCTTGCTTCTCTAGTTCTTTTATGTTTGACATTAGGTTGCTAATTTGAGATCTTTCTACTTTTTAACGTGGGCATTTATTTAGTGCTATACATTTTCCTGTTAACACTGCCTCAGCGGTGTCCCAGAGATTCTGGTGTGCTGTATCTTTGTTCTCATTAGTTTCAAAGAACTTCTTGATTTCTATGTTAATTTCATTATTTATCCAAAAGTCATTTAGTAGCAGGTTATTTCATTTTCATGTACTTGTATGTTTTTAAAATCAATTTTCTTAGTCTTGATTTCTATTTTTATTCACTATGGTCCAAGAGAGTAGGTGATATAATAGCTCTTTTACATTTGCTGAAGATTGTTTTATGTCTGACTGTGTGGTCAATTTCAGAATACATGCCATGTGGTGATGAGAAGAATGTATATTCTGGTTTTGGGGGTAGAGAGTTCTGTAGATGTCTATTAGGCCCACTTGGTCCAGTGTTGAGTTCAAGTCCTGAATATCTTTGTAAATTTTCTGCCTCAGTGATCTGTCTAATACTGCCAGTGGGATATTGAAGACTCCCACTATTATTGTATAGGAGTCCAAGTCTCTTTGAAGGTCTCTAAGAACTTGCTTTGTGAATCTGTGTGCTCCCGTGTTGAGTGCATATATATTTACGGTAATTAGGTCTTCTTGTTGAATTGAACCCTTCGCCATTATGTAATGCCCTTCTTTGTCTTTTCGATCTTTGTTTATTTAAGGTCTGTTTTGTATAAAATTGTGATTGCAACTCCTGCTTTTTTCTGTTTCCATTTTCTTGGTAAGTTTTTCTCCATCCCTTTATTTTGAGCCTCTGCATGTCATTGCATGTGAGATGGGTCTCTTGGAAACACCATTTCATTAGGTCTTGCTTCTTTATCCAGCTTGCTACTCTGTGCCTTTTAATTGGGACATTTATCCTGTTTACACTGAAGGCTAGTATTGGTATGTGTGGATTTGATCCTGTAATCATGCTGTTAGCTGGTTATTATGCAGAGTTGTTTGTGTGGTTGCTTTATAGCATCAGTGGTCTGTGTACTTCAGTCTGTTTATGTAGTGGCTAGTAATGTTCTTTCCTTTCCATACTTAGTGCTTCTTTCAGGAGCTCTTTTAGGGCAGGTCTGGTGGTAACAATTTTCCTCAGCATTTGCTTGTCTGAAAAGGATCTTTTTTTCTCCTTTGCTTACGAAGCTCAGTTTGGCCAGATATGATATTCTTGGTTGCAGTTTCTTTTCTTTATGAATGTTGAATATAGGCCACCAATCTCTTCTGTCTTGTAGAGCTTCTGCTGAGAGGTCCTCTGTTAGTCTGATGAGCTTCCCTTTGTAGGTGGCCTGTCCTTCCTCCCTAGCTGCCTTTAATATTGTTTCTTTCATTTTGATCTTGGAGAATCTGATGATTATGTTTCATGGGGATTATCTTCTTGCAAAGCATCTTGAGGAAGTTCTCTGCATTTTCAGAATTTGGATGTTGGTTTCTTTTACTAGGTTGGGGAAATTCTCCTGGATAATATATTGAAATATAGTTTCCAAGTTGCTTCCATTCTCCCCATTTTTTCAGGGAAGCCAGTGAGTTGTAGATTTGGTCTCTTTACATAATTCCATATTTCTCAGAGGTTTTATTCATGCCTTTATATTCTTCTGTGTTTACTTTTGTCTGACTGTCTTATTTCAGAAAGCCAGTCTTCAAGCTCTGAATTTTTTTCTCAGCTTAGGCTTTTCTGCTATTAATTTTTACCTTTGCAGTATAAAATTGTTGTAGCATTTATCATTCAGCTCTGTCAGGTCATTTAAATTCTTTTGTATACTGGCTATTTTGTCTGTCAGCTCCTGTATCATTTTACTGTGATTCGTAGCTTTCTTGGATTGGGTTTCATTGTTATCCTGAATCTTGATGATCTTTGTTCCTATTCATATTCTGATTTATACTTCTGTCCTTTCAGCCATCTTAGCTCAGTTTTGAACCCTTGATGGAGAACTAGTGCAATGGTTTGGAGGAAAAAAGACACTCTTGTTTTTTGAGTTGTCAGAGTGCTTCTGTTGATTCTTTGTCATCTTTGTGGGTTGATGTCCATTCAATCTTTGAAGTTACTGTTCTTTGCATTTTTTTTCCTTTTATCCTATGTGATTACCTTGGAGGTTTGATTGTGGTATTATGTGGGTTCAGGCAACTGGCTTCATTTCTGGAAGATTTTAGTGGGCCAAGACTCAGCTCAAGACTCCTGGACGGCATTCTCTAACTTCGGGGGACTGGCATTGGGCCCGGGCTTTGTTCTCTCACTCCTTGAAATTGGAAACCTGCTTTACTGGAGGGACTGAGGTGCTCATGGACCACAGGTCACTACACTCTGATGGATTGGGCCAGCCAAAGTACTTTGTAGGGCGGTGTCACTGGGATTCCGTTCTCATTTGCATGTGCCAAGAGCAGCAGCAGGGGCAGCATGGCAGGATACAAGCTCTTCAGTTACAGCAGGGTGCTACCTGTTGCTGGGGTACTGGCCTTTTGCGGTCGTTCACAGCAGTGGCAATGGCAGCACAGCTTGGGGGTTTCTCTGCCAGTGACTGTGTGTGTATTAGTGTCAGTGTTGGTATTAATACAGGGGGACAGTGCTGGTGGGTGTAGAACTGTGTTTGCCTTCACGTGGGTGGCAGTAGCCAATCAGGGTGGGACAATCGATCCACTATTTTCCTTGCTTAGTTTCATGCTAGTGGCCATGTGGGCTCAGGAGCCAGGCACTGGCAGGGATGGTACTGGCAAGCTCCCTGCCCACCCATGCTCCCATGGCAATGGCACTGGGGTAGGAAGTACGGGCGGTGGTGCACTCATCCTGGCAGAAGCAGCATGACAGGGTGTATATGCACACCTGCCCTGTCAGAGAAAGGAAGACAAGGTCAGCCTGTGCAAACGTGTGCTGACAAAACAACGTAGGGGATGACTGTGGGCAAGTGCCTGGAGGCAGAGCAGCATGGGGAGGTGGAAGTTGCAGGGGATACAGGCAGACTGGTACATGCCCATGGCAGCCATTCTGCTGAAGCTCTCTGCCAGTGAGGTGCAGTCTGCCAACCCAAGACCTATGAAGCGGGCTCTTAGAAGATATTACCCCTGAGTACTTGAGGTTGTACTGCAAGCAGGTGCAGCTGGGCTTGGGCCCAGGAGAGGCCAGCATACCAAGGGGTAGTCAGGTCTGACTGGCCCCGTCTCATGAGCAAGATCACTGTGCAGAGTTCAGGTCTGGTGATTCCTCTAGAGCTAAAGTCTCCTATAGGAACAAGTCAAGCCTGGGGGAAGGGCATCCCTGGCCATACTTCACTACAGAGGCTCATGCACCAAAGCCCCTGGGCTCTGCATCAGTTGGAGCCCCCACCACTTCTCTAAACAGCTCTTCCTGCCATCTCAATTATCTGTGGTGGTCATGGGGCCTCCTCCTGCCGGGATTCCAGAGTGGTGACAGCAGGTTGCTCCTTGCTTGCTCACTGAATCCTTCCCCAGGAGTTACAGGGGACCAGAAACAAGTCCTGGTGTGTGGTGGCCCTGCACAGATTTTTCAGCTTCCTCCCCGATATGGTTTGGCTCTGTGTCCCCACCCACATCTCATCTTGAATTGTAACCCTCATAATCCCCATGTGTTGAAGGAGAGATCTAGTGGGAGGTGATCGGATAATGGGGGCAGTTTCCCTCATGCTGTTCTCGTGATAGTGAGTGAATTCTCGTGAGATCTGACGGTTTTATAAGTGTTTGACAGTTCCACCTACAAGTACTCATGCTTTCTCTTCTGCCACCTTGTGAAGAAGGTGCCTGCTTCCCCTTCCTACATGATTGTAAGTTTCCTGAGGCCTCCCCAGCCATGTGGAATTGTGAGTCAAGTAAACCTCCTTTGTTTATGAATTACCCAGTATTGGGTAGTATCTTTATAGCAGCGTGAAAGTGGACTAATACACCCTCCTTAGGCCTAGCATGTGTGTCTTCCCTCTATCCACTCTCAATGCCTTCCCTCTGAAGATCTGCTAGGAGTGTGCCAGTCTTCCCAATATGCCAGTCCCTTGGTGGCATGTGTTTCTCCTGGCTACATCTATTTGGCCAGCTTGCCCCTGTTTTTCTTTCTCATCTTTTTGATATTTCTATAGATATGTCAATTATACCTTGTATGTTCTTATCCAACCAATTGAGGAAAACAAGAAGCAAGGTAAATTCCAACAGAGGTTTGCAGCATAGTACTGTACGCTTTTCCTCACGTTGATAGCTGTAGTTAAATTGCACACCTTGCATACATTTGTTAACACAGGTACTGATCCACCTAATTGTCCCAGCTTTTTGTTCATGTTTCCATGTTGCCTTCAAGGGTGTCGTGACAGCCCATGTCAGATTCCGGGATCGTGCTGATCTCTGCAGATGGTGTCTTTGCATCATTAGACTGAGGGGGTTCGATGTTTATGGATCTTAAAATCTGGGCCCTTTCTTGGGATCTGGGGAGGCTACGGCCATGAATTGGTCCTAGGCATCCCCAAAGGAGTTTGGTTTGTTCTAGAAAATACCAGAAAAAAAGGATTTGATCTGAAATGGGCTTATAAAAGAATATTTAGATGACCTCTGGCAACTAGTGTTGATACCTTTTATCCTTAGTTTCATTATTTTTTCTGAAATCTCTTATACCAATTTATGTCATATTATAACCTTATTCCATGCTGTATTGGATAAGTAATGTGGAAGAGAGGCCCACCTGGAACCAAATAATGAAATATAGTATTGTTAGCTTTGTGAAGCCAACCTCTGAATGATTCTTTCTGTATTCACATAATACAGAATTCACAGGATAGATTCTCATTTAAGAGTTGGATTCATTTATTTAATTTATTAAGAAGCTTCACCACTTTTCTCCGGGAAGATGCTAAGTGGGCTAGTACTACCTTTCATGAGCTCTGATGTTAGTCTGGAAGCAGTGATGACCTAAGGTGAATGGTTATCAGCATTCAAGTGGAGAATATGACTTCTCATTTTAAACACCTCCCATTTTGTGATAGCATAGACATATAAATATATCAGAAACCATTTATACTCATCATACAACAACTGAAATTCCTGAGAGTGCATGACAAGAGGCCTGTGAAGGTAACTATTATTTTTTAATTCTCTTTAACCCACTGATCACATATGTCAATATTGTCCATTGTCAGAAATTTCAGGTCCCTGGAACTTCTGCTGTTTAAAAAAAAAAGTGAGAGTCCCTAGAGAAACAGGGAATGAACACAAGATCTTGGTATGAATCCACTTTTATTGTTAAAGAAAATGATGGAAGTGTCTGGTGCCAATCCTTGAAGTCATACTGCAGTATAAAAGTGATTGTTTGGCTATTAGAAAAACTAATAAAATAAATCCCCATGCAGTCAAATTCAAGTAAATCTTGATATGTGGGGCAAAATAACACATATATTTACCATTTCTCATTGTATTTAGTTAATTGTATACTTCACCCTATTGTCTAGCGTTCACTGCAGTAAATGCCAATTTTAGTACATCCTTTACATGCCGTGAGTAACAGGTGCAGCTTTTTAAATTGCTCACTATCACATTTATTACCCTACATTGGGAAATTAACTGAGTCATATTTGAATACTTACTCACTCCAGTTTGCATGCAGATTGTTGAAAATTCTCTTTACATCTACAAGAAACTAACACCATTCTTGCGTTTGCCATCTCTCATTCTTTTTCTGTCTCTCTCCTCCTTCTGTCTGTCATACTTTTCTGGTGCCTGTACTTCTGTGCCCATTTTTTCTGCATTGAAATAATAAATGCTTCTGCAGTTTTCAAAGCTCTACAGGTGATTCTGATGCTCAGACAACATATATAACCCTTAGATTAACCTGTTAACCAGGCTTAGTGTTAACCAGGCTTATGGATGATATATTCTATTAGGTGTAGTAAGACATGTATGTTCTTTTAATCACATATTTAATTGTATTTTTATCTCCAATTCTAGCTTGTTGAAATCTATTAGCTGTAAGAGCGATACTCTCTCATGTATTCATTCATAAATTCAATTGATTGTGTATCTACTATTTATTAAACACTGTGACACTATAGTCTATGTCCCTTCTGAGTATCATGAGCTCTGTTATTCTTGATTTTGTTTTAACACTTTTATTGACTTTTCTATGAAAATGGAATTCTGAACTCCTATGTTCGTGTCTCATTTCTCTAATTCTTTCTGATTCCAATTTTTGAATCTGTACCAGGTTCTCAATTTCTCCCCTGGCTTCAGAGTTTGATTGTTTTTCTTTCCCATACACTATATATTGACTCAAGTTAAGCTTACCATTGCGGTTGTAGATTTAGAATCTTAACTCTGGAGAAGAATTCAGTTCAAAAACATAGTTTTGGGAGCCAGCCACATAACAAAAAAATTACATGAGAATTTAAAATACACTAATAACTGCGTTTTCTCATTTGACATCCTGGAAAGGTCTTATTTTGTAGGTAAAGAAACTGAGATTCACAGAAATTAAGTGACCTTCCCAACATCACAGAACCAATCAATGACAGAGTCTGGTCTTGAGCCCTTTCTAATTGCTGTATCAACACTGCAGTGCAACTCTGCAGGGAGACTCTGTCATTGCCACCTTACTGGTTTGCCTCACACCCGAGGTGGAGAGAGCTCTGGGTGAGTAGCAAAACTCTGAAACCTTAGTTCTCTATCTTATATTCCTTCTGCCAGACTATAGAACACAATCATCTTTCTAGAGATAAGCTACTCAAATTTAATGGACATGTAGATCCCCTGGGGTTCTTGCAAAATGTAAATTCTAGCCCAGTATGTCTGGCGTTGCACGGGAGATTTTTCATTTTTAACAAGCTACCAAGTGATGTTCATGCTGCTGGTCTGCAGACCTCACTTGGAGTAGCAAGACTTGAATATTCTGGGTGGTACTATTACTATATAACAGGACTTATAGAAACAAGTCTTCTTCTCTTCCTTCATTGGTAAATTATTCTTTGGGACTAAGGAAGAGCTGATGGAAACATTACTAAGGTCTTTATTTATTTGAGGTCTGGAGTGCTGCTACCTTGTCCGGAGCAGCTTAGTCCAATAGCCTGATTGTGTCCTTGTCTTCTCCCAGTGAAGAGAAGCGATCAATCTCTCGCTCTTATTCACTCTAGCATATCTGATTGTGTACATGATAACAAATGCATAATTAAATCCCTTCCATTTTATTTTACCTTTGTCCTCCAAAAGCCTTTTGATCTGAAATAAATGCATCACTGAGATTTTATGTTCTGTAGCAGCAGTAAGCAAGGATTCAACGGAGCCAGGGAATGAAGCCTCTACCATGCATTACTTAGTTAATTACTCAAGGTCAAAGCAAGGTATCTTGATACGTTGTCACCTGAATGAGAGCTCCTAAAATTCTCCAATTCTAAGAACAAAATTGGTCCCAAGGTCAGAGACAGGACCAAGCAGAGATATGAGATCAAATGGTTTTGATTGTATAGAGAAAGAAGCTGCAGGAACAGAGATCTGTGGGAGTGTTACAGAGTCTAGAGAGGTTATCATCTTGTATTGTCCATTGAAATAAACTCCAAAGCTTATTTAAAATTCAGAATATTAGATCTCACTTCCAGAAAATCAGGATCAGTAGGTATAGTGTGGGGTTCATAAATATGCATCTTTTAAAAGCACAACTATTATTCTGATGCATACTATGGAGCCCACACTTCGAGAAAAACTGGTATTGATGCAATATTCAAAGGCCAATATTTTACAGCATTTGAAAGGAATGTTTAGCAGTTACAGAATAGACCTATATGAGTAAAGTACTACTTAAGTATAAAACATTCCCCTCCTCAATCAAAAAGCACTTTCATTCAGTGTTAATGGAAACAGATTTGTTCAGGCACCAGTGGATATACATTTTAAGGAATGGTGACTGTAGCGGCATAAAATATCGGACCTTTTTACTTGAAACCAGCCCTCTTCCACTTTAAAAAAGATGGGATTTTTTCAAGATGGCATCTTGGAGGCTTTTGGCATACCTCAGCCATTTGGAAATAGAAAAACAGTGCCTAAAGATTAACTTTGCAAGTTTTAATTCAAGAAGAAACATGGGATTACAGTAGAAGAGAAAAAGACACTCGGATCCCAGGAAAGAGAATCCTGGCAAACAGCTCCCATGGCAGCATTCAGCTGATAAAAGTGAGTGAAGCTCCAGTACATGAGAGAGGCTGAGACCCTCCCGCTTTGACTCACCTTTCCACTGGAGGTTGGAGAAACCCAGGCTGAGGGAGAACACTTTATTTCTCCCATGCCATGGAGCTAAGTTGGGAGAGACTTGGAGATGCAGAGCGGGAAGAACACTAGGAAAAGCTGCAGGCATTTTTCCTAGACCCAGGACTGAGAAAGCAGGATGTCATTTTTAATCCGGGTTCATACAAAGTCAGTTATACTTTAGTAACCTGGCACCACGGCCACGCAGGCATTCTCACCTCAGACCAGAGATTGGAGCTCTCTCTCTGAAGCAGAGTGGGGACCTTCACAACCATCACAGGGTGGTGACTGTGGAAGGTGCCCCAGCAGAAGGCACTGGAATTCTGATCTCCCCCATTGAACATCTGGGACAGGAGGAGAGCTGCTGCATCTGTAGTGTCTCCTGGGTGATGAGACTTGAAAACAAAGCTAGCTTGGCAACTTGGAATCAGCCTATGTGTGTCATTGCCAGGTACCCCATCCCTGTCTTCTCCATCCCCAGGCATATCTCCAGACATTTGAGCATCCACTCACCTGAATTTACACCTTGAGCCACCCCCATTCCGCTAGAGATATCCTGATGTGGGGAGCCCTCTCCGCTGCATGACCGGGCAGTCAGAGCTCTTGCTCTCCGAGATCAGCAGCCTGAACCCCCGAACCTCCTGTAGTACAGATCATGGTGCAGTAGGACCCTCAGTGATCCACACAAAGGCAGATCTCCAGGCATTTGGAGCACTTGCTCCCATGTATCAGCAGCCTGAATCACCCTTACCTTTTCTGCATAGGGATCTGGGTGCAGGGGGTGCCTCCTCTGCTCCACACTCAGACAAATCTCCCAGCAGTTGGAGTACCTGCTCACCAGGATCAGCAGCCTGAGCCACCCCATCTTTTCTGTGCAGAGATTGTGGCAAAGGGGGTCTGTTACACTCCATGACCTGGCAGATCTCCAGGCATCTGCAGCACTTACTCCCCTGGAGTAGAAGATTAGGCTGTCCCCAGTTCCTGTGTAGAGAACTTGGGGCTAAACAGGTTTCCAAGCTCCATGCCTAGGCACACCAATGGGCACTTGATGGGAGCCCTCTGGAAGCCCCTCAACACTGGAGGTTGTGCCGAACTATTGAGGGACATGTAGGTGTGTCTACTCCGTCTGGCTACCCCACCCATCTTAGACCCCTATCCTGGGCTGACCAGAGAGCTCAGAACACTGTGAACTCCACAGATCAGCCCATTGCCTGAGACAACAGAAAGCTTCTTCCAGCAAATAAGGATTAGAAATACAACCATCCATTTTGGACACAGCTGGCTCATACCTAAAAGTGTCATCTACTGACCTGTGAGTTGAACCACACAGCCTGATAAAAAAAAAAAAAAAAAAAAAAAAAAACACCACCATGGGAAAAAAAGTGCATAAGGCAAAAGAAGCAAAAAAAACCCTACCTAACATTCTCTATAGTCATGTCCCCTAGGGAAGAGAGAAAGGGAAATAAAAAAATTCCTATCTGCACAAAAATAAGTACAAAAACTGTAAGTGTCAGGGTCTCCGGATGAGAAGGAACCAGGGCAAGAATTATGGTAACATAAAAAATCTGAATGTTTTGACACCACTGAAGAATCACGGTAGCTCTCCTGCAATAATCCCAAACCAATATAGAAACTCATAAATGACAGATAAAGAAATAAAAACTTGTATTGCAAGGAAGCTCGATGAGATCCAAGACAAGGTTGAAAATCAACACAAAGAGAATTGTAAACCAATCAAGGAAATGAGGGAAGAAATAAGCATCTTAAAATTAAATCATTCAGAGCTTCCGGGTTGAAAAACTCACTTAAGGCATTTTGAAATATAATTGAAAAGTTTATCAATAGACTGGATGAAGCAGAAAAAAGAATTTCATAGCTTGAATAACAGTCTTTCAAATGAACACAGTGAGACAAAAATAAAGAAAAAGGTATTTTTTTAAATGAGCAAAGTCTTCAAGAAATATAGAATTATGTAAAGCAACCAAACCTATGATTATTGGCATTTCTGAGAGACAAGGGGAAAAAGAAAATGGCCTGGAAAACATACATGTGTTTCTACAGGATAATTCAATCAAACTTCTGCAATCTTCGTAGAGAAGTAGACATCCAGATAAAAGAAGTCCAGAGAAAATTTGCTATATACTATACACAACAGACATTACCAAGGCATACAGTCATCAAGCTGTTCAAGGTCAACACTAAGGAAAAATTCTTAAAAGCAGATAGAGAGAAAGGTCAGATCATGTGCAAGGGGAGCCCCTACCAAGCCAATGGCAGAGTAGTCAGCAGAAATCTAACCAGCCAGAAGAGGCTGGGGGCCTACTTTTGGCGTTTTAAAGAAAATAAATACCAACCAAGAGTTAAATATCCCACCAAACTAAGCTTCATAAGTAAAGGGGGAATAAGAGCTTTTCTAGACAAGTAAACACTAAGAGGATTTGTTACCACTAGAGCAACTTTGTAAGATATCCTAAAGAGAGTCCTAAACATGGAAACAAAAGAACAATCTCTGCTACCACAAGAACACACTTAAGCACATCGTTCATAAACCTACGAAGCAATTACACAATAGAAGCTAAAAAGCAACCAGTTAACAATTTTATGATAGGATCAAAACCTCACATATCAATATTAACCTTGAATGTAAACAGTCTAAATGACCCATACAGAGTAGAAAGTCAGATAAAAACAAAATAAGACCCGTCCATCTGCTGACTTCCTGAGACCCATGTCACATGAAATGATACACATAGGCTCATGGTAAGACGTTGGAAATAGATCTACCATGCAAATGGAAAACAAGATAAACAAGAGTCACTGTTCTTATATCAGATAAAACAGATCTTAAACCAACAATGGGAACAAGGCACAAAGAAGGGCACTAAATAATGAGAAATGGATCAATTCAGCAGGAAGACATAACTGTTCTAAATATACACATACCCAATATTGGAGCACCCAGATTCATAAAGCTAGTACTTCTAGACTTATGAAAAGCCTTAGATAGTCACACAATAATGACGGGAAACTTCAGTACCCCACCGATAGTGTTAGACAGGTTATTGAGGCAGAAAGCTAACAAATAAATTCTAGATTTAAATTTCACCCTTGACTAATTGGACCTGGTATGTACCTACAGAATACTTCACTCATCAACCACAGAATATACATTCTCCTCATCTGCATATAGAACATACTGTAAGATCAACCATGTGCTCAGCCATAAAGCAAGTCTCAATAAATTCAGTAAAATTTCATATTAGACTTACTCACAGACTGCAGTGGAATGAAAATAGAAATCAATACCAAGAAACTTCCTCAAAACCACATAATTACCATGAAAAGTAAACAACTGGCTCCTGAATGACTTTTGGGTAAATAACAAAAGTAGGGCAGAAAAGTTTATTTTAAAACTTATTTGAAATAAGTGAAAACAGATACAACAAACCGAAAATCTCTGGAATGCAGCAAAAGCAGTGTTAAAAGGAAAGTTTATTGTGTTAAACACCTACATTAAGAGTTAGACGGATCTCAAATTAACAATCTAACATCACACCTGGAGAAACTAGAAAAAGCAAGAACAAACTGACCCCCAGGCTAGTAGAAGAAAATAAATAATTAAAATCCAAGCAAAAGTAAATGATATTGAGACTCAAAAATCTATCCAAAGGATCAACCAAACTAACAGTTGGTTCTTTAAAAGGAAAATCAAGATTGATAGACCACTAGATTAACAAACAAAAAAAGAGATAAGATCCAATAAGCACAATTAGAAATGACAAAGATGACGTTACAACTGATTCCACAAAAATACAAAAGAGTTTCAAAGAATATTATGAACACTTCTATGCATACAAACCAGAAAATCCAGAGGAAATGGATAAATTCCTGGAAACACAAAACCTTTCAAAATTGAATGAGGAAAAAATTGAAACCCTGAACAGACCAATATTAAGTTTCAAAATTAAATCAGTAATAATATTTTAAAAACTACCCATCAAAAGAAAAACCTGGACAAGATGAATTCACAGCCTAATTCTACCAAACATACAGTGAAGAGCTGCTATCAATTCTACTGAAACTATTCCAAAAAGTTGAGAAGCAGAGATTCTTCCCTAACTCATTCTATGAAGCCAGCATCACCCTAAACTAAAACCAAGCAAAGAGACAATAAAAAAATGAAAACCACAGGCCAATATCCCTGATTAACATATACACAAAAAAAATCGTCAACAAAATACAAACAAACCGAATTCAGCAGCACATCAAAAAGTTAATTCACCACAATCAAGTAGGCTTTATTCCTGGGATGCAGGGTTGGTTCAACATATGCAAATCAATAAATGTGATTCACCACATAAACAGAATTCAAAACAAAACCATATGATTGTCTCAATAGAAGCAGAAAAGGCTTTTAACAAAATCCAACACCCCTTCATGATAAAAACCCTCAACAACTAGGCATTGAGGGAACATACTTCAAAATGATGAGAGCCATCTATGATGAATGCACAGCCAACATCATACTGAATCGGCAAATACTAGAGGCATTGCTCTTAAAAACAGGAGCAAACTGAATGTGTTGGCTCCTGCTTGTAATTGTACCACTTCAGGTGGCCAAAGTGGGAGGATCACACGAGCTCAGGAGTTTAAAAACAGCCTGTTCAACATAATGAGACCCCTATCTCTACAAAAACTAAAAACTAAAAAATTAGCCAGTTGTGGTGGCATGTACCATTGGTCCAAGCTACTCAGGACTCTGAGATGGGAGGATCACTTGAACCAAGAGGTTGAGGCCGCAGTGAGCCGTGATGGCACCACTGCAATACCGTCTGGGTGATAGACTGAGACCGTGTCTCAAAAAAAAAAAAAACCAGAATAGCAACAAGACCATGATTCCCACTCCCACCACTCTTATTCACCATAGTACTGGAAGTCTTCGCCAGAGTATCAAGCAAGAACAAGAAATAAAAGGCATCCAAATTGAAAATGAAGAAGTCAAATTATCTCTCTTCACAGTTGATGTGATTCCATACCTGAAAAAACTCTAAGGCCTCCACAAAAAGGCTTTTAGAACTGACAAATGATTGTAGCAAAGTTTTAGGATACAAAAATCAATGTACAAAAATCAGTAGCATTTCTATACACTAATAACGTTCAAGCTGAGAGCAAAATCAAGAACATAATCCCATTTATGATAACCACAATAAAATAAAATACCTGGGAATACATCTAACCAAGAAGTTGAAAGGTCTCTACAAGGAAAATGACATAATGCTGCGGAAATAAATTACAGATGACACAAACAAATGGAAAAACATTCAGTGCTCTTGGATCAGAAGAATCAGTATCATTACGATATGAAAACTGCTTAAAACAGTCTACATATTTATCATTACTCCTATCAAACTACTAATTTCATTCTTCATAGAATTAGGGGAAAAAAAAAACCTATTCTGAAATTCATATGGAACCAAAAGAGAGCTCGAGTAGCCAAAGCAGTCTTAAGGAAAAAGAACAAAGCTAGAGGCACCACATTACCCAACTTCAAACTATACTATCAGGCTACGGTATGAAAATCAACATGATACTGGTATAAAAACACATAGACCAATGGAACAAAATAGGGAACTTAGACATAAAGCTGCATACCTACAACCATCTGATCTTTGACAAAGTTGACAAAAATAAACAATGGGGAAAGGACTCCCAATTCAATAAATAGTGGTGGGATAACTGGCTAGCCATATACATAAGAGTGAAACTGGACCTCTACTTTCATCATATATAGTAATTAACTCAAAATAGATTAAAGACTTAATAAAACCTAAAACTATAAAAACCCTGAAACACAACCTTCTCTACATCAGCCTTGGCGAATAATTTATGGCTAAGTCCTCAAAAGCAATTGCAACGAAACCAAAAATTGACAAGTGAAACCTAATTAAACTAAAGAGGTTCTGCATATCAAAATAAAGTATCAACAGAGTAAACAGATAATCTATAAACTGGGAGAAAATATTCATAAACCATGCATCTGACAAAGGTCTAATATCCAGAATCCATGAGAAACTTAAACAAATAAACAAGTAAAATAAATAAATAAACAAATAACAACCCCATTAGTAAACAGGTAAAGGACATAAACAGATACTTCTCAAAAGAGGACATAAAAGCCACCAAAAACATGAAAAAAAAAATTCTCAATATCTCTAATCAGATAAATTCAAATCAATACGACAACGAAATACCATCTGACAAAAAGTCAAAAAAAAAAAAAAACAAACAAACAAAAAAAACAAATGATGGCAAAGCCACAGAGAAAAGAGATATAAATTAGTTGATGGGAATGTAAATTAGTTCAACCCCTGTGGAAAGCAGTTTGGAAATTTCTCAAATAACAACACAGAACTACCATTAGACCCAGCAATTCCATTACTGGGTATATATCCAAAAGAAAACAAATCATTCTACCACAAAGCCACATTCACTCACATGTTCAGCACAGCACTATTCACAATAGCAAAGACACGGAATCAACCTAGAAGCTCATCAATGGTGGATGGGATGAAGAAAATACACCATGGTCTACTACACAGCCAAGACAAAGAATGAAATAAAATTCTTTGAAGCAACATGGATTCAACTGCAGGCTATTGTGCTAAGCAATTTAATGCAGGAACAGAAAACCAAATTCCCCATGTTTTCACTTATAAGTGGAAGCTAAACATTAAGTAACATGGACATAAAGATGGAAGCAGTAGATACTGGGGATGCTCTAGGAACCAGGGAGGGAGAGGCTGTGGACTGAGTGACTACCTATTGGATTCTGTGCTCACTGCCTGGGTGACAGGATCATATGTACTCTAAACTTCAGTGTCATGTAATGTTCCCATGTGACAGACCTAGGCATGTACCCCCTGACTCTGAAATAAAAGTTGAAATTTTAAAAAATCAATAAATCAATACACGTATCTGGAATATTTCTAAAGGATGGACTTACTTGAAATCTTAGGTACTGGGAGAACTCAGTTCTTCCCAGTGGTAACTGAATATCTTTCAAGAGGTCAGGAAAAAAGTACAAATCTAAAGAATGAAATCTAGAATGAAGGCATAAGGATGTGTCTCAGATAACAGTCGCCATTTTACAGATTCTTTCTGGTTGTCTCACTCCCAAATTTTTGCTTATAGATCATTAGAAAGATCTTGGTCATGTGGTCACCTGAGCTATAAGAAAAACTGGCAATGTGGTATTTGAGATGGACACAATGGTATCTTGAGTAAAACTGGACTTATTGTTACTAAGAAAGAAGTATAAAACATTAGCTAGATAACTAGCAGCCTCTGACATACTGACATATTATTTCATAGTGTTTTGTTAAAGATAAAAAAGAAAAACAACACAAAATACAGCTTGAGTCTTTAGATTCTGAGTGCAGCACAAGTGCTAAGCAGATAAATATGCATGAAAGTACTTCTTAGACTATAGGTAACCACATGCATGAAAGCTATCATTACAACAATGTTTTCTGTGCATTTTTTAAAGATCAGGGTAGACATCACCTGTGTTCCCTTAGGGGTTTGTAAACTTGGAAAATAATTAAATACATGCTGCATTAATTTGAGTATGAAATAAAAGCAAAACCAAACAAACACAGAATGAATAATCCTAGATTTTAATCCTTTATTTTTAACAAACCTTGAGGGGCAGATCTAGCCTAGCCTTCGTATTAGATGGTTAAATATGTCAAAATCAAGACTTGTTTTGGCCTTTGCATGATTTTCAAAGAGCAAATTTATTTTAAGCAATTTGGGGCACCTTTCTGACTCCTCAGGAATGACTTACAGTCAGAATTTACTTATGGTTATTTTAGTGTTTTTTTTTTAAATATATTTTATCTTTAGGGCAGTTTTAGCTTTAAAGAAAAATCAAGCAGAAAGTACAAAATTCCCATATACTTCCTCATCTGCAGTGCACGGTTTCCCCTATTAATAACATATTGCATTAGTGTGTTATATTTGTTAGAACTGATGAGCTGATATTGATACATTATTATTAGTTAAAATCCATAATTTAAAATAGGGTTCACTGTTTGTGTTGTACAGTATTATGGGTTTTGCCAAGTTCTTAATGTCATATATCCACCATTAGAGTATCAAACAGAATAGTTTCACTGCCCTAAAAATTTCCTTTGCTTCATCTATTTATACCTCTCCCATCTATTTATACCTCTCCCACAGTCTCTGGTTTTCACATAATTTTTACCACTTGGCATTGAAGAGAGGGAGTAATAAAGGTTAAGGAAACCCTAATACTGAACTTGATGATTCCTTTGAAGTTGGTAGCATTGTCCTTGATGCAATTCGGGTTTAACATGCTCATAAAGGCTTTCCAGTAATGTCCATAATAATGAAAATATAAGCATTTCATAAATATAGTTGTTGTTGTTGTTATTATGTAGTAGGCACTGTGTCGGGTACATTATCTTCTTAAACCCTCACCAGAAGACTATGAGATAGTAGAAATTACCCGTGTGTTTCAAATTAGAATAATGAGGGCCAGTCTAGCAAAGCTCTCTTCCCAAGTTTATAGGGTTAACTTAGGGCCAAATCACGACCAGCGTTTTGGGAATGTGACCAGTACATTTGCATAAGGCCTGGCGCTCAGAAAAACCCCACATTTGGCTTAATGCTCAGCTATCAAGACCTTTAAATTCGTAATCATTCTCTTTTTGAACTTGCGGTTTGTAAGTCTTGCTAGACAATGCGGCCTGCGTGTGAGCAGAGGAGGTACGCACTCTGTGGGCCTGCTGCTGCTCCTTGCTATTCCTTTCACATTCAGCATTTGCCATGTCCCCTATGGGCCTTTCATAACAGGGAAACCTTTACTCAGACCGTGTACTCGGTGTCATGTCCAGCTGTCGCCATCTTAAAATTCTTAATAATTTTAACTGTGAACTTGTGCTTTGTAAGTCCGATGGAATAATGGAACCTGTTGCATGATCAGAAGAGTTATCTACAATATGTTTATCCATGGCTATTTCTTGCCTCTGTTCTTGCGTATAGAGTTGGTGATGCCCCATGAGTACAGAATTCTGGTTTAGCCATGATGTGTAGGAGTTCAATAAAACTCAAAACAAGTACAAGGTAAGCATGTTATGTCTATGAGTAAGCCATGTGCTGATATCCCTGAGTGTCCACATTTTTTTTCCTTCTTTCCAATGCAGAAAGAAGGCAATGGCATTCTAAGAAACACAAACACCAGTGAACCCTATCATATTCTTTTTTACTTTTGTTACTTCACTGTATTATAACCAACTACTTACATTGAAAGTGACATGGACAGAAAGGGAAAGATAGGGCAATCCATAGTTCCTTTTCCTTTTCATTCTTCTTTACTTATCAATTAGTCAAGGATAGAGGATGTTGGTACAATGTGTGTATACCAATAAATCAAATGGGCCATGCACAGTGGCTCACACCTGTAATCCCAGCACTTTGGGAGGCTGAGGCGGGTGGTTCACGAAGTCAAGGGTTCGAGACCAGCCTTGCCAACATTAGGTGAAACCTCGTCTCTACTAAAAATACAAAAATTAGCCGGGCATGGTGGTGGGTGCCGGTAGTCCCAACTACTTGGGAGGCTGAGGAAGGAGAATCACTTGAACCCGGGAGACAGAGGTTGCAGTGAGCCGAGATTGCGCCATTGCACTCCATCCTGGCAACAGATTGAGACTGTGTCTCAAAAAAAAAGAACGAAAAGAAATCAAATAAAAGTAATATAGTTTTGTAAAGTGTTTCTACCATTCTAGTAAGAAAAAAATACATTTATTTATATGAGCCATGAAATATAAATTGTATATTTTTTATGATCTTACATAAAGTCAAATGGTCTTATATTTCCATTTAAAACTGGCTGTTCTCAATCTAAAAATGAATAGCAAGATTCATGTTAACACTTTAAATTTTTAATTTTTCTTTACTTGAAATGACATTAAATAGCACATTTAAAAAGTGACAAATCTTGAAGAGACCACTGAAGAAAGGAAGAAGTTTTATATTTTATCACCTTTAATGACACATTTATCATTGCCACCATTAATGATGGTTCTTTTAAATGACACGACACTTTTTTCCCCTGGGGGATTCTCATTTTCATTTGACACTGAGCCTCACAAATTGTGTAGTCTGCCCTAGGCTAACAACTGAGTCACAGGTCTGTAAGACTCCAAGATTCATGCAATAAATGAAAGGTTCTCAATACACTTTTATTTCATGCCACACAGAGAAAATGATTATATTTACAAGGAATGCTAACATCGAGGTAAACTGAGGACACCACTTGTGGCCGAAGATGGCCAGCTGGAGGGCCTTCAGGATCAATATCTTAGCACAACTGGAAGGGCCTCAGTACACTGCTTGAGTAGCTCTGCATCAAAACTTCTACGCAGGAATGCCTCAATAGTACATCCTCCTTTCACCCCTATTTGTATCTAGTACTCAAAATAGTTACTCAGTTTTTTCCGAACAATAATGATAATGATAGTAAAAACATAAAATACATATATAGTTTTTACTTTGTTCCATGTATGTTTCTCAGTACTTCATATATATTAACCAATTTAATTGTGAAAACTTCATGAGGAAAATACTATTATTATTTCTATTTTCTATTAAGTTGAATCACATGAAATTGTAGACATTAGACTATTTTAGACCTACAATTACAATAAGTTTATATATTTCAACTGGCAACATGAGAAGACTAAGGAGTAAAGAGATTACATGCATTGATCAAGGTTATTCAACAAAAACATGCCAGAGCCAAGATTCAGACCCTAGCAGTACAGCTCTGAATGCTGGACTCTAGGCCACTGTGACATGTTACCTCTCAATAAGAATTACATTATATATGATATTGGAGGTAGTTATTGAAAAGATAGTGAAATGCAATTAGGACTGCAAGTTTGAACAACTTCAATCATTCAACTTGCATTTATTGAGTACATGTGCTGTGATATTATAGTGAAACAAGGGCACCTTTATCTTTATATAACTTGTAATTCTAACAGGATAAAATATGTGATGGCTCAAATGTGTATCAGAGTCAAGTAGGTGATTATTCTGGTTTTAAGTAAGATCTAAGATGGCAACAGAGAGGAAGGGAGAGAGAAGAAACTACAAGGTAGAAGTAAAGGGAAAGGAAGAGTAGGCAGAAATGAGCATGTTGGAGATGCTCAGATAGAAATAGATTTCTGCTATTTTTTTTTTTTGATATAAGAAAAAAAGGAGAAAAAAGACAGACAATTTGAGATGCTGAACATTGAAGCTGAGGAATCCTAACTCCTGATAGCTACAGTTTTCTCAAGAAAAGGTACTAATGTGAAATGAAATTCACAAACCAAAGAAAAAATTGAAGTATAAAAAAAATCTAATGTGATCTATGAAATGTAGCCGTTGCATTTCTATCGCACTTTTCTGAAAAAAAGGTTTTCTACATGAAGATCTGTGTATGTGCGCATATGTGTGTGAACAGTTATTGTAAGTCACACAAAATGAAATCCAATTCCATTTCATTTTGTCTAAAATATAAATTAAATATATTATTTAATTTTAGTATATAAATGTTAGTGATTGCTCTCAGAATCACACAAATTTCACTTGTTTTCACTTCACCATGAAGCGTTGCATCCACGATATCATATCCAACAATAAATAAGGGCCCACGGTGATACTGAATGGGGTCCGTGGTTTTTGTGTCCCCACTCTGAAGCCTACTGCATTGTTTTTGTTCTAAACAAAACAATTACTCTCCCCACTTTTACAGAGAAAATCCAACTCCTTGCCACATCACATAATCCATCCATATCGTCCATTCTCCCTCCTCCAAACAATCATCTAACGACCTCCTAGTCATTCCCCTTCTTTCATCAAAGACATAAGCACCTTGATCTCCATGACAAACCTTGAGATCAACCTGAATGATCACAGCGTTCATTTGGACAACCTGTCCTTCCCTCCAGACTCCTGGTTTATAGAATTCCTCCTGTCCTTTCCCTCATTGCACTCAACTATCCACACTCGCAGGCACATGTTGAACCTTTTTGGCACTTCTGATGGAATCATATCCAAAATCACTGAGTCAAGCACCCCACTTTCTCTCATCACCTCTTCTATCTAGAGTGTACAACTACTGTCACTGTGATCATTATTTTAACACATTAGGACTTCTAGTAATTGAGTCCTCTACCTTCTCCCAATCCATTTGCCTTTTCTTCTAATTTACTTTTTATAGATTCTAGTTTTCATGATCTATAGCATTAATAAAACTCATGTCAGTCCTTAATCTCTCTCACTCTTCTATCTTTTTGGCATAAAACTCTCAACACGGCATTTATAGTAAAACAAATATTAAATGTGCTCTTTGTCTGCTACTATCGTTACTTTTTTTTTTTCCATTTTGGTCAATTCACACCTGGGCAACAGAATGCTATTTCAAAATTTTTTCCATACTCTTTAAGACCCTTTATCACCACCCTCCCATCCAACCCACACAGCAAAGCCTGGACAATCTCAGCAGAGAACTGTTCTCCTAAACTCACTGAGAAAATAGAACTCTCAGATTGGAATTCTCCAAATATTCAAACCTGCATGGATCCTCTCTTTTTGTGTCCTACTGAGAGGTGAAGTCAGCTAGACTTCCTGGGTCAAGTGGGGACTTGGAGAACTTTTCTGTCCAGCTAGAGGATTATAAGTGCACCAATCAGCACTCTGTGTCTAGCTAAAGGATTGTAAATGCACCAATCAGTACTCTGTAAAAATGCATCAATCAGCACTCTGTGTCTAGATAAAGGATTGTAAATGCACCAGTCAGCAGTCTGTAAAATGGACCAGTCAGCAGTCTGTAAAATGGACCAATCAGCAGGATGTGGGTGGGGCCAAATAAGGGAATATAAACTGGCCACCTGGGCCAGCAGCGGCAACCCGCTGGGTCCCCTTCTACAGTGTGGAAGGTTTGTTCTTTTGCTCTTCACAATAAATCTTGCTGTTGCTCACTCTTTGGGTCTGCACCACCTTTAAGAGCTGTAACACTGGCCGGGCGCGGTGGCTCAAGCCTGTAATCCCAGCACTTTGGGAGGCCGAGACGGGCGGATCACGAGGCCAAGAGATCAAGAGACGATCCCGGCTAACACGGTGAAACCCCGTCTCTACTAAAAAATACAAAAAAACTAGCCGGGCGAGGTGGCGGGCGCCTGTAGTCCCAGCTACTCGGGAGGCTGAGGCAGGAGAACGGCGTAAACCCGGGAGGCGGAGCTTGCAGTGAGCTGAGATCCGGCCACTGCACTCCAGCCTGGGTGACAGAGCAAGACTCCGTCTCAAAAAAAAAAAAAAAAAAAAAAAAAAAAAGAGCTGTAACACTCACTGTGAAGGTCTGCAGCTTCAATCCTGAAGTCAGGGAGACCACGAGCCCAGCAGAAGGAAGAAACTCCAGACACATCTGAACATCTGAAGGAAAAAACTCCGGACACACCATCTTTAAGAACTGTAACACTCACTGCGAGTGTCCGTGGCTTCATTCCTGAAGTCAGCGAGACCAAGAACCCACCAGAAGGAACCAATTCCAGACACACTGCTATAAGAATTGAGATTTCCCTTTTCACTGAATGTTATCCGTCAATGTTTAATTTTGCTAAAATCTCTCTAATTAAAATAATTGTTTTCCTTAAGCCCTACATTCTCCCCAAAATGGTAGCTCATCTCCTTATTGGCAGAGTCAAACGTCTTGGAAGAGTTGTCTAGACATCACCTTTTCCTCGCTTCCCAACCTGCCTTTATTGTCTGCCACCATCACACTACTGAACAGCTTGCATTATAGCTGCCAATGACTTATATGTCAGCAAGTTGAATGGACAGTTGTCATTTTTCATCTTGCCCGTGCCCCATAGGTATAGCTGATAGTTTGATCATTCTCTCTGTATTAAAAAAAAAAAAACAACTTTCTTCTGTTTGCGTTTGATACACATCCATCTTCTTGGATTCCTCCTATTTCTCTGGCTCCTATTTCTTACTCTGTTTTACAATCTTCCCTCCTTTATACATCTGTTAGATGCCAATTGTATCATAAGCCACTTTCTATTCTCTAGGAGCACATCTTTTCTTGGAAGATCTCATACTTTACCATATACATGTCCATTATTTATAAGTCAGTATTTCTACCACAAACTTTTTTCCTTACATAGATCAGCTTGGACTTGTGAATGCCACTGCCTTCTAAATAGTCAGTTGGCATGTTACAGGCCCCTGAGCCTGAATATTTACAGAATGAAACTCTTCATCTTGAGTCTCTAAATCTATTTTTACTCTTGTGACCAATTAAATGAGCACCAACCCAGTCTCCCATGTCAGAACTCAAGGTAGCTTTAATATTTCTCAAATCAATATGTCTTCAGTTTTTGTGTATTATAACTCCACACTACCTCTTAAAGTTGTCCATTTATCTATCCCATACATAGTTTCTTCCAGAGTACTGGTCACCATCATCTCTTTTCTGTCTCCTTAATAATAATGTTGAGTTCTCAGATTAAGCTCCATTTCTTATTCACTGTGTTTCTAGTGAAAGCCCTACTGTCTCGATCTTAAACAACTACCAAACTTCTTCAGGTCTCTGTATTCTGTTTCACTTAAAGTGAAAAGTAATCATAGCCAATGAAATTGGTTTATTACAAGTGAAACATTTTGTAATGTGCCACATAAGATATACTTTATAAATGGTATTTCCTTTACCTATAAAGCTGTTCCCTGTGACAAGGATTATAAGAAACTCATATAGACAAACTGCAGTGTGGTGTTTGGTTCATATTCATAGTGACTTGTCCAAAATGGAGATATGACAGGGCCAGTAGTATAAACTGTGTGATGTACCTTCCTTGGTTGGGATGTGGTGATTTAAACCATTCCTTCTATGTATTATGAGGTAAAATACATTGGGTCATAAAACTTCTTAATCGCAGGTGAGTAGGGATGTGTGCATGTTCATTTGTGTGTGTGTGTATGAAACAGAGAGAGAGAGAGAGATCTCAAATATCAGAAACCATATTCCTAGGTGAGTACTATATATGGTAGTTAAAGACTAGAAAACGAGTACAATGTAGCTCATCACTGAAGGGGACCAGGAGATAAACAGGGGCAGAGAGATTCAGAAATGGGATAGTGAAGAGTAACAGCAACAGACAAATGTGCACGTATCTGGCTGCATTTGGTAGTTAGAGCTTCAGTGCTTCTGCAGGCTATTTCTACATTCCCAATACAATTTCAATTCGTGAGCTGGACTGGGAAGGGGTAGAGAAGGCACAATTATCAGCCACAGAGTTTAGCAAACAGTTCTACTCTAGCAAGCTACCTTATGCCTATGTAGAAAGGCCCAGGATGAAAAGGCTGGGAATACAAAATATGTATATGATGTTTTTCTTCTTGCACATGTAGCATATAGGTGACATTTGATCTGAGTCTTAATGGATCTGTAAGAGTTCATGAAGTCAGAAGGGGTATAGGCTCTGCACAGGCACTGGTAAGCTGAAAATCTACAAGAAGTTCATTGTTTGCTGAAATGTAAAGCATGTGGTAGAGGTATGGATGAGGGACATTGTGAGAGGGTACATAAAGAAAGCAGACTTGGGCCGGGCGCGGTGGCTCAAGCCTGTAATCCCAGCACTTTGGGAGGCCGAGACGGGCGGATCACGAGGTCAGGAGATCGAGACCATCCTGGCTAACACGGTGAAACCCCGTCTCTACTAAGAAATACAAAAAAAAACTAGCCGGGCGAGGTGGCGGGTGCCTGTAGTCCCAGCTACTCGGGAGGCTGAGGCCGGAGAATGGCGTAAACCCAGGAGGCGGAGCTTGCAGTGAGCTGAGATCCGGCCACTGCACTCCAGCCTGGGCTACAGAGCGAGACTCCGTCTCAAAAAAAAAAAAAAAAGAAAGAAAGAAAGAAAGCAGACTGGGCGCGATGGCTTATGCCTATAATCCCAGCACTTTGGGAGACCGAGGCGGGTGGATCATGAGGTCAGGAGTTCAAGACCAGCCTGGCCAATATGGTGAACCCCCATCTCTACTAAAAATACAAAAATTAGCCAGGCGTGGTGACGCGCACTGTAGTCCCAGCTACTCAGGAGACTGAGGCAGAAGAATCGCTTGAACCTGGGAGGTGGAGGTGGCAGTGAGCCGAGATTGCACCACTGCACTCCAGCCTGGGTGACAGGGTGAGACTCCATCTTGAAAAGAAAAAAGAAAAAAAAAAAAAGAAAGCAGTAACTGTGAGTGGTGTCAGTGGTCAGGCCAGAGAAGAATATTCCAAAGAGTATGGCTATCTTATTTGGGTAATTGGAAATATTTGAATGGTTTTAAGTGGAGTAGTGCATAGTTTTGAAAAACTGTGGTGGCAGAGACAGCAGAAATTAGGAACCTGTGGAAACTGGAAAATGATTCAGTGTCAGTTTCAACCATGTAATTGCATATGTGTGTCTGTGAAACGGTTGTCTAGCTGCTATAATTTTATACAATTCTGAAGTTCTTCAATTGGAGAACTATGCAGGACTTGCATAGTACTCTTCTTAAAATGGTAATTGTATGAAAAGTCTCTAATGGGAATATAAATGTCTAAAAAGATTTGCTTAGTCCCAGTTTAGATATTTTTTTGGCAGACCCCAAATAGAACCCTGCTCCAATGCTTTCCTTTCTTTTTTCTTTCGTGACACTAGAATCCTTTTACTAACACAGTAGACTGTCAGAGCTGGCATTGTCTTTAAACATTATTTAGCTCAAATTCTCAATTTCATACAAGAAAATACTAACCCTTATGAAGGGGGACAAATCTAAGAGATAATATTTGCCCTGGTCTTCCAATTTCAAGAGAAGGGCTATAACATAGTCCCTCCTTATTGTAGATATGCTGCTTTCAAGAATGATTTCAGTGTATGGTCTGCAGAAACGAGCATATCCACTTTGACACCACCATCTCTCTTATGACCTATGGTCCTGCCTAGTATCTTACATCTTCATTCGCTTTATTGATCTCGCGTTTCCTTTCACCCTCAACAAAGCAAACAATATGAGTTTCAAACTGAGCTCAAGATAGCATTAGAAATGCTTAGTTCGTTGTTAATTTATACCCCTGCCTCCTAACCTATCCACATCCTCTCCCATTACTGTAACAAAGAGTTATGGGCTAAATGGTGTCCCCCAAATTAATATGTTAAAGCCCTGACCTCCAGTACCTCAGAATGTAACTGTGTTTGGAGATAGAATCTCTAACAAGGTAATTAGGATTAATTAAATAAGGCCATTAGAAGGTGGTTTAATTCAGTATGACTGGTGTCCTTACAAGAAAAAGGGATTAGGACACAGATATACAGAGTGATGAGCATGTGAAGACTCAGCAAGAAGATTGCTATCTTTAAGTCATGGAAAGAGACTTCAGAAGAAACCAAACCTGCTGATACCTTGATCTTGACTTCTAGCCCCCAGAATTGTGAGAAAATTAATTTGTGTTGTTTAAGCCAAACCATCTGTGATATTTTGCAATGGCAGTCCCAGCAGACCAATAGATAAACCATTGCATAGCAAGCAGTAGGTAGGAGTGTTATGACCACTGAGATTGTCAAACAACACTTGCCCTTAATTCAGAGACTTGTCCTCCTTAAATTGTTTTGTATTTTAGTTTATAATTTAACTGTTTTTGACATATAAAACATGAAGTGTGCAATGAAAATGCCACCAAACGAACCTGGTTCGTGGATCTCCACATTAAGTATTGCTTGATCCATCCTGTCACAGTATCCTCCTTTTGGAGCTTATTAGGAATAGCAGCTACAATTCATCCTGCCCTGGTAGCATTGATAACAGGCCTGATGCTAATCTCACTTCATACACTATTTTATCCAATACTTATAACAGTTCTGTGAGCTAAAGATCATATTCTTCTCAGCTTGCAGATGAGGAAACTAGAGCTCCAAAAGATTACATAATTTTCACAAGGTGACCCAGATAGCAAATGACAAATCCAGGGCTCAATACCAGGTCTTTTGGATGCCAAGAGTAGGCTTTTACCACTCTTCTGCCTCAATATAAGAATTCTCATTTTCCTACTCATAGATTCACAGGGATAGCCATTAGCTGCTCCTGTGCTGTTCCAACAAATAGACTCTATCCATTTCTCAGGTCCACTTCTTATGACTGAAATGATTATTTTGCCTACTATAAAGAATACGCTGTGCAGCTGGAGAAATTTCCATCCAGATGCTGGTGTGTCAAAGTGAATTGTTATTACAATAAAAAGTTGCTGTTCATATTTGTTCCTATTTGCATATGTACAGAAGACACAGTTGTTCAGCCAAATCAAGCCTGGTTTGCAAAATGCAGCCCAGGATTCACAAAGCAGTTCTGAAAAAAGCCCTTCTGTGGCCTCTTACTGAGAAAACTGCGTAAAATATGCAATGCTCTTGGATTTATCACTGAACAGTTTTACACCTTTTATCTGCAATCAACTTTCCTTTGCTCCTTTTCTCCCTCCCTTCTTTCTTGAAATAAACCCTGAGAATCTACTCTGTGCCAGGCACTAGAGAAACAAAGAACAAAAGGGAACAGTCTTTTCCCAAAAGGAACTCAAATTCTAAGATCAAAAGAGTTCACTCCAGAAACAAGATTTTCTCAGAAATAAAACTACAGAACAAAGAAGTATACTTGAGGCAGCTGCTTGTGTTGTACAGCTCCTTTCTTTGTTTGTATATTTTTGGTGCACTTATTGTACTTGTGAACTGGAGTTTGATTGTTTTTAAGTCTCATTACTTGGTAGTCTGAATTCTAGAAACTAGAATAAGATCTAACACAAAATAACTACCAACTGAATGTCTACATGTAATTGCCACTGTCAGCATTGCTAGTTAATATTTGGGAGGAGTTGCAAGGTATTTATTTAGAATCCACAACATGCTTTTTAAGGGCTGTGCAGAGGATAAACAAAGGAGTTTCCTCCTTAGCCAGGGTTTCTTAATGTAGTCTTTCCCTTTCCCCATCCTCCTTTTATAAACTGGTTATGGTTTGTATTATTTTGTTATGCTGGGAGACTGTACTTGGGTTTTAACGTTAACCCTCTTCACACATAGGCATTGTTAAAATTCAAGTAACATTCATGTTATTACATAGCATTTGGTTAGGTCTTGTGTTTCATTACATTAGGTAAAGGGACTCTCAAAATTATAATAAGAACATGCAATAATGGTAATATTGTCCTCATTTTGCTCATAGGGTAAAATTAGGTTGAGTAAGGCTCTGTGCTTCCTGCTCCACGTCTTCCCCTTCCTCTCTCTAGAACATCAATGTAAGGGCGTGCATTTTGTTGCTCAAGTCAGGGAGGAAGAGTTTCAGTAATGCCAACACAGGTCTGTGCTTTTCCTTGTTCATGCATTATCTCATTATCCCCACTAGCTAAGAATTACTATTTCTGTTTTACAGATGAAGAAAAGAAAGCAAAGAGAGAACAGGTAATACATCTGATATAGTCTGGATATTTGTCCCTGCCTACATTTCATGTTGAATTGTAATCCCCAGTGCTGGAGGTGGGGCCTGAATGGAGGTGTTTGGCTCATGGCTTGGTGTTGTCCATGTGATAGTGAGCTCTCATGAGATCTGGTCATTTAAAAGCGTGTGGCACTTCCCTCACCCTACTCTCTCTTGCTTACTCCTGCTTTCGCCATGTGATATGTAAGTTCCTGCTTCACCTTCTGCCATGAGTACAAGCTTCCTGAGGCTTCACTAGAAGCGACGTTTCTGGTACAATCTGTAGCACAATAAGTCGATTAAATGTCTTTCCTTTATAAATTACCCAGTCTGAGGTCTTCTTTTATAGTAATGCAAAAATAGACTAATATAAAATCCAATGGTATTTAGTAGAGACGAAGTTTCACCCTGTTAGCCAGGATAGTCTCGATCTCCTGACCTCATGATCCGCCCTCCTCGGCCTCCCAAAGTGCTGGAATTACAGGCGTGAGCCACCACACCGGGCCCCAGATGTCTATCTTTAAGCCATAATTATCCCCTAAACTTCACACACTTATGTTCAGCTGTCCACTCATTTGTCCACTTGGATAACCAATAGATATCTCAGATGTGAAATGTCCGGAGTGAAGTTTTTGATTTTCTTTTGAAAATCTGCTCTATCCACAAACTCCTTCAATTCAATTAATATTAACTTTATTCTGTGTACTTGTACCAAAATCATCAAAATCTATCTATCTTTCTTCTCATACATCCCACATATAATGCCAGCAAAATCTTGCTAGTTCTAACTTTTAAAAAAAATGTAGAATTACACTACTTCTTACCCCTTCTGTAGCTACACATCTCTAGGCTAAGCCACCATTGTTATTTCTCTGGATGACCCCAATGGGCTTCTAACTTATGTCCTTGCTTCCACCACTTACCCATCTTTAGTTTACCTAACAGAGCAACCCAGACAGAGTGATTTGGCTATAATGTAATCCAGGCTATATCATTTCTTTGCTCAAAACCCCTCAGTGGTTCCTCATTTTTTGAGAGCAAAATCCAATATTCTTACAGTGTTCCACAAAGCCCTATAAAATAATCTTCCATCTGCACCCCATTACTTCCTTCAGCTTATTACCTTCTTCTTTCATCTTCTTCTGCTCTGCTCCAGGCAAATTGCTTTTCTTACCTTTTCTCAAATATGCTGGCCATTACATAACCTGATAGCCTTTCCACTTGCTGTTTTCTCTATCTGAAATAGTCCTCCTCCAAGTATGTGCCAGAGTTACTATGTCACCTTGCGGATAAAGTTTTTGTTCAAATGCTACTTGTCCATGAAGCCTACTTAACCATCCTGTTAAAAACTATACTTTATTTTCCTGTATTCATGATCTTGCTTAACTTGCTCTATTTTTTCCTCTATAGCATTTATTTTCCTCTAATGAGCTGTAAGATTTACTTATGCAATATGCTTGTTTATTGTGTCTGTTCCATTGGAACTTATTTGTATATACGCTGGAAATGTTATCTGTTTTATTCAGTGGTATGTTCTAAGCTTCTAAAATAATCTTCTGATGCATAGTTAGTATTTAGTAGTTAGTTTTTGAATGAATTGATAAATGAATAGAGGAATGAAATAGTAAATCTGGAATTTTAAAGGAGTCAGTGTGTCTCAGAGGCCTGGAATTTACCTTCTCTAGCAGTAAACATGCTGTATCTCGATTAAACATTGATGCGCTTGTTTAGTTCTACCCATCTCAGGGCCCAATTCCAGAGCTATTTCTTTAGCTCTTATTGCTGAACTTCTGTTTTTGACAGCTATTTATCATATCATCATATGCTAATGAGCATCAATAATTGTCAGAACATTTATTAGGTGTGTGCTCCAGTTCCGTGTTGTATTGTTCTAGCCCAAAGCTCTTTTTACTTACTTCTTACATGACCCAGAGAAAATCTTTTCCCTTCTTGAGACCTCAGTTTGCTCATCTATAAAATGAAAACTTTCAACGAGGTGTCTTCTAAGGAATTTTTTCTTTCTGGAAATTTGAGTTTATGCCACCACAGCGCCGCGCCCATAATTCATATAATGGAAGGAACACAAGTTTTGCAGTCAGAGACATACGAATTTGATTCTAGGCTTCAATACATTTTAAAAGGCCAGTTCAACATTCTGTACCTCAGATAATTTATCATAAAATATGGATTATCACCTTCTCTATGTCACAACTTTCAGGCCTATTGTGAGCATAAAATTACAGAAAATATTTTGAAATAAATAGCACAGTGTGGGACACACTAGTAATTCAGCGTGTGTTATTTTGTGTATAAATCCAGTAAATCATTTTTCACATATATGTGAGCTTGTAAAATGTGGGCTAAGGGTAAGGCTACAATTTGGGGACCACACAACACAGCAGAATGACTGGGAACAGGATAGGGCCTGTTATTACGTTGGCATAGGACCCAACCAGTTAGACTGGTGCGAACAGACTGCACCAAAGCATCACTCGCACTTTATATATTCAGCTGCTGCACCACTGTCATACTTATGTTTGAAAGAGGATGCCGTCTTAAATGTTTTAAATGTTCTGCAAAAAACAATGCCCAGAGACAAATACATATCTGCTTTTAGTTTCTCAGTGTTTCATGCATTTTTCCCTCATCCACAAAATGGAAATGCTTCCCAATAAATGACTACCGTGCTTTCTTTGCATTACTCACAACTTTACAGTCTAATGTTGTGACCACAGCAGGAGGGAAGATAGACTTAACTATTGGTATTTATAATTCTAGCTTACAGAATGCTGTAGCTTACAGAATGCTTTATACCTACTTTATACATGGGAGATGAAATAATCGCCATATCACAGATGAATAAAGCTCAGATCATTAAGATATAGTGACTTAGTGAATGTAACTTAGCTAGCAAGGGCAGAAGTGTGATCTAATCGCGTCTCTTGCATTTAAAGCTATTCCTTAGCGATGGAGTCAATCTGCCTCCGTAATACAGAGATCTAATCATGTCCTTTTCCTAAAGTCTGCTGTTGTTAGTTATTAGGGCAATGTCTGTCATTAGTAGGTGCTAATAAATGTTGGTAGTACAGTGGGAACCCCTACATTAGCTCTTTGCTGTCACCTGGACTGTCTGCAGCCACTTACTGAGAGTCCTCTTTAGCCAATGCCCTCCCTGAATGCAAACTGTATCTGGGAGTCCACTTAGACATACAACAGGTGTCAGCAAAACAGGTTCTGTGCGTAAGTGAATAAGACCAACTGCCTTCAATACGTCTCGTAAGCATATGCGTAAGCACTATTTTTCTTTCTTTCTGTTTTTCTTTAGGAGTTGGCAACATTTTTTTTTTTTTTTTATACTTTCAGTTCTGGGATACATGTGCAGAATGTGCAGGTCTGTTACACAGGTATACACGTGCCACAGTGGTTTGCTGCACTCATCAACCCATCACCTACATTAGGTATTTCTCCTAATGTTATCCCTGCCCTAGCCCCCCACTCGCCGATAGGCCCCGGTGTGTGATGTTCCCCTCCCTGTGTCCATGTGTTCTCATCGTTCACCTCCCACTTATAAGTGAGAATGTGCACTATTTCTCTAGGCTAGTAAACAGCTTTAAAACCAGAGAAAAATAAGAAACAGAAATAGAAGGAAAAATTAAGATAGATATCCAAAAAGAGGATCAAACTTAAGAGTTAGAAGATGTAAGTTCCTTTCTTGGCTTCACCATTTATGGGCCCTGTGGTTTGGACAAATTATCTAATGTCTGAAGCTTAGATTTTCATTTTGAAAATGCAGTTTTTATCAGTCATGGTTCTCCAGAGGAACTGCAATAGATACACACACACACACACACACACACACACATCTTATGAGATTTATTGCAAGAAATTGGTTTATGCAATTGTATTGGCTGGTAAGTATGATATCCAAAGAGCAAGCCAGCAGGTTGGAACCTTTGGAGCAGAAGTCAATGCTGCAGTCAATCTTCAGGCAGAATTTCTTTTTCATCAGGGAAGCCTCAGTTTTTACTCATAAGGCATTTCAACTGATTCGATGAAGCCCAACTACCTCATTGAGGTAATCGCCTTTACTTAAAGTCCATCAGTTATAAATAGTAACCACATGTAAAAAATACCTTCATAGCAACACCTAAATTACAGTTTGATCGAATAACTGGGTTCTATTACTTAGCCAAGTTGACACATAAAACTAATAACTACAGGATGATGATGATGATGACGTTATGATGATAATGATGAAAAACATCTTTCAAAATTATGAAAATCAGATTCCAACACCCATTTTTTAAGTTCTGGGATACATATGCAGAACATGCAGGTTTGTTACATAGGTATACACATGCCATGGTGGTTTGCTGCATCCATCAACCCGTCATCTACATTAGGTATTTGTCCTAATGCTTTCCATCCTCTAGCCCCCAACCCCCAACTGGCCCTGGTGTGTGATGTTCCCCTCCCTGGGTCCATATGTTCTCATTGTTCGACTCCCACTTATGAGTGAGAACATGTGGTGTCAAATACCCATTTTAGGCACTTAACACACTTTCTAGCATAAAGTACAAGCTCAATAAGTATTATTTGCATACGAATAGAAATAAAAGTATGGGAGTGAGGAGCTATTTATTTATGTTGTACCTCTGTGGTTTTTTTTTTCCTCTTTTATCCTTCTAACTTTATTTGATTCTAGCGTATGGTCATTTACCTATTCTCATAAATCTAAAGGTGAACTGACTTAGGATAAGGGTATAGTTCCCAAGAGTGATTTTTAGATAGACATATTATGCTTGAGAGAGAGATCCATAATTCCTCTATAGAGATAACACTTCTCACTCCTTAAAATCTACTGCCTGAAATTCTAACATATTCTTATATTTCCCATTATGACATCTTAGTTTTTGTTTTCCTATAAGCCACAAAAGTTTATTCCTGTTGAAAGAAGAAATCCTTCCAGATTTTTGAGGCTGTAAAGGTTATTACATATGCAGAAAAGACACATTTTCTTGTTATTTCTCAATGAGTATCCATATAGACTTTTTTGGTAAAGTAGAAAAGGCCTTGGCCTTTGGGTGTGGAAAAGTGAGTTTTCATCCTGGTTCTGGTACTTACTAGCTATATGACCTTGGGCAGCACAACTAACCACTGAATCCAGTTTCCCTATCCATTGTACTATAAAACCAGCCTTGACCATCCTGCAGATTTTGGGGTTTTTTAAAAGAGATAATCCATTTTTAAAAACTACCTAATATGCTGCCTTGCTTACTGAAGATGCCCAGTAAATGTTCATTGTTTCAGAATCTAAATACAACGCGGACCTTGAATCAGAACTTCATCTAGATAATACAAAATGAAATTAACAACAAACCAAACATTATTTTCTAGAAATCTTTCATGTGCTAGAAATCCTTCCATTTTTCATTGGCATTTGTGCTAGAATTCTCGAGATCTATCTTGTACAGATAATAACATTCTCCTGATTTGTTGTTGTTGTTGTTGTTGGATAAAGGGATCTGGACACTTTTCGCAGAGCTAGTATGATAAGGTTAATCAGAGCTTGGATATAGACCAGCATATAGAACATTGGATGAGCACTATCAAGCCACATGAGCAATGAGTAATCAAGCTCAACTTGCCAGTAAAAGATGAGGCAACAGGAAGCAGGGTTAGAAATATAGGCAGTTAGACTTCTATTGCTAAGGCAGAATCAAATTACCTTTTGAAGCATAGGAATCAGACTGCAAGAGCAAGAAGAAAAACATAAGAAAATAAAGGGCCAACCTGCCATATGGAACAGGAGAAAAGCCAAGATCAGAAACACAGCCCCCACAGTGATACCTGCCTCCCCCTTGCCCCGATGCTGGGCTGCAGTTGAAGCTGATGAATGCCCCGTTTGCATGCTTCACCATGGGTCTTAATAAATATCTTGCTTCTCAAGGTAAACAAAGAGGCCTTTTTTTGTTTTAAATTAATGATTGGTAGAAAGAACATTCATATGCTATAGTAAGCATTAATTAGGGGAGACATAAAATTTGTGTTTGAGTTGATACTCACTAAGGAAAATTAAAATGACATGTTTTCAATATTTTATAATATCTTGAAAATGACATGTTTTCAATATTTTATAATATCTTGAAAATGACATGTTTTCAATATTTTAATAATAATATGTTCTTTAGTGCTCATTTGTACTGTGAAAGTAAAGTGTTGCCATCTCAAAATTTATAGAAATCCTTTCAAATTTTATTCCATTTTTCTTAACCACTAGATGTGTACAACAACAGTATTTTTCACTCCTTTACTTTTCATTTGGGATTTTTCCAGATAATCCTCTTGAGAAGCAAAGCTTGATACAGTTAAATGTAAAAGGCAATTACATAGAGAGTAGAGATGATTGAGCAAAGAGGTAATACACAATAATCTAGGCACCATTGTTTATTATTGTCAATTTGTATCCTTCCTGACAATGATGACATATTCTGACTTAATCCACATTCACTGAGCAGCAAAGCAGAAGAAATCATAACTGAACTCTGGTCCAAGATTTCATTAAATTATAAACCAGAGAGAAGCAGAGGTTTACTTAGAAGTATTTTTTTCAATCACTATTCATAGCACATCATCCCAAGTTAACAAGTGGATCTGATGTAAATGTCTATTTTTCAGGACAAAATAAAGCTATCAGATATTAGACATTGCACAAAATAACATAAAATTTGGTCTAATAATGAAATGTTAAGTTGCGTATATGCTCACTGACATAAGTAATGTGCAGTATTGCACAAAAGATCGTATCATCCTATGAACACACTCACTATATACAAAAAGCTCTGTGATGTATCTTTTAAATATAATTCTTCGACAAGGCTCCAAAGCACCAAATTTTTTGTCAAGTGCTATGTTTAAATCATATCTTCCCTATCTAAGTTAACTTTTTAGTCCGTTTAAGCCTCAGGGTTCACATCTATAAAATGGAAATTGAAATAAATGTCTTGCTTTCCATCTTTGTTCAAGTAAAAGAATGCATGGAAAAGATATTTGTAAGTGGCATAGCGCTGTAAAAATGTATTATTACCTGTAGTAATTATTTTATTCATTCATCTTTGTGACTCCCATGTTCCATATAAATTCTAAACAAATTGTATGAATAAAAACAAAAATGTAATAACCATAACTTTTCCATCAATTTTTTGCATGCTCAAATTTGTGATTATAATATTATAACAAACACATACAAACTTATGCATCTAAGTTGGCCCCTCAAATTAGTTGCCATTGAGTTTGTATTTAAATTGACATTTATTGGCACCTACTAATTATAAGACATTTGCTAGGTATTTTACAAATGTTATTTCAATTAACCCTTACACAGTTACACATGGGTATCATTAACCGTATTTTTCATGGAAGAAATCGGAGGATATAAGGGGCATCACTCAAGGTCATAGCAGAGTTTTCTGTTATAGCTGTTAACACTTCTTAAATTGGAGGGAACCCTTTGCATAGGCAAAACCTAAGAAAGGGGTAGGAAGGTCTACTCTGTGACATGTGTGTCAACACCCAAGAAAGAGTATTCTAGGTTTGGGAGATAAAAAAGAAAATGGACTGCAAAAATAAAAGGCTACATTTTGATTCAAAGTTAGAAAACAAATTGGATAATAAAGATTCAGTGAGATACTAAAATGAATGGCCTTAAAAGGCAGAAGAATTTGAGCTTAGTTTAGTGGACAATAGTAAGTGATTGAGTAAGGTAATACCCTGATGAGACCAGTAATTTAGGAAGATAGGCCTGACAGTGATTTCCAGAATTTTGCACAAATTTGAAAATCTAGATACAGGAACTGAGAATTAATATAATGCCTCAAATTTGCACACAAAATTTAAGTTTCTTTAAATAACATCTTAGTGTGCAATGTTTTAAACAGATATACTGATTCTACTATATTTGAGAAACGTATCATTACTTTATGTGAACACTGGTGTGTTTGATAAACTTAACCTGTCAGATGCCAACCAGATTTGGGGCTATATTTATTCATGACTAATTTTGCATTTTCCATTTTGGAATTAACTTTACATTAGATTTACCAGATAAATTGGGACAAGGGAAAATACATGTTAAATAAGTGAAGAAAATATGTATGACCGGCCGGGCGTGGTGGCTCACGCCTGTAATCCCAGCACTTTGGGAGGCCGAGGTGGGCGGATCACAAGGTCAGGAGATCGAGACCATGGTGAAACCCCGTCTCTACTAAAAATAGAAAAAATTAGCCGGGTGCAGGGGCGGGCGCCTGTAGTCCCAGCTACTCAGGAGGCTGAGGCAGGAGAATGGCGTGAACCCGGGAGGCGGAGCTTGCAGTGAGCCGAGATTGCGCCACTGCACTCCAGCCTGGGCGACAGAGCGAGACCCCGTCTCAAAAAAAAAAAAAAAGAAAGAAAATATGTATGACCTTGTTTGCTTCTTTGTGTCTGTGTAGAGGTCATTTCTAATCCAAGGTTTACCATTTCTTTCTTAAAATATAAGAAGTTCAATTGGGGCACCAATGTAATGGTAAACTAAGCATTAACATTTATAATTTAGCATATGGTGTTTTGCAATTTCAAAATATCAATAAAATGCTAATTTAAAGCTGGCCTCCTGTTTGGACTGATTTTTATTTTGGACAGTCTTACTTTTGCCTTTCATGTTTACATCACCAACTCATATTTCAAATGTGTGATAGTTACTGTTAGTAATTTGCATTATATTGGATGACATGTTTATCTGCATAGTATTTGTGAAAAAGTGGAATATCAAACTTAAAATATCAATTTTAAAGGAGATATTTTGACTGAAATTCTCATGGTGAAGAACTGGGTCACATGTCTGCTCATCCAGTGTTCCATAGAAAGGATTGAATACATGCATATAGGCATGCTTACATCAGATTGCCAGACAAGAATGGATCTTATACCTTGAAACACAGAAACAGATGACTCTGAATGGGTTAAGAGTAAAGGCATTTTAATTGAAATCAAAATGACTATCTAAGTAGGAAGAAAATGCTGAAGAAAGTATGTCAATGATCATTGTTTGCTTCTGTATGTAGCGGGGCATGTGATGCTGGGTAAAGGGTGGAGAAAAAGGAAGAGATAAACAAAAATTTTGAAAAAGTGTTCATGACACAGACAGCATGTATATGATCTCAAGTATGTTAATTTGTTGATGTTTTGTGTGTGTGTTTGTACGTATGCATGTGCATGTGAGCGGGACTGAAGAGATATATAAGATGCTGGTCCCTCAAATGTTAATATCTGGTTATCTTGCAGTAGAGGGATTCTAGCTGTTTTAATCTTTTTATAATCTATATATTTTAACTCTTTACAGCGAGCATGCATTAATATAATAATGACAAAATAAATATCTGTGTGGAAAGATGACAAGAAAGTAGATAAGAGCAGAATAATGGGAAAATTTGAGCATAAATCCATGCGTGTGTGCACGCACACACACGTGCGTGCACGCAGGGACACACACACACACACACACACACACACACACCCCAAAACTAGAGAATTGGCCAGGCTGGTGGCTCATACCTGTAATCCCAGCACTTTGGGAGGCTGAGGCAGGTTGATCACTTGAGTCCAGGAGTTAGAGACCAGCCTGACCAACATGGTGAAACCCCGTCTTCACTTAAAATACAAAAATTAGCTGGGCATAGTGGTGTGGGCCTGTAGTCCCAGCTCCTTGGGAGGCTGAGGCACAAGAATCACTTGAACCCAGGAGGTGGAGGGTGCAGTGAGCCGAGATCACGCTACTGCACTCCAGGTTCAGTGACAGAGCAGAGACTCTATCTCAAAAGAAAAGAAAAGAAAAAAAAAGCACACAAGCAAAACCTAAGGAAATTTGGAATAGAAAACCATAACCAACAGGTATGAATCATGAAGAAATTATTAGAGTAATTAATTAACAACATATGGAAAAACTGAGTCAATCTGGCCTCATATCTTTATTTGTTTGCTCTGATTGCTAGTGGCATTTGCATTCAGGAAATAGTTCAAAAAGATGAAAAATTGGTATCATATTGAAAATGGTTTTGAGCGTAAGTGTTGACACTAGGGAGAAGCAGAGAGCAGTCCTGTATAATGCCAGTCCTTTCAAGTAGGGGGCTGAGGGAAGAGAAAAATGAAACCTAATTCTAGGGTTACCAACTATCTCAGTTTGCCCAGAATGTCCAGTGATAAAAGTGGGAAAGTAGCAGGCAAATCAAGATGAGTTGATCATCTTAGCTGATTCTTTTTTGTTTGGTTGGTTTTTATTTTCTGTTTTTTAATAAACTTTACTTTTTAGAGCAGTTTTAGGTTCAAGCAAAATTGAGCAGAAGACAAAAGAGATTTCCCATACACCTCCTCCCCCTACAGATGCACAGCTTCCCCATTTATCAACATTTCCTACCAGACTAGTAGATTTGTTATGACTGATGAACCTACATTGACACGTTGTAGTCACCCAAAGTTCATGGTTTACATGTCTGCAGCTTAACAGTTCAGTTTCCTGAAGACAGGATAATAAGTAAGCAGCTGGACAGGAGAAATATGAAAGTTTCTAGGTAATCATGATCATCAGAAGAAATGGAAAGCTCTTACATTTGAGGGGAAAATATACCTAAACACTCATGGCCCGTCACTAGTTCTGCCCCTCTCCCACAATTATCAAAGACAGAACTTGATATTCTAGATTATTTTAATATGAGAACTTGTGGGGTATGGGGAGAACATGAGAAATTTTTTTTTGTAATTCGTGAAAGGGAGTTTTTGATATAGATTCACTACAGAAATTGATATAAGTTTAAATATGAAGATTAAAAAAAGCAACCAATATACTAGACATAAGATGTAAACTTTAAGAACAGATCAGAGAGATATTAATTGAATATAGAAACAAAACGAATTTAACCAAAAAATAGGACAGGAGAGAGAAAAAAAAGCAAAACAAGAAAGCATGTTTTTAATAGAAACATATAAGACATATCTAGATAAAAAAGGTAAAAAAAAAATAGTTTGAAGGAAAGATCTGAAGGAAAAAGAATAACTAGGCACATGCTAACAAAAAGAATACAGGCTCAGCAATGTTATAAACAGATAAAGGGAAATTAAAGGTGAAAAGCATTAAATGGAACAAAGAGGAATATTTTATATTCTAAAACTCTACAGTTATTTAAAAATATTACTCTAAGGAACATTTATTCATCCAGCAACAGAAATTAAAATATAACAAAATGTGTTACAAAAAGAATGCAAAATATGTAAACGTATAATCATAATGGGATATTTTAAAGTGCTACGCTAGAAATTAATAAATTGCATGGGCAAAAACTGAAGAATTACAAAACTTTTCCCAAAATACATTTGACCCTAATTGTGGTCAAATTTTTTTGGCCACAATCGTGGTCAAAATTATGGATAAGTTTTTTCAAATTTATCTTCTTGCTAAAATTAATTTGTAACCCCAAGATTGACACTTGCAATGCTTTTTGCAGTTATTCACAGACATGGAAAGACCTGTGAAAAATTTGGATTGCCTGATGTGCACATTTTCAGCTGAGGTCAAAACGAATCCTTGTTTTCTGTTTCATACTGTAAATAAATGGCCTTTGTAATTTACATGTAGTGCAAAAAATGCTTTTTTTTGCATTCTCGTGTCTTTCGTTGGTTATTTCATTTTTAAAATGCCCTCCCAAACATAGTACTAAAGTGCTGTGTAGTATTTCTAGGCACAAAAAGGCAATGATGTGCCTTTTTAAGAAAATGCCTGGCCGAGCGCTGTGGCTCACACCTGTAATCCCAGCACTTGGGGAGGCCGAGGCGCGCGGATCACGAGGTCAGGAGATTGAGACCATCCTGGCTAACACGGTGAAACCCTGTCTCCACTAAAAATACAAAAAATTAGCCGGGTGTGGTGGCGGGCACCTGTAGTCCCAGCTACTCGGGAGGCTGAGGCAGGAGAATGGCGGGAACCCTGAAGGCGGAGCTTGCAGTGAGCCGAGATCGCGCCACTGCAGTCCCGCCTGGGCAGCACAGCCAGACTCCGTCTCAAAAAAAAAAAAAAAAAAAAAAAGCCTATGTTAGATAAGCTTCCTTCTAACATGCATTATAGTTCTATTGGCTATTAGTTTAATGTTAATAAATCAACACTATATATTAAATTACGTGTTTTTAAACAGAAACCCACATAAAGCAAAGTTATCTTATGTTTGATCAGCTGATGAAATTATTGTGACCAAAGACCTTACAGGTACTGTTAAAAGAAAATTTTTAGAGGAGTTAAATTTAGCAGAAGAACCTAGAGAGGTTCAGAGAATTCCACCCAGCAATATGAGCAGGCAATTTTTATAGAAAGGAAGAAGTGAGGTACATAAACAACTTGATTGGTTACAGCTTGGTGTTTGTCTTATTTGGGCATGGTGTGATAAGGCATTTGCATGATATCAACATGGTCTGATCAGTTGGTAGTGTGATTGTTTGAGACTCAGCTATGTGTCATAAGAATGTACTCTTAAATCACAGTTTGTTGACATACTAAGTTAGGTTGCAGTTTGCTACTTAGAAACTCAAAGTACAGAGGCAGCCTCAGGCCAAATGCACTTTAATTTAACAGTATGTAACTTTGTATTTCCCCTAGGAGCAATGGTTCAGTACCATTAATTCAGTGTTTGCAATGACATTATAGAATATAACTATCATGACTAGGAGAATGGACTGTATATGGGTATGTGGAAATTTGTACCATGTAGTGAAACAATATGTACTATTTTCAGAAACCAACAGAATAACACCAAAAATTTTCAGATAGTAAGTCATGAAAGAAATTCCATGTATTTAAACAGTCAGAAGTCGTGTGTTCAATCTCTTGCTAAAATGCAACAAAATTAGAAATTGCTAATTAAAGGGCAACTCTTCAAATTATACACTGTTTTTTTAAAAAATTTTCTGATGACATTAACCACCCACTAGAGCAACTAAAATTATAAAGACTGACAGCACAAAATGTCAAGGATTTGGATTAACTGAAACTCTCACATATTTCTGAAAGGAGTGTAAAATTAGCCGGGTGTGTACAATCACACTGGAAAATGTTTTAGCAAATTCTTGTAATTTCTAAAATAATCATAATAATTAACTGGAAAATGGAGAGGAGTGAAGGTAGGTAGTATATTGTTTGCTTTGCTTTGGATGTGTTTAAAATTTGTTGTAAAAAATGTAAAAAGTACTCTTTTCAGTATTGTTTGCTTAAAGAAAATATCAAAACTGAAAGTACAGACTATTTGGAAATGAACAATCCTCTCATCAAAACCTAGAAATCATTCTGTTCTCCACTACATGTCTCATTCCCCATATCCAAGTGGCCAACAAGCTTTGTCAATTCAGTTTTCTTAATAATTCTCAAGTTGATCCTCTTTTTTATTCAAACTATTACTTACCTCGTCTTAGACTTCATCTTTGCTCATCTGTGTTATTACAATAACTTTCTAACCTAATTCCTTGTCTTCAGTTTGGTTTTCTATTCCAGTGATCTTTCTAATATACAGATCTGACCATGTTACTATACAGTTTACATACTTCCAAATGCTTCTCTTTTTCTACAAAGTAAACACCAAGCTCATTATCCTTTCTAATTATCCATATTTCAGTGATAACAAATAGCAATCTGCATAGTAAAAATGGTGGTATTTTTCAGCAGATAAATGGAGCAGATGAATGTCTAATGATGATTGCAGGATTTTTCATATACCAAAAAATTCCCTAAATCCTGAAAAAATGCTTTTAATTTTTAATTTTAAAATCTAATTTTAAAATACATTTCATATAGTACAAGACACTAAATATCTTACAGGAAACCAACTTGTTAACCCTTTTTTCTACACTTGGAAAAAATCTGTTCATATTTTTTCATTACATTTAAAATGTAATACCCATCAATGAAAAAGACTCAGTTTTAAAACCTTCACTACTAGAATAGTAAATAATATACCGAATATCATTGCCACAACTGCTACTGCAGTATATTTTATATTATTCTTGCCTCTTGTGTCATTTACTTCAGATTCAAAGTTTCATGCTTCAACATCATTTTGGCTAAGCTTAGATCGTGTGTTGTACCAGGAATAGGAGATAATATCTGATCTAAGTTTCTCACACCATGACTGATTTCCTAAACATAGAAGTTTCAAATGATGGAAAAGCGAAATAAAATAAAGACCAATATCAGGTCATGTCTTACCTCTTCTGATAATCACTGGAACCACAATAGATATATATTGTGATTCTCCCCATGTTTAGATGAAGAAACTGAAGTGTAAAAAGGTTAAGTAATTGCCCTAGATTATGCAATTATTATATGGCAGGCCTTTTATTTGAACCTAAGCAGTCTTACTCTGGAGAGCAGCCATGGTATATATTTATAGCAAAATAGTAGCAATGTCCATATATATAGTGCTTCGAACATTTTCTTGATGTTCAGATAGACTATGCTTATTTATTGAAATCAGTAATTACTTTTAAGAATGTGTATTTAATCTGTGTATAAAGTATTTGGCATTTCTAGAAATCAAAGTGAAAGTTAAAATGAGTTAAAAAAAAATTCCCTTGGGATCTCAGAAGTTGATTCCTGGAGAAATGTACAAATGCAAAATTCAATCATTGGAATAATAAAGGTTTCAATGTTGTAGGATATTTTTAATGAAATCAATGTTTTATTTGCTGATAATAATATATGAGGACAAACGTGATACTGCAGTAAAAGAACAGTTGCCAATTCAGATGAGATAACCACAAATAATTTCAAAAGCTATCTTAATTAAAGAGATTGTGTTAAGTTTCATCTGTATTGAAGAGAAAACTGGGACATATTTAAACAAGGTTATAAAAATCAAGCCTTAGAAAATCAGAATTAATTTAAATAAAATGTATGGTCATGTGGTGATGGCATAGTTAATGTGAGTAGAAGATGTAACTGATTTGTAGTGAAGTTTAAAGAAGAAACACCAAGAGCGTTGTAAACACATTGCAAGCATATTCTATTTGGATTTAACTGTGATAAGATCCTTGTAGGGAAAGAACTAGACCTAAATCTCTCTCAACACTGTCAATTATTTGTATGACACTGAATATGTATCTTTGAAAATATTAGTGATATTCCAAATATGTCTAAGCAGAGTAAAGTTATAACACTAGGATGCTATGTAATTTGTTAAAAATCTGCTGAAGGTTTTATCATTGTGTATTATTTTCTGTGATGAAGTAGCTTCCTGAGATCACTGAAATTTTGGAACGTGAATCAAGGACTACATTCAGTGTTCTGGTGGCCTGTCTATTAAGTGGCTTCCTGGTTTTCTGACATTGTTTCTCAAATTTGAAAATTCATTTTTAAAAAATCACACGTCACAGGGATTCTGTATACAGAGCCTCATAGTAAAATTGTTGATGCTTTCTTTGCATCTAAAAGTAGAAGCCACACTTCACTTTTTATCATCTCAAAAACATACTAAATAGTTCAAAACTATCTGTGATAGTGGGAGGGAATTATGCAGATTAATGTTCTCTAAATTGGCACTCTCTAATAGAATTTTGCAATGATAGTAATCATTGCTGATACAGTAGCCACTAGGCACATATGACTACTTGAGTACTTGAAATGTGGGTAATGTGACTATGGGACTGAACTTCTAATGCTATTTAATTTGAAAAATTTGATTTAAATACAAATTTAAATAGCCACATGTGGTTAATGTATATGTATTGATCAATGTGGATCTAAGACTTTAAAACAGAAAACTTTGTTTGCAGAACACAAGAAAACTTTTCCTTTAATCAAAAATAGCTTATGGCAATTAAGATATGCATTTTATCTTTTCTAGACAAAGAATAATTTTCAGTTAATATGGGAGACTCGATACAACATTACTAAATTTAAACGTGCACTTTTAATAGAAAATCTTTTAGACAGGTAGAGCTTCTAAATATCCCCACCTCTCTCTCCACTAGTCCTTACAAGGCTTGGCATAGAGTAGGTACTATAAATATTTATTCAAAGGATGAATTATAAAAATAAAATGAATATCAGAAATACTACTTCAATGGAAAGAACCATTGAATCAGTGGTTAAAAATGTACTATGATTTTCATTCACATCCATATGAAGAGACCACCAGACAGGCTTTGTGTGAGCAACAAAGCTGTTTATTTCACCTGGGTGCAGGCGGGCTGAGTCTGAAAAGAGAGTCAGTAAAGGGAGATGGGGTGGAGCCCTTTTACAGGATTTGGGTAGGTAAAGGAAAATTACAGTCAAAGGGGGGTTGTTCTCTGGTGGGCAGGGGTGGGGATCACAAGGTGCTCAGTGGGGGAACTTTTGAGCCAGGATGATACAGGAGAAGGAATTTCACAAGGTAATATCATCAGTTAAGGCAGAAACAGGCCATTTTCACTTCTTTTGTGGATCTTCAGTTACTTCAGGCCATCTGGATGTTTACCTGCAGGTCACTGGGGATATGATGGCTTAGCTTGGGCTAAGAGGCGTGACATTCCTGTCTTCTTATATTAATAAGAAAAATAAAATGAAATAATGGTAAAGTGTTGGGGCAGCAAAAATTTTGGGGGGTGGTATGGAGAGATAATGGGCGATGTTTCTCAGGGCTGCTTCAAGTGGAATTAGGGGTGGCGTGGGAACCTAGAGTGGGAGAGATTAAGCTGAAAGAAGATTTTGTGGTAAGGGGTGATATTGTGGGGTTGTTAGAAGAAACATTTGTCATATAGAATTATTGATGATGGCCTGGATACGGTTTTGTATGAATTGAAAAACTAAACGGAATAAGAGAAGGAGTAAAACAGGTATTAAAGGACTAAGAATTGGGAGGACCCAGGCCATCTAATTAGAGAGTGCCCAAGGAGGTTCAGCATAGCCCTGCCAGCAAAGATTATTTATTTACTTTAAGAGTTAAGAGTGGCGGTTTGGGGATAGCACCAAGATATATAAGCTGTGATGGCTTGGAGAAACAGTGTAAACCAGCAGTGTAAACAAGAGCAGGGCATTTATGAGTAGTTGAAAATGGTGAATAGGCATATGACTAGAGAGAAGATAGTAGGGATGATAAGTTTTTTGGGGTGCAGTCCAAGTTGGGCTGGTGTCTGGAATGAGACTGGGGCCTAATAAAAAAGCATCCATACCGGAGCTCAAATGGGCTGTACCCTGTAGCATTCCGAGGACAGACCCAAATTCTGAGAAGGGCAAGTGGTAAAAGTATTGTCCAGTCCTTTTTAAGTTGGTGGCTGAGCTTGGTGAGGTGTGTTTTTAAAAGACCATTAGTTCACTGAATACCAAGAGCCTAAGAAACTGCTTGGATGATTTGATTAATAAAGGCTCTTCCGTTATCAGACTGTATAGAGGTGGGAAGGCCAAACTGAGGAATTATGTCTTACAGAAGGGAAGAAATGGCTGTGGTGGCCTTCTCAGACCCTGTGGGAAAGGTCTCTACCCATCCAGTGAAAGTATCTACCCAGACCAAGAGATATTTTAGTTTTCTGACTTAGGGCATGTGAGTAAAGTCAATTTGCCAGTCCTGGGCAGGGGCAAATCCCTGAGTTTGATGTGTAGGGAAGTGAGGGGACCTGAGAAATTCCTGAGGAGTAGTAGAATAGCAGATGGAACCCTGAGAAGTGATTTCCTTGAGGATAGATTTCCACGATGGAAAGGAAATGAGAGGTTCTAAGAGGTGGGCTAGTGGCTTGTAACCTACATGGAAGAGGTTATGAAATGACGACAGAATAGAATGGGTCTGTGAGGCTGGAAGGAGATATTTTCCTTGGTCCAAGAACCATTTGCCTTGTGTGGGAAGAGACTGATATATGGAAGTTTCAGTGGGAGAGTAGGTGGGAGTGGCCAGATGAGAAGGAGAAAAACTGCCATGAGGGATAGAAGTTGGAACTGCTAACTGCTTTTTTAGTTACCTTATCAGCATAAGCATTGTCCTGAGCAATGGGATCTGATGCCTTTTGATGGTTGCTTTTTTAGCTACCTTATCAGCATAAGTGTTGTCCTGAACAATGGGATCTGATGCCTTTTGATGGCCCTTGCAGTGAATGACTCCAGCTTCCTTTGGAAGTAAAGTGGCTTTGAGAAGAGTTTTTATTAAAGAGGCATTAATGATGGCGGACCCTTGTGTAGTAAGGAAACCTCTTTCAGCCCATATAACAGCATGGTGGTGCAGGATATGGAAGGCATATTTAGAGTCAGTATAAATATTGACGTGTAGTCCCTTTGCAAGAGTGAGGGCTCAAGTTAAGGCAATGAGTTCAGCTTGCTGAGAGGTAGTGGAGGGGGGCAGAGCGGTAGCCTCAATGATAGGTGTGGAAGATACTATAGCATAGCCTGCCTTTGCTGGTGAGTGGTGATTAGGCCTGGTGGAACTGCCATCAATAAACCAAGTGTCTTCAGGTGAGGAAGAGGAAAGAATATGGGGAAATGAAGTGAATGTCAGGTGTATCAGAGAGATACAGTCATGGGTGTCAGGAGTCGTATCAGGAATAATGTGGGAGGCCAGACTGAAGTCCAGGCCAAGGACAATGGTAATTGTGGGAGACTCAACAAACAGTGAGTATAGCTAAAGGAGCTGGGGAGCAGAAAGTATATGCATCAGGTGGGAGGAAGAAAATCAATTTTGGAAGTTATGAGAAGTGTAGAGAGTGAGTTGAGCATAGTTTGTGATTTTGAGGGCCTCTAAAAGTATTAAAGCAGTGGCAGCCACCACACACAGACATGAGGGCTAGGCTAAAACAGTAAGGTCAAGATTGTTTGGATAAAAAGGCTACAGGGCGCGGTACCAGTCCTTGTATAAGAATTCTGACTGCACAGCCCTGCACTTCGGCTGTGTGTAATGAAAAGCGTTAGGATGAGTCAGGGAGTGCTAGTGTTGGGGCACTCTCTAAAGCTGTCTTCAAGGAATGGAAAGAGGAGTGGGGAAAGGATTTAGGATCTGTGGGGTCAGCTAGGTTTGCTTTTGTGAGTTTATATAATGGTTTATTCAAGATGGTAAAACTAGTATTCAAAGGTGGAAGTAGTTAACCATGCATAGAAAGGAAAGGAGTTGTTGTTTTGTAGAAGGGATTGGGGTTTGGGAGATTAGCCAGACACGATCAGCAGGGAGAGCATGTATGTTTTCATGAGAATTATGCCAAGATAGGTAACAGATGAGGAAGAAATTTGGGCTTGACTGAAGTAATGGGGGCTGTCTGTGAAGCCTTGTGGCAGTACAGCCCAGGTAATTTGCTGAGCCTGATGGGTGTCAGGGTCAGTCCACGTGAAAGTGAAGAGAGGCTGGGATGAAGGGTGCAAAGGAATGGTAAAGAAAGCGTGCTTGAGATCCAGAACAGAATAATGGGTTGTGGAGGGAGGTATTGAGGATAGGAGAGTATATGGGTTTGGCACCCCGGGGTGGATAGGCAAGACAATTTGGTTGATAAGGCGCAGATCCTGAACTAACTTGTAAGACTTGTCCGGTTTTAGGACAGGTAAAATGGAAAATTTGTAAGGAGAGTTTATAGGCTTTAAAAGACTATGCTGTAACAGGCAAGTGATAACAGGCTTTAATCCTTTTAAAGCGTGCTGTGGGATGGGATATTGGCATTGAGCAGGGTAAGGTTGATTAGGTTTTAATGGGATGGTAAGGGGTGCAACATCCGTCGCTAAGGAGGGAGTAGAGATGTCCTATACTTGTGGATTAAGGTGGGGAGATACAAGAAGAGGATGTGAAGGAGGCTTTGAACTAGGGAAAAGGTAGCAATGAGATGTGGCTGTAGCCCAGGAATAGTCAGGGAAGCAGATAATTTAGTTAAAATGTCTCAGTCAAATAAGGGAACCGGGCCGGTGGGGATAACCAAAAAGGAGTGCATAAAAGAATATTGTCCAAGTTGGCACCAGAGTTGGGGAGTTTTAAGAGGTTTAGAAGCCTGGCCGTCATCACCCACAACAATTGTGTAGGCAAGGGAAACGGGTCCTTGAAAATAAGGTAATGTGGAGTGGGTAGCCTCCGTATTGATTAAGAAGGGGACAGACTTACCCTCTACTGTAAGAGTTACCCAAAGCGTCTGTGATGGTCCAGGAAGCTTCCAAGGTGATGGAGCAGCATCAGTCTTCAGCCGCTAAGTCGAGAAGATCTGGGAAGGAGTCAGTCAGAGAGCCCTTGGCCAGAGTTCCAGGGGCTCTGGGAGTGACTGCAAGGCGAGTTGGACAGTCCGATTTCCAGTGGGGTCCTGCACAGATGGGACACGGCTTAGGAGGAATCCGGGGCTGTGGGCATTCCTTGGCTCAGTGGCCAGATTTCTGGCACTTGAAGCAAGCTCCTGGGGGAGGAGGTTCTGGCAGCTGCGGTACAGGTATTTGGAGTTCTTGTGTGCTGGCAATGTGGCTGGGGTTTGTCTCTCTCACGGAGCAAAGAGCAGGAGGGCAGGGGATTGATCTCCCAAGGGAGGTCCCCTGATCTGAGTCACAGCACCAAATTTCACTCACGTCTGTGTGAAGAGACCACCAAACAGGCTTTGTGTGAGCAACAAGGCTGTTTGTTTCACCTGAGTTCAGGAGGGCTGAGTCTGAAAACAGAGTCAACCAAGGGAGATAGGGGTGGGGCCCTTTTACAGGATTTGGGTAGGTAAAGGAAAATTACAGTCAAAGGGGGTTGTTCTCTGGCAGGCAGGGGCGGGGGTCACAAGGTGCTCAGTGGGGGAGCTTTTGAGCCAGGAGAAGGAATTTCACAAGGTAATGTCATAAGTTAAGGCAGGAACAGGCCATTTTCACTTCTTTTGTGGATCTTCAGTTACTTCAGGCCATCTGGATGTATACATGTGGGTCACAGGGGATATGATGGCTTAGCTTGGGCTCAGAGGCCTGACAATGATAGTACAGACTTAGATGCAAATGTTATTTCAGAACTTTGATTTCACTGAAACTATCTAAAGTTCAACCCTGTCCATGAATGTTTCAACTAAATCAATTTTGGCTCATTGTAGATTTTTCATTAATGCTCTGACCATCTCAGAGCTATTGCATATTGCTTTGCCAAGTGCACAATGCCGATTTTTATTCAATAAATATGTTTTGGACATGTACTATCTTTCAGACACTCTGTTGGAGAGGCGGTGCATTGAGTAAGGCTGTGAGCTCTGGAGCCTGATCACCTGGATTGGAATCCTGGCTCTCCACATATTATGCAATCTTGGGCAAATTACTTATTCTCACCATGCCTCAGTTTCTGTATCTGTAATATGGGGGTAATTATAGCATGTATAATTGGGTTATTTTAAAGGTTAAGTTGTAGCAGGACGAGCCACAGACAAAACTCCTCAGACACAAAGTTAAAGAAGGAAGGGGTTTATTCTGCCAGGAGCATCGGCAAGACTCCTGTCTCAAGAGCCGAGCTCCCTGAGTGAGCAATTCCTGTCCCTTTTAAGGGCTCACAACTCTAAGGGGGTGTGTGTGAGAGGGTCATGATCAATTGAGCAAGCAGGTGGTACGTGACTGGGGGCTGCATGCCCCAGTAATTAGATCGGAACACAACAGGACAGGGATTTTCACAGTGCTTTTCTATACAATGTCTGTAATCTATAGATGACATAACCAATTAGGTCGGGGTCGATCTTTAACTACCAGGCCCAGGGTGTGGCGCCAGGCTGTCTGCTTGTGGATTTCGTTTCTGCCTTTTAGTTTTTACTTTTTCTTTCTTTGGAGGCAGAAATTGGGCATAAGACAATATGAGGGGTGGTCTCCTCCCTTAAAGTGACTTAATATATGTAACAAATTTAGAATACTATCCATTATATATTAGGCAATTAGTAGATAATAGGTATTACGTATTGAGGATTCAGAAATTAACAAAACAAACAAAGTCTATGACCTTATATGGCTTAATTGTACCCTCAGTATATGAGGTGATATGGTTTGGATATTTGTCCCCTCCATATCTCATGTTGAAATATAATCCCCAGTGTTGGAGGTAGGACCTGGTGGGAGGCATTTGCCTCATGGAGGCAGATGGTTCATGAATGGATTAACACTGTCTCCTTGGTGATGAGTGAATTCACATGAAATCTGTTTTTCAAAAATTATATATTGTACCTCCCCCCTACCTCTCTTGTTCCTGCTCTCCCCATGTGGTGCTCCTGCTCCCCCTTCACCTTCTGCCATGGTTGCCAGGTTCCTGAGGCCCTTACCAGAAGCAGATGTTGGCATCACGCTTCCTGTACAGCCTGCAGAACTGTGAGCCAAAATAAAACCTTTCTTCCTTATACATTACCCAGTCTCAGGTATTCTTGTATAGCAATACAAAAGTGACCTAATACCGAGGGAAACTGGTCTCAACATTTATATTTGTGTCCAATTGGCCTTTCTAAAATTGTTCGCATTTTGAAAGCATTTTACAAATAATTTAGAGAAATAAACAAAGGATTGAGAAAAATGACTTGATTACAAAATTTAATAAGAATGTAAACACAGTAAACCTATTTTACCATGTGAATTTTGACATGCAAATATTAGGAAATGTAAAAGAATACTGTCTTATACCATAATCGTGGCAAAATTGATGGACCAGGTTCTTACATAAAAATATTGTATAATGAAGTTTTTTCTGTTGAAGAACTAACTGTAAGAAAATATAACATTTCCTTTATGTCCTCAGAAATATATTCTTTATTCATGAATTCTTGATTTTGAGAAAATTCACCTTGGTTAATATCGTATGAAAATTCATAGGCCGGGCGCGGTGGCTCAAGCCTGTAATCCCAGCACTTTGGGAGGCCGAGACGGGCGGATCACGAGGTCAGGAGATCGAGACCATCCTGGCTAACACAGTGAAACCCCGTCTCTACTAAAAAAATACAAAAAACTAGCCGGGCGAGGTGGCGGGCGCCTGTAGTCCCAGCTACTCGGGAGGCTGAGGCAGGAGAATGGCATGAACCCGGGAGGCGGAGCTTGCAGTGAGCTGAGATCCGGCCACTGCACTCCAGCCTGGGCGACAGAGCGAGACTCTGTCTCAAAAAAAAAAAAAAAATTCATATAATCTGAGATTTCACTTCTTACAGGATCAATTTTATCATCATCTTTAGAGCCTAGAGTACTGATATCTTTTTTGCATTTATCTTATGTGGCTAATATTTGTGAAACATTATCCCCTTTCAATTGCCTTCTCCTTGTCACTATATGTGAAAAAAATTGAATTATCGGTTGTGATCAATGAATGTGTTACTATTATCAAAATTCTAGGAGTTCCATCTAGGTCTTGCTGCTCACTGCACAGAAGGCCAGTAATGGGGACAATGAGCACTGCCAGGAAGAAGGCTTTAACTGAGTCCTGCAGCTGAGGAAACCAAGAGATAAAGTCTCAAATCCATTTCCTTGACTGACTAAAATTGAGGGGTTTATATAGTGAGGAAGGAAGGAAAACAGGAATCAGGGAGGGGTAACGAAGTAATCATGATGGATGTGGGGTCTGGCATCACATTGTCTGGGTGCAGTGATCTGATGAGTTTCAGTTCCTTGCCTGAGGACCAGTTTCTTGAGGAAGAAACTCAGATAAGATGAATATAAGTTTCAGGGTTATTTATTTATTTATTTATTTGAGACAGAGTCTCACTCTGTCACCAGGCTGGAGTGCAGTGGCACAATCTCGGCTCACTGCAACCTCCACCTCCTGGGTTCAGGCAATTCTCCTGCCTCAGCCTCCCAAGCAGCTGGGACTACAGGCGCATGACAACATGCCTAGCTAATTTTTGCATTTTTAGTAGAGATGAGGTTTCACCATGTTGGCCAAGATGGTCTCGATCTCTTGACCTCGTGATCCACCCACCTGGGCTTCCCAAAGTGCTCGGATTACAGGTGTGAGCCACCGCGCCCAGCCAATTTCAAGTTTTAAGACCACGGGGGGCCAATTTCTATGTTTATTTAAAAACTGTAAATATTAGTTCTGTGTGAAAATTGAGCTGGTTTCAAATGCTAAAAACAGACTACGAATATATTGTATCTGGTCATCTTTTATACCTTAATAAAAGATGATTCAATATGTTGGACAGTGCATTAATAAAACTGAAAGTTGTCTATTTTTGTCTATTTCTCTATTGCATCATTTTTATAATCTGTTATTCTATTTGCATTTTATTTTAGTGTTTTTAAACATAGTTTGGAATTTTTGATAAGTTATTATCATGAGTTATGCTGAAGTAATTTCTGGGATGATAAAATAGAAAAAGCTTTCAAGTTATTGAGAAAATAACTTTACCTAAGACTCTACAATGTTGTCTTAGATTTCTTTATTTATTTACTTATTTTCCAGTGGTGCAAACACGGCTGACTGCAGCCTTGACCTTCTGAATTCAGGTGGTACTCCTGGCTCAGCCTCCCATGTAGCCGAGACCACAGGTGCATGCCACCACACCTGATTAATTTTTGTTGTTGTTGTTTGTTTGTTTGTAGAGATAGGGTTTCACTTTTTTGCCCAGGCTGGTCTCAACTTTTGGAATAAACCGATCCTCCTACCTTGGCCTCCCAAAGTTCTGGGATTACAGGTGTGAGCCACCATACCCAGCTGTGGTAGATGTATTAAAGGATACAGGGAAGGCACAAATAATTGCAAGATACAATGTGTTTTACCTTTTTTAAGTTTCTTTTTATTCCTTGGAAGACCTCTAAGAACTAATAAAAGTCATAAAATATCAGTCTTTACAAATATCTAGAATTACTCAAAAAAAGAAATTCAATAGTTAAAATCAGGTCCAATGGATCATAATGGTATACAAAAAGGTAAGATCCAGAGGAGACAGCTGTTAAATAATTATGTAAATTAGATAATAAAAACAGTGATAAATGCACCAAAGGAAATTTGCAATTACACTAATAAAGTAAAATGGGTTTCTTAATTTAAATTGATGGATCAGAAAAATTTCCCTGAAGAAGTGAGACTGAAGTTGTGATCTGAAGAATGAGTAGGAATTAACCAAGATAAACATAGAGGTGGGAGAATAGCAGTATGTGCAGAGGCTCTGTGGCAAGACAGAACTTGACACACTTAGAAAATGAAATAAAGACTGTGACTGTGTGCAGAGAAAAAGTGTTGCCAGTGGCGTGAGATGAAGCCGGAGAAGCAAACCTCAGTCATCTCAAAAAAGGCCTTATAGGACGCATGGAAAGTATTGAATTTTACCCTGAGTGCTGCAAGATGCCACTGACAGGTACTAAGCATGGAATTGATATAATCGTACTTATTTTTAAAATTTACTAAAATAGTATATGTTCATTTTTAAAAAATAGTGCAGAAATATGGAAAAAAACTGTAAGAGTTCTCTTGAACCCATGCTCCAATACCAAAATTTCTGGTTTGCATTTTTCCAGGTTCTTTTATTGATATGCAAATACACTTACAGATGAACATAGTTCTTATACTAGTCATGAATATGTTAGTCATGATCTTCTGAAATTTTCATTCAAGATTACATCTTGGACATGTTTTCATACTACTGTCTATATTGACCTGTCTTACTCTGCCAATGGTTGCCTACCATTTTATTGTTAAGAATAGACCAGGGATTGCTAACCACTTTCTAAAAAGAGCCAGAAAGTTAATATTTTAGGTTTTGCAGTCCAAACGATCACATATTCTGCTATTGTAGTGTGAAAGCAGCCATATACAATGGATAAATGAATGAATGTTGCTTTGTTCACAGGCCGTATATAACACAGGGAGTGTAGGATTTGGCCCATGGTTTGCAGCTTGCTGACTAGTGGAATATACTACAATTTTAAAAATAATTATGAAAGTATCATTTATTTATTTATTTTATTTTATTTTATTGATTGATTGATTGATTGAGATGGAGTCTCGCTCTGTCACCCAGGCTGCAGTGCAGTGGTGCGATCTCGGCTCACTGCAAGCTCCACCTCCTGGGTTCACGCCATTCTCCTGCCTCAGCCTCCTGAGTAGCTGGGACCACAAGGCGCCTGACACCACGCCTGGCTAATTTTTTGTATTTTTAGTAGAGACGGGGTTTCATCGTGTTAACCAGGATGGTCTTGATCTCCTGACCTCGTGATCCACCTGCCTCGGCCTCCAAAAGTGCTGGGATAACAGGTGTGAGCCACTGCGCCCGGCCCATTCATTTTTTTAAACCCATTCTTCTCAAAATAAAATACCCACACATATTTAAAAAATTTAAACTACCCTGAAGGGTCTAAAATTAAGGACTTTTTTTTTCTCCCACTTTATTCACTAGTCCCACTTATATAATGTAAGCATTTTTGCCACATTGGTTTTTTTTCTTGCTGTTATTAACACTTTGAATAATATTCTTATATTACTATTTCTTGATTTAAAGACATGTTGACTGCACAATGAACAAGAGGTAAAAACACATGTTGACTACCTAACGATGAAACTTTTTACTACATTGTTACTTCCTACCTTCTCTCCTCCTCTTTATTTTGTTATATTGTTTCTAATGAAGTTTGTATCATGTACAATTGATTCAGTAATGATGACCAAGTCTTCTGTGCTTCCTTTCTAGGTTAATTCTTTTAAAACTGAAATAACAAAACAGTATTGCTAGGGTTTGAATGTGTCCCCCAAAATTTATGTGTTGGAAACTTAATCCTCAATGCAGCAGTGTTGAGAGGTGGTACCTTTCAGAGGTGATTAGGTCATGAGGGCTTTGTGCTCCTACGTTGTTGAATGTGGTAACTGCAGGAGTAGGTTTGCTATAAAAGTTATTTCATGGCCGGGCACGGTGGCTCACACCTGTAATCCCAGCACTTTGGGAGGCTGAGGCAACTGGACCACCTGAGGTCAGGAGTTCGAGACCAGCCTGCCCAACATGGTGAAACCCCATCTGTACTAAAAATACAAAAATTAGCTTCATGTGGTGGCGGGGCGGTGCCTGTAATCCCAGCTGTTTGAGAAGCTGAGACAGGAAAATCGCTTGAACCCAGGAGGCGGAGGTTGCAGTAAGCCAAGATAGCAACATTGCACTCCAGCTAGGGTGACAGAGGGAGACTTCATCTCAAAAACAAAAACAAACAAAAAGTTATTTCAGCCCCCTCTTGCTTTCTCTCCCATATGTGTGTTCTTTTGCCCTTCTGCCATGGAATGATGTAGTAAGAAGGCCCTAGCCACATGTAGTCCCATGATCTTGAACTTTCCAGCCTCTAGAAATGTAACAAAAAAACTTTGTTGTTTATAAATTACACAATCTCAGACATTATGTATGCCAACAGAAAATGGACTAGGACAGAAAATTGATACCCAGGAGTGTGGGGTTTCTATAACAAATATCCGAGAATGTTGAAGTGGCTTTAGAACTTGGTAAGGGGTATAAACTGGAAGAATTTGAAGGAAAAGGCTAGAAAAAGCCTGGATTGCTGTGAATGAAACATTAAAGGCAATGCTGGTGAGGGCTCAGAAGAAGATAAGCTGCTTACCTTGCTGTGATAATAATGTTGGTAGAAATATGAACAGTAAAGGCCATTCTAGGCTGGGCGCAGTGGCTCACGCTTGTAATCCCAGCACTTTGGGAGGCCAAGGTAGGGAGATCACCTAAGGTCAGGAGTTTGAGACCAGCCTGGCCAACATGGTGAAACTGTGTCTCTACTAAAAATACAAAATTAGCTGGGTGTCGTGGTGTGCACCGGTAACCCCAGCTATTCTGGAGGCTGAGGCAGGAGAATTGCTTGAATCCGGGAGACGGAGATTGCAGTGAACCGAGATCACAACCCTGCTCTCCAGCATGGGCAGCAGAGGGAGGCTGTTAAGGAAGGAAAGGAGGGAGGAAGGGAGGGAGGAAGGGAGGGAGGAAGGGAGGGAAGGAAAGAAGAGAAGGAAGGAAGAGAAGGAAGGAAGGCAGGAAGGCAGGCAGGCAGGCAGGCAGGAAGGCAGGAAGGCAGGCAGGAAGGCAGGAAGGAAGGCAGGAAGGCAGGCAGGAAGGCAGGAAGGAAGGCAGGAAGGCAGGCAGGAAGGCAGGCAGGAAGGCAGGAAGGAAGGAAGGAAGGCAGGCAGGAAGGCAGGAAGGAAGGCAGGAAGGTGGGGAGGAAGGCAGGAAGGTGGGGAGGAAGGCAGGAAGGCGGGGAGGAAGGAAGGCAGGCAGGCAGGAAGGAAAGAAGGCAGGCAGGCAGGCAGGAAGGAAAGAAGGCAGGCAGGCAGGCAGGAAGGAAAGAAGGCAGGCAGGCAGGCAGGAAGGAAAGAAGGCAGGCAGGAAGGCAGGAAGGCAGGAAGGCAGGCAGGAAGGCAGGCAGGCAGGCAGGCAGGAAGGCAGGCAGGAAGGAAGGCAGGAAGGAAAGAAGGAAGGCAGGAAGGAAAGAAGGAAGGCAGGAAGGAAGGAAGGAAGGCAGGCAGGCAGGCAGGAAGGAAGGAAGGAAGGCAGGCAGGCAGGTAGGCAGGAAGGAAGGGCCAGAGTAAAGGCAATCCATGTTATATAGCCACAAAGAACTTGGCAGAATTTTGTTTGATTTTTTAGGATTTTGTGGAAGGCAGAACTTAAGAGCAATGAACTAGTATATCTGGAAGATAAAGTATCTATGCAGCAAAATGTTCAAGATGCTTCACAGCTTATTTTGGCTGATTACAGTAAAAAAGAGAGAACAAAGAAATGACTTTGATACAGAATTTATAATTAAAAGGGAAGTAGAATGGAAAGATTTGGAAAACTCTCAGCCTGGATATATAAAGAAGAAAAAGAATATTCAGGAGAGAATACGACATGCAACCATTTTCTAAAGAGATTAATATGGGTGAGGGAAGCCAGGATCCAGCCATCAGGACAGTGGGAGAGTGATCTGAAAATCATTTCAGAAATCGTCAAGGCAATCTAGGACTTTGAGGGCAAAGTTTCCAGAGAGGTTCCTGGGAGACCTGATAATTCACTCTTCTGTGCTACCTTGGGTCTCTGCTTCCAGAATTCTCGTGCAGTGCCCCTTGGCTGCCCTAGCCATGGCTCAAGCAGGCCCAGTTGTAGCTCAACCAGCTTCCCCAGAAACTACAAGCTGTGAACCTTCACGGCATCCACATGGTACGAATTCTGCAGGCATGCAGAATGTAAGAGCTGTGAGGGCATGGCTTTCTCCTAGATTTCAAAGAATATTGTGTGCAGCCTTGGAGTCAAGGCTGAGACATGTCACGGGGTGGAGTCACTGCAGAGAGCCACGACTAGAGCAATGCCCAGTAGTGCCAGAGAAGTGAGGCCACCACAGAGAGTCCCCAACAGAATAATGCATAGTGGAGCCATGTGAGTTGGGCAGCAATCATGATCCCAGAAGTGTAATGCCACCAATATGTAACTCCAGCCTGGGGAAGCTGCGGGTACAAGACACCAAACTGTGAAAGCTGCTAGGTGGACCGAGCCCAGCAAAGCCACAGGGGTGGGGCTGCCTGAGGTCTTGGGGGCCCAACCACGACCTTAGTGTAGATACAGAACATGAAGTGAAAGGAGATTATTATTCAGTTTAACACTTACTATTAATTTCACTATTTGGCTTTGGACTTGTTTGGGACAAGTTGCTCCTTTCTTTGTATTATTTTCCTTTTGAAATGGGAATGTCTATCCTATGCCTGTCCCCCTATTGTATTTTGGAAAAACATAACTTAATTTCACTGATTCACACAACTGGAGATGAATTTGCCTTAAGATGAATTGTATTTTGAATCTCATTCATCTGATTCAGGTAAGATCCTGGACTTTGAACTTTCAAACTGGTACTGAAAGGAGTTTATACTTTGGGGTGTTGGGAGGGAATTAATGTGTTTTGCATGTGAGAAGACCACACACTTTGAGAACTAGGGGTGGAATGCTATGGTCTTAATATGTCCCACAAAATTCATGTACGGGAAAGCTCATCTTCATTGCAACAGTGTTGAGATGTCAGACTTTTGGGAGGTAGTTAGATCATGAGGGCTTTGTGGTTATTGTGGGAGTGGATTCATTATCAGTAGTGTGAGCTTGTTATAAAAGCAAGTACAGCCCTTTTTAGTTCTGTCTCTGCGGCGTGATCTTTTGTCTTTCTATCCTTCCACCATGGAATAACACAACAAGAAGGCCCTTTTCAGATGCTGGCACTTTGATATTAGACCTCCCAGCCCCTAGAACTGTTAGAAATGCTTTTATTCTCTTTACGAATTACCCAGTCTGTGGTATCCTGCTATAGCCACACAAAACAGATTGACAACTATTAACATTATTGTTATTATGTAAATATATTTACCTCAAAACCAAGTACTGACAGAATCCATAGAAAGAGATTCTTTTGTTACTGAGCCCCAGATTCTAGGAGACTATCTCAAGAATCCAAATTCAAGGCATTCTCTTTTAATTTCTCTTTAATTACGTTTGCCTTTTCCAGGTCAAACTCAGTTGCTTATATCTTGAATCAGTTTTCCTTTATGTCTTTTAAATTAGTTTGAATTAACTCTTCAAGTAATATACATGCTGATACAAACATGTCGTATATAAATAAAACATTTTGAGTCAGCGCATGTTTAAAGTGCTTTTATTTTTGCTCAAAGCCTTAATTAAATTTTTTGACCTAAATTTTGAATTCAAAGTTGAAACTCATTTGCTTCTGAATTTCAGACATTATTCCATCATTATCAAGTATTCAGTGCTATAGCTGAGAAGTCTGAGGCCTTTCTAATCTTCGTTATTTTGTAAGTAGCCAACAAGTACGTTTTTTTCTATAACTCTGGGTTCTTTTTTATCCTTAAAATGTGAAAGTTTTCAAAATGTTTTTTACATGTTGTTCTTATTGTTTAAATTATTATTATTCATTTGTATCCAGATAAGTACGTGGTAGGGTTTCTTCTGAAGACTTGTATCTTTATTCTGTGTGTCTCTATTTCAAAATTATTTTGAAATACACAGAAACATCCGTAAAAGATAAATACATCATTTAATTAATTGTTATAAAAGCAAACACTCATTTAACCACTACTCAGTTTAAGAAATACAATTTTGCTGCCCGCCAGAAGCACTTAACATCTTCTTTCCCAATCACAACTCCTCCCCCATGCCACTAAAGATAGTAAGTGTCCTGTTTTCTATCATAGTTTCTTGTTTCCTTTAAAAAAATTTTTCTCGCCGAAGTATGTGTAAAAACTGTGGATTCATTTTTCCTATTTTTGAGCTTTAAATAGGTTGAGTTATACAGTATGTATTTAGTGTCTGAATTCTGTTGCTTGTATTCATAAAATTCATCCCTTTTATTCCTGTATAGTCTTCTATTAAATATCAGTTTACTAACTGATAATATTGTTGATGGGGATTGAGGTATTTCTAGTTTTGGACTATTATAAAAATGTTGTTATGAATATTTTTATGTCTTTTGATAAACATCTGTTCACATGTTTGTTGAGTTTAAGTAGATCATAAAGCACATACATTAAATTTCACTAGGCAAGGCCAAAATGTTTTTCAGAGTTTGCACTGACATGAGAAATATATGAGGGTTTCTGTTGTTCTACATCTTAACCAGCAGTTTGCATTGTCTTTTTTTATATATAAATTTTAGACATTCTGGTGAATATATGGCATACTGTGAGAGAAACAGCTATGCTGGACTTGGTAACACTGGTCTACAGATAGTATCCTATAGGAGAGTGAGTAAAATCCTCCACTTACTGAGATGAAGATAGAAAAAATATATATATATAGTCTCCACAGAAGAGGTCTCAAATTTTAGTTAAAGAATGCTTTTTCACAAATCTTTTCTTTTTTTCTTTTAGTTAACACTTACTTGTGAAGAACAGTACCACTGTCACACCTAAATAACCTGGTCAAGCTAACACTCTTTGCCCTCAAAGAGCTTAGAATGTATAGTAGGAAAGATTAGTTCAGACATACATAAAAGGAGTTATAAGAAATAATATATCGTTTGTAAAAATGAATTAAAATGTTTTACAAGATTGCAAAGCAGAAAAAAAGTAAATTTTGGATGGGCATATAAAGAATAGTATCTTGGAAGAAGGATATTTGAACAGGAATTTGGAAGAAGGAAGTATTGATAATCAAGAGTATTCATCAAATTGTACTTCTTTCCGTACTATGGAATGCTTCAAATGAATTATTCACTGCAGCCCCCATATGAGCAGTACTACTATGTTCCCATTTAAGAGATGAAAAAAAAAAAAAAAAACCAGACTCAAATAAGTTAAGTGACTTTCCCAAAGGCACACAGCTGAGGAATGACAGACCCAGCATCTTAATCCAGGTGCATCCACCTCCAGTACCTATACTCTGAAAGGAAAAATATAATTAGTAACTTATTGAAGACTTATGTGCAATAATTTGTATGAATTATGACTGGCTTGACGACAACTCTACAAGAAGTATTGTACTGATATCTCCATTTTAGAACTGAGGAATTTGAGACTTAGTTGTTTTAATTAAATTGCTTTTTTACTATACTTTCATCCAGGTAAGCAGAAAAAAAACCAAAAAACAGAGTAACTCAGGTAAAGACTACAGCACATTCAACACATCCACTGGGATTTTGACTTTGCATATACGTTGGATGATTGGCAGATGTAGAACATAAGACAGAAAGCATAGGTTGACACTATGCTGACGTGGCCTTGACTGACAAGTTGAGATGTTTTGACAACATTCTTCAGACAGTTGGGAACCATTGACTTTTGAGAATAATTATAATTATTAATAATTATATCTTACAAAGGTAAACTTGGTGGTAGCGTGTATCATCATTTGGGGTGTCAAGACTGCAGTTTGGAAAATGTGAAAAGGGAGCTACTGCATTAACTCTAGAGAAGAAACAAAGGGGAGAGAGTGAAAAGGAAAATGGAGGACAGGAGTTACAGAGTGGGTTGATTGCAGAACTGGGAGCAGAATTCATGCCTTCAACTCTTAGTGTGATTCATAATCTATATATTTTTTCTTGAAGAAAACTTTTTCTTGAATTGGATTTTCAGTGAAAAGTATTGAAAAAGATGCGGCTATATCAAGTGACTGGTACCTCTGGAAAATTGCTTTTTCTGCAAAATATGTCTGTTGTGGTTCATTTCCCTTATCATATGAAGCACTAATAGTAGAAGAAAAGCAAACCATTCATCTAAAATAATCCTGAAAAATGTATGCATGTAAGTTCTTTTCACGTAATTACCAGATTTGGCTATAAAGTTACATAATTAAATAACATCTAAAAGGCCAGGAATTAGGAGGGTATGAAAATGTGCATTAATCACGAGGAAATGGACAAAAAAGAGCATCTTAAATCTTCAGTGGTCATTCACATAAATAATACTGGACCATTTCCCATCTGTCGTATTTTATGCGGATTTGCACTGCCCTTTGCTCAGATAAGTTGTCCTTGAAGTGCAGTTAGCACTGTAGTGTGAAACATTAACCGTCCTGCCATGATAGAATGAGTCTAGGCAGCATGCATCTGATACCGTGAGAGCCTTATGGCTGTCGAAGAATAAATGTGGCAACAATTATGTCCAGGAGACATAATCAGTGCTTATAACTGCCAAAACAGGATTTTGAGAATATTCATTTTAAAATCTTGTCAATTAATTTTAATGACAATAGTATAGCAACTAATTGACTTCGTCAAGTGGCTCCCTCTGCTAAATTTATAATTTAATTAATGCTGGTCACTTATTAGATTTTTCCTTCAAGATACACACATATATACACATAAACACACATATTCTATAAATATATACATGTATATATCTATATGTATTTCTTTATGAGTTGAGTTCCATTTAATTACACATGAAAATTGACTTCCAGCTTTGTGACAAGAGATGCTATTTCATATTTCTTAGGAATGTGCTTTAATTCCATTTTGTGGGATTTTTGGAATAATGGACTGTATAAATCTCTTTGGTTTCGCCATAGCTAACACTTGCTGAGTTCCTACACTTTCCAGATATTATATTAAGCATTGTAACTCAATGAACATGCAATCTTTTTGCCATATAATGTAGGGTTATAGCATCCTGCTCTTCGGTTTTGCATGGACTTCCCAGGAGCCCACTGGAATTTATAACCTTGTTTCCAGGCTGAGATTGGTTTTCAGTTTGATGTAATCTTATTTATCTATTTCTGCCTTTGTTGCTTGTGCTTCTGAGGTCATATACAAAAAAATTTCCAGACAAATATCAAAGAGTTATTTTTCTGTTTTCTTCCAGGAGTTTTGTGGGTTCAAATCTCATATTTAAGACTTTAAACTATTTTGAGTTAATTTTTATGAATGGTATAAGATAGGGGTCAAATTTCATTCTTTTGGAAGGTAGAGATTTAGTTTTTCCAACACCATTTATTTAAGAGAATATTCTTTTCCCATTGTTTATTCTTGGTGCCACTGTCAAATATTAGTTATTCAAATGCAAATGAGATAATGTCATGGCTATTTTGTTCCATTGGTCTATGTGTTTGTTTTCATGCTAGTAACACACTACTGTGATTACTATAGCTTTGTAATATACTTTGCAATCAGGAAGAATGAAATCTGCTCTTTTGTTTCTTAAGATTGATTTGGCTTTTGAGGATCTCTTGTGATAAAATAATTTTAATATTGTTTGTTTTTTTCTCATGAAATGCCACTGGATTTTTGATAAGGATTACATTAAATCTATAGATGACAATGGATAGTGTGGATATTTTAACAGTATTAATTCTTCCAGTTCATGCACACAGGATATCTTTCCATTCATTTGTGTCTTCTTCAATTACTTTCATTAGTATTTTATAGTTTTTTGTGTAGAGATCTTTCACCTTCTTGGAATATATAATATATAATATATATCATATATGTATCCCTAAGTATTTTATTTTTTGTAGCAGTTGTAAATGATATTCCTTTCTTGATTTCTTTTTATATAGTTCGCTATTAGTGATAGATAGGCTACTAATTTTTGTACGTTAATTTTTTGTCCTGCTGGTACTTCTAGTACTATGTTAAATAGATGTGAGAGTCAGCATCCTTGTTTTGGTCTTGATCTTAGAGGAAGAGCTTCAACTTCTCACTGTTGAACATGATTTTAGCAGTTAACTTGTCATATATGGCCTTTTTTCTGTTGAGATAAATTTGTTCTATATCTAATCGTTGACAGATTTAATTACGAAAGGATATTGAATTTTGTCAAATAGCATTTCTGCATGTATTCCAATGATCACATGGTTTTGTCCTTCAGTTATTTTACTCTTCATTCTGTTAATGTGGTGTACCGCATTTATAGATTTATGTGTGTTGGACTATTGTGGTATTCCGGTGATAAATCCCACTTCATCATGGTGAATGATCCTTTTGACATGTGTTTGAATTTGGTTTTATAGCATTTTGTTGAGAATTTTTGCATCTGTGTTCATCAGGGATATTGTCTTGTAATATTATTTTCTTATAGTATCTTGTCTGACTTTGACATCAGGGAAACATTGGCCTTATAAAGTGAGTTTTGAAATTGTCTCTATTCTTTAATTTTTAAAAATGATACTTTAAGTTCTAGAGTGTGTGTGCACAATGTGCAGGTTTGTTACATATGTATACATTTGCCATGTTGGTTTGCTGCACCCATTAATTCATCATTTACATTATGTATTTCTCCTAATGCTATCCCTCCCCCATTCCCCAACTTAAGAAAGATTGATATCAGTTTTTTAAACATTTGGTAGAAATTAGCAGAGGAGCCATCAGGTAGGTCCCGGGGTTTTATGTGATGGGAAACTATTACTAATTCAATCTTTTTACGTGTTATTAGCCTGTACAGGAGTTTCTACTTCCTCTTGATTTAGTCTTGGTAGGTTTTACGTGTCTAGGAATTTGCCCATTTCTTCTAAATTATACAATTTGTTGTCACATAATTGTTCATAATAGTCAATTATGAAATTTTGTATTGATTTGGTAATAGTTGCACTGTCTCCTCTTGCATTTTTAATTTTATTTGAGTCTTTTCACTCTTTATCTTAGTCTAGCCACAGGTTTGTTGATTTTGTGTATTTTTTAAAAATCCTTCAGATTCATTGATGTTTCCTATTTTTTTCTATTCTCTTTGACTGATTTTTGCTGTGATCTTTTCTCTTTCTTTTCTATGGATGCTGTGCTTAGTTTGTGCTTTTTTTAGTTCCTTGGGTTTTAACATTAGGTTATTTGGAATCTTTCATCTGTCTTGATGTAGATGTTTATTGCTACAAACATCTCTCTTAGAATTGATTTTTCTGCATTGAATACATTTTGGTATGTTGTGTGTCTATTTTCATTTGTCTCAAGCTATTTTTACATTTCCCTTTTATTTTCTTCTTTGATCCTTTGGTTGTTCAGGAGCATGCTGTGTAAGTTTTATATATTTTCATATTTTCCAAAATTTCTGTTATTGATTTTTAGTTTCATAACGTTGTGGTTAGGAAAGGTACTTGAAATGATTTCAATGTTTCTAAATTTGTTCAGACTTATTTTGTGGCCCAATAAATGATCTATCCTGGGGAATGTTATGTGTGCCATTGAGAAGAACGTGAATTCTGTTGCCAGAATGAATGGTGTGTTAAGTCCATCTGGTCTAAAGTGTAGTTCAATGTTTTCGTATTTATTTTCTGTCTGGATGATTTGTCCATTGCTTCAAGTGGAGTGTCAAAATACCTTACTTTATTGCATTATAATCTACCTCTTCCTTGACATCTGTTAATATTTGCTTTATATATGTAAGTGCTCTGATCTTGGATGTGTATGTATTTACAACTGTTATAGATACGATCTTTATGAATTGAAATCTTTCTAATATAAAATGAGCTTTCAAAGTTTTTAAAGTCTATTTTATTTAATATGAGTATAGCTTCATTTCTTCTCTTTGGTTTTCATTTGCATGGATATATTTTCTGTATTTTTACTTGTAATCTACTCATGGCCTTAAGTATGAGGTGAGTTTCTTGTGGGGAGCTTATAGTTGGGTTTTTCTTTTTCATTTATTTATTTATTTATTTATTTATTTATTTATTTTTTGAGACAGAGTCTCGCTCTGTCACTCAGGCTAGAGTGCAGTGGCGCAATCTTGGCTCACTTTAACCTCTGCCTCCCAGGCTCAAGTAAATCTCCTGCCTCAGCCTCCCGAGTTGCTGAGATTACAGATGTGCGGCATCATGCCTGGCTAAGTTTTGTAATTTTAGTCGAGATGGGGTTTCGCCATTTGGCCAGGCAGGTCTCAAACTCCTGACCTCAAATGATCTGCCCTCCTCGGCCTCCCAAAGTTCTGAGATTAGAGGCATGAGCCACTGCCCCGGACCGGGGCTTTCTTTTTAATTTATTCAGATATTTTGTGTCTTTTGATTAAATAATTGATTAATGTACAAAATAATTATTGTCAGGTAATGACCTAATACTGCCATTTTGTTCATTGCTTTCTTATTGTTTGGTAGATCCTCTGCTCCTTTTGCTTTTTTCTTTTGAGATTACATGATTTTTCTCTAGTGGATTTGATTTCTTACTTTTTCTCTTTTGTGTATCTACTTTAGATTTTTGCTTTCTGGTTACCGTCTTACTTAAAACTCCTTATAGTTATAAAAAACTATTTTAACCTGATAACAACATAACATTGATCACATAAAATAACTCTAGATTTTTACTCAACCTTGTTACATTTAATGTTTTGATGTCACAGTTTACGTATTTTTATATTTTATATCCCTTAAGAAATTATTCAAGCTAATAGTACTTTGTTTTTCCCTTTAACCTTCATATGGAAAATAAAAGAGGCTTACACACCACCAAAATAGTATTAGTGTATTCTGAATTTGATTATGTACTTGCTTTTACCAGTGTTTTATAGTTTCAAATATTTGTGTATTACTAATTAGAATTATCTTCTCTTAGCTTGAAGAACTCCCTTTAGAATTTCCGTAAGACATGTCTGGTAATGATAAGCTCCCTTTAGATTTTATTCTTCTGGAAAAGTCTTTATTTCTCTCTCATTTATAAAGTACAACTTTACTGCATACAGTATTCTTTGTTGACTGTTATTTTGTCCTTCAGCACTTTGAATATATCATTCCACTCTCTTCCTGGCCTGTAAGATTTCTGCTCAGAAATCCGTTGCTAGCTTTATTGAAACTCCCTTATATTTGATTTGCTTCTTTTCTCTTGCTGCTTTCAGGATCCTCTTTATTATTTTTGATGATTTGATTATAAGATATCTTGGTGTAGTCCTATTAAAATTGAATGTGGGCTGGGCATGGTGGTTCACACCTGTGATCCCAGCACTTTGGGAGGCCAGGGCAAACAGATCACTTGAGGTCAGGAGTTCGAGACCAGCCTGACCAACATGGAGAAACCCTGTCTCGACTAAAAAAAAAAATACAAAATTAGCCAGGCATGGTGGTGCATGCCTGTAATCCCAGCTACTTGGGAGTCTGAGGCAGGAGAATTGCTTGAACCTGGGAGGTGGAGGTTGTGGTGAGCCGAGATCGCACCATTGCACTCCAGCCTGGGCAACAAGAATGACACTCCATCTCAAAATAAAGAAAAATAAAATAAAATAAAATTGAATGTGATTGCAGAATTTTGATCATCCTGTAACTGGATATTTATATCTTTCTCCATATTTGGAAAGCTTTATGTTATTATTTCTTTAAACAATCTTCTAACCCTTTGTCTCTATTTTTCTTCTTGAAATACTTTAACTCAAATATTTGCTCTTTTGATACTGTCCCATAATTCCTGTAAACTTTCTTCATTCCTTATCATTCTTCTTTTTCTTTTCTTTTCTTTTTCTGTGACTGGGAGATTTCAAATAACCAGTCTTCAGGTCTGTGGATTCTTTCTTCTGCTTGATCAATTCAGTCATTAATGCTCTCTATTGCATTTTTATTTCCTTTATTGTATTTTATAGTTCTGGCATTTCTGTTTACATCTTTTAATAATTTCAATTTACCTGTTAAATATCTATTGTTGATTATTTATTAATTTCCTTATTCCATTAAATTATATCTCTATATATTAAAAGTTTGCTGAGTTTCCTTAAAACAGTTATTTTGAATTGGTGTAGTTCATTTAACAATTTCATTGGGGTCAGCTACTAGGAGATTATTATATTCTTTCAGTAGTGCTATGTCTTCTTGACTTTTCATGTTTCTTTGTGGTGATGTCTGCACATTCTTTGGAGTAGTCACATCTTGCAGACTTTAGGGATTAGTTTCGTTGCCTATGGGGAGGTGTGAGAGTGCTTGCTTGATGAAGTGTGGTAGTTCTGGCACCACAGTGTGCTGCCTGTGTAGTCCCTGTGAAGCTCTGGCTGCTGAGGTCAGTGTTGACAAATATTTCAGGGATGCATAGTGGCCAGTTCTTTGGATTTATATAATGGCTGCTTGGGTTTTGGCATCTTTGGTAGCAATGGTTGCTAATGTCCTTGCAATCTTTTTTGCTTCCACAAGGGAATTTGTGGCTGAAGGGATCTCTCTTAGATTTGGGTCTGGTTTGTGAGCTCACTTGCACTGGTGGTAACACCAGTATCCGATTAGTGTAACCCGCATTCATTTAACTGAAGCCTGAAGGACAGGCATGCATGAGTGACTATGGCTCTGGGGTCTAGGGTGATAATGGCAATTGTGCTCAGGGTACTGATTCCCTGGCTGCTTAGTTTGTGACAGAATATGAAGCATGGATGCTTTTAAAGCACCTCTGGGAGATGAGAATGGGAACTCTGGTTGGGGCAGCATTAGAATGACTCCAGAGTCTTTGTGACAGCTGAGCCAGTGCTTGGAATACAGCCATTGAGAACTTGGCTCTGGGACCCAGAGTGCCAACTAGCTTGCTCTGGTGGTGACTCTGATGTTTGAAGTATGGCACATGTGGTGCAGTCTTGGTGCCTGGATTCAAAACATAGGCATGTGTTAGCTTCAGCAGCTCTGGGGTTTGGACTGGTTCTGTCTCTCAACAATGGCTGAGCAGGTGCCTGAAATATAGGTAAACACAATGAAAGCTTGACTCTGGGACTCAGCGAGTGAATTAGCTCACTACAGTAATTACTTTGGTGTCTGAGACATGGGTGGATACAACACAGCCATAGAGCCTGTATCTAGAGTGTGGGCACTTGCGGGGTGACCATAGCTCCAGGATCAGGGCAATAGTGTGGAGGGGCTCATTTTCCAATGTAGTTCAACCATGCTTGGGCTGGAGAGGGATGTGTAGCCATGTGTCCCTCTCCATGGTTCTTCGTCAGTAATGATCAGTGGCAAGAGATGCCAGTGTCCTCTGAGGAGCAGGCCACTGAGCCCATGATGGTTCCCGCCTTATGGATAATATTTCTTACCTCTTTTTTTTTTTTGGCTCCTGTCTCCTGATGTCTTAATTCTGTCATTCTAACCAGCAATTCTTTCTATGTGGATATTTTCCATTTTTCTTTCCAGTGTCGCTGCAGATTCTTTAATGGTCTCCTGGACTATTTTGGCTTGTGCATAGCTGTCTATATATATTTTTTTTTAATTTTAAAAATTTTTGTGGGTACATAGTAGGTATATATTTTTATGGAGCACATGATATGTTTTGATACAGGCATGCAATATGAAATAGGCATGATGGAGAACGGGTTATTCACCCCCTCAAGCATTTATCCTTTGACTTACAAACAATTCAATTATATTGTTTAAGTAATTTTAAAATATACAATGAAGTTGTTATTGACTGTAGTCACCCTGATATGCTAGTAAATAGTAGGTCTTGGCCAGGCACAGTGGGTCATGCCGGTAATCCCAGCACTTTGGGAGGCTGGGACAGGCAGATTGCTTGAGCTCAGGAGTTTGAGACCAGCCTGGGCAACATGACAAAACACCATCTGTACTAAGATCCTGCCCCCTGCAAAAAAATTATCCAGGAGTGGTGCTATGCATCTGTAGTCCCAGCTACTTGGGAAACTGAGGTGGGATAATCAGTAGAACCCAGGAAGTAGAAGCTGCAATGAGCCGAGATTGCACCACTGCACTCCAGCCTGGGCAACCCAAGTGGGATCCTGTCTCAAAAAAACAAAACAAAACAAAACAAAAAATGTAGATCTTATACATCCCTTCAATTTTTTTTTTGTACCCATTAACCATCCCCACTTTCCCTCCAATCCCCTACTACCCTTCCCAGCCTCTGGTAACCATTTTTTTTTTTTTTTTTTTTTTTGAGACGGAGTCTCGCTGTGTCGCCCAGGCTGGAATGCAGTGGCCGAATCTCAGCTCACTGCAAGCTCTGCCTCCCAGGTTTTTACGCCATTCTCCTGCCTCAGCCTCCCGAGTAGCCGGGACTACAGGTGCCCGCCACCTCGCCCGGCTAGTTTTTTGTATTTTTTAGTAGAGACGGGGTTTCACCGTGTTAGCCAGGATGGTCTCGAACTCCTGACCTCGTGATCCGCCCGTCTCGGCCTCCCAAAGTGCTGGGATTACAGGCTTGAGCCACCACGCCCGGCCTTCTGGTAACCATTTTTATACTCTCTATCTTAAGGAGTTCAATTGTTTTGATCTGTAGATCCTACAAATTAGTGCGAACATGCAATAATTGTCTTTCTGTGCCTGGCTTATTTCACTTAATATAATGATCTCCAGTTCTGGCAATCTTGGTAACATCACCGAAGTAGGCTACTTTCTGATACAGGAAGCTTCCCTGCTCCAGCTTCCCCACCCCATCCAAGCAAACCTAAACATACACCATCATTATTATAATTTCCATGTATAATATTACGTATTTCTGCCAGTTAAAAATAACACCTCCATATCCACCCACAGCAGATATTTAGTCACTGGAATATCAAAGAGAAACACCGAAAACAAAGAGTTAGATAGAAGAATGTGTCAGGGTTTGTGGGAATTGGCTTCTCTTCCTTAGAAACTCTTCAAACTGAGTCATAACTCTTATAAAAATATTTTTAAAATTATCTTGAAACTGGCTGGGCACAGTGGCTCATGCCTGTAATCCCAGCACTTTGGGAAGCCGAGGCGGGGTGGATCACGAGGTCAGGAGATCCAGACCATTCTGGCTAACACCGTGAAACCCTGTCTCTACTAAACATACAAAAAATTAGCCAGGCGTGGTGGCGGGCGCCTGTAGTCCCAGCTATTCAGGAGGCTGAGGCAGGAGAATGGCGTGAACCCGGGAGGCGGAGCTTGCAGTGAGCCATAAGGCGCCACTGCACTCCAGCCTGGGAGACACAGCAAGACTCCGTCTCAAAAAAAAAAATAAAAAATTATCTGAAACTGAATAATTTTGTTTGGTTTCCATTGTGTAATTCTCTTTGATTTGATTCATAAGGTAAGAAAGAGCTTTTTGCTTCCTGTACTAACAATGCTTAGTGTAAGAGCATTTTCAATAGATACAAGCTGTGTTGTTGACATTAGTCAGGATTTGGGGGCTTAGATAAATGACTCTCACAAATTCCTAATAGCATGAGGTCTCAACCTGTGGAACAGAATTTAGTTTTTTCACACACTCAACATTAAAGTATAGCTTATCTGTTTTATAACAGATAGTAATAATTTTCTAGTTATAGAATAATTCATCTATAAAGTCAGGATCTAGAAAGACAAGGCAGTAAAAGTAGAGAAGGTTTTCATAAAAGTTACTTTCTTTTGAACCAACCTTTAAGATCAGTATGTAGACATCATTAAACATATCTTAATATACCCATACATATATATATATATATATAATTTAACAGATAAAATTTTGATTGTGAATTTAAAGTATTCCTGAAGGTAAAAATTGGAATTTACCATAAAATCCTACAGAAACTGAAATTCAAACGAATATTTTAATTTATACCCATTTTCAAGTCTTTATCCTTAACTGTGAGTGGTCCTTTATCAAATAAAACAAAAAGTTCGGCCGGGCGCGGTGGCTCAAGCCTGTAATCCCAGCACTTTGGGAGGCTGAGGCGGGCGGATCACAAGGTCAGGAGATCGAGACCACAGTGAAACCCCGTCTCTACTAAAAATACAAAAAATTAACCGGGCGCGGTGGCGGGCGCCTGTAGTCCTAGCTACTCAGGAGGCTGAGGCAGGAGAATGGCGTGAACCCAGGAGGCGGAGCTTGCAGTGAGCCGAGATCGCGCCACTGCACTCCAGCCTGGGCAACAGCGTGAGACTCCGTCTCAAAAAAAAAAAAAAAAAAAAAAAAAAAAAAGTTCAAATAACATTCTTTTAAAACCACTTTAGAAGGCTTTTATGAACAGTCATAACAGAGATATACATTAGGTTCTGCCAATATTGACATCTCTTCAGATAATTTTCAAGATGTTTTGAAAGCTGAAATGATAATCAGTTTTAACACAGATTTTCCACTGCTAAGCATTACCTTTGTCACTTTTATATATAAAAAGTCATTTTATACCTATGATATAATAACTCTTTATAAACTATGGGCAAATTGTTCAAAGCTTGATCGTATTTCATTTTCTCACACTGGGGCTAACTTTTAAACATCAAAGCTACAGAATGCTAATCAGCCTGGCTGCTAGGGCTGATGGTCTTCTGGCATTTAGAGTCAGTCAACTGTCTTTGCAAGTGACAATGATGTTCAAATATGTTTGGGTCAACTGGAATAATATTCCTTACTATTCTAATCTTTTACAGTTTTGCTTTTCCATGAAAAACATCTATTTTGTTTGTGTCATCCTTATGCCAAGCTTCTACACCTAGAAATTATGGATATCCAGTATACAGAAGTTGTATTTAGTAATACCAAACAGATGCCTATTGCCAATTAGCAAGAGTTCTCCATCTTATAGACACAGGTCTCCTATCTTTGTTTCCCTGTGTTTCTCTTTGAAATTAGAGCAAATATTAACAGCAGCTATTTTTATTAGTCCATAGTAGAGCAATGAGAATTGAAAGTTATTTCTTTATGGCCTCTGTTCTGATACAATTCAAACTGTTATTCAGAACTTTGTGAAATCCAAGAGACTCTTTGTACAGGGAGCATGGTGGTTACTCACACGTGTCATATTTTGCATATTTAAATAGATATTTTCCATAGCCACATTAATGACTTAGTTGTTTAATAGACACAAGAAATGATGTGTGTTGACTAAGCTTTAGAACTGACCGTAGTCAAAACATTAAAGGTGGTCGTGTTCACATCAATAAAGTAAAACCCTATTGAAGTTCACTTTTACACAGCATGAAGCACAGCTTTGAGAAATTTGACCCAGGAGGGGACAGAATATAAGAATATGAAAAGTTTCCATATATTTAAGCAAATGATGGAAGTCATGGGCCTTCCTATGGTATGTCTCTTGTTGTCTTCATTAGAGGAGAAGTCAAGAATTACTTGGTCCATGTGACTGACCCAGGGAGTAGTGTTTGTAATATTAGGTATACAATTTTAGAATATATATAAAGGATTCACATAAAGAGGCATAGACTTTCTTCTATTCAACAGACATTTACTTTGTACCTAATATAAACTGTGCTAAGCATCGTGAGTAGTAAATCACAGAGAAATGTAAAATGGATGAGGACATAGAAGGGATGAAAAGGCATGGAGTTAGATTAGACTCGAAAGAATAAAATGTCTGCCAGTAAAGCACAAAGATGCACCTGTGTTGAACACTGCATAATTAGATTTTTCATCAGTCTTTTCTAAGAATAGCACATTCTCCTCTTTGAAAATTTGTTTTCTGTTTCTTATTTGGCCTAAGAGTCACTTTGATAATCTGTGGGGCCATGGTTTAACCAAGACACAATCATCATGGCAGTATCATCTTGGGTGACCAAGCAAATTTTTCTTGACAGGAGTTATGATGTACAGCAGCCACTTATGTAAGTATAAAAACATTGATATTATCACAGATTTTCATCCATTGCTCAGAAAGAATATAGGAGCAAAGGAATACAGGCCCTGCTCTGAAGAACAGACGGAGCGTCAAGGTCAGCTATTATATTTTACAGACATGCGTGTTGTGATTTTTTAATGAAGTAGGCAGAAGATCCTTTGGGCTAGAGTGGTGTAGACATTTGACACTCCCTTTAAAAGACACTGTGAATAATTTAGCTTTACAAAACATAACCTATTAACTGAGAGAGAAGGAGAACATGCCAAGGGAATGGAAACAGAAAAATGGACAACAGAATAAAGCTAAACATATATTTGATTCATTTCCATAGGGTTATCTTTAACATATTTTATAAAGTGGTTTATGATAAAATTTTACATATATATAAAAAAAGTTTCTTCACTGAGAGAACCATTCATAAATATAAATTTCCTTTCTTATCTGCATTGCTCATTGATAATTCACACAAAGTTGAAGAGAAGCTATATCTTCAATGAGCTAAGCAAACACTAGCATCATATCCTGTCATATCAAAGTTTAAGTCTGGGCCTTTAAAAAAATTGTGAACATCATTCCCATTTCTGGAGACAGTTGACGTTTCTTGGAACTTAATTCGAGAGTCCCCAAACACCTGAGTTGTCATTCATTAGATATGACATGCACTTTCACACATCCAAGTCTGTGAATATGCTGTATTCATACCTGAAATGTTCTTCTTCTCATTCTCTGGATGACAAATTTCTACTGTTTGTTCAAAGATCAACTTACGCACTACTTCCTCAAGAAAGCCTTTCTAGGCATTTCCCTTATATATTGATACTTTATAAAACTCCACAACACATACACTATACCATGAATGCTGCCTTCAGGACTGATAGAGGGCAATGGCCTTACTTACCTTCTCCACTGATGCAGGAATACTCCATCCTTTGGGTTCCCATAGCAATTTGTATATAGTTCAGCTTGGTTATTTTAAAATTCTACTGTATTACTACTTGTTTAAAAATTTGCGGCCGGGCACGATAGCTCATGCCTGTAATCCCAGCAGTTTGCGAGGCAGAGGCGGGTGGATCACGAGGTCAGGAGATCGAGACCATCCTGGCTAACACGGTGAAACCCCCATCTCTTCTAAAAATACCAAAAAAAAAAAAAAAAAATTAGCCAGGAGTGGTGGCAGGCACCTGTAGTCCCAGCTACTTGGGAGGCTGAGGCAGGAGAATGGCGTGAACCCAGGAGGCAGAGCTTGCAGTGAGCTGAGATCTCGCCACTGCACTCCAGCCTGGGTGACAGTGTGAGACTCCGTCTCAAAAAAAAAAAAATTGCCTGATTTTCACTGTATATTAAGATTTTTGGAGCAGGCATTGAGACATTACACTGTTTTATTCGTCACACTGCATAGCACGAGGCATGGAAAATAGTTGTGAAATAAATAAATCCTTAACTTCAAATTAAAGCAGCAAAGAAAGTTTGAACTTTGATCAGCCTAGATACATAAAAAGACTTTTTAAAAAAAGAATTAAATAAATTTTATAGAACTTCTGAAGACAAAATTTAAAATTGTTTTCACAGATTGACAGATATACCATATCAACATTCAAACTGATATTCCAAAAGCAAAATGAATGAATGAATAAATGAACAAATAAAAGAAGTTAAGAGGGAAATTCATAGCACTAAATGCCCACATGACACAGCTAGAAAGATCTCAAATTGACACACTAAAATAACAATTAAAAGTGCTAGAGAAGCAAGAGCAAACAAATCCAAAAGCTAGCAGAAGACAAAAAATAACTAAGATCAGAGCAGAACTGAAGGAGATAGAGAAACAAAAAAAAAAACCTTCAAAAAATCAATGAATCCAGGAGCTGGTCTTTTGTAAAGATTAACAAAATAGATAGACTGCTAGCCAGACTAATAAGAAAAGAGAGAAGAATCAAATAGACACAATAAAACACAATAAAGGGGATATCACCCCTGATCCCACAGAAATACAAACTACCATCAGAGACTATAAACATCTCTACCCCAGAAAAAAACTAGAAAATCTAGAAGAAGTAGATAAATTTCTGGACACATACACCCTCCCAAGAATAAACCAGGAAAAAGTCAAATCCCTGAATAGACCAATAACAAGTTCTGAAATTGAGGCAGTAATTAATAGTCTACCAACCAAAAAAAAAGCCTGGGACCAGAAGGAGACACAGCTGAATTTTATCAGAAGTACAAAGAAGAGCTGGTACCATTCCTTCTGAAACTATTCCAAACAACAGTAAAAGAGGGACTCATCCCTAACTCATTTTATGATGCCAGCATCATCCTGATACCAAAACCTAGCAGAGACACAACAAAAAAAGAAAATTTCAGGCCAGTATCCTTGATGAACATAGACGTGAAAATCCGCAATAAAATGCTGGCAAACCGAATCCAGCACCACATGAAAAAGCTTATACAGCACGATCAAATCAGCTTCATCCCTGGGATGCAAGGCTGGTTCAACATATGCAAATCAATAAATGTAATCCATCACATAAGTAGAACTAATGACAAAAACCATATGATTATCTCAATAGATGCATAAAAGTCCTTTGATAAAATTCAACACCCTTCATGCTGAAAACACTCAATAAACTAGGTATTGATGGAACATATCTCAAAATAATAAGAGCTATTTATGACAAACCCCCAGCCAATATCATACTGAATGGGCAAAAGCTGGAAGCATTCCCTTTAAAAATCGGCACAAGACAAGGATACCCTCTCTCACCACTCCTATTCAACATGGTATTGGAAGTTCTGGCCAGGGCAATCAGGCAACAGAAAGAAATAAAGCATATTCAAATAAGAAGAGAGGAAGTCAAATCATCTCTGTGTGCAGATGACATGATTATATATTTAGAAAACTCCATTGTCTCAACCCCAAAACTCCTTAAGCTTATAAGCAACTTCATCAAAGTCTCAGGATGCAAAATCAATGTGCAAAAATCACAAGTATTCCTATACGTCAATAACAGACAGAGAGCCAAATCTTGAGTGAACTCCCATTCACAATTGCTACAAAGAAAATAAAATACCTAGGAATCCAACTTACAAGGGACATGAAGGACCTCTTCAAGGAGAACTATAAACCACTGTTCAAAGAAATAAAAGAGGACACAAACAAATGGAAAAAAATTCCATGCTCATGGATAGGAAGAATCAACATTGTGAAGATGGCCACACTGTCCGAGTAACTTATAGATTCAATGATATTCCCATCAAGCTGCCATTGATTTTCTTCACAGGATTAGGAAAAACTACTTTAAATTTCATATGGAACCAAAAAAGAGCCTGTATAGCCAAGATAATCCTAAGCAAAAGCAATGAAGCTGGAGGCATCACACTACCTGACTTCAAACTATGCTACAAGGCTACAGTATCCAAAACAGCATGGTAATGGTACCAAAACAGATATATAGACCAATGGAACAGAACAAACGCCTGAGAAATAGCACCACACATCTACTACCATCTGATGTTTGATAAACCAGACAAAAACAAGCAACGGAGAAAAGATTCCCTATTTAATAAATGGTGCTAGGAAAACTGGCTATCCATATGCAGAAAACTGAAACTGGACCCTTTCCTTGCACCTTATACAAAAATTAACTCAAGATGGATTAAAGACTTAAGCATAAAACCTAAAACCATAAAAACCCTAGAAGAAAACCTAGGCAATACATTCTGGACATAGGCATGGGCAAAACCTTCATGACTAAAACACCAAAAGCAATGGCAACAAAAGCCAAAATTGACAAATGGGATCTAATTAAACTAAAGAGCTTCTGTACAGCAAAAGAAACTCTCCTCAGAGTGAACAGGCAACCTACAGTATGAGAGAAAATTTTTGTAATCTATCCATCTGACAAAGGTCTAATATCAAGAATCTACAAGGAACTTAGACAAATTTACAAGAGAAAACCAAACAACCCCATCAAAAAGTGGAGGAAGGATATGAACAGACACTTCTCAAAAGAAGACATTTATGTGCCCAACAATCAAGTGAAAAAAAGCTCATCATCACTGGTCATTAGAGAAATGCAAATCAAAACCACAATGAGATACCATCTCATGCCAGTTAGAATGGTGATCATTAAAAAGTCAGGAAACAACAAATGCTGGAGAGAATGTGAAGAAATAGGAATGCTTTTACACTGTTGATGGGAGTGTAAATCAGTTCAATCATTGTGGAAGACAGTGTGGCAATTCCTCAAGGATCTAGAGCCAGAAATAGCATTTGACCCAGCAATCCCATTACTGGGTATATACCCAAAGGATTATAAATCATTCTACTATAAAGACACATGCACACATACGTTTATTGCAGCACTATTGACAATAGCAAAGACTTGGAACCAACCCAAATGCCCATCAATGACAGACTAGATAAAGAAAATGTGGCACATATACACCATAAAATACTACGCAGCCATAAAAAAGGACTGAGTTCCTGTCCTTTGCAGGGACATGGATGAAGCTGGAAACCATCATTCTCAGCAAACCAACACAGGAACAAAAAACCAAATGCTGCATGTTCTCGCTCATAAGTGGGAGCTGAACAATGAGAACACATGGACACAGGGAGGAGGACATCACACACTGGGGCCTGTCAAGGGGTATGGGGCAAGCGGAGGGAGAGCATTAAGAGAAAAACCTAATGCATGTGGGGCTTGAAACGTAGATGATAGGTTGATGGGTTCAGCAAAGCACTGTTGCACATGTATACCTATGTAACAAACCTGCACATTGTGCACATGTATCCCATAACTTTAATTATAATAATAATAGTAAAAAAGAATTAAATAAATTTTATAAAATTTCTGAAGATAAAATGTATAAATGTTTTCACAGGTTGACAGATAAGCCATATCAACATTCAAACTGATATTCCAAAAGCAAAATGAATGAATGAATAAATGAACAAGTAAAAGAAGTCTTCCCTATGTATTCTGTAACATTGAAGGCTCGATATCAACTCTTTGTTCAAGTATCCATTCAACCATACAAAAACATTCAAGTTTTCTTTTCTCATATTACCTGAGGCCTGAGGTTAACAATTCATTTGTTAAGATGACAGAGCCAGGCTTTTCCCATAGTCTTCATTTGCCACTTCTCTCACTTAATGGCCAAAATTAAATATCTAGTGAATGAGAAGTGAATATGGGCTTTCATTTGACCAATAGGAGCATGAGGATAAGGCAAAAGCTCAGAGACCTTTTATCAGTCCCTTGAGTCCTTAGAATGAGTTAGGGTCTGGAGCTGTCAACCTATGAAAAAAAAGAAAGTATAATATGTGCTACTTACCTGCCTCACAGTGCTATTGAAAGATGTAATGAGGGTCTTTACGATTCTTTCAAATAACAATTCTGTAAAGTACTCAGAGTTATGTGACACTAGGTTTTAGAGAAAGGTTACGCATTTACATTTAAGAGTTAATATGAAGCTATATAATTGGTAGGAAAAACCACACAGATTATAATCAAATCCCAAGTGAGTTTATTGTAATTATATTTAATTCATCAAATGACAAGAAATTTAATAAAGACTAGGGCTTGGCACATCTCCTGAAAAGAGAAAGATTCTGATCGGTCTAAGTTTTACATTTTTCTTTTTCTCATTTTAACTTTCAAATAGAAAAACTGGAAATTAATAGATCTGACCTGAGATCCATTGTGAAGAGAAAAGTTTTGGATTTTTTATGTCTTACTTTAAGCAATCCACAGTTCATTTAAAGCAATAGTGCTGAATGTCTATTTAGAGTTGCTTTCCAATGTTGTAATGTTGGTTGTGGTTTGGAAAATGAAGCGTAGGCATTCAAAACTCTTTATTATTTTGATTATACAAAATAAAACAAGTAAAATAAAATGTTACTTCAAAATCAGAAAAAGAGGAAAAATGCTGATTCTATGTCAATGAATTCTAATTTATTATACCTGTGTTACCTGCCTCTACATTTTGGATGAGGGAGTTTCCTATCCAGAGAATATCCTCCTGCTGCCTCTTGTTTGGTCAAATCACACTCAGCAAGGCCCAGCTCTCCTGCTTTCTTGTCTTCTTGAGTGCCAACTAAGCTGCAATATGATAGAATACCAGGTAGACTTCTAAAGATTTTGACTCTAGTCTTGGACTCACAAATGGCACTACTGGACCCACTGTGTGCCTAAAGGACCTCACTCTCCTAAAGGGAAGAATACACGCCTGGCTGGCTTTGCCACCAGCTGATTGTAGAGCTCAATGGCCTTGGGTGAACATAGTCAGAAGCCAGGGAGTGGTGACAACAGACCTTGGGCAAGGCCCAGCACTGTGCTGGCTTCAGATCTGATCCAGCACAGTCACAGTGGTGGAGGCCACAGGGGCTGCTTGTGTCACTCCATCCCCAGCTGTATATGGCTTAGAAGAGAGAGAGAGAGAGAGAGATACTCGATATGTTTGGGAAAAAGTAAGGGAAGAGGACAAGACTCTCTGCCTGGTAATCTAGAGAATTCTCTTGGATCTTGTCCTAGACCGTCAATGTGGTACCTCTACGAGTCTGCAAGACCTGGGCTTGGGGCACCCCTTAAAGCAGATACAGCTTATATAACATCACTTAAGTCCTTTCCAATATATGCAAAGGCTCCCCAAGAAGGATGGCTACAAATAAGCCAAGACAGTGAAGACTACAATAAATACCTAACTCTCCAATGCCCAAATGCAGAGGAACATCTATTAACATGAGCACTATCCAGAAAAATATGACCTCACCAAATGAGCTAAATAAGGCACCATGGATCAATCCTGGAGTAACAGAGATATGTCAGCTTTCAAAAAGATAATACACAATGGCTGTTTTGAGGAAACCCAAGGAAATTTGAGATAGCATAGAGGTGGAATTCAGAATTCTATTGGGTAAAATTAAGAAATAGATCGAAATAATTTAAAAAATAAAGTAGAAATTCTGTAGTTGAAAAATGCAATTGGTGCATGTAAGAATACATCAGAGTTCTTTAATAGCAGACTGAAACAAGCAGAAGAAAGAATTTTTGAGCTTGAAGACAGGCTATTTAAAAATACACAGTCAGAGGAGACAAAATAAAAAGGAATAAAAAACAATGAAGCATGCATACAGGATCTAAAATAGTCTCAAAAGGGCAAATTTAAGAGTTATTGGCCTTAAAGAAGAGGGAGAGAAAGAGCTAGGTGTAGAAAATGTATTTAAATGGATAATAACAGAGAATTTCCCAAACCTAGAGAAAGATATCAATATCCACGTTCAAAAAAGATATACATCACCAAGCAGATTTAACCCAAAGAAGACTACCTTAAGGAGTTTCATAATCAACTCCCAAAGGTCAATTATAAATAAAAGATCCTAAAAGTAGCCAGAGAAAAGAAACAAATACCACACTTTAGAGCTCCTATAGATCTGGCAGCAGACTTTTCAGTGGAAACCTTACAGGCCAGTAGAGAATGGCATGACATATTTAAAGTGCTGAAGGAAAAAAAAGAAAACAATATTTATCCTAGAATACTAGATCTTGCAAAAATTTCCTTCAAATATGAAGGAGAAATAAACACTTTTCTAGACAAACTGAAGCTGAGAGATTTCATCTATACCAGACCCCGACTGCAAGAAATACTGAAGGGAATACTTCAATGAGATTAAAGGACCTTAATGAGCAATAAATAATCACCTGAAGATACAAAACTTACTGGCAATATTACATACATAGAAAAACACAGAATATTATAACACTGTAACTGTGGCATATAAATTACTCTTATTCTAAGTAGAAAGACTAAATGATAAAGCAGTCAATAACTAAAACAGCTTTTCAAGATGTAGTCAGTACAATAAGATATAAATAGAAACAATAAAAAGTTAAGAAATGAGGAGAACCAAGTTAAACTGAGTTTTTATTAGTTTTATTCTTGCTTATTTGTTAATGCAAATAGTGTTGTCTTCAGGTTAAAATAAAGAGTCATAAGATAGAATTTGCAAACCTCATGGTAACCTCAAGCCAAAAAGCATACAATAGATATACACAAAATGTAAAGTAAGAAACTGAACCATATCACCAGAGAAAATCATCTTCACTAGAAGAAGACAAGAGTGAAAGAAAAAACAAAGAGAAGACAACAAAACAACCAGAAAACAAATAACAAAATGGCAGGAGTAAGTTCTTGCTTATCAGTAATAACATTGAATATAAATCAAATACAGTCTACAATAAAAGCCATAGACTGGCTAAATTAATCAAAAAACAAGGCCCATTGATCTGTCACCTACAAGAAACACCTATAAAGGCACACATAGAGTCTGTGGCCATACCACCCTGAATATGCCTGATTTTGTGTGATCTCAGAAACTAAGCAGGATTGGGCCTGGTTAATACTTGGATTGGAGACTGTCTGGTAATACTGGGTACTGTAGACTTTGTTCTTATTTAAATAATAAAAAAGACACACATAGACTGAAAATAAAGAGATGAGAAAAGATATTCCATGCCAGTGGGAGCCAAAAAAGAGCAGGAATCACTATACTTATAACACAAAAAATAGATTTTAAGGCCAAAACTATGAGAAGAGACAAGTAAGATCACTATATAATGTTAATGGGGTCAATTCAGCAAGAGGACAAAGCAATTTTAAATATGTATGCACCCAACACTGGAGCACCCAGATATATAAAGGAGACATTATTACAGCTAGAGAGAGAGAGAGAGGCCCCAATACAATAATAGCTGGAGACTTCAACACCCCACTTTCAGCATTGGGCAGATCTTCTAGCCAGAAAATCAACAAAGAAACATCAGACATAATCTGCACTATAGACCAAATGGATCTAATAGATATTTACCGAACATGTTATCCAAGAGCTGCAGAATACATATCATTTTCCTAAGCACATAAATCATTCTCAAGAATAGACCATATAATAGATCACAAAACAAGTCTTAAAATATTCAAAAAGTTCAAATGATATCAAGCAATTTCTTTGACCACAATAGAATACATTTAGAAATTAATAACTAGAGGAATTTTGGACATTATAAAACGACATGGAAATAAGCAATATGCTCCTTAATGATCAGTGGGTCAAGAAGAAATTAAGAAGAAATTTTAACAATGTCTTGCAATCAACGTTAATGGAAACACAACATACCGAAACCTATGGGATACAGTAAAAGCAGTACTAAGAGGAAAGTTTATAGTTATAAGTACCTATATATAAAAAAAAAAAAATTTTTTTAAATCTAACAATGTGTCTTAAATAACTAGAAAAGCAAGAGAAAAACAAACCCCAAATAAGGAGAAGAAAAGAAATAATAAACTTCAGAGCAGAAATAAATGAAATTGAAGTGAAAATATACAAAAGATAAATGAAACAAAAAGATTATTTTTGAAGTTACAAAAAGTCGACAAACCTTTAGCCAGGCTAAGAAAAAAAGAGAGAAAATCAAAATAAATACAATCAGAAATGAAATGGAATCATTACAACTGATGCTGCAGAAATTCAAAATAACATTAGTGACTACTATGAGCAACTATATGCCAATGAATCAGAAAATATAAAAGAAATAGACAAATTTCTAGATAGATAAAACCTACCAAGATTGAACCAGGAAGAAATTCAATACCTGAACACACCAATAACAAGTAATGAGATCAAAGCTGTAATAAGAAGTCTCCCAGTAAGAAAAAGCCTGGGACCTGATGGCTTCAGTGCTGAATTCCATCAAAGATTAAAGAGCTCATACCGACCCTACTCAAACTATTCCAAAAAATCAGGAGGAGGAAATACTTTCAAACTCATTCTTGTGAATCCAGTAATACCCTGAAACCAAAACCAGATCAAGAGACATCAATAAAAGGAAACTATTGGCCAGTATCTCTGATGAATATTGATGCAATAATCCTCAACAAAAGACTAGCAAACTGAATTCAACAGTACATTAAAAAGTTTATTCATCATGACCAAGTGGGATTTATCACTGGGATGCAAAGATGCTTCAACATACAAAAATCAATCAATGTGATACATCATATTAACAGAATAAAGGATAAAAACCATATGTTCTTTTCAGTTGATACTGAAAAAACATTTGATAAAATTCAACATCCCTTCATGATAAAAACCCTAAAAAAAGCTGGGATTAGAAAAACTATAGCTCAACATACTAGAAGCCATATATGACAGACCCATAGTCAGTATCATACTAAATGTAAAAAACTGAAAAGTCTTTCTCTAAGATCCAGAACATGACAAGGATGCCCAGTCTCACCACTGTTATTCAACACAGTATTGTAAGTCCTAGGTAGAGGAATCATACAAGAGAAAGATATAAAGGGCATCCAAATTGGAAAGGAATGTCAAATTATCCTTGTTTGCAGATGATAAGATCTTATATTTCGAAAAACCTAAAGACTTCACAAGAAAACTATTATAGCTGATAAATTCAGTAAAGTTGTATTATGCAAAATCAACATAAAATGTCAGTAGCATTTCTATATGTCATGAACAATGTGAAAAATAAGTTTAAAAAGTAATGTCATTAGCCGGGCGCGGTGGCTCAAGCCTGTAATCCCAGCACTTTGGGAGGCTGAGACGGGCGGATCACAAGGTCAGGAGATCGAGACCATCCTGGCTAACACGGTGAAACCCCGTCTCTACTAAAAAATACAAAAAGCTAGCCGGGCGAGGTGGCGGGCGCCTGTAGTCCCAGCTACGCGGGAGGCTGAGGCAGGAGAATGGCGTGAACCTGGGAGGCGGAGCTTGCAGTGAGCTGAGATCCGGCCACTGCACTCCAGCCCGGGTGACAGAGCGAGACTCCGTCTCAAAAAAAAAAAAAAAAAAAAAAAAGTAATGTCATTTACAACAATCATACTTAAAGTTAAATACCTAGGAATTAAGTAAAGAAGTAAAAGATTTCTATAATGAAAACTATAAAACATTGATGAACAAACTGGAAGAGAACACCAGAAAATGAAAAAAAATCCAATGTTCATGAATTGTAAGAATCAATATTGTTAAAATGTCCATGTTACACAAAGCAATCTACGGATTCAATTCGATCCATATCAACATGCCAATGACATTCTTCACAGAAATAGAAAAAAAAATCCCAACATTTATATGGAACTACAAAAGATCCAGAATAGCCAAACCCATCCTAAGCAAAAAGAACAAAGCTAGAGTAGTCACATTACTTGACTTCAAATAGTACTACAGAGCTAGAGTAATTAAAACAGCATAGTACTGGCATAAAAACAGACACACACACCAATGAAGCACAATGGAGAACCCAGAAACAAATCCACACACCTACAGTGAACTCACTTTTAACACAGGTTCCAAGAACATACACTGGTGAAAAGACAGTCTCTTCAATAAATGTTGTTGTGAAAACTGGATATCCATATGCAGAAGATTAAAACTAGATCCCTATCTCTGGCCATAGACAAAAATCAAATGAAAAAGGATTAAATACTTAAATGTACAACTTCAAATCTTGAAACTACTATAAGAAAACTTCAGAGAAAATCTCTAAGACATTGGTTAGTGCAAAACTTTCTTGAGTAGTACCCCACAAGCACAGGCAACCAAAGCAAAAATGGACAAATGGGATCACATCAAGTTAAAAGGCTTCTGCACAGCAAAGAATACAATCAACAAAGTGAAGAGACAACCCACAGAATGGGAGAAAATATTTGCAATTTATTTACCTGACAAGGGATTAAAAACCAGAATATATAAGGGGCTTAGCAAACAACTCTAGGAAAAAATCTAATAATCTGATCAAAAAATAGGCAAAAAATTTTCTTATTTGTTTATTTTTTTATTTTTTCGAGACAGAGTTTTGATGTTGTCGCCCAGGCTGGAGTGCAATGGCACAGTCTTGGCTCACTACAACCTCCACCACCTGGGTTCAAGCGATTCTCCTTCCTCAGCCTCCTGGGCAGCTGGGATTACAGGCGCCCACCACAATGCCCAGCTAATTTTTTGTATTTTTAGTAGAGACGAGGTTGCACCATGTTGGCCAGGCTGGTCTCAAACTCCTGACCTCAGGTGATCCACCCACCTTGGCTTCCCAAAGTGCTGGGATTACAGGCATGAGCCAATGCACCCAGCCCAAAAGATTCAAATAGACATTTCTCAACAGAAGAAATACAAATTGCAAACAAGCATGTGAAAAGGGGCTCAACATCACTGATCATCAGAAAAATGCAAATCAAAACTACAGATGTATCATCTCACTCCAGTTAAAATGGCTAATATCCAAAACACAGTCAATAACAAATGCTGGCGAGGACGTGGACAAAAAAAGAGCCCTCGCACACTGTTGGTGGGAATGTAAATTAGGACAACCATTATGGAGAACAGTTTGGAGGTTCCTCAAAAACTAAAAAAATAGAGCCCCCATGTGATCCAGCAATCCCACTGCTGGGTATATACTCAAAAGGAATGAAATCAGTGTATTGAAGAGATACCTGTACTCCTATGGTTGTGACAGCACTGTTTACAATAGCTAAGATTTAGAAGCACCCTAGGTGTTTATCAACAAATGAATGGATGGAGATAATGTGGTATATATACACAATGGAGTACTATTCAGTCGTAAAAAAGGTATGAGCTCCAGTCTTTTGCAACAACATGGATGTAACTGGAGATCATTATGTTAATGGAAATAATCCAGGCACAGAAAGACAAACATCGAATGTTCTCATTTATTTATGGGATCTAAAAATCAAAACAATTGAACTTATGGACATAGAGAGTAGAAGGATGGTTACCAGAGGCTTAGAAAAGTAGTGGGGTACTGGAGGGAAGGCAGGAATGGTTAATGGGTACAAAAAATAACTAGAATGAATAAGACATACTGTTTGATAGCACAACAGGTAACTATTGTCAATAATAACATAACTGTACATTCTTAAATAACTTGTAGGGTATGATTGGATTGTTTGCAACTCAGTGGTTAAATGACTGAGGGGATGGATACTGCATTTTCCATGATGTGCTTATTTTACACTGCATGCCTGTTTCAAAACATCTCATGTACCCCGTAATTATATACACCTACTATGTACCCACAAAAATTAAAAATAAAAAAAAAAAGAAAGCAAAAGTGTGCTGGGTTGGGCCTTAAGCCTGGACTATGCTCAGATGTGGTTTTGTCTCACCTCCGGCCACTAGCCTCAATGCTATCCACAAAAGAAGGAATTAAACCAGGACAACGAAAAATTACCTCTGAGACCTGTGGTTACCAAAAAGATAGTCAATGTGGGGAAAGGGCAAACCCCAGTAACTATTAAAGCTAGAGGATATGATATAAAGGAATTGTTCTATTTTGTAGATTGGTGTCATAAGCTTCCTAAAAAACCTTTACTATAATGGAATGTAAAAATAATTATTTTAGGGGCATTGTGCTTAATTTTAAATGCTACAGAATGAAAGACCATGTTTGGGTTGACGCAAGGCCCACAGATCACTATTAAGCAATCACTAATGTATATATGTGATCCAAATGCACAGTTAGTTATTCCGAAGAGAATGACCAGCCTAGTGGACTGGGTAAATGACCACCATAAGATCTGTTTACCCTGAGAAGGGGCCTACCCACCTCTCCTTATAAAATGTCAAGTGGAGCACCTGATGAAGCAGCTGATATGTTTCATATTCAAGCAATATGGGACTGGATTTATAATGATATTTTCAGTGGGATATTTTCCCACCGAATATGCCTATTACCCAGGTTATGGTAAATGTTGGGGTTAAAGGGGTCACTTTTACATGATCACCACAGGTGACATTATTCCTGCAGAATTATACAACTGTTTGAGAAGCCTTATCAAATTTGCTATCTCTCATGGGACTTAATAGATACTTAATAAAATATTGGGGTAATTAACAAAAAAAAAAAAAAGAAAGAAAAATAGGAAAGGCAAAAGGGAGTCCATGGACTCGCTCCAGAAAGGTGATGAGTTTAAAAGAAAGTTTTTTGCAATGCTATCAAAGGTAGAGTGAACCAAAGGGAACCCTCACTGGTTCCCCAACATAAAAGGCCCTGCACCAGTTTTCTGCATTTGCCTCAGATTGAGGAAACTTTGAAGACATCAAAAGCCAAAGGTTATAATGAAAAATCTGACATTTCCTGAGGCAAGATAAAAATTGACAAAAGAGCCTGAGTCTCTTGGCTCAACTCTGTGCTTGGAACCCTAATATTTTTCCACGAGGAAAGGTAAAATGGTCTGAGCGTAGAAAAGAAAAGCTCCTGGGACCAGACCATCAAACAGTACAGGTTATTACAGGATTGTGAAATGTGAGATGTTTAAACAGGCTTTATGTAAGGTAGGCGTGACTCTTTTACCTAAATGTCTTATGAAAATCAGTATTGTATCTAATTCGCGGATGCTTCCCCTGTCTAGTACTATAAAACTGAAGGCATATAAATCTGCCCTTTGAGAAATATTAGCTGGACATGCTAAATGGGAACTAATAAGATTGCCCGAGCCTGCAGAATATAGGATAAAAGCTGAAGTGCTAGTTAAGACAAATCTTCCACTTAGTAGTTCTTTCTGGAGCATTTATCGGGCCTTATGGCAAAAGACTGTGAGCACTTCCAAAAGACAACTGCTGGACTAGAGAATTTCTACATACGGGACATTTATTGGCATGTTGTAGAATGGTAACTGAAGCTACCCCTATGCTAATGGAAATAATGCTGCCCAAAAGAGTTCCATGTTAAAATAAAAGTGGTTTACATAGGATCTCGTTACCTGGGGATACAAGGAGATCTCATGAGCAGGAAGCCTTTTCTTCCCCTCTAGGGCGGACTCTATGTGGGGAACTGCTAGATTCTACAATGCCTGATAAACAGCTCTCATCTAACAAGATCTGCTTAGAGTGTGAATGGCAGTTTCAAGGTGAATAAACGACATCTTGTTTGGAAACCTGCTGCTCTGGTTAAAGAAGAGTCAAAATTTTTTTTCTTTTGAGTTATAGTTTAGAGCATTTGGGTGAACTATGTTTTTGTAAGCAAATTTACCTTTCTCTCTTTGAGTTTCCCAAAATTGAAAAACTGTTCAGGATTTTATAAGTGTAGTAAGAGTGTTTTCTTTTAAAACAAGACAGTTGGAGACACTGGTTATTTTACCAAGACTTTGACTAGAGTAACCTATTTTTAAGTAAAGTTTCAGCAAAGCCAACTTAAAAGAGCCTATGTGGCCAATGAATTCCTACCACACTTTTTGCACATAATCAAGCCACGTATAGTAAGCCTAAAACTTATTTTGCAAACAAATTGGTCTTACTATAATTTATCTTTAGCAGAAAACGAGGGCCAGAAAGGGAGAAAAAATCATTTCAATGCAAGAGTGTAACACTTGTTACTAGATTTCAGCCCTGACATTTGTTTTTGACTGCAGCAGATTGAGTCACGAATTATTTCTTGGCTACAATAATTCTCTGAAGAGTACCAGATTATAATTTTTCTTCTTAATTTTGGTGCTCTAATGGAATAGGTTTCTTTTTCTGTTCTGTCACACAAGTACTCTTTTGATTGTCAAAATATTGTTATTTATCTCACCTTGTTTTACTACCGAGGAAACCAGAATCATGGGATTCTGAAGACTGGAGATGTGACTCTCCCTCATTTGGCATACCACTGGGTGGGATTTGTTTTTCACCACAAATTCCCTGCTGCTAAGATTATACAAACACCCTTATTCTAGACCCAGGGACTATCATGGAAGAGGTAGACACATGAGGTTGTAATAGCTGGTTTGAAAGATAAAATTAGTTCAGACCCTCTAAATCAGGAATGAGTACACAGATGCCTAACCAGCTGGTAAAACAAGGGACCTTGCCTTCTGAGCTATTGTGTGGTACGTTTTCATCCATCCCAACCATAAAGAACTTTCTGCTTCTTGTAGAATTAAAATTAGTGCTGGGAGAATATAAAGATACCTCATGAGAAAGCCTCCTGGATATAATATTCCTAGTTATGAAATTTATGCAGATATATATTAAAAATTTTTATCAACCCCCTTAGGGCAAATTACTAAAAGACTGCAAAAAGCACTGCAGCAAAACAAGTCTCTAAAATGATTTAGCTTAAAAATTTTTAACAGTGCTTATTTTTTGTACTGCTAATTACTATATATCTGTAACTAAAACCAGGACTACCGTAGCTCAGTTTTGTGACCTCATCCTTGGCTCTTTGTTGGTCTTTTACTTTAAAAAAAAAAAAAAATTGAAGGTTAGTGAATGTCTGTTCACTTCCATTCCCATCTGGCCTAGAACATTTAAATTGGCTACAAGTTTTTCGACTGTAAGTCCCTTGGACATGGGGGGAATCCCACCAAGGGACAAGATGGACCCAGGGCAGGCAGTCATGCCACCCTGGCAGTGCTGTGGGAAAAAAACATTAGGTGGCCACTGATGTTGCCCCTGGCAAATCTTGGCTGGAAAGAGGAAAATTTATACCCCAAAATTAAATTATAAGACTCCACAACCATCTGAATGGATCACTCCTCTTGGCCAAGGGTATTCCAAAGTTAACCTGAAAAATTTATTCAGGCCGTGATGGAAGCGGGGTCGGACTTACATCATTATACTCCCCATCCCTTTTGGAATTCAGGAAAAGCCCACCAGTATTAACATCAATACAGATCTTAAGTGTGATGAAAAACATTTACCACCTATTCTCTCTGATGCCTGCTACTTGGAGGCTTCATCTGCATGATAAAATCTTGGTCTCCACAAACCCTTCTCATAACCCTGACAATCCTTTCATTGATAATAACTCAACCAACTGCCAATCAGAAAATTATTAAACCTACCTATGACTTGGAAGTCCCCACTTCTAGCAGTCCCACCCTTCGAGATTGAACCAATGTACATTTTACATGTATTTGATTGATATATCATGTTGCCCTAAAATGTGTAAAACGAGGCTGTGTCCCAACTACCTTGGACACATGTTCTCAGGGTCTCCTGAGGGCTGTGTCATGGGCTATTAATTACTCATATTTGGCTTAGAATAAATCTCTTCAAATGTTTTACAGAATTTGACTATTTTGGTTGATGCCACAATTAGAGCATATATTTTGATACGGTGAAAGAACTTTGTATACCATCCATGATAGCCAGTTTTCATTTTATAAATGTAGGAATTGAAAATGTCAGGGCTTAGAAAACAATACCAAAATATATGATGCTTTGACATGCTAAACTAAAGAATCAGCCTCAATGTCTCTCACACAATCAGGTCGTTCTCTGAAGTCCCTTTATCTACCTAGAAGCCTGACCTGTCCAAGAGTAACACAATTGCTTTTGATCCCCTCCCTGAAATGTCATTAATTAGAAAATATTGAAATTCATATTACAAAGGAAGAGACTGAAAATTAAACACCACACCCAGAGACAAGAGGAACTTCAAACTTTGTCCCAAACCATTGTTTGTTCTCTAGTCCTCATTAAATTCCCAAAGAGAATCATTTGCTATCAATTGCCTGAATATTGGGCCCATTCATACCTCCTAAAAATAATTTACTATCACTCAAAATTGCCACATTTCCTCCATCTCTCTTCCACTGTGACAAAGGGTATATAAGCATCTGAACCTTATTAACTTATTGTAGAAACACTTTTCTGTGTTTTATGGACATTTAATGTCTTACGGACATTAAATAAATTTTGTATGACTTTTTCTCCTATTAATCTGCCTATTGTCTGTTTATTTCCAGCAAATCATCCAAGGACAGAGGGTAAAGCCCTCCTGTTATCCTTACAAAACCAAGGGAAGGAAAATAGATTTCTGTAGATCATACAACTAGACTACTGAAACTAGCAGAAGTAGAAATGGAACACTCTTTCTAACCATCTAAGTGATGGTGCTTTATTCAATGAAATACCACTCTTATTAGTGAATTATCCCTCATCTAAGATCCTGCAGCCATTTTCTGTGACTCATTTAAACATCAGTCATGACTACCCTGTCCCCTTTCTCATATTTCTATTTTTTATCGTTGTTTCATCTTTACCACATTTGTTCCATTTTCTATGTTGACAACTGGAATTTTTAACTTGATGGTAATCTACTCATAAGCGAGGATTGTATGCTTCCTTATTTATGCTGTCCTTCATAATGTATCAATAAGAAGGATGTGTATTAAATAGAAAACACATGTCAACTAAATTTGATTTAATCATTTCAGAAAGGTAGCCATTAACTTTTAAAAAAATTATTATACTTTAAGTTGTGGGGTACATGTGCAGAATGTGCAGTTTTGTTACATTACATGTGCCATGGTGGTTTGCTGCACCCATCAACCTGTCACCTACATTAGGTATTTCTCCAAATGCTATCCCTCCCCTTGCCCCCCACCCTTGATAGGCCCCAGTGTGTGATGTTCCCCTTGCTGTGTCTATGTGTTCTCATTGTTCAACTCCCACTTATGAGAGAACATGCGGTGTTTGGTTTTCTGTTCTTGTGTTAGTTTGCTGAGAATGATGGTATCCAGCTTCATCCATGCCCCTGTAAAGGACATGAATTCATCCTTTTTTATGGCTGCATAGTATTCCACAGTGTATATGTGCCACATTTTCTTTATCTAGTCTATTATTGATGGACATTTGGGTTAGTTCCAAGTCTTTGCTATTGTGAATAGTGCCGCAATAAACATACGTGTGCATGTGTCTTTATAGTAGAATGATTTATAGTAGCCATTAACTTTTTTAGGATGTTAATACGTGAATTGCCTTGAATTAAGGTTGCACAAAAGATTTTCTTACAGAAAGATAAATACTTAAAATTAATGTTATCACAGCTTGTTTAGATGAAGAAAATTTATCTTTTAAAATAAATAAATATACACTCCTTTGACTTTATGAGTTTTATTTCCATTTATAAATATACAATGAAGTAGGCTATATTAATTTAATATTTAACAAGTCATCTTTCTCCTTTCCTAATAGGATTGCACATTTAAAAAAAAAAAAAAGATATATAGTGTATTATCTTCTTTAGACTTAGAGGTTGCATTTATGGACCAAATTATGGCAATTCAAATTATAAGTTTAGGATACCAGAATATGCCACTTCAAAATAAACCTTTATGGTGTAAGTATTATTTAGAGCTGATTACTTTGAGAAACTGCAGAACAAAAGAAACTCTTTAAACAGAGTAGAAGTTATCCCATTATAAGGGAAATTTATATCTATAAAGAAAATCTCCATTTGTAAGGGTATTGTCCCCATGTACCAGAAAGAGGATGATCACTCTAAATCAGTAGAGACCTTTGTCAATAGAGGAGGCACTGACATAAATTTGCAAGACAAATCTATCCTTATTCGCCATGCTTTTTCTGGGTATCTCCCCATAATTGGCCTCCCATGTCCTTCTTTGTTTGTTGCAGTAGACAATGGGAGTTAAGCCTGAACTTTATGCCATATCTTGAAGTGTCACTCATTCCCTGGGTATCTTCCATGCATACGTGATGTATACATGTTAATAAACTTCTGGTTATTTTTCTCTGGATAATCTGTATATTGTTAGAGTGTCTGTTCCAAGTAAAAACTTAAAAGAGTATAGAAGCAAACTTTATTTCTTCCTACACAGTTGTTAGGACCCAGAAAACAATATCCCAAATAAAGGCCTCAGAAGCAACCTCAGAAATAAGTTTCTTTCTGACCTTCTGCCTTCCTGTTTCTGACCTCTCATTTTCCCTTAACGCTACGTACAGAAACCAGAATCCCTCTTCCCTAAGGTAGGTCACAGAAACCAGGACTCCTTTCCCACGAAGCTAGCCACAAAACCTAAAAATATTACTCTAACTTTCTGTATCTTATCATGTGAAAACTGACCATACAGAAATTTTCTGACCTACCTTGTTTGATTGTAGGTTGTAAGACTCCCATTCCATAGAGGGTCCTGCCCCACACCCAGAAGGGCAGAGTGCATGCTCAGAGAGGACAACGGGAATCTAGACAGACAAGTACTGCTGAGTTTCCCTACTCAGTCTATTGACATTAGATTATACCCCTTTCGTCCAGTCCTATTTCTACGTGGCTTTCCATACTTTGTTGACCGTAAGTGCAAAAATAGAAGGTTTTTCCTATATCTTTGGATCTTCTTTCTTCATTCTGAAGGCTCGTATGTTGTGTAAAAATATGGCCAAATAAATTCGTATGCCTTTTCTTCCATTAATCTGCCTTTCATCCGTGATTTTCAGTGAACTTTCAGAGGGTGAAGGCAAAGTTCTGCTTGACACCAACATAGTAAAGTCACACTTTCAAAAATAATGAAACAACTGTCTTTTGGGAAAGCATGCTAAAATATCCATTTTACATAATTTGGGCTTTATATTTATTCTCTATAGAATGTTTTTTTTTTTTCTTTCTTTCCTGGTAGTAAAACCAAGGCTCTTGCAATTAGTTGTCACATTTTTTACTTAGTCTAAATTAGTAAAAATAAATACTTCATTCAGAAAACCAATAAAATGTGTTTTTACATAACAGCTGCTTGTTTATATTTTAGATTCTGGAATCATTTAACCTCTCTAAGTAGCTTTGTATTTGGTCAAGTATTTCCCCTCTATTTTTATATGTTTGATAAAGTTAGGCAGATTTAAAAGTAAGGTGATATGTTGGCAATTCTAGGAGCATAAATTCAACTTACTAAGTAGCAATGCAGTGTCTAAGGCCAGACTTTAAAAAGAAGGAAATCAATGAGTAATGGTTAATTAAACAGAGTGCATACCTCTTCAATTAGTTTAACCAAACCCCCTGACGTTCAGACCGGTAGTTTTTGCCAACTGGCATTCTGTTTGTAGAGATATTATGTTAATGAAGAAAATGGTTTCTTATTTCTTGTTCAAAGTGAGTAGATGTTGATAAAAAGTAAAAAAAAAAAAAAAAAAAAAAAAAAATTAAAAGCCAATGTATGAGTGTCTTCATATCTATTTGTTAAGGCTTTGCCTCCTTCACAGAGTTTGAGGTAATATATTCACTAGCCACTTTTGATCACAAGCAGAAAAAACTCACTGTGCTACATACACCCAAAGGTGACCCCAAATGAGCCACACTCTTGTACAGTCCTCTCCACTTAAGTCTAAACAGGACCTGTGACTTGCTACTAACTGTTACTGACCCAAATCCACATCTGCTCAGTCAGCTCAGTAAAACCAAACAACCCTGCTGAGGTTTTGCAGTGGGAGAAAGAAGGGCCTTAATTTGCAGGGTGCCAAGCAAGGACGAACAGGCAGCTCATGCTTAAGACGTGACCTCCTTGATGGCTTATAAGCAGGAATTTTTAAAGGCAGCGGTAAGTTTCAGGAAAGCAGAAGTTACAGGCTTTGTAAATCAATACATGGTGTTATACATTGGTTTGGCCTAAAAAGGCAGGGCGTCTTGAAGGGGAAATAGTGGCTTACAGGATATAGGCAGATTCAAAGACTCTGATTTGCAATTAGTAAAGGAAACTTTGTCTAAAAACTTGAGGTCAGCAGAAAGGAATGTTAAGGTGTGGCCTGTGGGCATTATTTACTTCAGGCCCTTCAGGAATAATTTAGAACAATACTCTTTGTTTTCCTCTGATCTGAGGTCTATATGCAAGCAAATCCATTTGGTTGGGATCTGCATTTCTGAAAAACAACTCAGGGACATATGTTAAGATGCTTTAGTTTCTATAGGAAATCAAACATCTTGTGACTTTAACTTTTTGGCTATTGTTTTAAGCTATTATTTCCTTCTTTCTTATCAAGTTGCTCATTGACTTCTCAGGGCTAGCTAGGTACCTGGAATTTCCCTTGGAGGAATTTAAGATGGGGCCTAGGCAAGCAGGACCATAATAAAGATCCCTGCTTCATCTCATAACCAGTATAATAGGGTGAAGAGTAGGAAATGTCACTCTTATTATAAGCCTCCATCTTGGCAGGCTGGAGGAAGAAATTCTCCTCTTGTTCTTCAAAAATCCCTCTTGTTCTTAAAAAATCCAGCATTACTGTTGTAAGTTGCCAAAGGAGAAGGTCACATGGCAAGGAATTGTGGGGTCTCTAGAAATTGAATATGGGTCCTGCCTTAGCCAGAAAGACACCAGAGATGTGAATTCTACAACTGCAAAGAACTTAATTGTTCCAACAACATGATTCAACTTTGAATAGGACTGTAAGACCCAGAATAGAACGCAGCCTGGCCAACAGGTTGATTGCAGTTGTTTAAGACCCTGAGAAAAAGATGTAGCTAAGCTCTACTCAAACTTCTAACACACAGAAACTATAAAATAATACATGTGTGTAATTTTAAGCTGCTAAGTTTGTGGTAATATGTTGTACAGAAATAGAAAACTAATGTATTAATTTAATTTACTGTAATAGTATGGTAGTGCATTCTGGATGAGAACATGAATTCAAAGCTGGCAAGGACTGAAGTTTCTCTAGAACTCATAACTTTTACTCATGGTTTCCTTGCTTTTCTCCAGGCTTATCCTCTGTTATACTATGTATTGAGTAGCTTCAATAATAATTTTGGCTTGCAACACAATTCTGACCTACACAGTCATAGCTGAAAGCATCTTGTGCTTTAAACTATGGCTTTCATAAGTAATTGCTTCAATTATCACTTCTCTTTTTTCTTTTAAAAATAGGAAATCAGTGTATAAAGAATCCTTCTGTAGGGTGTGTGTGTGTGTGTGTGTGTGTGTGTATATATATATGTATATGTGTCTGTCTATCTATCTATCTATCTATCTATCTATCTATCTACCTATCTATACAAATAAAATCAGTTGTGGTCAAAAGATGGTGGGGTGACTAGGTAAAAATCACATTCACCAAAGGCTTGTCTTGAAGGCCTATGTACTGGATGCTTTATTTTGGAAAAAAGTTGTGGGCTGACCAGCAGTAAATTTGAAAGCTTTAGTACATATGATTGAAACTGTCATAAAATATTGAAGGATAATGAATGATTTCTAGTTGACAGACTGAGCTAATATGTTTACATTATATTTTATGTAATAAAGTATAAGAAAAGATAGTATTCAAATAATAACTTTATACAACCGTGCTGGAAGGCAAGAGTGTCATGGAGAGACCCAATACTTGAAGTAATTAAAAAAACTAAAGAGAGAAAGAAGGCAAATAGAATTAAACATACAGAGAACTAATTCTGGAGAAAATTTAAGCTGGAAACATTTGCAGTAAAGGACTATTATCCAAATATTTGCTGATTGCTATATTTTAATTTGTTTGGTCCCATCCAAATCTCATTTTGAAATTTGATCCTCAGTATTGGAGGAAGGGCCTAATGGGAGGTGTTTTGGTCATGGGGGGCAGATGCTTCATGAATCTCTTGGTGCTGTCCTCATAGTAATGGTTGTTAAAAAGAGCCTGGCATTTCCCTTTTTTGTCTCTCTCTTCCTCTCTGCCATATGCTCCCTATACACACCTGCTCCCCTTTGCCTTCTACCATGAGAGGAAGCAGCCTAAGGCTCTCACCAGATGTAGGTACTGGTGGCATGCTTCTTGTACAGCCCAGAAAATGATTTAAACTCTTTGTAAATAGATTACCCAGCCTCCAGGATTTCTTCATAATAATGTAAATGGACTAAGACACTGATTCAGAGGTATCAGCTTAAATTCAAGGGCTATATGAGACACCATCTTATGTCCTGAGCCATAATCTGGGTATTTAGCAGATGACCTGTGTTTAGACACCTTAGCTACTTGTGGATGCTGCCCTTTTCTCCTCATGCTCTGCGGTGATCAAGAGTTGTGTTTTTCTTCTCCTTTGAATTGTCTTTTCATGTCCTTTTCCCCTTTTCTCTATCGGGTTGCTTCTCTGTATTTATTGAGTTACAATTATTCTTTATATAATAATCAGTAAGGTTTTATCATATATGTTTTAAGCTTTTTTCAAGTTTAGTATTTACCTTTAACTGATTTTACACAATGTTTTGAACCAATAGCATTAATAACAGTTATTACTTCTTAGAGTAAGTAGAATAACTAAAATATATACTTTGATATTTTGGTATGTAGCTTAGCTCATCAATCTTTTTGTTTGGGCTTCTGTTTTTGTTTGTAATCAACTTGAGATTATATACATATATACATATTAGCCTATTTTTAAAAATTTAGGTCTTTCATGGCTTGCCTATTACATATATTTTTAATGAATCTAGACTTTGGGTGTGTGGTATATTTATCAAATTTGTATCATATAAATAACATACATACATATATGTATATTTTTATACACACACACAAAATGCATTTTAAAATAGTTAACTAATTGGTTCCATAACATGTTAAATACACCATCTTCTTCTTGTGATTTTAAACCACTTTTAGTATATATTTAATTTCTTTTTGTTATAAACTTTATTATAGAAACTAAGATTTTTTGTGGACCTCCTATTTTCCTTTCCATTTCTGTATTACTTTATGATTTAGTAGAATATTTCAATAATGGATACTACATGTTTCCCTTTGCTAATATTTGCATTTTATTCTATTTGAATTATATAAATCTTAGATTAAATTTTTAAGCCACCTTTTAATGACCTAATTGAGATATTGATTGTATAGTATTATATTTAATATTGACTTGGACAAATTTTCTATGAGAAAATTTCAGTGGTTTGGGTATTTACTTAAATACTCACATAATTTTCTTCCCTTGTCTTTTTAATAAGTTCATTTATATTAAAATGTTCTTAATTTTAGAACAAGATGGCAGAAGAGGAAGTCCCTAGCTCTGGTCCCTTTAACAGAAAAAACAATTAGCAATTATCTACAAACAAAAATCCCTCTGTGAAAATCCCAGAACCCAAGGGTGAGGCAAAGCACTCCTTCAAAACACAGAAACTGAGAAAAGCATCATTCCAAGGGTAAGAGAAGCAGTTTCACTTTGACCATATTCCTCTTCACCCAAACTGGCACAGCACCACAACAAAAAGGAGCCCCTGGGCATGTAGTTTCTCGAGTGGGGAAAAGACAGACTGAGGTAAACATTAAGCTTCCCCGGCATTCTGGAATGTTCCCTGGGAGGTCCAATTTGTCTCACCTCATGAAGAACACTGGGGAAATTTTCAGGGCTAGACCACTCAGGGTTACTGGGAACAAAGAAGAGGGATGAGAATCATGGCCCGCGAACATGAATCTTGTGGTGGCACTCTGTCCCTGCTGGCAACTTCACCCAGCTAGAAAACTCAACTAACGATCCTGCCCAGCTACAGAGCTGACCCTGTGGTCAGAAGTTCTGCCCAGCTAGAGTCCCCAGCCAGCATTTCAGTCTGGCTACAGAGCCAGTCTGTTAACCCTGCTTAATTGTTGAACATAGTTGATGACTGTACCTGACCACAGAGGACAGCTAGTAGCCCATTGTGGGTGAAGATATAAGAAAGGGAGTTCTGATTTGCATTTCTCCATTGACCAGTGATGATGAGCTTTTTTCATATGTTTGTTGGCCACATAAATGTCTTCTTTTGAGAAGTGTCTGTTCATATCCTTTGCCCACTTTTTGATGGGGTTATGTATATACCCAAAGGATTATAAATCATTCTACCATAAAGACATATGCGCAGGTATGTTTATTGTAGCACTATTTACAATACCAAAGACTTGGAACCAACCCAAATGCCCATCAATGATAGACTGGATAAAGAAAATGTGGCACATATACACCATGGAATACTATGCAGCCATAAAAAGGAATGAGTTCATGTCCTTTGCAGGGACATGGATGAAGCTGGAAACCACCATTCTCAGCAAACTAACACAGCAACAGAAAACCAAACACCACATGTTCTCACTCACAAGTGGCAGTTGAACAATCAGAACACACGGATGCAGGGAGGAGAACATCACACAATGGGGCTTGTTGGGGGTGGGCGGCAAGGGGAGGGATAGCATTAGGACAAATACCTAATGCATGCTGGGCTTAAAACCTAGATGACGGGCTGATGGGTGCAGCAAACCACCATGGCACATGTATACCTATGTAACAAACCTGCATGTTCTGCACATGTATTCCAGAACTTAAAATGTAACATATATATACAAAAGGGAGTTCTACTTAATTCCAAAGCAAAGCTTGTGACCTCAGTCACCTAGGGAAACCATTCAGCTTTACCACCCTGCTGCAGAGCACATCATGTGGCCCCCTCTAGACATGGAACCCAGTCAGCAGCCCTATACAACCTCAGAGCATGGGCTGTGGCTTCAGAAGACCAGAGATGCTGGCAGCAAACCCCTCTTCCCTGCAGACACTACCAGGTGCCAAGTCAAAACCTCCACGGTGGGTTGACTAGCGAAGGCCTTTTCCTGCCTAAGTAATCTTGTAAAGACTGGAAGAGGTGAGTCTTTCTCAAATGCAGGGACATCAGTGAAAGAATACAAGAATCTTGAAGAATCAGGGAAACATGAGACCACCAAAGAGCTAATATAGATCCAGTATATTAGATCCATGTTATAGCTAATATAGATCACCAAACATAAAGAAATGAAGATCTACAAAATTACTGACAAAGAATTCAGAATAATCCTCTGAAATACGTTCAGTGAATCACAAGGAAACACAGACAGCTAAATGTAATTGGAAAAAAAAATGAGACTGAAACCATTAAGAAAACCAGAATTTCTCCATAAAGAACCCAGTGACTACACTACAACATTTCAATGAAAGCTTCAACAGTAGATTCAATGAAGCAGATAGAAGACTAAGTGAATCAATAAAATTGACATATTACACTAACAGAATGAATACTATTGTCTCAATAGTAGGAGAAAAAGCATTTGAAAAGATTTGACATATTTTCATTATAAAAACTATCAACAAGTTGGATATAAAAGAAGTGAACCTCAACATGATAAAGCCCATGTATGAAAAGCACACAGATATTATTACACTCAATAATAAAAAGCTGAAAGCGTTTCCTTTAAGATAAGGAAAAAGACAAGGATACCCACTCTCTCCATTTCTATTCAAGTACTGACAGTTTTAACCAGAGCAAGTGGGCAAGAAAAAGAAATAAAAGACTTTGAAATAGAAAAGGAAGAGGTTAAATTGTTTTTCTTTGGAAATAGCATGATCTAATGTACAGAAAATCCTAAAGACTGAACCAAGAAAATCTGTTAGAACTAATAAACAAATTCAGTAAAGTTGCAGTTTACAAAATCAGCATACAAAAATCAGTTGTATTTATTCACCCTGATAATTAACTATCTAAAAACGAAAAAAACAATCCCAGTTACAAAGCATCAAAACAATAAAATATTTAGGAATAAATTTAACCAAGAAAATGAAAGATATGAACATTGAAAATTATGAAACATTGATAAGAGAAATTAAGAATGACACAAACAAATGGAAAAATATCTTATGTTCATGGATTGGAATAATTAATATTGTTAAAATGTCCATACTAGCCACAGCAAACTACAGATTCAATGCAATCCTTATCAAAATTACAATGGCATTGTTCATGGGAAGAGAAAACAAATCAAAAATTTCTATGGCATCACAAAAGACCCCAAATAGTCAAAGCTATCTTGAGAAAGAACAAAGCTGATTTCACACTTCCTGATTGCAAAGTCTATTACAAAGGTATGTTAATCACAGTAGAAAAAAGAATAGAGAGGCCAGAAATAAACCAAATTATATAAGGTCAACTAACATTTGATAGTGACACGAAGAATAGACAATAGGGAAGAGATATCCTTTTCAATATACAGTGTTGGGAAAACTGGGAAAAAGTGAAATTGGACCCCCCTTCTCATACTACCCACTTAATTAACTTAATATGAATTCAAGTCTTAAATTAAGACCGAAAACTACAAAACTCCTAAGAGAAAACATAGGGGGAAAATCTCCATGACTTCAATCTTGGTGATGTTTTTTTTTTGGATATGACACTGAAAATACAGGCAGTGAAAACAAAAATAAACAAGTGAGGCTACATCAAACTGTAAAAAATCTGCACAGCAAAGGTAACAATCAACAAAAGGAAAAGGCAACCTACGAAATGTGATAACATTTGCAAACCATATATCTGATAAGGGATTAATAACCAAAATATATAAAAACCTCATACAACTTGATAGCCAAGGAGCAGATTACTCCATTAAAAATGGGCAAAAGACCTGAATAGATATTTTCCCAAAGAAGAGAGACATGTGGCCAATAGGTTCACGAATGAAAAGTTTCTCAACATCACTATCAGACTAATGAAAATCAAAACCTCCACAAGGAGACATCACCTCACGTTTGTTAGAATTACTATTATGGAAAAGAAAAATAGATGAGTGTTGGTAAGAATGTGGAGAAAGGGGAACCCTTGTTCACTGTTGTTAGAAATGTAAATTGGTACAGCCATTATGAAAACCAGTAGGGAGGTTTCTCAAAAAATGCAAATTAGAACTACCTAGGGTCCAGCAATACCACTTCTGCATATGTATCCTAAGGAAATGAGGTCAGAGTCTGAAAGAAGTATGTGCACTTTAATGTTCATTGCACCATTATTCACAATAGCTCAGATTTGCAAACAACTTAAGTGCCCCTCAATAGATGAAAGAAACGTGAGACTCATATGAAATAGCGTATTATTTATTCATAGAAAGGAAGGCAGTCTTGCAATTTGCAACAACATAGATGAACCTGGAGGGCATTATAATGAATTCATTAAGCCAGACACAGAAATATAAATTCTGTATTGTCTCACTTATATGTGGAATCTAAAAAAGTCAAACTCATAACAAAGAGTAGAATGGTGGTTGCCAGAGTCAGGGAGTTTAGGAACATGAGGAGATACTGGTCAAAGGGTAAGTACAGATGAATAAATTTTGGAAATCTAATATACAATATTGTGACTATACTTAATAATACTCTATTATATGCTCGACATATATTAATGAATATATCATAAGTGTTCCTTTTTTTTTTTCCACCGTGTTAGCCAGGATGGTCTTGATCTCCTGACCTCGTGATCCGCCCGTCTCGGCCTATCATAAGTGTTCTTAACACACACACACACACACACACACACACACACACACAGAGTAACTGAGGTGATGAACGTTTTAACTTGACTGTGGTGATCATTTCAGAATATATACATATATAATCAATTATTTCACCTTAAATATATAAATTTTATTTGTTAATTATACCTCAGTAAAGCTGAAAAAAAGTTTTCTTAATTTTAAGTGTTCTATCCTTCCCAGATAAAACAAAATAATGCATTTCATCATGTGTCTAAATATAGGTAACTTCAGTCCTAAGTGAGATTGACCTATACTTCTTCTCACGTATCTTTATCAGATTTTGCTGCCAAGGTTATGATGCCATAAATTTGAAAATTTCAATTTTTACCTTTACTCTGGTGTTTATATAACATATTTCTTCAATTTCAACAATGATAAAACAATGTGCAGCTGTTTTCCTGACCATATTATTTGACTTTTTCTTAAGTTTTGGCGGTTTTCTACTTCAACCAGTTTTGTTTAATTTCATTTCCTAGTTTATCATCAGTTTGTCAAAATTTAACATTGAAATTATTTCTTTCAGTTTACAAATACATCTGTATCGGGTTCATAACCTATTAACATATCCAATGCTGTCTATACTTATTTTTTTCATTTTGTCTTGATTACAGTACCTAGATGTTTTAAAATTGACCTTTTTCTTTCTTTCTAAATAAGTTATTTAGCTTATTTATCAACTTCATCAGTTTCCTCTTTTCGATGTTATCAGTTATGATCTTATGGTCCTATTCTATTCATTTTTCATTGAATTTGTTGTTCTTTTTCCAATCTTTCGAGATTAATGTTTTGAGTGTTTTCTCGTAGTAAAAGCATTTAGCCCTAAAGGATTAGCACTCTTATACATTGGCTCCATATCATGTATTTATTAAGTACTATACTTTTGTAATTTTGTGAATGATCTCATGTAAGTTTTGATTTCCTATATTATCCAGTAGTTTTTTAAATAGAGGCTTTCCATTTTGTTTCTTTTGTTTGTAAATTTTAGCTAGTACTTTTTACTTTTATTTTATTATACTCACATGGTATGTCTTACACACTATTCCTTTTTTTGGAATTTACTTATAAATAGACTACATGCTAATCCAAAAATGGATAAGTGCTATCAGAACTTTCTCTCCCTTCTAGAACCTAAACCAAAACCATAGGAGTATGTTGCAGTAGAGAAAGAATGATGTTGGGCTGGGTGCAGTGACTCAGGCCTGTAATCCCAGCACTTTGGGAGGCTGAGGCGGGCAGATCACCTGAGGTTGGGAGTTCGAGACCAGCCTGACCAAGACATAGGAACCTCATCTCTACTAAAAATACAAAACTAGCCAGGCATGCTGGCACATGCCTGTAATCCCAGCTACTCAGGAGACTGAGGCAGGAGAATCGCTTAAAACCCAGGAGGCAGAGGTTGCAGTGAGCCAAGATTCTGCCTTTCCACACCAGCCTGGGCAACAAGAGAGAAACTCCATCTGAAAAAAAAAAAAAGAAAGAAAGAAAGAACAATGTTTTCCACTTGCTATAAATGTTGAGGAATTTCTGCTAAAGTTAATAGTTTTGGCACTTGTTTCCTACATGGCAGAAATACTGCCATCTCATTTTGAATATTAATAATTTCTGCAGTAAAATTTATTTCTCTTAGTCTATACATATTTGCAAATGAGCAGTCTACAACATTATTATTCAAATATTGTTATGTATTTCCTGAAATGATCAAGTGATGAAATTTTTAATAGCAATAAATTCATAAAATGCTATCTTCTGGTCATATCTGATAAAGGGTTAAGTTTTCATCACTCTGAATAACTTTTATTAGTGTCTGTGATGAAGATTATGTGAGTCTTTCTCATTTTTCCCTTAGGAGAAGTAACACTGATATATTTCTAAGGGAACTTAAAAGATGTAACCAGCATCTATATTTGCCATGTTTTCTGAGAGATCTAACAATTGGTCAAATTGAATTAAAATGTGTACATTATTAATATTTATGGCACTTCTGAGCTACAAAGTGTGTTAATTTTCAGAATAAGTCTTGTTTAAAAGAAAAATGTCTGCTAACCTGAGGACAATTTTGTTATTTCAGGTGCAGTAAAAAGAAAAAAAAGTAACTAATACAGAGAATAAAATTTATTGGGAAGCTTTCAATTCAAGAAAAACAAGCATTTGATAGGAAATGAGATAATATTTCAAATATATTTTTAAAAATATCTGTCTCTAATAAGTGTTCTAGGCAATAATAGCTTCACAAGCATTCTACGTATTTGTTGTTTTATTACCAAAAAGGATTCCTGGTGAAGACATAGACTCTTCCCACAGCCCTATCAAGGATTGTGCTTTAGGAGAACAAGTATAACACTAGTTTGAGAGCTTCATGTCAGATCAGCATTAAGCCCAGCACATTTTTCGTCTTCATTCACCTCATATCTGTTCTGCATTAGTCATATTTCCTTTTTTTCTCTATACTCCCAAATCTGTTGACTATTATCATCTCATTTTTCCTCATTTCACCTTATATGCTTTGTACTTTTTCACCTTTTAAAAGTTTTAGTTTGCTATATTTACATTGCTATTTGGTTTCCATTCGTCTTGAGCTTTGGACATTTGCAAGTTAAAACAGTCTAATTCTTTCTCTCGCTAGCTATTGATGGTAGAAAAGTAACTTAGCTTCTCTGAGCATCAGTTTTCTCATCTGTAGTCAATTAGAGTTATTCATGCCTGCTTCACGAGTTTGCTGTGAATATTAGAGATACGATGTGTGGTGTGCCATTCTAGTTCAATTCCTCATATATAATAATTATCCACGTAACATTTTTTGCTATTTTAACACCTTTGGGTAGCCAGATTCTGGTTTCATATTTGGAATTGTGAACACATTTTCCAGAAGGAAAATAAAGTAATATATTTGAACTGTTTGTCATGTAGATCTGACTCAAATATAACACAAGATAAACCTTTCAATCATTCATTCCAAAATTCACCTTTCACCTACCTCACAAGGTCATTTATACTAAAGAGGAAAACATAATAAAGAAGGTAGATTGTGAAATAACTTGACCACTCATTAGGCCTCTGTGAAGGCCCAAGATTAGGTTAAATTAAATAAACAACTATTAAATCCCTACTGTGTGCCAGGCACAAGAAAAGATGACGAAATTTTAACAAGTTCAGCTATAGTAGGTTAGGGTGGTTAAACATAGTTATTCACAATCTACATTGCTTTATCCCCACATGAATTCACTGTGATCTTTGGGCAGAGCTTATTCTTTGTGGCATCCTGGGAAAATCCAATGGAACTTCTGCTGTTCATATATGGAACAACTGCAACGTCTAGACCTTCATTAAGTTTTTAACAATAGCCCTTTATTTCATGTAGCACTGAACAACTTACAGAGCATTTCACATTGAATACTTCATTCACCCCAGTGACAGTTTTAGGAGGTAGGTATTATGGTCCCCATTTACAGATAGTCAGCGTATAAATTTTCAAGTCAACACAGGTAAGGGATAGTGTGGATTTGAACTGAGATCTGTTTGACTCCAAAGTCTGGGCTCTGTTTTAATGTGGCCTATCCTCTTTCTAGTCTACTACTTTGTTTAGATGTTGACGCAGATATCCTTTAAATCTGTTAAAAGGACTTGATTGTGCGAAAATGCCACTAGGATTTTGTTTTTCTCTGTCACCATGCCATTCACCATTTTTTAGCAACATTTTTTCCACGATCATAAATGGTTAGGCAATGTGCCAGATGCTTGGCAGAGATAAAAGGATGCAGGCTGTGTTCTTCAGGTACTCAGCCTGATGGAGAGATAGATGTGTCCTGTGGTCCCACTACCCTGTAGGAAACCCTGGCACTGAGGTAAGTGCCCAAACCCATAGGAGCCCAGTAAAGGGAGGGAGAATCCCCTTAGCAGGAAGGGTCATCCTCATTCCCTGCCTGTACTAAAAAAAGGAAGACTGATGAAAAAGCAAATGATCCAACAAACGAAAACAAAATAGAAAAGAAAAGGAGAAGCTTTCATTGCTCCAAATCTATAGAATGCAGTGAAAGCCCTTCATGCTGGCAGAACACTCCTAGATCTTCATCAGCTTTAAGTTAAGAAAACTGGAAGTTTCTTTCATCCTTCGTGCTTCTACTCTGAAGAGGTGTCTCCGAAGTACTTTCTGTGTCTTAACTTCTTTCTTTCTCTTTCTTTCTTTCTTTCTTTCTTTCTTTCTTTCTTTCTTTCTTTCTTTCTTTCTGTCTGTCTGTCTGTCTGTCTTTCTGTCTTTTTCTTTCTTTCTCCTTCCTTCCTTCCCTCCCTCCTTCCTTTCTTCCTTCCTTCCTTCCTTCCTTCCTTCCTTCCTTCCTTCCTTCCTTCCTTCCTTCCTTCCCTCCCTCCCTCCCTCCCTCCCTCCTTCCTTCCTTCTTATTTTGAAACAGGATTTCACTTTGTCTCCCAGCCTGGAGTGTAGTGGCATGATCACAGTGCACTACAGTCTTGACCTCCTCGGGCTCAGGTGATCCTCCCACCTCAGCCTCCGGAGTAGCTGGAACTACATGCATGCACCACCACCTGGCTATTTCTTTCCTTCCTTCCTTCCTTCCTTCCTTCCTTCCTTCCTTCCTTCCTTCCTTCCTTCCTTCCTTCCTTTCTCTTTCTTTCTTTCCTTTCTCTCTTTCTCTCTCCTTCCTTCCTTCCTTCTCTCTCTCTCTCCCTTCCCTCCTTTCTTTCTCTTTCTTTCTTTCTTTCTTTCGTTCGTTCGTTCTTTCTTTCTTTCTTTCTCTTTTTTCTTTCTTTCTTTCTTTTTCCCTTCCTTCCTTCCTTCCTTCCTTCCTTCCTTCCTTCCTTCCTTCCTTCCTTCCTTCCTTCCTTCCTTCCTTCTTTTTTTGAAACAGGATTTTACTCTGTCTCCCAGCCTGGAGTGCAGTGGCATGATCACAGTGCACTACAGTCTCGACCTCCTTGGGCTCAGGTGATCCTCCCACCTCAGCCTCCGGAGTAGCTGGAACTACATGTACACACCACCACCTGGCTAACTATTTCTTTCTTTCTTTCTTTCCTTCCTTCCTTCCTTCCTTCCTTCCTTCCTTCCTTCCTTCCTTCCTTCCTTCCTTCCTTCCTTCTTTTCTTCATTCCTCCTTTTTTTTTGTGGTGATTTCGCCATGTTGCCCAGGCTGCTCTTAAACTCCTGGGCTCAAGTCATCCACCCACCTTGGCCTTCCAAAGTGCTGGGATTACAGGCTTGAGCCACCATTCCTGGATATATTTACTTCTAATACTTCATCAGACCTCACTTTTTTTTGGAGCTCTAATTCTCTATTTCTACATATGTGGAGGATATATGTTTAATTGTACAATATATGTGCTTTTCCAATTTCAAAGGAAATGCATACTTACAATAGGAAATTGGAAGAAATTTTTTAAAATGTAAAGAAATTAAATGTGCTAAGTATAGGACATTTCCTTTCATTCTTATTATTAGGCATATCTAGGTATATATTTTTTACTGTTAACACTATCAACTTTTATTACTTTCTTTTTATTACTTCTATTTTCTTTATGAGTGAAGCATCCCTTTATAACCTAAAAATCAGTGTTAATTCCCTCTTTTTCATAAGTTTTTAAAATTGTACAGCTCTTTAATCCATCTAAGTCTCCCCACCCTCCTTTGGTGTACACCATGATGTTTGAGATGAAAACCAAATTAGACAATTTTCGAAGTAATAATTACTCCAAACAAAATTTATTACATAATCTAACCATGCTCCATGGATTTAAGAACATTCATTTTGCAAACACTAAATTCAGGATGTTAGAAACGCTGCTGCTTTCTCTTGTATTCATGGTGGATATGCCTAAACATTCACCGCACTCTTCCCTATCAAGCCTGTATCTGGCCTCACAAGCCTTCTCAACTCCAGGTCCAGATGGCTACTAGTATCTAATCAAACTAACATATATGATGAAACCTGTTTGCAGAATCTTGATTGGGATTAGACTTTGGTGGTTTCCTATGTGAATATTTTAATCTATTCAATATTTTAATCCATTGATCTGTCTCTTGGTTCTTATTTCAGTTTTGCAAGTCAACCATGGTAGTTTTATAAAGATTTTTAGAATAATTTTGGACTAGACAGTCTTATCGCTTCTAAAAATAACATTCATGTTTTCTTATGATTAAAAATTAATGTATGCATCTTATAGAAAGTCTAGGAGATACAAAGACTGAAGCAGAATAAAAACACCCATAATCACCACCTACATAAAAACACCAAAGAAATTTGATATATATCCTTGCAATATATTTTATTGTGCACACATTAACATAAATACAGACATATTTTCTCATGCAAAAGATAGCATATTGAATATATTGGTATGTCTTTTAACTCATATAATACTGTGTTAAAATTACCTTTCGCGTTATATATTTCTACAAAATCATGCGTCACTAATGAGTAAATATTATTCACAATCTATAGTGTTTTTATCCATATATCAAATATTTATTGAGCACCTGCAGCATGTGAGACAGTGTCCTAGAAATTGGGAACATATGAGTGACTAAAACAGGCAAATGACCCTGTCTGTCCCCATGGAGTTTCTATTCTACTGAGTGTGTGTGTGTGTGTGTATACAGACAACATAATGAATGAGTAAATTATATAATACTTAGAAGGTGTTAAGTGCGATGGAACAAGATAAAGAAGAGGAAAGAGAGTAGGAGTAAATAGAGAAGGTCATATTTGATGAAAGGCATCTGTACAGCTATTTTGAAAAGGAACATTTAAATAGGAAAAGGGCCATTACAAAGGCCCTATACACAGAAAGGTAAGAATACCAATGTAGCTGAAATCAAGTGTTCCATGGGGTATGGGCAGTAATAGGAGTTTCGAGAAAGAGTTAATGTAACTCTACATCTTGTAAGACATCATAAACCAGGGCTTTTCTTCTGAGTAAAATGAAAAGTTGTCTCTGGCTTGGATGAGGATGGTAGCCATGCAGGCTGTTATGTACAGATGGATTCTGTTTACATAATTTTTCTTTTATGAGACAGAGTCTCACCCTGTCACCCAGGCTGGAGTGCAGTGGTACAATCTTGGCTCACTGCAATATCCACCTCCTGGGTTCAAGCGATTCTCCTGTTTCAGCCTCCCAAGTAGCTAGGATTACAGGCGTGTGCCAACACGCCCAGTTAATTCTTGTATTTTTAGTAGAGATGGGGTCTCACCATGTTGTTCAGGCAGATCTCAAACTCCTGACCTCAAGTGATCCACCCACCTTGGCCTCCCAAAGTGCTGGGATTACAGGTGTGAGCCATCGTGCCTGGCCGGATTCTGTTTATATTTTTAAGTACAGTCAAAGGGCTTCCCAACAAATTTAACTCATACATGTATTTGTACATTTATTACTCAGATTATAACATCTTTTATATAATTATTTACTTGTGATTTTTCTCTTGATGTATCATATTTTGACTGTTATGTATAATCTTCACTGCACTGGACTGTGCTGTGTTTTTATCAGTATTTTCTTTCTTTTCATTCTTTCTCCCTTCTTTCCTTCCTATTTTTCTTTTTAAATTCAATTTATAGAACTTCTCGCTTTTGTATAGTTTAGTGTCATTATCACACACAAAGCCCCACACTTGCTTTTTTATTATAGGTAATGTATTTTATTGATATACATTATTTTATTTCATATAGTGCTTTCCCTGAATTTTGTTTATTGTTTTATTGTCACTATGTGTCTCATAAGTAGCTAATTTTAGGATAAAGCAACTGAAAGCCTGAGGATTTTTTTTTCAATAAGATAGTTAATAAATGTTCATTTGTCATTGCTAATGTTATGTTTGATTTTGCTTCTCCCACCTTCTTATAAGCTGACTTTTATTGCTTCTTATTTTGAAATTTCCATTTAGGTGTTATCCTTCAGTTTTATTGAGGTATAATTGATGAATAAAAATGTATATATTTAAGGTATACAATGTGATGGTTTATGTACACATCGTGAAATAATTACCACAATCAAGCAAATGAAGGTATCTATCATTTCACAGAGTTGCCTTTCTTTACGTGGTGAAAACATGCAATATCTTCTCTCTTAGTACATTTCAACTATAATATACAATTATATTACCTAGACTTTTTATAGGAATTTTTGTTCATTATTATTTTCTGCAGTGATTTAAAAGAAAGGCAATCTGAATTTAATTTCAGAAGTGGTGATCTCAAAACTTTTCAAAACATTCTTAATTTTATATCGAACTTGCCACCAAAGTGAAAATAATAGAACAATGTTTTTATTGTTTGTTGTAGAAAAGTAGTTAACAAATGTCATCCACCTCTTTCTTCATTTCTGCAGTCTTTTATTTATCCTGAAATGACCTTTTTTTATAAAAACATCTTATTCAAAGTAAATATATCATCAAATATATAACCATCTCTAGAAAAAATATTTCTACCCAGTTCCATATATTTTATTGGATTTCATACTTAATCAGTTTCTTCTAGAGGTGATACCCTCATTCTTCAGTTCTTCAATGATTCTTTTTTTATTTCTTCAGGCAAGGCATTTAAGTAATTTCTTTGGAAAGCATAATTTCTGAAAATTTGAAAGTCTTATTATGACAGCCTCATGCTTCAATACCTCCAGTTAAGAACTATGATCTCATTCCCTCCACCTTTGACCTCATTCCATAGCATTTTATTTCTTTTTTACTCCATCTTAACCACGTTGGTTCCCTTGCCACTTTTCCAACACACTAGGCATGCTCCTGCCTTGTGTTTTTTTCTCTATCATTTGTGTCTGGAATGATCTTCCTTAGGGCTTTGCATAGCTTCCTCCCACACTTCATTCTGCTATCTGCTCAGAGAAATATTATTTGGGAAGTCTTCCTGTTCACTCTCTGTAAAATAGCAAGACTCCACTCTTCACTGTAGTACATTCTAATGCTTTTGCACTGTTTTCATTTCCTTTGTAGCACTTATACTACTTAACATCATATGTTTATTTATTGCCTATCTCCTTCCACTGGATGTAGAGTTTATGAGAGCAGAAACATTGCCTGTCATCTTCATTAAGTTATTGCCAGTGCCTACACCAGCACACGACACATGGTAGACTCTCAGTAAGGAGGCTAAGACTCGATAAAGAGTGACTCTCAATAAAAGAGACTAATGTAATAAAAGCTCTCACATATTTGTTGAATGAAATAATAAATTACATTTATTTCCATGGCCTTTAAATGGGGTGACTATTTGATATAGATCTAGAATTTGGTGGTAATTCTCTTGAACGATCCTTGGCGGTGTTACAACTCTGCCTGGCCCTGCCACTTTGCCAGTGCTTGGGTTTTCTTAGTTTGCTCAAATCCTAGGTCACTACAATGACCTAATAAGTTTCAAATATTTCTGGCCTATACCCGTTAGTGAGCATACGACTATAATATAATATCAGAGCCCCGTAGTCTCCCCATGTTCATCTCGCACCTTCTGAATGAAGACATGTTAAGGTGGATTTTGTTTCTCTCCTACTTACGCCAAAGATGTCTTACTCTTTCTCAAGAGGAATAATGTTGAGTAGCTCTCTACATCCTTCATCAATCTGATCCAATTCTCATTATATCTAGTGAGAATTCCTTGAAGTTTCTGATAACTAAATAGTATCCATGCCTTTTTTTCCAGTATTCATTTTTTGTATATTCCATTACTAGTTTCAATGAAAAATCAGGAATGTGGGAATGAGGATGGCAGTGATCCCAAAGCTGCTATTCTTGGAAGTTCTTCATTTTATTTTGTCATTAGATATTGATACAATACCTCTAACTGGATCTTTCTGGCTTTCTTACTTGGTTTAAAAATTCTGTCCTTTCCTTAGTCAACCAGAATCATGACTCCAAGTCATTCTGCCTTTCTTTGCTGTTGCTTATCTAAACATCCAAGCATCTATTTTATTTCTTATGCATTCGTTCTTTCCTATTTCTAGTATCAAAAACTCTACTTCAACTGTTTACTGCTTCAATGCAATCATTTGATTATAGCATTCCACATTTCCTTTCTCCATTTGAGTTCTCTACTCCTGGGCCCGCTTTTGGCACAAGGGTTAAATTACCCCCCTACACCACCACTACCAACAAACATCTGCTTCCTTGTTAAAATCTGCTTCAGTCTTCAGTGACTCTTCAATTACAGCACGAAATCAATGCTACTTTCCAGTATTTTAGGTTGGTGCAAAACAACTGCAATTACTTTTGCACCAACTTAATATCTCCCTCTAGACCAATCCCAACCCTCTCTAAATTCTAGGGTCTATGCTGCCAACACATGGCTCAATGGCAGGGATAAGTCTGAGAAAGCAGTGAGCAGTAAAATATATATATATAAGAACATAGGAGAAAGATACTTTTATTCAAATTCTTGTTTGCAGATTGTGTGATTTCATGGACATTAAATTAATGAAGACTCAGATTCCTCATTTGTAAAACAGAAAAAGTAGTACATACTTTCTTATGGGTTGAGACATTGAACATGGTTGGAAATAACAACAAAATCAACACAATCTGTTTCTCATTTCATTTTTAGCACATTGAACATTTAATGTCTAATATATTATTAGTTCTTATTCTTGAAAGCTTAGTGGTAGAGCAGTTACTATGCCAGGACTTGGTTGCTCTAGATACATTTTATATTACTGACTAGGACTATTCCAGAATGTCCTAATTTACCTATAGTACATTTAAATTCAGTACAGCAAAAAGATAAAACATATATTACACTTTCTAAACAAGCCACTGTAGACCAGGACTGTTGTTGTCACTGTATTTTGGAAGCAAACAGCCCAAAGTGGCTTTGAACGTTCTGTTTTTGAATGTTGTTTTTATTTTGCCTTAAATGTTTCAAACCTGTTTCGAGTTATCCAAGAGTGATGCACAGGAAATCCATGGTAATCTCCTCCTCCCATTGGAACTGGCTATGCCAGCAGCTTGTACTCAGTTAAGGGCATATATAACACTAAGATTTCATTGGTGACATCGTCCAAGGAAACTTGGGGACAAATGAAAAAACAGCATCCTCTCGACAATCACAAATCACTGATGAGGTGTGAAGCTGGGTCAAGAACCTACTTTATGAGCCCTGCAGAAGAAGAAAGAGGAACTTTTGTCCATTTAAATATGTTAGATCTGTTATTAGGTGTGAAACAAAAATTAAGATTTAACTAAACTTTAGATAACTTGTCAGCCTCCACCTTCCTCAACCCCACTAAGCTTCTGGTAATGATTTTTATAATGAGTTAGCCAAATCTCATGTAGTTCTTAGACAAATACTTGCCAGGACAATCAGGATAACTGGAGTACAACCCTCAGAATTAGGGTGTGTTTTAAAATTAATCTTATCCCAAATTTTAAATCTGGCATGTTCATTAAGCCGAAACCATCTCCTTAAATTTTCTGCTGTGTGCTTGCCAATACTGTACAAATATTACCCATGCTTATTTCTCATCCTGTATACCTGGCTGGACTTTAATAATCAGTTATGAGCTTTTCCCTTTTTGGAAGCCAAATGTGGTTTTATAATCCTTTTCAAATAAGTGCTGGGGCATCCTCTACTATTAACTTCAATTGACACCTAAGGTGAAGTTCAGTTGCAATGCTTGCACAAGCCTCTGCTCTCCATAACTGTAAACAGTGGCTGGGGTCTTTATACTAGAAGGACCACGTAAAACCAGTAACATGCATCAGAATGCAACTCTACTCTTGTTGTGATACCAGCTCTCATATACTTAAATAGCAACATTTGCTTAGGTTGAAATCCAGTTCACCATGCCACTTTGGGCACTGATTGTTGAACTGATTGTTGGACTGATGGCTGTCTGTCCCACTCTAGCCATCCAGCATTAGGGACTGATTAGCTTCTTCATTTTTGCCCCACTTAAATCCTGGCTTTTTGCATGTGTCTACTGACCTATGCCACTAATGTCCCAGGATACTTTGATATTAAATTTGAGTTTCATTATGCTGAGATAGAGAGTTTGAAAGGAGGCTATTTTTATAAATCTAAATAGTTTATTTGACAAAAAGTCAAATGTTTACTCAGTAAAAGATTAATGAACATATGCTATGGACCAGGAGATGTTTTAACACTGACGACACAGAAACAATTCTGATACTATCTCAGTCCTCAAGGAGCTCACATTTTAGCAGGAAGGATAAACTTTGTACACAAACAATATAAACAGTAATGCAAAGTTCAGAGAAGTAAAAATGCCCAACTGAAAAGGTGAGGTTGTTATTATGGGAGCTTACCAGACAAGGAGGTCAGGTTACTCCAGTGTAGTGTAAAAGAAACAGAAACTCATTTTGAATACTAGCTGAGTGGCCTCATGAAAGCCATTAGATGGATCGGTCAGTTTTTCAACTAATTTACAAAAATTATATGGTAGTTCTAATTAAGGAACCTCATGAAATAGCTAATTTTTTCCATTATACTTTACTGAATTTCATGCTGATTAGGATAACCCAAATATTTCAAAATTGACTACTTGTCACTAATAAGTAAGCACACACTTTTATTTTTCATAAATAAAAGTGGATCCCATTGGTTAAACTGCTTGCATTTTAGCCCCTGTCTTGGAATCTCTGAAGGGCTGCCTTACATATGTGCACTAACCTGACTGTTAGCTGGAGTCACCATGCGGCTGTGATTTCTCTCTTGCACTTACTTCCATTGGTCTACATCTGCTGCATATCAGTCCCGTTGAAGACATCTTGCAAAGACTATCACCAGTTCTAAGAAAATTATTGCTTATACTAAGCATGTTAAATGTAGATGCTTCTAGCCCTCCAAGTGCCAAGACATGTCTAAATTTTATGCAGAGGTGGGGAAAAACTGTTAAAATTTGTTACCTGGAAACTGAAGCAGCTTAGCTTTGCTTGTGCCTACAATCTAAGTTTCCCTTCAAATTTGTGTCCAGCCTTGCCCTCACCCCTTCCCCAAATCATAAGTAGTTTTAATAATATACAATTTACCATGTTTACAATTTTTAAGTGTATGGTTCAGTGTACACTTAATACAGAAACACGTGTTCTTTGTTTTCCTTTTGTCCTCCCCTCCCCTTCCTGGTCCCTGGCAACCACCAATCTGTCCTCTGTCTTCATGAGCTCCACTTTTTATCACTGACGTATGAATGAGAACATGCATTATTTGTTTTTCTGTGCTTAACTTATTTCACTTAACACAATGGCCTCCAGTTCCGCAAATATCTGGTTCTTCTAACATTAGGAACTCAAAGCAATCCGTAGGACTAGACAAGTATGAATGTCCTACCAACCTGAATATCTTCCTCGTTTTTGCTTATGGTATTCTTCTCCGTCCAAACCCTTCCTCCTCTATCAATTACAAATAAATGGTCCCAATTTATTAAGATACTAAGGGATTGAATCTAAAAGTTTACTCTAGTTAACAGGGCTCCTGCTCAGTGAAAACAATTAATAATATCATTTTCCTGAAACATTATAAAATGTAGAAATATTCTTGCAAAAGTTTCATGACATATCATTAATGGTTATCAAGGTATATTTTTGATTGTTTTTGTTCTAACCATTCTCATCATCACAGTCAATTTAACATAAATCAAATATCTGAAACTAATTGGTACAGCTCTGTAGTCACTGATAATCTCATCTGTCAAATAGAAACTCAAATTTGCCTTGAAGTATTAAGCAAAGGATATTTAAGACAACACAAACTGCTGAAGAGAAATAAATCACAATGACTTAACACAACAGCAATTTCTTTCTCATGTGAAGTGCAAAACAAGTATTTCTAATGGGAAGGGAGCTTTTCTCCAAGAGTTCATCCTGAGCCCTATACTTCTTTTATCTTCAAACTTTCAATCTAGAGTGTATTCTGAAGTATCAGAGATCTGAAGTTCTTTTCAGGTCATGAGGAAGTGACTAAAGACACTTTTCCCCATCTAACCATGGCCCTTCCGTTATTTCATGTTTTAGGAAATATTTATTGGAGGTCTAAAATGTGCCAGGCACTGTGCTAAAAATATTTCTAGCAGACAAAAAATATTTAAGCAGACAAAAATTGCTGTCCTCGCAGAGTGTATAGCCAGGAAAAGAAAACAGACACAAAAATAAGTAACTTTTAGCTTACTTAAGACACAGTGATCTATTTACTGGTAGTGATTACTATGAAAATAAATACATCTGAATGCATAAAGAGGACATATGACTTTCTCTAAGGAAATGATAGTTGCATTGGAATAGTAGGCAAAGTTTCTCAAGCAGAAAGAAGGAAGGTGCCTGGAGTGTAGTGAACAAAGGTGGAATTAGCTACAAAGTGAGACTAGAAATAAAGGCAGGGATGTGATGTGTTGAAGGTTTGGTCTTTACTCTGAATTCAGTGAGAAATCACTAGAGTTTTCAAAGAGATGTTGATCTAATGAGATTTGGAAAGATCACATTGACTGCTATGTGGAAGAGTAACTAATGGGAATGTGGGCATAAAACATGGGAGCACAGTTAGGAGATGGTTGTAACAATGTCGGTGAGAGACATTGGTTGGATAGACTTGAGCACTACCACTTAAGGTATGCATAGAATGTAGTATACAGGTTTTGGTGGTTGGCTGACAATAAGGATACGTCAGAGAGGAAGGATTCAAAGTTGAATGCCAGGTTTGTGGCTTCAACAGCTAGATATGTAGTGGGGACCGCATATTAAATTCCGTTTTTGCCATTCTGAGCTTGAGTTCCCAGAGAGAGGTCAAATTGTTAGTTACTAAGCAGGCAGTTCAACATATAGTTCAGTAGCTCAAAACAAATGGCACATTGGAGGAAAAGGCTCGGGCGCCATCAGCATATACATATGTGTTATTTAATGTTTTGGTACTGAATGAGATCACATAGAAAAATGGCCGTATCACTTATAGTCCAAACCTGGACTCTTTTGAGAGTTAAAGAGAGAGAATTTTGAGAGTTCATAGTTAGGCCAGAATGACCAGAACTGTTTTGTGTAAACCACAAATATCCTTAGCCAATATTTAAAGGTCAAATAGGGAAGGCATTGTCAGCAAGGAAACAAAGAACAGTCAATAGGGAAGGAGGAAATCACAGGGAATTGTAGTGTCACAGAGGGCAAGCACTACTGAGAGGTCAATTGATTTCCCATGATGTCTTTTGTCACATACTTCCATAGTACCCTGTACTTTTGCATCATTGAACTTATCGTTGAAATTTTATTATTTGATATCTTTCTATCTATGAAGAGAGAGCATGACCCATAATTGGCAATCAACAAATATTTGTGGAATGAATAAAGAAAAGATGAAAAAAGCAAAAAGTATTCACTGAATTTAGCAAAACAGCGATCATCAATGCCCTTATTAAGAACAGTTTTGGTGGAGTAGTAAGGAACTGAGTCAATTTGCCTTAAGAAAAATGTGAGTGGATGTCAGTAAAACCTGACAACTCTTTCGAAAAGCCCTTGGCTTAATGGACACATGTTTTAAGTAGGTTGACTATTCCTTTGGGTCCTAGGCAAATGTCAGCTGTGATAGATTTTTCTGAAAGTAATTTAACTAGATAAGGGTATACATGCCTCATTTATGAGATTTTAAATGGCTATGTGGTGGCTCCATAATTACATAGTATATATTTTGCCTAGAATAAGTGTAGCTCCCTTAAGAATGTCATATTTTAACTCAGAGATATAATCAAGTATTTCTCCTGTGACAAAATGTAGTATTTAGCAAAAGTATTTTAAGGGCCGTGGATTCCATATCCATTCCACTTGATGCTTACAGTTCTTTACCAAAAACAAATGAAACCACCAGAAAGTTGCATGAATTGAGCAGTTCTTTGTCAGATCAGCAAGCATTTTTATTCCCACTGTGCTTACTAATGGCAGTTTGGAGAAATAGCTATGTGGATTCTAACTCTCTCTTTCCCCCGTATCATCATCGTTGAGAATAATTTACTCTATGTTACTCAGAGACTTTCTTTATCAAGCACTGTATAAGCCATTTCTTTTTTAATTTAGTGCTGGAAGAAATCGTATCTTTAGAAAAAACTTAACGTTTCTTCTTTCCTCTAACAGGATCTTTTAGAACCAACTGTTTCCTTTCTTCCATGGCTGTCAAAGAACATGGCTGAACTTGTGGTTAGCACATTTTTATTGTTCATTTGTCTATTTTGTATTCTTATTTTATTATAGATTGTATTTTCATTTAATTTGTCTAAATAATTTGTGGATACTTAGAAAACGGACTTTGATTTCAGACTTATTCAATTAGCTACTTCCCCCTCCCACTCCTCAAATAAAATTACAGGGTCATTATTGACAGGCAAAAAGAAGTGATAGGCAAGAAATGTGTACAATAACATAATTTAAATATGCATTGCCTTCAAACATACACACACAAATATATATATGTAAGTGCATATATATATATGTGTGGGCTGTGTGTGTATGTTACAAAGACGATTAAAATATTACATGTTATCGACCAATCAAATATTACTGTCTTTGAGATCACCTAGCTGCAATATGCTGAAAGATTCAGATACTGATCACCTGATCTTCTATCATTTCTGCTAGTGCAATCTCCAGCTTGTGCCTCTTACGATCGTAAAGGAAAATAACCAAGCAAACACCAAACAAAAAAGAAGAAACATATACTGCTTTTTAATGGCTATACATATGGAAATATAATTCTATACTTGTATAATGTAAATTGATTTCTGTTAAATGAGTCAAGGCAATATCTGTAAGAAATAGTCCAGTAAAATATGCCAATGCACAACTATGCACAAGCACATTCTCACCTTTGAGGATATATCAGGGTCCTAATATGGTTTGTTATTTAAGTCAATGCAAATTACTGCCTTACCATCTATCAATTTATTTCAGTTGCAAGGACAGTATGATATTATATTTCATTATTTATTTTAAAATATTTCTTTTTTGTGCTAAAAGCTTTAGGCTGACATTAGAAAGTCCTTCGTAATCTTAAAGTTTGCTATATCATTATTTATAATAAGCACATCTTTTGCAAAAAAAGGTTTAAGTTTATATTCAAATCACCTTTTATTATACTAGTAGAATGGTAATAGAAATTATCATTTCCTTAGCTGTTTATATCAACTGTCTTCTCAGTTATTCACCAAGGGTCTACATTTAGCTATTGTCTTGCTAAATTACCTCCATTAAGTACTTCAGTGTTTTGCAAACAACTAATTAACCTTTCGAACCCCATTAAGGGACAGTAAGAAGGAAGACAATTACTGAGACTGAAATTTTGGTCGGGAGGCTGAGACTAACACAGTATTATTAGGACAGAAAAGAAAACCCTCTAATCTTTTTAATGACTGTAGATGATCAGAACAGCTGTCTTAAATCTTTTTTATTTATTTAATTATTTTTACAATAACCCAAATCTGGAAGAGAGAGCTCCAACAAAGGGCTGGGTCACTGGCTCTGCATTAACCCTGAGGAAAACGGCCACCTCAAAAGCGTTAACTTCAATCCTCGTTGCAGTAGGAGTGGCTACAAATTATACTTCCTTGTATTCACATATCACTTGACAGTTTGCAGAGGGCTGTCACCTATATAATTTTATTTAATCGTTAAAACTAATTCTGTGAGGTAAATTGCTCAATATTATTATCTCCATTTCAGAGACAAATAAAGTGCCTGAAGGAAAAATTACTTCTCAAGTATTGTGCTGCTATTAAAAATTAGAGCCCTGATTCAGTGACTGGGCCACAGTACATTTTCCGATGGCACAACTTGATCACTGTACACGTTAACAAAAGATCCTCTCTTTTCTCATGCATGTCTGATGACCTTTCTTGTTCTGATGATCTGCACATCTAGGCAAAGTACACACTCTTGGCCTGTCAATATTCACCAGGCATTATATTCTAATATAGGGCTTATTCTTCTTTCGTTCAGGAAAGTTCCTAATAACTGCCACCCTGAGTGACCTGCCAGACTCCTTCTTCTATGATAGAAATGTGCTGCCTAACATATGTCTATAAAGAACATTATAAGCAAACATAAAATTTGGCAATCAAATCTTTACTGAACACCAACTACTTAAAGAAATACGTGCTCAGAATTGAGATAGGGGAAAAATAAACCCAGAAATTAAGAAACATGTTCTCTCTAGGTGAGTAAGCCACCTGAACTTATAATTTCCAATTTTTTGAATCCTCATGAGTTATAATTTGTTGAGAGACAAGGAAATGAAACGGTCTGGGAACAGAGAGTAAGGGTACAGGCATAGGGAGAGATGAGAAGTGTTCATATGTTCATGTATGTGTCACTCTATCAGCTGAGATTAAGATAAAAAAAAATGTGCTCTGCTTTGTAAATAAAGAGGTAGAAGACCCACTTAGAATAGACCAGCAAAGCGGAAACCAGGGACAAAAACAGTTATCCACAGCCTACTAAGATAGGAAATGAGAAGTTGGGAGTGGGGCTTGTGACAGAGAAAAGGAAGAAGTGTCCCCTCACTCTGGGAGGAGGTGAAGGGACTGGATTTCATTCAGTAAGGTTTTAGCTAATAAAAATACAGGATTCTCAGTTAAATTTCAGTTTCACAATAAAAATATGTTTTTAGTGAATGCTTTGTGCAATACTTGGGACATACTTATATTTAAAAAAAAGTTGTTGTTTATCTGAAATTTGAGTATAACTGGACACCTTGAATTTTTTTCTGACAACTCGATTGGCAGGAGTACTTCTGTTTAGAGGATGTAAAGTAGTCACAACCATACGGTTCTAGACAGTAAGCCAGAGAAACATGCTTAGGAGGAAACCCTTATGGAGGGACTTTAGACTAGGGAGTGTGAGGGCTGCCCTTACCAGTCTCCACCTTTAAGTTCCACCACATACAGACTTGGGGATGTTATTTATTTTACCTGGGTCTTGGTTTCCACTTTTGTAACGTATGAGTGGCACTAAGTCAGCCTCAGTGAGGTGTTGTGAGCATTGAGAATATATACATATGCACACACACACGCACAGAGGTAGATAGGAATACAAAGATATTTTATATATTTACAAATATGATCTATGTAAACAATCCTTGGCATATGGTAATAACCCAATACATTTTGGCTGTTATTATCCAAATGTCATATGCTTTCTTCCGGATTACATCCAGGAATGATTAATGGAACACATTAGAGTTTCCTGAAGACCTTTATATTTAAGGGACAAGCTAGAGCTTCCAGTAGTCATATGGGAAGATATTATAATTTGGAGATTAAAAGGAAATCTGAATATAAAGTGGATACAATTTAAGTTGTTAATTTATATTTCTTGGCTAATTTCATTGATTAATATACTCATTCATTTGTGCATCCATTCAGCAAACATTCATTGAACAGTAAGTATAATGCCTTGTACATAATGATTGCTCAATAAATGTAAATCTTTCTGTGTGGGATCGCTTAATTATTAAAAACTGTTGGAAGTATTATGAACAAAATTTGCTAAGAGAATAGATGACAGGGTTTATAGCAGGCCTAGTCAGGAGCATTAGAAAAGTGATATTTTAGCTGAGCTCTGAAGCGTGAGTAAGCATAAGCCAGTCAAAGTTCAGAGGGAGGAATATTCTGAAAGAGGGAAAGGATATGAAAAGGCCTCAATGTGGGAAAAGGTAAGGCATATTTTCAGTACCAGCAAGAACCCCAGTGTGGAAGAAATGCAGAAAGCAGATTGAATATTCCATAAAATGTAACTTCAAAGGGAGGTAATGGTAAGGTCATGAGGATCTTCTAGGCATGTAAAGATTTGGGCACGTTTTGCCAAAGAGCAAAGGGACAAGTAAGCAGAAGAGTGACATGATCAGGTTTTTGTTTCTAAAAAATCCCTCTAGCTTCTGAAAGGAGAATGACTTGGACTGTATCTATGGCATCAAATTATATTTATTATGCTGCTAAACATGTCAAATATTTGTCACTGATTTCCTTAACCCGGACTTCAAGAACTTATAAAACATGTATCTATCTTAAGAGGCTGCCACCCCATTCCAACATGTCTCCTCTCAGTAATCACCATGTGGAAAGCCTGTGCCCAGGCTTCCTGTGTGTAAATCTAACCCCTGAATTAGAGCTGTGCTAAAAGCCATCGCCTCCATGTGCCCCCTTCCTGATGCCCTCAACTTCAAGTGCTAGCTTCCTCTGAATTTTCAAAGAACAGATTCGTTGCCTCTCTTAACCTATTTTCTTATATCATGTATTACAGTTTTAAATGCATTCTTTCTTTGGGGGATGTGGGGAAGGTAGAGATGGTTAATGGGTATGAAAAATGGAAAGAACGAATAAGACCTACTATTGGATACCACAACAGGTTGACTATAGTCAATAATAACATAATTATACATTAAAAAAAGCCTAAAAGCCCATATTATTGGATTGTTGGTAACACAAAGGATAAATGTTTGAGGAGATGGATACCCCATTCTCCATGATGTGATCATTGCACGCATTGTATGCTTGTATCAGAACATTTCGTGTACCCCATAAATACATACACCTACTATGCACCAACAAAAATTAAAAGATAAAAAATATTCATTCTTAACTCTCTCACAGCACTGCCTTGAAGGCAACCACTCATCTCCTCTATCAACTTTATGGATGTGCTACATATAGCATGATGCTTATAAAAATAAGTGAGTAAATACTCTTAAAACAAAAGAATGCAAAGTAAAAGCAAAATAATTGGCTGAATTGGCATTATTTATTTTGAATCTCAGTTCTATGATTGATCTTTTTATATTAGCAGTGATGTTTTATTACTTTCATGTAAAATAATATGCATTACTCTGAGGCTATGAGAAAAAAAGAGAAAGGTATTTTCTTTTAAAAGGGATTTTAGTTCAGCCTGAAGGTGACCACTTTCTATTCTGAGATTCTATCCATTTTCTGGATGGATAGAACAAGAAAACTTGCCCATCCCAACCCTCCCCCACACCCAACCCTTCCCCACATCCCCCACCACACGCACAAAGTTATCATCTGTAAAGATGTTAAAAGAGTGCAATAATGCAATGGATGATTATGTATCCCAGACTCAATTTCCAGGAGGTGGCTATCATTAATAAACTCTAAGTTTTGTCAAGGCTCTAGTATAGATCTGTACTTCTACAGGAGAGTGAAAATGTTGATATTCATGAGATTATATATTTTGCACCCTTCTACCATCGACCCCATCCTCTACACACACACACACACACACACGGACACCCACCATTTTCCACCATCCACAGCTGAGATAGAGGCATTTCTATGCCCAATGATGTCTAAATTCTTCTCAGTGCACTATTTTCTTTTGGGGACTACATATCAAGGCATACAGGAAGAGCATTAGGCTTTACTTCGGGGGGCCTGCACTTTTGAGTATATAATTTCCTACTATAAATGTAGGATGATAACATAGAAGCAGACACCCTGAATAGGATCTGGCGGAGAGGTACAAATGATGGTTAAGTGTAACTCCTACTATCCAGATGTTTATTATTTAGTTTTGTTAAGATATACCAGTATCCTTAATTTTAATCTGTAATTTATTAAAAACACCTAGAACTTGTGTTGGTCGTGGTGTTTTCCTTGTCCTTTCCACTGTCCTTTCAGGATAATAGTGTATCATTCTCACTGCTAAAATTGATCCAAGAGATGAAAGCTTTTAGGTGGCTTCTCTCCTGAGATTACCATAACAGGACATGCATTGAGTATTTTAATACATTTATCAATGATTTTATAAACTAACTTAACAATCTAAAGTTGTCGCCCCAAAATGGAGGAGGTTAAAGACAGCATGCCATTTTAACTGGGACTGAAAATTTGCAGCTGATGCTCCTCTGATATGTCAAAACCATTTTAACATCTTACGCAGATCATAAATAATGTAATGAGTAATACGATCTAAAATAGAAACATAGGGATCACTACTTGGCTGAAAAATTAGGTTCAAGGATAATGTGTCCCAACTTGAAATGACAATTTCTTTTTTTCCTCCAAGGTAATATCTTGAGTCAGATTTTATACCTGAATATAACTCAAAATGACAGCAACATTTTTGAACCTCCACATATACTGTAAATGAGTTCCATATAGTTTGTATCGGAGGTAGTTAGTATCTGCATGTTGTACCTAATTACAGTAAAAAAAATGGCTATTTTTTTTCATTCAAGTGCAACTAATTGTCAGTGTGTGGAATTCTGCTGACAGTCTGTCTATACACATTATAGAGGACTCACCTATTCATCTGTTTCCATGTTTTTTGTCTTTTACCATGTAATAGTTGATAATTAGATATGAAATTTATGGCAATAACATCAGCAGGACCAGATACTCATTAAGAGAAACAGGTGGTACCGGGAGAAAAAAAAGTTTAGCTTAATGTAAAAAGGCTGCCTTGGTCTTGTATTTTCCAGATTCTGTTGGGAGAGAGCAGTGGTGAAGGTATATGCCTGTAGGCTTTACCATATATGTTACTTTAGAGCTTGAGTAACTGAGAATGGTGATATCAAATTGTGGCTTAGAATGCAGTTCAGATGGTGTCCTAACATTTGGGCTGCTATGACAAAATAATATAAACTGGGTTACTGATAAAGAACAGAGATTTAGTTCTCACAGTTCTGGAAGCTCAGAATTCCAAGATCAAAGTAGACGCTGTGTCTGGTGAAGGCTTATTTTCGAGGTCATAGATGGTGCCTTCTTGCTGTATTCTCACTTGGTGAAAGTAGTGAGGAGTCTCTCTTTGCCCTTTTTTGTAATGGCACTAATCTCCTTCATGAGGGCTCTGCCTCTGTCACTTCCTTCCAATACTATCGCCTTCAAGGTTAGCATTTTGACTTATACATTTTAGGGAGATATAAATCATTCCGATCATAGTGAAAATCGTATTGGGAGGAAGACAAAAGTAGATCTGACTGCTTGAGTATGGTAAAGGGAAGTGGAAGGACAAAGCAAGTCGTCATCATAAGGTGGTAGACACATGTATGTATACAAAATTGGTTCTAACAATGTAATTTCAGAAATAAAATCTCTTTTCAGCAAAACGAATAGAGTGCCCACTCTGTGGGTAGGCATGTATTGGGATGAGTTCGGTGATCAGGGGAACATGACCCTTTTGTAAACCGCACTGTTTTCTCAGAGTCTGCAATATATCATGTTTACGCTGAATTTTATGTTTAAATGTCTGCTTCACTATAAGACAGTCCAGGCGCTTTTAAAATAAGGGCATCTCTGTATTGCAGCACTTAGCAGAGTGCCTGAAACTTTGTGGAAAATAAATAGGTAGATAAGGTCAAACCTGTATTCGGATATATTTTACTTTCTTTCATCACTGAAATTATTTCTCTCTCTTTCCTCCATTAAGCTATTGCTTCCTTGGAGTTACAAAATATTCCTGAAATGTAGTAGGCGCTAGGTTTAGGTTTTCTAGGTGAATGTTTGCATTGGCTACCCAACTTATCCCACCACATTTTTATTCTGTAAATTTCACTACATTCAAACAGCTTTCTAAAGATACATTATGCATTAAAGGACAATGTGGTTTTATTTTTAAAATAATGTATGCTCTGCATATATTCCTTGTGGATTCACCCACAACTGCTTGAACAGTTTATATAGTTTCACTTTTGTGCTTTAGGTATGGAGTAAGATTTAAAAAGTACAATGTCCTTTCAATAGTTTCTTTTGTGCCACGTCATTGTAAATCATAATCTCTGTATAATGAAGCTGAGTGGAGTCGAGTCCTGGTTTTCCTAGCTCAGGTCAATAAGAATGTTTTTCTTCATCTTGTTGTTTTGTTTGTTTTCACACTAGAACAACAAGCATTGTTTTAGTTTCTAAAGTCTATCCTTAAGAAATCATCCTTTTGAGGCATTCATGAGGACAGCAAACAAAACATGTTGCTTCTATTCCTTTTCATGTTTGTGTCTGAGTGTGGCACCGTATGGCTTTTCTTCACAAGAATCTCCTCTCATTGACATGATCAAATAATTTATTATTGAGAAAGGTGAGGCAATACACTGACAAAAGAAACACTTTTTCTGCTAAAGTGAAAATAAGTGGTTAGGAAGAAAATTATACTTTAGCTCTGAAATGATGCTTCATGCTGCAATGTATTATATTTTCCTTGAATATTATTAAATGTCTTTATTAAAAATCGTTATTTATAAGTTTTCCACAAATGTAAGGCAGGCATGGCTTAGTTCAGCTAGTAAAATGGGAAAACAAGGTCAGGTAGTTTTTCAGAAGTAATTGTTATGTATCTGCAATCCTATGAGAACATTTAGCAAATTGAGGCTTGGAGTGCTCAACAGCACTAATCAATCACTTAGTCACACTTAGGTGATTGCCAATTAGTCATAGTAGATAAGCAGGCACAAGTACAAAGAGTAGACCCACTTGATTAGCTACAAAGGGAAAACCAAGACAGAAAGAAGGCTCTGAATACACAGACCAGGGTAATTCCAATTAAACAGGCATCCAGAAGAAAGGCTCCCACACGTACTATAATTTAGACGTTTGCCCTCTCCAAATATCATGTTGAAATTTAATTCCCAGTGTAATGATGTTGGAAAGTGAGGAATAGAGGGAGATGTTTGGGTCATGGGGGTAGATCCCTCATGAATAGCTTGGTGACTTTTCTTGGGAGTGAGTGAGTGCTTACTCTATTAGTTCCTGTGAGAACTGGTGCATCCTCCTGCTGTCTTATTTCCTCTCGCATCATGTAATCTGCTTATACCAGCTCCCCTTCACCTGCCCCTGTGATTGGAAGCTACCGGAGGCCCTCACCAGAAGCAGATGCTGGCACTATGCTTCTGGTATAGCCTGCAGAACCGTGAGTCAAATAAACCTGTTTCCTTTATAAATTACCCAACCTCAGATATTCTTTTATAGCAACACTAAATGGACTAAAACAACACATAATTATGAGTATGAGGGTCTCTCTGCATGTGCAATTGTAGGTCCACTATTTAAGTAGGATTGCGCCTGTTTCTGTGCCTTGTTAATAGGTAGCTTATTTCAATGCTAGTGGGACCTCCATGGAAAGAGAAGCATGACAATATTTTTGACACTAATGAAATAAAAGCTTTTAAAAATTACTCTCTCTTTCTCTCTATATTTTTTTTAGAGATAGATTTTCACTCACTGTAACCTTGAACTCCTGGTATTAAGCAATCCTCCGGCCTCAACCTCCTGAATAGTTGGGACTGTAGATGTGTACCACCAGATCCAGCTTTTTTTTTTGTAAAGATGGGGTTTTGCTATGCTTTACAGGCCGGTTTCTAGGCTCAAGCAGTCCTCTTGTCTTGGTCTCCCAAACTGCTGGGATTACAGGCATTAGCCACTGTATCTGACCTAAAATTATGCAATGTTAAGTTCATTTTGAACTAATTTTTGGTCTTTTCCCATACTTGAGAATTCCACATTGAAGTTGGTTTAATGTTACATTTGCTCATTATTTCACTTTACAAGTTTATCATATAAATCGAACACTCATTGCTAACTGATCTTTTCTTGGGGAATACTGGGGCAAGAAACTAGAACAGACAGGAAGTTGCCAGTGGAGTTTCAAAGAATCTGAGGAAAATGCTGGTATGTATGTTTTTTTTTTTTTTTTTTTTTTTTTTTTTAACTGGGGGCCAAAACCAAAAAAGTAAGTGGTTCTTCCAAGTGTAACTATTTTCACAACAGAGAAAGTAGCAGATGTCCTTCGAGGATTTACTTTCTGATATCTGGGAGTACAACTTTCAACTCCAATCTAGCTTAATTGTTTAGGAAAAAAATATATATTTTTAATTATACTTTAAGTTCTGGGATACATGTGCAGAATGTGCAGGTTTGTTACATAGGTATATACGTGCCATGGTGGTTTACTGCACCCCTCATCTACATTAGGTATTTCTCCTAATGCTATCCCTCCCCTAACAACCCACCCCTTAACAGGCCCTGGTGTGTGATGTTCCCCTCCCTGTGCCCATATGTTCTCATTGTTCAACTCCCACTTATGAGTGAGAACATGGGGTGTTTCGTTTTCTGTTCCTGAGGTAGTTTGCTGAGAGTGATAGTTTCCAGCTTCATCTGTTTCCCTGCAAAGGACATGAACTCATTATTTTTTATGGCTGCATAATATTCCATGACATATATGTGCCATATTTTCTTTATCCAGTCTATCATTGATGGGCATTTGGGTTGGTTCCAAGTCTTTGCTATTGTGAATAGTGCTGCACTAAACATACATGTGCATGTGTCTTTATAGTAGAATGATTTATAATCCTTTGGGTATACACTCAGTAATGGGATTGTTGGGTCAAATAGTATTTCTGGTTCTAGATCCTTGAGGAATCGCCACACTGTCTTCCACAATTGTGGAACAGATTTACACTCCCACCAACAGTGTAAAAGTGTTCCTATTTCTCCACATCCTCTCTAGCATCTGTTGTTTCCTGACTTTTTAATGATTGCCATTCTAACTGGTGTGAGATGGCATCTCATTGTGGTTTTGATTTGCATTTCTCTAATGACCGGTGATGATGAGCTTTTTTTCATATGAGTGTTGGGCACATAGTGTCTCCTTTTACAAGTGTCTGTTCATACCCTTCACCCACTTTTTGATGGCGTTGTCTAGTTGTTTTTTTTTTTTTTTTTTTTTTGTCAATTTTGGCTTTTGCTGCCATTGCTTTTGGTATTTTCATCATGAAGTCTTTGCCCATGCCTGTGTCCTGAATGGTATTGCCTAGGTTTTCTTCTAGGGTTTTTATGGTTTTAGGTTTTACATTTAAGTCTTTACTCCATCTTGATTAATTTTTGTACAAGGTTTAAGGAAGGGGTCCATTTTCAGTTTTCTGCATATGCTAGCCAGTTTTCCCAAAACCATTTATTAAATAGGGAGTCCTTTCCCCATTGGTTATTTTTGTCATGTTTGTTCAAAAATCAGATGGTCGTAGATGTGTGGTGTTATTTCTGAGGCCTCTGTTCTGTCACATTTGTATCTGTTTTGGCACCAGTACCATGCTGTTTTTGTTACTGTAGCCTTGTAGTATATTTTGAAGTCAGGTAGAGTGATGCCTTCAGCTTTGTTCTTTTTGCTTAGGATTGTCTTGGCTATATGGTCTCTTGACAAAACCACAGCCAATATAATACTGAATGAGCAAAAGCTGGAAGCATTCCCTTTGAAAACCAGCTCAAGACAAGGATGCTTTCTCTCACCACTCCTATTCCACATAGTATTGGAAATTCTGGCCAGGGCAATCAGGCAAGAGAAAGAAACAAAGATAAATAGATGGTACTTAATTAAACTAAAATGCTTCTGCACAGCAAAATAATAATAATAATAATAATAATTAGCAGAGTTAACAGACAACCCACAGAGTGAGAGAAATCTTCACAATCTACACATCCAACAAAGGACTAATATCTAGAATCTACAAAGAACTCAAATAAATCAGCAAGAAAAAACAATCCCATCAAAAAGTGAGCTAAGGACATTAATAGACAATTCTCAAAAGAAGATATACAAATGTCCAACAAACATATGGAAAAATGCTCAACATCACTAATGATCAGGGAAATGCAAATCAAAACCGCAATGTGATACCACCTCACTCCTGCAAGAATGGCCATAAATAAAAAAAAAAAAAGATAAAATAATAGATATTGGCATGGATGTGGTGAAAAGGAAACATTTGTACACTGTTGGTGGCAATGTAAACTAGAACAATCACTATGGAAAACAATGTGGAGATTCCTCAAAGTACCAAAAGTGGATCTACCATTTGATCCAGCAATCCCAATACTAGGTATCTACCCAGAGGACAAGAAGGCATTATACAAAAAAGATAAAAGATACTTGCACATGCATGTTTATAGCAGCCCAATTTGCAATTGCAAAAACATGGAACCAACCAAAAATGTGGTGTGTATATATGTATATATACACACACACACACACACACATATACACACACACACATACACACACACACACACACACACACACACACACACACATATATATATATATATATATATATATATATATATACATACACGATGGAATACTACTCAGCCATAAAAAGAAATAGAGATTAAGAAATAGAGATCAGCTGATCTGGATAACATTATGCTAATTGAGTGTGATTTATTCCAAGCATTTTCAGTCTCTGTGTTTCTTAGGTCAAATCTAATATGTTTTTCTAATTTCAAGTGAGTCTTTCCAAATAAAACATTTTATATTTTGTGAATGTAAGTAAAGTGTTCTACTATTTTTCCATACGTAGGTATATCTCAACAATTTGCATATTGCCTCTTCTGGCATTATAATTTCTAGAACAAATATCGATAAGCTTATGTGTCGGGAGAGGGAAGGTAAACCAAGCAGCCTCCATTACATGGAGTGTCATGGATAGAGAAGTTGCAATGCAATGATGGCAACCAGGATAAGTGAATGAGGAAGTGAAATAAGAAGAAGAGGTGGTGAGGAGGAACCAACAACTGCAATAAAAACATCTCCTTTTAACATAGATAAATGTATGCATGCAAACCTTCAAGAATCATCACTTATCAGTAACTCTTTGGACCACATTCTTGAGTGAACATTATCCCATTTCATTCTGATAAAAGTGCTATGCAATATTGTCTCCCATGTTCTAAGACAGGGGTAATCAAACTTTGGCCCTCACTCCAAATCTGACCACATGAATTTATTTGTTTTTAAATTAAAGAATTACTGAAATATAGCCAAGTCCATTCATTTATGTAATGTCTATGGCTATTTTCTTGCTGCAACAATAGAGTTGAAAAGTTGTGATGGAGACCATATGGGCTGCAAAGTCATAAGTATATACCGTATGACCTTATAGAAACAGGTTGTCAACCCCTGCTTTAAGAAGCAACTAGATTAGTTTAGCTACCAAAGATGATATTCTTCTGGAAAGAGAGAAAAAGTAATCAGTTATCAAAATGAAAAAAAAGAATTAGGAATTAAGTCCAATTAATATGCAATTGTACTGTATCCTATGTTATTTCATTTCAATACTCACAATAACCCTATGAAGTATTAACTTTTATACAAAAATGGAAAATACAGCTCAAAGAACTTAAGATATTCATTTCCACAAAGTTGCATAGTTACGCAGTGAACAAAGCTGATATTTCAATATATACTTGTTTTACTTAAAGTCCAGTGCTGTTTCTACGATGTTTGCAAACCTGATTAAAAATATAGGCAATTAACAGCAGAGGGATAATCAGGCCACATTTTATGAGTTCCTTGGCTGGAAGAATATCTTATTTTCTCAACACACAGGAAGAACAAGTGGATAAGAAAGACTGTAAACTCCCTGTCAGAAAAGGAGCAAAGAGAAGGATTATTAAAGAAGAATCACCACCGACCCCACAGAAATACAAACTACCATCAGAGAATACTATAAACACCTCTACGCAAATAAACTAGAAAACCTAGAAGAAATGGATAATTTCCTGGACACTTACACTCTCCCAAGACTAAACCAGGAAGAAGTTGAATCCCTGAATAGACCAATAGCAGACTCTGAAATTGAGGCAATAATTAACAGCCTACCAACCAAAAAAAGTCCAGGACCAGACAGATTCACAGCCAAATTCTACCAGAGGTACAAGGAGGAGTTGGTACCATTCCTTCTGAAACTATTCCAATCAACAGAAAAAGAGGGAATCCTCCTCAACTCATTTTATGAGGCCAACATCATCCTGATACCAAAGTCTGACAGAGATACAACAAAAAAAGAGAATTTTAGACCAATATCCCTGATGAACATCGATGCAAAAATCCTCAATAAAATACTGGCAAACCGAATCCAGCAGCACATCAAAAAGCTTATCCACCATGATCAAGTGGGCTTCATCCCTGGGATGCAAGGCTGGTTCAACATACACAAATCAATAAACATAATCCAGCATATAAACAGAACCAAAGACAAAAACCACATGATTATCTCAATAGATGCAGAAAAGGCCTTTGACAAAATTCAACAGCCCTTCATGCTAAAAACGCTCAATAAATTCGGTATTGATGGAACGTATCTCAAAATAATAAGGTATTTATGACAAACCCACAGCCAATATCATACTGAATGGGCAAAAACTGGAAGCATTCCCTTTGAAAACTGGCACAAGACAGGGATGCCCTCTCTCACCACTCCTATTCAACATAGTGTTGGAAGTTCTGGCTAGGGCAATCAGGCAAGAGAAAGAAATCAAGGGTATTCAGTTAGGAAAAGAAGAAGTCAAACTGTCCCTGTTTGCAGATGACATGATTGCATATTTAGAAAACCCCATCGTCTCAGCCCAAAATCAACCCAAATGTCCATCAGTGACAGACTGGATTAAGAAAATGTGGCACATATACACCATGGAATACTATGCAGCCATAAAAAAGGATGAGTTCGTGTCCTTTTTAGGGACATGGATGCAGCTGGAAACCATCATTCTCAGCAAACTATCACAAGAACAGAAAACCAAATACCACATGTTCTCACTCATAGGTGGGAATTGAACAATGAGATCACTTGGACACAGGAAGGGGAGCATCACACACCGGGTCCTATTGTGGGGAGGGGGTAGTGGGGAGGGATAGCATTAGGAGATATACGTAATGTAAATGACGAGTTAATGGGTGCAGCACACCAACATGGCACATGTATACATATGAAACAAACCTGCATGTTATGCACATGTACCCTAGAGCTTAAAGTATAATAAAAAAAAAAAAAGAAAAAAAAAGTAGAAATAAAGAAAAAGAAAAAAAGAAGAATCATAGTAAGTATCTGATATATGGTAAAACGTAGAAATATTGCCATAGGGGAAATGTAGTAAGAACTTTGATAATAAGTTCATTAGGGAAACTGTGAAGGGCAGGGTCCCAAACAGTTTAGATTAGTTTGGGACTGATGAACAAAAAAGATTAGTGATCAAATTAAATACTTTTTGGATGACCTCTATAGTGATAATATTGACTTCTCACATTAGAGGTTGGGGGGTGGGGGACACTGATGCAGAAGCAGTTTCTTTGTCATTAAGAATAAAGTCATGCTGCTTGTCCTTCAGTGAAGCTCCATTAAATTCCTTCTCCAAGTCGCAATGCCATTTTGGTTTGGGCTGGGGTCTGCGGTAAATCTACCATGTAGCACTATTAAGACCCACATTTTCAAGCAGAAAGCACCATTCCCAAAGCCTACCTCAGTCATTTTGAACAGGCTCTTCCTTCTGTGAGAATACATTCCTCTCCTCAGCCTGGCAAAACTTCCCATCCTTCGAGACTCAAATCAAGTGGTGTCCCTGACTTTTCTGCTAGAGTGGGTATATTATGTTTCAGAGTGTGTACTGCCACTTATCTTACTGTATCTACCTGTTTCTCACTCCAAACTGAACTCTTTGAGGGTGCAGACTGATGCTTACTAATATATTTTATGACAGGATCCAGTACAATACTACACAGATAGTAAATATTTTATAAATATTTTCAATGAATTAATACTTGGAAAATGGACTTCCATGTTTAGGCAGTTTAAATATATAATTCTTTATTATTGGAATTAATGTTTTTTACTTTTCATTCAAATCACGTGAATTTCATGTCTCTTCCTTTCCTACCTTAAACCCCACCACATGGGTAAACCACATAAAGCACGATAAGGGCCAGATCTATTTAGATGAGTATTGTGTACTCGAATCTTAACCACCTACCTGACAAATACTACAGGCTCAATAAATATTTGATAAAATATTTGCTGAGTAAATGAATCAACAAAAGTGATTTAAATATGAGACAAGGCTATTGTCTTAAGTGATATATAAAAGCAGAATTAGGAATCCAAAGAGTGATTCTTTTCTAATTCCATCATGTTCACTAACAAACTGCTACATCAAGGGAGATAGGACTGTGTGGAAACAAAGCAGGTTGCTAATAGGGAATTAGAAATCTGGCGGAAACCTCTAGTAATGCAGACAGCGACTCTATTTGGAGAGTTACTTGGCATGTCAAGGTTGCATCTCTGGAAAGTGAGAAGAATGTGATTAAAGTTCTAGGCCTCCTTTTCAATGGAATACAATGTAACTTGACTTTCCCCCCTCATTCCGCTGAGCTGCAATGCAGTGATGACAGTTACTGCACAGGCAGAGTGTATTGGTGCTTACTGAGTAGAAGACAAAGACCTATCTTCTCACACAGTATTCCCGAGAACGAGTAAGATGTCAACAACATTTATTAAAAATCTGCTGTGTGAGAATCCTTTGCTATCAGCCTTATACCATTCAGGTCACTGATTCTAACTAAAAACTTAACCTTGTGCAATGTTTGAACTGGATTTGAACAAGGTATATATTACATTTTGACTTGTCGCTACGCTGTGGAATGAGGCTGAGGATTTGAGTGAGGAGGGTGACTAGCATCGTTTTGCCTAGCATAAACTAACTGCTTAATGGATCTACAGTCTTGGTTTTCAGCCAGAGTTTTGTATTGGAACTATCTGGATAGGATTTAATCTAATTTTATTCAAAATGACCTCCTTTTTAACTACTCCTTACCATTACTTCCCAGGATGGGTTTCTGCTATGCCCTTGTTGAAAGTGGGGGTGGTAAATGTAAATGTTTGAAGAGTAAAATGTTAATTTAATTGATTTTATTAATAAATTAATTTATTAACTTAATTTTAATTATGGCATCCTTTGTCCTCTGCACCATGAGAACAATTAACATAGTATGCACGTTCCTACGAAGCTCCCATAATCTCGCCTGTGTTGTTCACATCCATATAATTATTCTCGTACATGGTATTATATAGTAACAAAGAGTATGAGGTCAGTATTTGAGTCTGGGCTCAGGAACCTATTTATTGAGTGATTTTGAACAAGTCAGTTAAGCTTTCTGAGCTTCAATTTATTCATCTTTCAAATGGAAATTATAGTTCCAATATCCTAGGCTTAATGTGCTGATTAAAGGAAGGCAAGTATACAAAACTCAGCAGATGCCCAGGATAGTCTTTGTATCAGCAAGAATTCAGCCAGAAAGAAACCAAACGCTTCATGCATTGTATCAGGAAGGGATTTAATGCCGGGAATTAGATGCTTACAAAACTTTTGGAAGATTATTTTTGGGTGAAGGCCAGGGAGGACCACTGCTGGCTTTCAAGATATCAGGAGGTGCAGGAAATGCAGGTAGCAGTTCCTGATGATCTCAGCTGCCTGCAACATCAAAGTGGATGGTACGCAGGAATTTTTGCTGAAACCACTACAAACCGCATTTTCCACTTTCCTATGTGTTTCTGCTTCTGATCGAAGAAAATAATGGCTTCTCTTTCTTTTCAGCCGCTTTAAGTTTATACAAAGTTTTCATATTAGTAGACTCTAAATTAGAACACTTCTGGTAGAATAATGTGCAAAATGTAGGTTCTAGACTTCTTGTCCCTAAGATACAGGGAAGAGCATGGAAAGGAATGGGAATAGTGTTGATATGCCAAAAGATAATCCAGTATAAAACTTAACAAATGGTTAATAGAAATTTTCATTTATGTTTTTTTGTCCTTCTGCCTCAGGACTAGCACTCCATTTTCCAAATAAGACTTGGCATTCTATTCTGGAATCCAGCTCTATTTGGCTGAAGTATAATGACATTCTTTCTGTGTAGCAGAAACAATACAGGCTTTGGAAGCAGGCAGCTATAATGGTGTTGGGACACTTACTCCGGCATCTCCAGCAAATATTAGCTGGGTGTCCTTGTACAACACTGGATTTCTGGTGATCTCTCTAGGACCAAGGGTTCCAGGGGAGCCCCTCTCTTTCTCTCTTTCCCTTGTCTTCAGCTCCAGACTAGTTCTCTCTTTGTCTCTCTCTCTCTCTCTCGCTCTCTCCCACCCCGTTATCTTCCTTAATCTCTCCAGTAAATTCCGCAAAATTATGATATCTAATCTGTCCTCTTTTAGACTTTATTAAGTGAGGTTGCCTGAAACAGAAAAAATGATAGACTAGGAATCAAATCCTAACTGCAACAAACAGAGGCTGTACACCATTTAAACTTGAACTTATTCTTGTTGTGACTTAGTTTCATTATTTTTAAAATGGCAACAGTATCTACTTGAATCGTTCCGCTTCTGTGTTGAGCCAATTGATGGCATAATTCAGCTCCTATGGATTTCTCAAGGCAAAGGCAACTGGTGGGAAGATTTTACATTCAGAACTGTTCTTGAGTCAAAACAAAGTGGTCAAGAAAGTTTGGGGGTCAAGAAAGATAGACCAAGGTTAATAAGCCAAAGAAGTAAATTTTTGAAACATGGATGGCCTGGTGCTGGTTTGGGTAATTGAAATATGAGAGTAAAAAGGTTGAAGAACTAAAGAGGTAATGGTAAAAACTTAGAGGCTGTGTGAGTGAATATTGAAGCCAAATACAATGGCCAGTGCATGGGCATCTTATGTACCTCTCACACCTGAATTCCTAGGACACGCAGATCCATTTAATGGGCTGAAACAGAAGAAATTTTATTTCACATAATTGTTCTGATGATTTAAAAAGTTTAAAAGGAGACTTAAAACATTATTAATCATTCTTAAATAAGGGATTACTAGTAGTAGCAGTAGGAGTAGTAGTAGTAATGAGATGTATTTCTATATTCGTTTGTTCCGTTATACTCCAAGAACAAACACTCTTGCAGTGGTTGTGCCAAAATAGGCCTTCATTGAATGAATTTGTTGTGGGTTTATGCTTGTCTATATTGTTTTAAAATCAGCATACATGTAACCTATGAAATTCCTAGTGTATTCTTGGAATTAAACAATTATGATAAATTCAATCTCAATATCTATAACTCTTTCTTTATACAGGTCATTGCCGTGTTTACAAAGAATGAAAAACACAAAATATGGTGTATGATATCATTTATATAGATTATTTTCTACATGGGAAAACCAGAACTTATATGCCCAGCATACTGGAAACAATTATCAGCAAAGACATAGAGTCTAACCAATATATATGATACAAAGCAAAGAAAAAAATCACCAACAAGACACAATCTTATGATTGCCTTGTAACTTCCTTTCTTATTGCTTAAGTATGCCAACATCTCAGTTGCCAGGCATAGTTTTTATGTAGCTCAAAGGGCACTGGATTGTAAAAATAGAAGATTTCATGAGTTCAAGTTCATCTCTGTTAGTCACTATAAATTTTTCTTCCAGCACCTGGTCTTATCATCAGTAAAGGGTAGTAACTCCTATCATGGATCCCCTTTCAGTTACTCCATGGTGATACTGACACAACTGTGACTTCTGATATTCCTGGAATTCCATCCTTGCCTACATCCTACCTTATGTATTCACCTCTCTTTTTGGCCAATAGAAAATGTATTCCTTTACTCATACCTCATTTCTTTGCTGAGGCATCTAGTAATCCTTCAGGTGCCTTAACATCCTTCTCTCATCCCCACCTTTAATATATTGTGTAGATCCTCCTGGAGAAGTTTATCGGGACAATAATGACGTGTTTGTCAAGGATGACTGCTATCAGCTCCTTCCCACTCTATATGTATAAGCCTTTGAAAAATGGAGTCTATTCCTCCGCCTCCTTGAATTTGTGTTAGCCTGTGGCTGCTTTGACCGATAGAATATGGCAGAACTGACACTGTGTAACTTCTAAGATTAAGTCATCAATAACCATGCAGCTTCTGCCTGGCTTATTGGAACTGTCACTTTTTAGAACTCTCACTCTCTGAGAAGCCAAGAGCCATGTAAGAAGTCTACCTTCACTGAAACGATCATCCTGTGAGGAAGCCTATGCCCACGCTACTCATATGGAACACACAGTGTGGAGAGAAGCAGCCGTGACAATTCCAGCACCTGGTCTTACCAGTAAAGGGTAATAACTCCTACCGTGGAGTTATTAAATACAGCATCACACTGCTGGTGGTGCTGTATTTAAGAAATACCTTAACAACAGAAAATTTTAACACTTTTTGTTGTATTATGAGCTTAATTCCGCTGCTTCCAGCTCACCCAGATATGTTTTTGTGTGTTTGCTAGTTGGTGAAGGAACTTATTTGTATGCCTAGCATCATGGAGAAAGTGATACCCAAGCAGCACCCAGCTGTTCTAACCCTCCCAGCCCAGGCACCAAACATAAGAATACAGACACAATCATAAGAGAGGCCCCAGAAAGAATAACTCGGCTGAGCTCATTAACCCACAAAACTTGGGGGATAAGGATTAATTTTATGTCACTGATTTTTAGGGTGGTTTGTTATGCAGCAATAGATAAACAGAAACATTCTCTTCTTTCCAGAACACATAATTACATAAGGTATGACTTTAGAAATGATTCACATATACTTTATACTCTTTCTGGTACTAGCATACCTTCCTATGAAAATGAAATATATATTGGAGGAGTAAAATATACTAGTTTAAATAATAAATACATAGAATGTATTTGGTTTAAAAAGATGTGAAGATATAATTAATGAGATAATTATATACACTCAGAAGTATTTTTGTGTTATCTTATCACAAATATAATGTGTTAAATTGGTGGAATTACCTAAACTTGCCTTGATTTGTTAGACAAATGAATACAGAGATAAGATGAAGGAATGGAGGAGGGAGAATATAGAATGCTTACTTTTTTTGTGATCAAATAATAAGGCAAGCCAGATTTAGAATTTTACTGAATGCAGCAGAAAACCCAGGCGATAATAATCTTTGATTAAATTATCCTCATGCTCCCCTACTTTGGGAACCTCTTTTCATGATACTGATACTGTAATTACAAATACATGTACACACATGCATAAATATGGTAATTCCTAATCCTGGGAAGAATGATATGCTTTCCTAAACTCTAGCATTAAGAGAAAATTGGGATGGATGGTGAGAGTAGTAGAAGAGATGACAGAACTTGAAATTATATATGAATGGCCTTGAGTGGTAAATAAAAATGGTACACAGAGCCAAGGTATTTTAGATCCTCATCACTCAAAGTGTGGTCTCTGTACGAGCAGCACCAGCATCATCTGGGGGCTTGTTAGAAATACAGAATGTCAGTCCCTATCTCAGATTTACTGACTCAGAATCTGCATTTTATCAAGAACACAAGGTTATTCATATGACACTTAAGTTTGAGAAATACTTATCCAGAGCATGTCGGGTATGGGATTTACCTGTTTCTTTTCTTACTGTCATAGTCATAGCAAGTATAAACAAACCAAGTATAAGTCAATTCAAGTTGCCCTATCTGTCCTGCTGGTTGTCTTTACTGAGTGGAGAGAATTTTGCACCGAGGGCTGACAGGACTCATTACATTGTTTGTCTTTGGGAGCTGGCTGAGCTTGCAAGCGTTTGTGGCAGATTGCCGTTTGAATTGTTTTCCCTGTCTCTTTCTGTTACCAAAAAGTATAATATTGCACAAAGGGGAAAATGTAGAGGAGTCAACATCTTTCATCCATGTCTTTCTAGTAAGTGGTAGACTGTGTTCCAAGCTCCTTCCAAAGTTTGCTGATAATTTAATCTCAGGGATCCAAATTTTCTCACAATCTGGTTTTCTTCAAGGATCTCCCCTTAGTCCAGGCAACATGCGTATATATACTCATATCTCAGTTATGTAGAGAGTTCATGGCCTTTGCATGGATCTTGAGAAGGGTTGAAATCTATTGGTTTGTAGTGAAATAAACCAGAAAACAAGGGCAGAAAACATTTAAAACTCAAATTTTTGTCTTGTTACACAAGAGACATATTTTCATATGTAATGGCTAATAATTGCATTAAAACAAAACAAAACAAAAACACAACAAATGACAGCAGCCAGTCACAGAAAAAGGGACTTTAGCTCTCTCCACTTGGCAGTGTGTCTGCACTTCAGGTCGGACCTACCCAAGACTTGTGCTGTGTATTTTTTACCCACTCTTCCTCTAGATCTGAGACCCAGAGTCTGGGGCCACCGAGGATTGATAAAAGACCTCTGCCTCTGATAGTCTCTTGGTGCTTGAAAAAAGATTGATTACCCCGAGTCCCATATATGGTTTCTATGGTCATTTGGCACTAAAAATACATTTCTAGAATTATTGAAATTATGTAGAACAACTTTTTGGCACCCATGGGTGTATTTTGAAGAATGAAAGAAAAGCAGTTTGGTATGGTGATTTGGAGCCAGGTAGATTTCAATCTAAATTATTTCTCAGTTTCTTACTCATATTTTAAACTTGGAAAATTTACCTTATATGTCTGAATTTCTAATTTGTTATAAATAAAATAAGGATAATGTGGTATGAAAACTCTGATGGGACAAGTAAACAATGTTATGGGGGCCAAAGAAGGACTGTCTAACCTGGACTGGGGGATGAGAAAAGGCTTCCTGAAGGAAATGAGATCTAAGTTAAGACAATATACTTTAAACTTGAAAATTGCTACCAGTGTAGAATTTGTGTTCTCATCAAACACACAAGAAAAAGTTATACATATGTAAGTTTATATATATATAAGCAACATCTTTATATATATCAATGGCAACATATATATAAACAACATATAAACAATATATAGTTATAAACAACATGATGTTTTGATACATGCATGCATTGTCAAATGGCTAAATTATATATATAATGAATGCATGCATGTATCAAAACATCATATTGTTTATATCTATATATTGTTTATATGTTGTTTATATATGTTGTTATATGTAATTATATATAATTAATTATATACTTGTTAGTTGTGAATATGTATAATTATATATAATGTATAATTATATATAATTGTATTAATATATTGTTAATGTTATATGATTACTATTGTTATTAATTAATATTAACAATATATTAATATAATTAAGTACTATTAACAGTATACATTAATATAATTAATATTAACTATATTAACATATTGATGTATATTTTATATATTATATAATTAATTATATTGGTATATATTATATATTGATATACACTAATAATTAATAATTGCTAATTAATATATATTTATATATTAATCAAATTTCATCATGAGATTTGGAGGGTCCAATAGCCAAACTATAGCACACAGTCAAGTAGATACCAGACAAAAAGGCCTTATGTGACCTGCTACAGTGTATACACTCTATTATGAAGATAATAGGAAATCATAGAAAATTTTTAAGCACAGGGGTGATGTCAGTTTTTTAAAATGTAATATATAAAAATATTAATATTTATATATTAATATAACTAATATTAATATGATAATAATACCTCACGTCTCTCTAATGACCTAGATTTGTTTCTATCAACCAACTTGATGTTTCAACCAGTAGGAAATTAGCTGATCTTATTTCAATATATAATTAATATATATTGTTAATATTAATTAATTAATAATATTAATTAATAGTAATATTAATATACTGTTAATTGTGAGTATATATAATTTAAAAATTAATATTATATATTAACAATTTCACAATGCATGCATGTATCAAAACACCATATTGTATGCTATAAATATATATATATATTTTGTAAAGTGAAAAAGAGACCCTAACATTGGTGACATCCCAAACAGATGAAGGCATTGGTGATAAAAAGAGTGTTTCCAGTAGAGGAACATGTGTGAAGGCACAAAAGCAACATGAGCATGGTACTAAAAGTGACCTCCAATGAGTTTGACATGGTTAGAGAACAGAGTATAGAATTAATGGTAGAGTAATTAGGAAATAGCCTAATAAATGTGGGAGAATGAAGAAATTTGAGGTTATGTACTGTATTAATCCATTTGTGTTGCTATAAAGGAATACCTGAGGCTGGGTAGCTCATAAAGAAAAAAGGCTTACTTGGTTCACTGTTCTGTAAGCTGTACCAGAAGCATGGTGCCAGCATCTGCTTCTGGTGAGGGTCTCAGGCTGCTTCCACTGATGGTGGAAAGTAAACGGAGGTCAAGTGTGCTGAAATCACAGACAAGAGAGAAGCAAAAGAGAAGAGAGGGAGGTGCCAGATTCTTTTTAAGAATAAATTATCTATGGAACTCTTTCGGAAATGAAAGGCAAGAACTCGCTCATTTCTGCAAGGACAGCACCACGCCATTTATGAGGGATCCACCCGCATGACCCAAATACCTCCCATTAGGCCCCATCTCCAACGTTGAAATCAAATTTCATCATGAGATTTGGAGGGTCCAATAGCCAAACTATAGCACAGAGTCAAATAGATACCAGACAAAAAGGCCGTATGTGACCTGCTACAGTGTATACACTATATTATGAAGGTAACAGGAAATCATAGAATTTTTTTTTTTTTTTTTTTTGAGATGGAGTCTCGCTCTGTCGCCCAGGCTGGAGTGCAGTGGCATGATCTCGGCTCACTGCAAGCTCCGCCTCCCGGGTTCACGCCATTCTCCTGCCTCAGCCTCCCGAGTAGCTAGGACTACAGGCGCCCGCCACCACGTCCGGCTAAGTTTTTGTATTTTTTAGTAGAGACGGGATTTCACCGTGTTAGCCAGGATGGTCTCGATCTCCTGACCTCGTGAACTGCCCACCTTGGCCTCCCAAAGTGCTGGGATTACAGGCGTGAGCCAGGGTGCCCAGCCCAATCATAGAAAAAATTTTAAGCACAGAGGTGATGTCAGTTTTTAAAAATGTAAATCACAGTATAGAGTGCATGTATTAAGAAGGGGGAAATTGGAAAATAGGAAACCAGCTAGAAAGCTAGTACAGTAATCTAGTAATATAAAAAATAGGATGGTGCTTGATTGAGGATAGTGGTAGATAAGAAGAAAAGGAAACAGACGTCAGAAAGACTGGAAGGTGGAATCAATAGGACCATGATTAAATGGCTGTTGTGGAAGTGAGAAAGCAAAATATTGTTTTAGACCAGAGGTGTAAACATATAATTTATTATCCAAAAGAGGACACTTTATAGAGTGCATGGAGGCACTGTTAAAAATTACACCGGACAATAACAAGCAAAATTTAGGAATCTAGATCAACCTAGGATATATGATTGCTCCAGATAAAGCGAAACAGGAAACACTGGACGGATCATGTTCGGGAGAAAGATGGTGAACTTGTTTGGTCTCCCAATAACTGCCTTGACTTCTATGCCTAGATCTCCCCCGTAGGTAGTCCTTTAAAAAATCCTTTAAAAAATATCAGTAACCCTCTGATTGGTAGTCCTCTAGCCAATCAAATGTCTCTCATCTCTGGCCTCTTCTTGGGGAAGGGATGGCGGCTTACCATTTCTAAATAGCCTCTTCTTAGTTAAAAAAAAAAAAAAAAAAAAAAAGTTACAGAGACTTATTTTAAGCAGCAAGGAAATCCTCCATTCTATAACATTTGTTAGAGGAAGGAAGATCCATAAATAGGGTATGGAATCATATTGAGAAACCACTAAGTATTTTCTGTAGCTGCTTTGTCTTCAGAATGCTCTTCGATTCCCTTTATTTATGGATCACCAATGTCATTGTGACCTAAAGTCTCTCTAATGACCTAGATTTGTTTCTTTCAACCAACTTGATGTTTCAACCAGTAGGGAAATTAGCTTATTTCGGCTTTTGTTTTATTTTGCTTTTATTTTGTTTTCGTCTGTTTTTGATTTTTATATGTAATATTGATACTATTTTCATGAGAAACATACTTCATATATAACACTGACTTTAATAATATCTTGTGAAATTGTATTACCCACTGATTTTGTTGCATTTTTTTGTGAATTCCGTAAACATTTCCTACTCAGTGTCCTCATCCATTTTGTACTTTCACCTATCTACTTCTATTGGTGTTAGTAAATATCAAAGAACTCTCTACAACTTAAATAATTGTATCATAGAAAAAAATTCAGTAACCCTCTGAATTACTTCCAGGAAGATTTATTTCGTTTAACTTTGATTATTATGACTTAATGAGATGCAGTGACAGGTTTATTTACCTTTGGGGTTTATTCATTTATGCAAATGGATTTATAATTTGCAAAGTTTCCTCTTACATATTGATCACGCTTTATAACTTTTAAAAAAATCAGTGCGTCTTGACCTCTTCTATTTAGTCCCTTAACTTTCAATGTTTCCAAATATTACCACATCTAAACACAGAGAATGCACCTTGAAATATTCTCACTTTGAAAAATCCATTAACAGCTTACAAATACCTACAAAACTTATAATAAAGCAGCAACCTTTAGTTTTCTTCTTTCCATAAAAATGCACCTGGAAGTGATGAACTATGATGAACTATTGATTCCATATAATCTCAAATGGAAGAGAGGTGGTTGGGGTCCTGATGACCTCATCTGACTGTTTTTTTAACAGATGTATCACAGGAATATGCTAGGTACATTAATATCACCTAAATTAAGCCTGATAACCATAAGATATAGTTATTCATATTATCCTAATTTCAGAAATAATATATCTGAGTCTTAGAAATGTTAAGTAACTTCTATGTATTAGTTCATGCAACTAATACATTAAAAAAAAACCAGATCTATAAACTTGCTTCTTTAAAATTTATTCCAAAGTACATGCTTTAACAAGTGTTTCATGCTGCTTTGGTAAAAACTTGTAGTTCAGTGAATGGATGGCTTTGAATCAAGCACAGTGAAGGATTTATTTTAAAATGGTAATCTTCACTGGGTGCAGTGGCTCAAGCCTGTAATCCCAGCACTTTGGGAGGCCGAGATGGGTGGATCACGAGGTCAGGAGATCGAGACCATCCTGGCTAACACGGTGAAACCCCGTCTCTACTAAAAAACACAAAAAATTAGCCAGGCGAGGTGGCGGGCACCTGTAGTCCCAGCTACTCGGGAGGCTGAGGCAGGAGAATGGCGTGAACCCGGGAGGCGGAGCTTGCAGTGAGCCGAGATCATGCCACTGCACTCCAGCCTGAGCGACAGAGTGAGACTCTGTCTCAGAAAAAAATAAATAAATAAAAAAAATGGTAATCTTCATTGTTGTTATTATTTTAGCCTTGACATCATCATAATCATCATCATCAAATATAATTAAATGTTCTAGCTTTCTGTGTTCTTTCATTTTTTTAAATGTACAGTTCTATTAATAATAACCTCACACTAAGGAGATAATTTAGAATGTGCTTATTAGGTGATTTTCAGAAGGTCATCATTTAGCCATTAACTATTGTGAAAATATTAATTTTAAGTTTAGTTTTCATCCTCTTAATGAACAAGTACTTCTGGGGGTCATTACAGTTTTAGGAAGACTAATCTATTCTGAAGTGGTTCTTTTAATTGTCTTAAATGATAGAATGAAACATATCTTTCTGGGTTAATCTTTGAGCTTCTATGTATTCACAGTGTTTCTAGTATTTATTCATAATTGGGGACTTTTTACCTGAGTTTCAGAAGACGGTAACCTGAATTCATATTCATGACTCCCTCTTTCTAATAGCTCTTCTCTAGGTACCCCAAACAATAAGAAATGCTCAGCCTATTTTAACAACCTTAGGAGGATGTCAAATATGAAGGTCTGGAGCACTCAAGGAGAACTGGGGCAGCAGGGGGACAAGATTATAACAAGAAAGGATCAAGGACCCAGAAGCTTTCTGCTGAGTGAGATGAAGACCTTAAATCCCATGGTACTTGATGGGCCCAGTCAACTGACCAAAGTGAGGCATCTCAGTATTTGGAGTGGCAATTCTCCTTGTTTATTTCCTGAATTTGCTGAGTCAGTTCCACCTGCAGTGAAACTGTGCTGCTGCTCCTAATTTGAAGCAACTTGGAAAGATTGCTCTATCCAGTCTCCTATGGAAAATCCTGAAAACCAACTACTCTCCCTTTGAGGTTCTAGAGGAAGAGCAAGTTTACCAAACTTGTCTTCTAGGAAGTAACTTCCTATATGTTTCATCACCACCAGAGACTTCTATATCAATGTATTAGCTTGGGAAACCAGCTGTTGTTTTAAAAGTTTACTGGACACACAGGTTGGGTTTTCTGAAAGCAGATGCTAAGACACAGTTTGGGATACAAGATGTTTAATTAGGGATCAAAACTTATGTAATGAATGAAGGTGAAGCAGGATTGGGCAAAAATAAACGTTGAACTGTGATTCAGGTCTAACAAAGCCTTAGTCAACCCTTATGGAAGCTCCAGATTAAATATTGTTCATCAGAGATTCCCTGCGTAGGACTAGAATGGCTGGGAATCTATTTCCCCACTTAACTCAATTATCAGATGCAGTCTGCCCTGGGAAGTTTGTGACCTTGGGAGAACCAGGTTTCTGCACTTGAGCCAATCTCTAAAGGTGATAACCACTAGAGGCTGTCGGCTGACCGCACTTGTAAAAGATGGGCAGCAAGTCATTTCTTGAAGGCAGATCAAGGTAGCACATCCCTATTTGTGTGTCTTGGATTGTTTAGATCTACTTCTTCAAACACTTTTGGGGAGCATCTCTTCCAAGATTATGGTAGACCATTTTCCTGAAAGGAAGGTTACAATAGGGATGATCAAAGAACAAGTTAGAGCCCCTGCCATCACAGTCAGTCTTGGTGTGGTAATAAATGCTCATCCTCTCTCTCTTCCACTATTAATTCATAACCTTTTATGCTCAGCTACCACCTCAGAAATACTTAGGTAAATGACACAGAACCTCATTTCTGATAGGCCTAAGTCCCTTGTCACCATGCCTTCTCTGACAAGAGTCACTGTACCCTGTCATTCATTGTTAAAACTGAGCAATGGAGTATCAGAGGATGTCCAGGTAGATCACTTGGATTCTACATATTGCCAGGCTAGTGTCTCTTCTTTTCTTTTTGCTGGTTCCTGGATACAAAGTGTTCAAAGTACCTAGGAAACCATGATAGCCCGTAGTTCAATGAGACTTTTTCTGTCCCCTGACAGAAATGCTTCCACTTGGGACCATGATCTCTTACCCAGCAGATCCCAAAGTTGACAGGAAAGCCAGGGGTCACTCTTGCTTTCACCTTTTGGTTCCTAGACTCAGGAAGTCTTATTTTCCATAGAAAAGTTATGCAAATCAGATAGCCTAATGGATAGTATCCCAATCTCACAGACTATCACCTCTAAAGAGGTGATAAAGATAGGGCCTCAGTAGGCCATTCTAATACAATATAAGATGAGTAGCCTCTGGGTCATGCAGAGGGTGATATAATCAATGGATCCTTTTGCCATGGGAATGATCTCATACCTCTTATAATGTGGATTTGGTCTTCCAGGCTTACATAATGTTATACATAATCTCATGCAAGTGGCTCAATCACTTTATAAGCCTTCTGATAGTGTTGCTGACTGAGACCCTGCAGGAAAGGGAAACAAGAAATTATTGCCTATTATTGTAAGAAATAGATGGAAATGGTGCAGCCAGGGAATGGATAAGAAGATGAGCAGGGTGTGGGGGGTGGAAATGTATATCCCTGAAGGAATATGTGTGAAAGTCACATCCTAGAAATGTAAGTCCATGGGAAAGCTCAGATATAATCAGAAAATTAGGGAATTCCCCTGTCCTCCACACCTTACCATCACATCATTGGGGTTTCAGTATAATGACAGTGGATTACAGCTGAAAGAACTGCAAGACATAGACACTCTCTGAAGAGGAGTATTTAAGAAAGCTGGAAGTCAAGCGTGGGGATAAAATCAATTATATTAGAGGGAGTTGAACCTTCTGGCACCCGTAGCTACAGCAAACATTAAATACAAGCTAACTTCTAGAAAGATAAACATAAAACCTCATACTAATGGCCTATTTACTTCAGTTCCTCTTACACAGTAAATTGCAGTAGACATTCAACCCAAAATTATAATGCATGCAGAAGGAAAAATACACTTTCCCCCACCCACACACACTTATACAACTACACACACATGCCTGCATACACACACACCTAGCCCTACACAACAGTCAAAAAATAGTCTGAATACACAAAGCAATCATCAGAGCCAAGTATGGCACAGATTCTCTTAATATCAGACAGAAAATTTAAAATAACTATGATTACTAAATTAAGGCATCTAATGAAAATAGAGGACAACATGCAAGAATAGATGGGTAAAACAAGCAAGAGTGAAAATTCTAAGGTAGAATTCCCAATACTATGTTAGAAATCCAAAACTCTTCACAATAATGAAGAATGGCTTTGATGAACTCATCAGTAGACCTGACATGGCTGAGGGAAGAATCAGTGAGTGAAGACAGATTAGTAGAAACTTCCCAACCTGAAATGCAAAAGGGGAAAAAAAAGATAAAAAAAGAACAATAATTGTGGGATATTTTCAAAAGGTGTAAAGTATGCATAATTAGAATATTAGAAAGAGAATGATAAAAGAATGGGGAAGAAGAAATATTTTAGGTAAAAATGGATGAGAACTTTGCAAAATTAGTGACAGACATGAGACTACAGAATCAGGAAGATAAGAGAACATCAATCAGAAAAGCAAATTTTAAAAACTACAAATTAGTTATACAGTAACCTGTAGAAAATCCAAAGACAAAGAAAAAACATTGAAAGAAAATATTGGCAAACAGAATCCAGTAGCATTTCAAAAACATAAAACTATTGTTTTCAAGTGACATTAACTCCACAATTCCAAGCAAAGTCCTCACATGAGAAAATTTATTCACATCATTTAGTATATAAGTCAGAGAAAAAAATTGGCAAATCAAGCATTTAATAAAATTTGGAAATTTTTAATTATGTAAGTTCTTAAATCAGAAGAGATGGATATCTTGTTAGAGAATTTAAAAAAACTGTATAACTCAAATCAGATCTCACTTTTGTGATCAAAGAGAAATACCAGAGTAATGTTTTTCAAAGCTGAATGTTCATAAGAGTCATCTGAGGAGTCTGGTTTAATGAGGAGTTGAGGCAATGCCCCCAATACCTGAGAGTGTATGTTTATAGGAGAGACTTGGGAATTTGCATTTTATTAAGAATTCATGTGATACTGATATAGTGGTCTATGAATTGCACTTCGAGACCCTATACATTAGAGGCATGGATTTCATTAATTACTAAGAGAGGCAATATTGTACTGTAGAAAAGAGAACAGCTTCTGAGGTCAAATTTTCTAGCTAGAATTCTGAATATGAATATTCAGAATTCAGGTCATTCTGAATATGAAATCAACGTACTAGGAAAGCACTTAGAATAGGGTCTTGCATATGGCACATTCTGAAAAATAGTCATGATTATTATTATTAGTATGGATGTCTCTATCATGAGTATCATTTAACATTGTTCTGAAAGAAGCCGACAATGCAATTACATGAGGCAATGAAATAACAAGTTTTAGAAATGATGAGACATATCAGCATTAGGATTATTTGAATATCATATTATGTCGCAGCTGAAAATCTCAATGAACAAAAAAAGCCATTAAAGAAACCCAGCATGTGACTGATTATACAATTAACATAAATTATATATAAATGACATATAATTTATAAAAGCAAGCATAGAGATGGAATAACCAGAAATTAACTTTACAGTAAATGTACAGGATAGTTTAGGAGAAAACTTTGAAACTCCACTTAGGGAGATAAACCGTACTTAAGTAAATGGCAAGGAAAACCTTGTTCTTGATTAGTAAAACTCCATATGGTAAAGCTGTCAAAGTTCTCAAATTAATCTACAAATTAAATTTTATCCTAACTAAAATGGCAATGTTACTTTTTATTAAACATTTTGCAAACTGATTTTGGAAAAATAAAAATGTGAGAATACAGCTGAGGTGGGGATAGAGAACAAACCTGAAAATGAGTATGGGGGCAGAAGGGGCAGGCATAGCCGATATTAAATTTGCTCATAAATTAGAGTAGATAAAGTATTATAGCACTCATGTAGATTTGGATCAAATATAGGATAATAGAGAGCCAAGAAACAGACCCCCAAATAGATGTAAACTTAGAATATAGTAAAGATGGAGTACAGATATGCCCGCGCGCGCACACACACATACACACACACACTGCCTTCAGGGTCCCACTGGGCTTACGATGAAGTAGATGTTGGTCAGAACATCTGACCCTCATAAACCAAAATAACTACCGGGCTGTAATTATGTTCTAAATTCCCAGAAACTAGAATTGGTTCTATACCAATTTGTAGTCGTGCTTGAGGTTTCTGTGAGTTTAACTTTCTCCACTGAATTTTTGGTGGATCTGTGTTTCTGGACTGTGACCTTTACAAGTATTGCTCCAGGGGTATAGATTTCTCTCTCTCTCTCTCTGTCTTTATTTCTATTCCCTGGCTGCTGCATTTCTAATCAATTTCCTAGAAGCTCCGACTCTTCTTGACTAGATTTGTGCTTTTATTTCCCTTAGGTGAGACAGGAAGATTGGAGGGGTTAGAATGGAAGGAATATTTTTTTTCTCCTCCTGCATGAAGATCTGGGAAAGTCTTTTATTTCCTGGAGAGTTGTTTTCTGTTATGGAAAAGAATATGGGTGGATTTCCCAGTGATTACTCTTCACCTCCTCCAGCCAGGGCCAAGAGAAGATCTTTCTCAGATGCTTATCATAAGAATTTAGTGTTCTTGTAGTGAAAGTTTACATAGGTGTGGAGGCGTCCCCTAAAACTTTGGCCCCAGGAATTTCTCCATCGTATGCCAGTACACATTCAGCCTTCCACAATTTGTCAAAGTAACCGTGTTCTTGCAGCTAATGGATTTGAGTGGCATTTTTCTAGGTAACCAAATCTTGAGTCCTCTCTCTCTGCGTAGGTTCCGGTATTTCTGGATTTTTCAGTGACAGCTCATCATGAGACCTCAGTTCTCTGATTTTCTCTGAAAGTCACTGATTTTATTTGTCCAGGTTTTCAAAATTTATTTATTTATTTATTTGTTTTGTTTTGGCTGTAAGAACAAGAGTGAAGACTTCCATGCACTTTACATATCAGAACTGAAAATAGAAGCCTTGGTACATTCACTGTTGCTGTTTCTAATGTCTTTCCAAATAATGCCTACCTTTTCTTAAAGAAATTGTTATTTTTAGACATGTGCAGTTGTTATCTTCATAGGTGATTTGATTTTAACCCTGGATAATCCATTTAGTTTCTCTTTATTTTCCTCTACTATGGTTGGTTGCCATAAATATAAATTGTACTGGCCAGTTACAAAAATTGCTTGCTGTATATGCCAATTAGTCCGCACTTTAATAAATAATTTGCAAATATATATTGAAATTATATACCAACTGATATAGGAACATCATTACATTCATCTATCCATTGAACTCAGTGGAAAGTGACTAGTTGTGCAGATAATTTGTATCCTAGGTTATTCTCATTTCTCAGAACTAAGAGCCAAGAATTCTTCCCACAAAAGCCTTTACTTCGTCATTGTTTATTATCCAGCATAGTTTAATTAAGAAATTACTTTTGAAGAGAAATGATGTTAATCCTAGGAATTTATTACTATGCTAAATCTACGGAAATATTATTTAAGTAATATCAAGGATGCTTAAAAACTAGCAAAAGGAATCACTAATCAAGTTGCTTAGATTTTCATACTAATTTTTTGCTTAATAAGCCCTTAACTTTGGTGATATTTGCAAATTTCATTCTCTATTAAATGCCACGATATGATGATCGTAATTGGCTTCTGATACATCAGCACCTAAATGTTAGAGAAACATGTATTATGGTAATTAATGACATGTGCCAGGCTAGCCAGACCAGACTTGAAAAACAGAGCTAACACTTACATGGTATATAAGCATGCATAATTTAAATCACTATATCTCATTTTCCTAATGTAAGTGTGAATTATACTCCATATCTTTACGATCATTGTGAATTACACTTTAAAGCACAAGGTGCCAAGCATACCATAGATTGTCAATAAATGGTACAGTGGCAGGATTTCTAAATGGCCCTCCAAAGATGCTCCACCTAGTACTGTAACCCGTGAATGTAAGGAGGTATCACTTCTATTATTGTGTGTGTTTTTTTTTTTTTATTATACTTTAGGTTCTGGGATACATGTGCAGAACATGCAAGTCTATTACATAGATATACATGTGCCATGGTGGTTTGCTGCACCCATCAACACGTCATCTACATTAGGTGTTTCTCCTAATGTTATCCCTCTCCTTGCCCTCCAACCCCCGACAGGCCCCGGTGTGTGATGTTCCCCTCTCTGTGCCCATATGTTCTCGTTTTTCCACTCCCACTTTTGAGTGAGAACATATGGGGTTTGGTTTTCTGTTCGTATGTTAGTTTCCTAAGAATGATGGCTTCCAGCTTCATCTATGTCCCTGCAAAAGACATGAACATATCCTTTTTTATGGCTGCATAGTATTCCATGGTGTATATGTGAAACATTTTCCTTATCCAGTCTAACATTGATGGGCATTTGGGTTGGTTCCAAGTCTTTGCTATTGTAAATAGTGCTGCAATAAACATATGCGTGCGTGTGTCTTTATTGTAGAATGATTTATAATCATTTGGGTATATACCCAGTAATGGAATTGCTAGGTCAAATGGTATTTCTAGGTCTAGATCCTAGAGGAATTGCCACACTGTCTCCCACAATGGTTGAACTAATTTACACTCCCACCAACAGTGTAAAAGCGTTCCTATTTCTCCACATCCTCTCCAGCATCTGTTGTTTCCTGACTTTTTAACGATCGCCATTCTAACTTGCATGAGATGGTATCTCATTGTGGTTTTGATTTGTGTTTCTCTAATGACCAGTGATGATGAGCTTTTTTTTTTTTTTCATATGTTTATTGGCCTCATAATTGTCTCCTTTTGAAAAGTGTCTGTTCATATCCTTCATCCACTTTTTGATTGAGTTGTTTTTTTCTTGTAAGTTGGTTTAAATTCCTTGTAGATTCTGGATATCAGCCTTTTGTCAGATGGATTAACGTAGTTTGATTATTATGTATTGTATTCATGTATCAAAACATCACATTCTACCCTTTAAATAAGTGCAATTATTATGTGTCAATTAAAAAATAAAACAGTAAATCAAGCTAAAAAATAAAATCATCACATAAATGTGACAGCAGAATGAAGATTGCAGAAGAGTCACTGAAAAGGAAATCAGATCATTAGAAATACGATCTGAAGAACAGACAGTAAAACACTGAAAAATTAAACAAAGAGAAAAATTAAGCAAATATACACACACATATAGCTTGAGTCTTATTGGAGGGGAGAGAGAGAATGAGTTAGAAAAAAATATATGCATTTAAAGAAATATTGGCTAAATATTTCCTGTATTGGTTGAAAACCATAAAACTACCTATCTAAGAAGCTCAGTGAACACAAGTAATTACAAAGAAAGCTACACATAGGCTCATCATTGTTGAACCGCATGACATGAATTATAAATAGAAAAATTTCAAAACATGCAAAGAAAAATGGCAAATTACATGCAGAGGAACAATGGTGTGAATTAATATCAGCTGAATTTTCATCAGAAATAATTGAGGCCCTAAAACAATGGCATATGCTTAAAGTTCCCAGAGGGAAAAAAAAATAACACACATTTCTATATTCAGTGAAAACAGCCTTGAAAAATGAGGGCCCAAAAATACATTTTCAGAAAACTGAAATTTGAAAAAATTTGTCACCAGGAGTCCTGCACTACAAGAAATATTGGAGGATCATTTTCAGGCAAGAGAGTAGTGGTATCAGATTGGAATCACACTGGATATAGTTAACTATATAAGCACATATAAATTATTAATTTTTTAACTTCTTAATTCTTTAAAAGGCATGGTAAAGAAAAGTAATGTCATATTACAGGGGATTTCACCATATATTTACAAGTAAAATGTAGTACAAAGGCTAGGAAATAAAGAGAATTATACAGTTCTATGATTCTTACCTTTTACATAGACTAGTACAATGTTAATTCTAAGACTAATGAATAAGGGTGGATATTGGAATCTCTAGAACAACGATTGAAACATAAAAATACATAGCTAAAATAATACAGTCATTAAAATGCAATAATAAAATTATTCATTTAATCCAAAGAAGTCATTTAGGAAGAGTATTAGACTGTTCTTGGATTGCTATAAAGAAATACCTGAGCCTGGGTAATTTACAAAGGAAAGAGATGTAATTGGCCACAATTCTGTATGCTTTACAGGAAGCATGGTGCTGGCATCTTCTTGTCTTCTAGGGAAGCCTCAGGAAGCTTACAATTAATGCAGAAGGTCAAGGAGGAGAAGGTACCTCACATGGTGAAAGTAGGAGTGAGAGCAAGAGTTGAGAAAGGGGTAGTTCCACATACTTTTAAATGAACACATTTCACAAGAACTCGCTCACTATTACAAAGACAGTACCAAGCCATGAGAGATACATCCCCATTAACCAAATATATCCCACTAGGCCCCCCCTCCAGCACTGGGGATGACAATTCAACATGAGATTTGGATGGGGACAAATATCTGAACTATAGCAGGAAGGTAAGCAGGAACATAAGAACACACACACACAAACACACATGCACAGAGGATAATAGAAAATAAAGAACAAGTTGGTAAATAAAATACCAACTATACTGTTCAGACCACAAGGTAGCCCCCCATAGACACCTCCTGGTGTCCATGCCCTTATGTAATCTCCTCTATTTGACTGCAGGTAGGACTCATGACTTGTTTTCAACCAATACAGTATGATAAAGTTGATGGGATGTCATTCTCATGATTACATTAGGTTATAGAAGACTTCATCTTAGTAGACTGGAAGAAAAGTTTCTCCTTGCTGACTTGAAAGAGTAATACCCCAGTTGTAACACACATAAATGTCTCTAGACATCACCAAATGTCCCCTTAGGGACAAAGACACCCCGCTATTGAAAACCACTGCATTGCTTGCTCATATTACAATACAAAAAATTTTTAAAACACTGATCTAAATTTTTACCGAAAAAATCTAGAGAAAGAATAGCAAGTTAAAACATAAATATATAGAGGCAGTAAATTATTAAGCCTAAGTTATTGAAATCGAAAACAAAAAGTAGGTAAAATTAATGCACACTTGATTCTTTAAAGATTTTAACAAATAGACTCCTAGCAATCTTGACCAAGAACAGTAGAAAGAAAACACAAATTATCAATATGAAGAAAGAAGAAGGGAACATCTCTACCACTCCTTCACTTAATAAGATGATGATAAGATAACGTTGTGCACAAGTGGCCCTCAATAAATTTGACAGTCTTGATGACGTGGACCAAGTTCTTGAAAAACACGACTTATCATAACTGACCCAAGATGAAATAGAAAATCCAAATACTACTGTATGTAATACACAGATTTAATTCATTATGAAAAGTACCAGAAAAATCTTTTTAAAAAAGGCCCAGATGATTTTAATGGTGAATACTATAAAACACAAAATGAAGAAATAATATCAATCTTACAAACAATATTTCTTGTTATAATATTTAATATATCTCAAATTGTTTTATGAAGACAACATAATCTTCATACTCAAATCTGATAGACATTACAAGAAGATAGAATTAGAAACCAAATCCCCCATGAAAACAGATGCAAAAATCATTAATAAAATACTATCAAATTAAATAAGCAACTTATTTATTTATTTATTTAGTTAGTTAGTTAGTTAGTTAGTTAGTTAGTTAGTTATTCTGAGCCAGAATCTTGCTGTGTCACCCAGGCTGGAGTGCAGTGGCATGATCTCAGCTCATGGCAACCTCCAGCTCTCAGGTTCAAGCAATTCTTCTGCCTCAGCCTCCCTTGTAACTAGAATTACAGGTGCACACCACCACACCCAGCTAATTTTTGTATTTTTAGTAGAGGTGAGGTTTTGCCATGTTGGCCAGGCTGGTCTAGAACTCCACTGCCTGGGCCTCCCAAAGTGCTGGGATTGCAGGCCTGAGCCACTGTGCCCATCCAATAAGCAACATATTTTAAATGATATTACTGCATGTCTAAGTGGGATTTGCTCCAGCAATATGATTTTGGTTTAATATTGTAAGTATAATCATTGTGATTTCCCACATTGACAGAACAAAGGAGAAAAAACCATATTCTTATCTCAAAAGTTGGAGAAAATGTATTTGAAAAAATTCAACACCAATCTGTGATAAAAGCTCTCAGCAAACTATGAATAGAATGAAATTTCTTTTTTCTGATTAAAGGCACTCATGGAAATTCTACAACCAACTTGTTATTTAATGATTAATATTTAATATTTTTCCCTGAAATCAAGAAGAAGGCAAAAATTTCTACTCATATAACTTCTGTTCAACATCATATTGGAAATTCTAGCCAAAGCAATAGAGCAAGAAACAAAATTTTTAGGCACACAGACTGAAAAGGAAGAAGTGAAAATGCCTAAATTTATAGATAAAGTTATTTATTGTATTGAAGTGAATATTTACATTTGCCGGGTATGAGGTCAATATAAAAATATCCATTTACGTGCTAGCAGAAAACAATTGGAAGACAAAATAAACTAACAACAACTAGCTCTTACAATGACATCAAAAAAGTAAAAGACAAAACCTCTATCTTGAAAACTACAAACATTGCTGAGAGAATGAAGAATCAAAAGGAGAGACCAACCCAATTTGAGATTGGGAAGATTCAATATTGAGAAGATGCCAGTTATTTTCATATTGATTTATACAACTGTATTCTCCTTACTTAAAACTGCAGCAAGATTTCTTATACAATATGGAGAGTTGATTCTAAAATTGATATGAAAATGTGATACACCTGGAGTAATGAGAATGGTATTAAAAAGAAGACCAACTTGAAAACTTACACTTTCTCATTTCAAGACGTACCAAATGCTAGGAAGTAAGACTGTATGACATTGTTGTAAAGATATTGAACAAAATGAATGAATCAGAATAGAGTCTGGACATATACTCTTATACAGATGGTCAATGGATTCTGCTAAAATTTTCCCATCAATTGAATTAAAAAAGTAACTTCTTTTGAACATCCGGTACTAGAAAAACGAGATAACCGTGTGTGTGGAGGGGCGCACCAAAACACTCTTGAACTATACATGCCACTCTAGACTAATTTGAAATTAGTGATGGGCATAATTCTAAAAGCCAAAACTATGGTTTTTGAAAGAGTATGTAGGAAATCATCTTTATGAGTTAAGCAAAGACTTCTTAGGATACCCAAATCCTTTGTATAAAAGAAAACATGATAAAGTCAATTCCATTAAATTAAGAACTTCTTATCACAAATCATCATAAAGAAAACGAAAAGATAAGCCATAGGATGGAGGATATTTTCAGCATGTATCACTATCAAAGAACTCACAACTATAATATATAAAGTACTCTTCAATTAAATAAGAAAAGTCAGACAACCAAAGATAAAAAAGAAAATTGAGTGCTTGAACAAACACTTCACCAAAAAAGATGTGCAAATTGGCAATAAGCTTATGAAAAGTTGCTCAATATCATTAGTCATCAGGGAATGCAAATTTGAAACATAATGAGATACCACTTCACACCCACTCAAATGGCTAAAATTAAAAAGACTGACAACTCTGAATATTGGCAAGAATGTGAGGCAGCAACATCTTTCATACATTGCTGATGGGAACGCAATGTTAGTCAGTTGGGAAAAACTCTGGCATTTTCTTATAGAGTTCAACAGGCATTTTCCACATGATTTTGGAACTCCTCATCATAGTACCTCTCCAAGAGAAATAAAAATTCTGTTTACATAGAGACTTTACAGGTATGATTCATAGCAGCTTTATTATATGATTTAAAAAGTGGGGGAAAACCCCACAGATTTCCAACAGGAAAATTGATCAATAATTGTATATTCATATAATGAAATAGTACACAGCAATAATGTCAGTTAATACTGATGTACAACTGCAAGGATACATCTTGAAAAAATCTTGTTGAGTATAGAAGCTGATAATAAAGAATATAGTAGTATACATGTTTTTTATGGACTTTAAGAACAAGCAGAATTAATCTTCAGTGTTAAAAATCATAAGAGTAATTTCTTGTGGGCAGTAGGAGTTGGCTAGAGTGGGACATTAGGGAACTTTCTAGGGCAATATAAGTATTTTATGTTAATTGGTATTCGGTTACATGGGTATACACAGTGGTGTAGTGGAGTCAGCTCTTACCAAGTTCTACAGAGCCAATTATATGCATCTCTTTCCAACCTTCCTTTCAATATCATCATAGCAGAAGCTTGAAGTAGCCTACTGGACTGGTGGTATCTTCAGCATGGAAATCAACAAATGCTAGATAGCATGGTTTTATTTTTCAGTAGTCTGGTTTACTAGCATATCACTGGACTGCAGAAAGTTGTAAACTAGTTATTGAACTGTTCACTTAAGGTCTGTGATATTTTCAATTATCTCCCAAATTCTTTCCACCATAGATCTACAAATGCTATCTCTCCTTTCCCATTCTTACCTAGTTTACTGTGGGGCAAACACTAACTTTGTATTCAGACAAGACTTGTGCTTTGTTCAAGAAAAAAAAAAAGTGTGATGCTGTATTTTTAAACTTATTTATTTGTTCTCAGTATACACAGCTGCATGTGTACTGGATTTTCTGACTCTTTCTGGTTGATAAAGGCCCTGTCTAAAGTCTTTTTCATTATTCAGTTATGTCTATTCTTTTATGTCAAGTATTTGAAAGAAATAGATGTTCCATCTCTAAATTAATAAGGAAAACACCTTAGTTGCAACACGTCACATCATTGTGTGTGTATGTGTGTGTGTGCCCACGTGCAGGAATGTGTGCGTTTTATTTTTAATTGTACAAAGCAGGATGCTTAGGAAACATTTAAGCAAAGTAGTGAATTTGAGCATATGACAATTGCATATACCTTTATTTATTGATTTTTTAAAAAATGATTCGTATTTTTCAAAGAAGAATCAATGCCTTTTTAAAATAGTGCCTGTAATTGTACTTGAGCCTGGAAAAAGCTCATACGATTTTACTGCTTTGCTAAAATGATGCTTGGAATTAGTTTGAACAGAACGTTCTCTGTAAGTGAATTGTCTTTTACTGTTCACTTTAAGTTCAAAACCAGACTATCAAAATCAGGAAACCTACTGTCTTCACATGAAAAGCTTTCAGAAAATAAGTATATATTAAAATGGACCAAGATGTGTTTTCATCCTTAATCAAAATAAGAGCATTCAAAAAAATATGGTAATGATAATGATGTTATTTAATGGGTTTCATCTTTTCTATTTCAAGTGGACAGGCTTGATTTACTTCTTTGAGGCAGATGACACATGTAAATTGTATGCTGAACTAGAGATTATTTTCTTTTGTTGCATCCTGGACAGTGCCTTATTTACACGGCATGTTTCAGCTTAGTATCTGTAAGGCAATTAGATCATTGGAATGCTTTCTCTGTTGGTTGACACATTTACTTTTTGTGGCTTTGTAGTGGAAAAAGCATTATGGCCCTTTTGTTACCCAAAGGCATGTTTCCTTGGCAAAGATTTCTCCTAGTATTTCAGTAACTATGGATTCTGTATATTTCCTGGTGTTTAGGAGCATGTAATTGGAAGTTTATCAGACCTAAGCTAGAATCTATGCTCAGCCAATTGCAGGCTGTATGACATTAGACAAGACAGTTAACTTCTCTGAGCCTCCATTATGAGGCTAGAATCACAGTGAGGTTTAAATGAGATAATATAGTCCTGGCACATAATATGTGATCAGTAGTATTTTATAACTTATTGTTGCTTTAATTAAATCCAGTAAGTTATTAGGGCAAATATCCTGGCTTATGTATTTCTACCTCTGTGCCCAAAACAAGGTCTGAAACATTTTAAATGCTCAATAAATGTCATATGTCGACGTACTACAGACTAAGGGTCATTTGTGTTTTGAAATAACTTTTATATTATAGCGGACTTGAAACATATTAAGGGGTAGAGAGAACTCCCTTGTATCTATGACTCAGCTTCACCAGCTATGGACTCACAGTCAATTTTGTTTTATGCATACTCCTTTAAACTTGCCCCTTCCCTCTTTCTTGAAGCAAATGGAGTTCATTTTTAATCTTTTCTCCTGTAGGACTCTCCTGCCCTTCTCCAGCTGCTAAACTTAGGCGATACAAAGGCTTTTCAAAAGCAGCATACACAAAATAAAATTGTAAAGTGATATCTGCTGCCATGATCGCAGAAAGCATTTCCAAAGCTTAAGAGAAAATATGGATTTTCTTCTGCTGTTTTTATCCCTTAGGGCAGATAACTGAGGCTCGATCAGAAAACAAGGGACAGGTGGTTAGAGTTTAGAGTTTTTCTGAAAATGACATACATAACAATGGTCAGGGTTTTTGGGGGTGATTAAAGGAAACTATCTGCTTTCTTTGCACTTGCAGATAGAGAATATGAAATTTGGTCAACAATATAAGGGTTAAATTAATTTGTGGACATTTAGAGTGGATGAAGTAGCTATTTACCATACAACTGTTAGCAAGAGGGAGTTTAATAATATTCTAGTTAGTATCAGTCATTTAACATAAAAGTGATAAAAATGTTTCAAATTACGTCTCATTACTCACCAAGTTTCTTCTTTCTCATGAAATGCATGTTTCTGTTGTTTATTGAACTCCATTTATTTTAGTGCTAGTGAATAAATCCATTAGTTTTATGTAAGAGTTGTGAGAAATAGCAGAATTTGCAGTTGCAATATAATCCTCATCACAGGCAATATTCTGACTGCTCCATATTTCCTAGTATTTACTCCTTAAAGAGAGAGAAAGGTGGTAATCGCAGTAGCAACTATTCAATGTCTCGGGGAGGTTTGACATTATTTCTTGATGTAATAGCGTATTTCCTTAAAGGTTATTTGAACTCACCTTGTGTTATACAAGGAAAGGGCAGAATAATTTTCGTTGTGGCAGGATTCATTGATTTGGGGTAGCCGTATTGACTGCATGTGCATTTGAGATTATTACAAACAGAAACTGTACAAGCTTATCCCGGTTTTATTGGCAGACTGTCTAAGATGCCGACAGCCGCCTCCTTCCAGCACAGAAAACAAAATTGCTTTATGCCTTTGATAAGATATTAAAGTCCCGACCTAGTCTTCATTCTTTTAAATATTTATATTCACATTAATATTCATTCCATCATTCAATCATATCTTCAATAAACAGTGGTTGCAAATGTACTTGGTACCTTGTCTTGTACTAGGCAATGGAAATCAAGCACAGTGCCATCCTTAAGGAGCACTCAGTCTGGTTGAGGAGGCAGATATCTATACAACAAACTAGAATAGTTTGACGAGTACAGGACCAAACTGACCCTACTTTCAGCTAACTTGGATATAAGTATGGTGTCCAATTAGTACTCTAACATTTAATATCCATGTACATTGATTTTTGAGAAAATATTGCTTTATATAATTAAAAAATAAAATGAGACATTGTCAATTAATTCTTGACATTTTACAAGACCTTTCAAATATATTTTATCATCGGGGCCTCTCAGTAAGCCTATAAAATAAGTCGTAGTATATTTATCCCTATTTTCTCCTACTTTTTACTGCAAAACTCCTTCAGTTGTCTATATTTACTAACATACTTCTCCAATTTTTTATCGGCTTCTTTTCAATTAGGATTTTACCAACACCATCCTAGAAAATCTGCTCTAATCAAGACACCAAAGGCCTCTTTGTCACAAAATCCAATGGCAATTCTCAATCTTCATCTCTTTTTTTTTCTACTTGTTGCACTTTATGTGGCTCTCAGGACCCAATCAAATAATCCACTTCTTACCTCTCTGGCTGTTCCTGTCGTTTCCTTTGCTGAATCCTCTTCTCCCCAATCTCTTAATATGGAAGTGTCCAGGGTTCATTCTCGGGTTTCTTTCCATCTTTATCTATACTCAATGGCGAGCTACGTCACATAATCAATTATATTACTTTAAATGCCATCTATATGCTGCTGAAAACTCCTGTTATATATCTTCAGTACAGACCTCTCCCCTGAAATCACAATTCATGTGCATAACTAATTGATAAGCACCTTTAAATTTCTAGCAGAAATTTAACATGTATAAGGCAGAAATTCCAATTTCCACCACGCTACCTCAGGCATGCATAGCCGTCAGTCTCCTTACCTGCACAAGTGTCAATTTTATTCTTCTGCTTGCTATAATCAAACACTGGAGTTGTATTTGACTCCTTATGTTCATATACAATTCATATTTAATCCATTAGCATATCACATCAGCTCTTTATTCAACATTTATTCATTTAACATATATTTATTAAGTACTTACTAAGTGCTGGGCCCTGTTATATGTACTGGGAATAAAGGGGTACTGAAAAAGACAAATGTCCCCATCGTCTTGGAGTTCCCATTTCTAGTGGGGTGCTTATATCTGAGTAGCTCTACCTTTAAGATATATTCAGAACATGACCACTCCTCATAATTTCCACCACTACCACTCTAGTTTGAGTCACCATCACCTCTTCCCCACATTACTGTAATGGTTCTCGAACTCATCTCCCTGCTTCTGCCCATGACCTTCTACAGTTTATTCTGGACAAAGCAGTTAGAATAATCCTTTAGAAACACAAATCAAACAGCTTCCCTCTCTCCTCAGAAGCAACAATGTTCTTTCTCTAGACATCCACATGGCTGTCCCATTTCTTCCCTTGGTTTCTGCTCAAATGTCACCTTATTGGTGATGCCTACTCTGATGACACTATAAAAATTGCACACGAATGTGTATTTACACGCATGCACACACATATACCAGTTATTCATTATCCCTTTAGCTTCATTTAGTTTATCTTCTGAGAATATATCACATAGCTATGTGTTTAATTTTTCATGTCTTTCTTCTCTCCCTTAAATGTAAGCTTCATGAAAGGTGGGGTTTTCACTTTTGTTTAATTGAATGTGTGCCTTCAAGGAGCAATCTATCTGGTTGGAAACTAGTAATATATTGTGTAACTCAAGAAAGGATGGAATTACAGAAGTAATTCTTCATTTTGATTAGGAAGTTCAGAGAAAATGTCACTTACTGGGTGGCATTACAGCTTAGCTTTGAAAAATACTAGTTATTGTAATAGCTAAAGAATGATAATAAAAACAGCCCAGAAAAAAGAAACAATTATATGTATAGCTGTACATGACAGAGTACAAGAATTCATTAACATATTGTGCATTCAGAGATGGTGAACCGGGGAGTCATAAATACATATGAATGAATTTAGAAAACAAGTAATGTTGATAGTTTAGATAATGTGAGACTGGGGAGGGTTCTGTGTGTTATTACAGGAATTTAGAATTTATTTTATAGGCAAATGGGAAGTCACTGTTGGACTTTGGAAGGGGATAGGCATAATTCCGTTTGTATAATAGGAAGATTAATCTAGCAATAAGTTGAAGACTGGATGGAAGAGGTAAGACATACATTATGAGACTTTTGAAATAAGTCTAGATGAAAAATGACAACCTGCATTGCTCTGTTGACTAACTATGTGGCTGTTGCTTTTCAGAATCTTTCCTAACTGGTGCTGTCTATAATTTTCTTAACTCAGCAGTGGGGCATGCTGTCTCAGCATTGTGATTGCCTCTTTCTGGCCAGACATGCCACATTCTTCTGTTATGCAATATTAGGCAGACAACAGGGAGAAGAAAGACATGTTTGGTTTGGGATAAAGTATACATAATGGAATTATTAAAAATACATATGTTAGTATCAATTAAAAATCCAAGACAGAAAAATGTTGAGTAGTTTATAATCTCTCGATTTTTCTAATTTTATATAATAAATAAAAGAAAGCTTATGAACAGTTATTAAGGGTATAAAACATCGATTCATTCATCAATTCACAAAACAAATATGTATTTAGATGCTGCTTCATGTGTCAGGCACTATTCGAAGTTCTGGAGATAGGTCAGCCATCCCATTCTCACGGAACTCACCTCCTAGGGGTAGAATGCTTATTCTTTGATGATCATTGAGAAAAAATCACAATGTAAACATTACAAATGTATATTTTAAGATAGGAAGAGGTACTAGTATAGATACAGGTTAAGAGTAGAAAAGACATAGAGGAAATATACCAGAATGTTAAAGAAAATTTTCTTTATAATAGAAGTACAAATGAATTTCTATTTTGTTATATAAGCTTTACTTAATTTTTAACAAATGCTACTTTTATCATCAGTGCATTCATGTAATGGCTGTGTTAAAGATTACCACAAAATTAGTTATTTAAAAACATTCATTTATGATATCACACTTTCTGTGGGTCCAAAGTTTAGGTCTGGCTTAGCTAGCTCTCCTGCTCAGGGTCTCAAAGGTTGCAATCAAGGTGTCAGTTTGGCTGCACCTGAGGACTCAAATGTGGAAGGATCTGCTTGCTTAGAAGCAAGTGACAGATCCTGTCCACATGCAAAAGTTAGACAAATTATGGTATGATGCCTGCCACAATCAGAAATATCAAAAACTTCATAAAATTGGATGGTGAACACAAAATAAGTTGCATTAGTTGACTTTTTCTAATTTTTCATATGGAATCAATAACTCTGAAATTCAAGGACTTAGAAAACAAGGGATTATTTCTCCCTCTCTTTGCCCTTTGGTTACAGGTCAAGTTAACTGATGATTTCCCATGTCTCTTCATTCTTGGATCCAGGCTACAAGAAGCAGACAGTATCTGGGATACGCCATTCTCGAGCCAAAGGGCAAAGCAAGAGAGTTGGTAGAAACTAAGATGCTGTTAAAGCAGCTGCTCTGAGGTGGCATGTATTTCCTTGGACAAAAAGAGTCTTATGACTGAGTTTGATGGCAGTGGGACAGGAGAATGCACTCTTGACACAGTGGTAACTGCCAAGTCATGTGGCAAAGGGTAAGGCTATACTCTTGCAATAGTAGACAGCGCTTTCAATATGATTGAATACCACCATTTAATGAGGTTTATCCTTGATTGAGTAAAATTGGAATTGAAACTTGCCAATAAAGTTTAATGCAAAAAAAGTATTCCCACATACCAGATAAATTGTTTGATCTAAAAAGCTGATAAAATGTTGAGTTCTTATTTGAATAACCAAGAAATCTTCTGTTCTCCCTATTTGTGAGTAAACCTTGATGCCCTCCATGACACCTCATTGTGTTTTAATGTTATTTGGGTGATAAATATGGCAATATTAATTTATAACAACAGTTGCAACAGTATTCTATTAATTTAACCTCTAGGAAAGACATAACATACCACTTGTTGATTTTCAAAACAAGAAAATAAATAAAAAGAACCATGTGCCTGACCCATTGGGTGCCAATTGAATAAGCAGTGGAAAGTTTATTTCAGGAGGTGTAATCAAAATAGACTTGGGAAAACACTTTACAGATGTCCCATTGATTTTTTAGCTAAATCCAATAAGTTTTGCTGAGCTTTCCTCATGCCAGGCATGTGTTTAGTCTATGATATGAAAAAAAGAAAGTTAAACATTTTGCCCTTAATGAATTGTCTTGTAGTTGTAAGAAGTGAATTGGAGAGGTAATTGTCCTAAGAATTTGGACTTCCTTAATAGCAGCTAGTTATTGAAAAGCTTTAGGCAGGGCAGTGACACAACAAACACTTGTTTTAGACCAAAGCTTATTAAATGTTCATGTGCATGCAAATCACCTGAGAGATTGTTAACTTGCTTATTTTGATTCAGTGGAACTAAAATGGAGCCTACAGTTCTATGTTTGTAACAAGCTTCCAGGTCATATTGATATTGCTAAGACCATATTTTGAGAAACAGGGTTTTAGTTAGGCTGTTGTCCCCAGCTTGCGAGGAAGGTGACTTAAAAGGAAAGGAGAATAAAGGCATCTATATGCCCAAGTTCACTGTCCTTCATCTTATAAGTGGTCTTTATAACTTGTGATCATTATCTCTCCATTTATAGAAAACATGTAGATACTGCTATCAACCGATCCTGAATGAGGTCAATTTAGAGTGTGATTTAAGCCCTGGCTAAGTACTAAAGTAGAGCACTGGAAATCTGCAAACACCATGACTCTCCAAGTGTTCTGCCCTACAGTTGGGTAAGCAAATAGAGGTTCAAAACTGCAAAAATAAATAAATAAATAAATTAATTAATTAAAATAAAAATAAGTAAATAAATAAAAAGAAAGGAAAGAAAAAAAAAGTTGAAGTAGAAGCAAGATCAATCAGTTGTGGCCTAAAAGCTAAAGAGCTTTAGTATTGAAGTTGAAACAGCTGTTGGGGAGTAAGGCAAAGAGAAATTCACAAAGAGGCAGGTGAATAAGGAAGATGGGCGCACAGAATCGAAATATAGTCTGATCTCAGAAAAAAAAAAAACCCTCATCACAATTCATGCATTTTTTTCATCCAAAGGAATATTCATTAATATCTACAAGGATTATTTTTGTCTTTGCAAATAATAGTACTCTGAGAAATAGACAGCCTTCCTGAAATCCTTTGACTTCTGAAATTGCTCACTTAACAGGCATTTCAAAGTCTAACCAATAGAACACTTGGAGATCATCTGGTTTCCACTCTGTTTTATAGATTAGGAAACTGAGGCACATTAGAGGAGCTGGGACCCAGTCATCTGATCTTAGTTCAGTGTCCAGAGCCCATGGACCAAAACTAATAGAAAAAGGAAAAAAAAAATACAGAAAATGCATTACTCTTCCTTTGAGTATAAAATGACTGGGATGCTTAGTTTAACTTGTCTATAGAAGTTACAATATTTCTGGAAATACATTAAATATCACATGGGATATTTTATTTATTTAAATTTATATTTGTCAGCACTGAAAATGAAAAAAGTAAACTGTGACAGGCTAATGTAAAAGTTATCATTTTAAAATATTCAGTTTGACGTATTTCCATAAAAGCAAGCTGTTCATAACTGCAGATTTATTGCTCATGTCTCAATGTTGTGTGTCACTGAAATCTGCAGTTTAAAACTCAACAATAGGAAGGAAGTTGGTCATCATTAAGTAATGATAATGTAGATCAAATTTGAAATTTTTTTCAGGGACAGGAGGAAAGGGTAGAGATGAGTGGGTACTAATTCCAAAACAGCACGTGCCTGTGTTTCCAATGATGTATTGTTTGCTTGCCAAAGGCACTAGACAAAGTAACTCTCCTTAGAACTAAATTGAAAACCATGTATACGTATTTGCAATACTAATGTTCAAAGTCCGTAACTCTTAAACTGTGTGCAAAAGAAAGCATTTAGTGAATTTCTACCCATGATCATGTGTATATGCATACATGTTTATTCTTTTTTTCCTTTTCTTAAATTAAATAGAATGTAATATATCAGGCTTGCTAAATAATCATTGTCTAAGAAAAAATACTCTTTTCCAGGCACTAATAATTATGACTCAGATTTTCAGTAGCCAACATTATTTATAAAGTGAGGTTGTAACTTGAGGTAATTTTCCAGTTAATTCAGATCAGTAAAAATAGAGTTTGAAAGTGTAAAAAAAAAAAAAAAAAGAAATTACTGTGATTGCTTGTATACACTGATTAAATTCATCAACCTTTTGCTTAACTTATTATATCATTGTTTTAAGCAGTGACTGTTACACAATCATGGTCAACACCATGCTGCTTTGAAGGTAGGTCAGACTGTCCAGTGCTCATCTCTGTTTTTCCTCTGCTCATGTGCCAAGAACTATTTGCAGGGTCTGTGAGCAAGCTCTGCTGGGAACAGTTAAGGTTAATGGTTCTCAATGGGACAGTGTAGTGTCTTTAAGGGGATACTTTGACATATGTAGGAATTATTTTTGTTTTTCATTGGTGTTGGAGATAGTACTAGTCTTACTAGACAGGAGCCACAAGAAAGTATTGACTTAAAATATCCTACTAGAAATTCAAAATTTCCTTTCGTTAAAGACTATTTTTTAGATGAGTTTTAGGTTCACAGCAAAATGGAGAGGAAAGTATAGTGATTTCCCATATAGTCCCTGCTCCCAAACATGCAAAGCCTCCTCCATTATCAGCATCTCCACCAAAGTGGTACATTTATTACAATTGATGAACCTACATTGACATACATACATCATTATCACTCAAAGTCCATCATTTACATTATGGTTCACTCCTCGTGTTGTACATTCTCTGGGTTTGGACAAATGCATAATGACATGTATCCATCATTATACTATCAGAGTAGTTTTACTGCTCTAAAAATCTTCTGTTCCTTACCAATTCATTCCTAGCTCCCCTCTCACCCCTGTCAATCACTGACCATTTTATTGTCGCCATAATTTTGCCTCTTCCAGAATGTCATAAATTTGGAATCATACAGTATGTGTCCTTTTTCAGATTTGCTTCCTTCACTTAGTAATATGCATTTACATTTTCTCTATAGCTTTTCATGTCTTAATAGTTTATTTCTTTCAGTGTTGAATAATATTCCATTGTCTGGATGTACATTATTTATCCATTCATTTACTTACTGAAGTACATCTTGGTTGCTTCCAAGTTTCAGTAATTATAAATAAAGCTACTAAAAACATTCATGTACATGTTTTTGTCTAGAAATGACTTTTTGACTTTTTTGGGGTAAATACGATGTAGGAACATGATTGCTGGGTTGTATGATAAGAGTATGTTTAATATGGCCAGGCGTGGTGGCTCATGCCTGTGATCCCAGCACTTTGGAAGGCCAAGGCAGGCAGATCACGAGGTCAGGAGATGGAGACCATCCTGGCTAACACGGTGAAACCCCGTCTCTACTAAAAATACAAAAAATTAGCCGGGCATGGTGGCGGGCGCCTGTTGTCCCCGCTACTCGGGAGGCTGAGGCAGGAGAATGGCATAAACCTGGGAGGCAGAGCTTGCAGTGAACCGAGATTGCGCCACTGCACTCCAGCCTGGGAGACAGAGTGAGACTCTGTCAAAAAAAAAAAAAAAAAGAAAAAAGAAAAAAGAGTATGTTTAATATTATAAGAAACCATCAAAGTGTCTCCCAAAGTGGCTGCACCATTTTGCATTTCCGTCAATAATGAATGAGAGCTCCTGTTCCTCCACATCCTTATCAGCATTTGTTGTTATCAGTGTTTTGGATTTTGGCCAAAATACTGTGCGGGTTGTTGTAATCTTGTTTTAATTTGTATTTCCCTAATGACATATGATGTTGATCATCTTTTCATATTTTTTTAGCCATCTGTATAGCTTATTAAGTGAAACATTTGTTAAGGTGTTTGGTCCATCTTTTAATTGGGTTGTTAGTTTCCTCACTGAGTGTTAAGAGTACTTGTATATTTTGGATAACAGTCCTTTATCAAATATATCTTTTGAAAATATTTTCTCCTAATCTGTGGCTTGTCTTGTCATTCTCTTGACATTTTCTTTATCAGAGAAGAAATTCTTAATTTTAATGAAGTCCAGCTTATCAATTATTTCTTTCATGGATTGTGGCCTCAGAATCCAAAATGTCATTGCCATACCCAAGGTTATCTAGATTCTCTCCAATTTTACCTTCCAGGCATTTTATAGTTTTGCATTTTACATTTAGGACTGTGAAACATTTTGAGTTATTTTTGTGGATAATTTCTCCATAATTGTCTGAATCTAGACACATAACTAAGATTAGTATTTTAAATATTGGAGGAATTTTGGAGACTGGCTGTATACACAAAATTTAGAGTTTGTGTTAGGTTTCCAGCAGTAAATATTGTCTTACACGTAAGAAGCAGTATCCCAAAGTGATTCTGTTATTGTTTGCTTTAATGTGTAAGTGTACAACAAAAAATAACACCCTTCATTTCTTTTCCAAAACACGTTTTTATTAAGTCAGTAATGTACCCAACATGCTTAATGGTTTGCAATAAACATGAAGCTTCCCATCCAATAATCTTCCCCTGTCAATTAATGGGAGGTTTTTAAAAAATTATTATTATACTTTAAGTTCTGGGGTACATGTGCAGAATGTGCATGTTTGTTACATAGATATACACGTGCCATGGTGGTTTGCTGCACGCATCAACCCGTCAGCTACATTAGGTATTTCTCCTAATATTATCCCTCCCCTAGCCCCCACCCCTCATAGATCCCAGTGTGTGGTGTTCCCCTCCCTGTGTCCATGTGTTCTCATTGTTCAACTCCCACTTATGAGTGAGAATATGTGGTGTTTGGTTTTCTGACCTTGTGATAGTTTGTTGAGAATGATAGTTTCCAGCTTCATCCATGTCCCTGCAAAGGGCATAAACTCATCCTTTTTTATGGCTGCATAGTATTCCATGGTGTATATGTACCACATTTTCTTAATCCAGTCTATCATTGATGGACATTTGGGTTGGTTCCATGTCTTTGCTACTGTGAATAGTGCTGCATTAAACATACATGTGCATGTGTCTTTATCATAGAATGATTTATAGTCATTTGGGTATATGCCCAGTAATGGGATTGCTGGGTCAAATGGTATTTCTAGTTCTAGGTCCTTGAGGAACCACCACACATTCTTCCACAATGGTTGAACTAATTTACACTCCCACCAACAGTGTAAAAGCATTCCTATTTTTCCACAACCTCTCCACCATCTGTTGTTTCCTGACTTTCTAATGATTGCCATTCTAACTGGCATGGGATGGTATCTCATTGTGGTTTTGATTTGCATTTGTCTAATGACCGGTGATGATGAGCATTTTTTCATATGTCTGTTGGCTGCATAAGTGTCTCCTTTTGAATAGTGTCTGTTCATATCCTTTGCCCGTTTTTTGATGGTGTTGTTTGCTTTGTCCTTGTAAATTTGTTTAAATTCTTTGTAGATTCTGGATATTAGCCCTTTGTCAGATGGATAGATTGCAAAAATTTTCTTGTATTCTGTAGGTTGCCTGTTCAGTCTGATGATAGTTTTTTGTTGTTGTTGTGCAGAAGCTCTTTAGTTTAATTAGATCAATGGGAGGTGTTTTGTAGAAACAGGAACGGTTGCCTCTTACCAATGCCACTTTTGTGTGTGGCTGATGCGCAAATATGAAGACCACTGCATATATCGAGGCCATTGTCCTTGGACAAGTACAAAGTATTTGTTCTTGATGAGATCACTAACTGGTTGACCTTAAATAATTTCCTTAAATTCTGTGAGTCTCAGTTTTCTTATCTCTAAAGTAGGAATAATAATTTCCTCAGAATATAAATCAGGAGTTTTGGGGAGAAATTAAGTGAGATTATATTTAGAGGTACTTTGAAGCTTGAAGTTGCTAAATAAATATTAGGCATGATTATGAAGGATTACTATTTATTTAATGCAAGAATAGAAATAATACTGTTTGCACTGGTTACATTTATTGTGTTGAAAACATCTTTGCCAGGACTTCATGGCAAGTTGTCAACACACATGTACATAACACCAAAATTAATGCAATCTTTCATATTTTTCTCCTGCAATTGTTTTTCATGGAATATTATCTTTTCTAGCAGGTATTTCTTCCTCAGTAGTCACTACTGAAATACCTGAACTGTAATACAGGAATAATTACTGATGTTTTTACTGACATGCTTTGCACAAGCTTGTCAGAATATATACTTATTTAGCAGGAAGTAAATATAACAAATCTGACTATTCAGAAAGAACTTGAAATACCTGCCCCATAACCCTAATATTTCAGGTACTGGCAGTCAATAGTCAGTCAATATTCTATTCAGTAATCTAGCTCAAACAGTCAGTGCCTTGACTCATTTACCCAAGTTCCTCAGCTATCAAATTTACTCATCATCCTTCCAGGATTTACAAGAAAGTGTATGTCTCTGGGGGTCTTTCTTCAACTTTGTGCTGGGCACATTATGATATAAGCGGTTCACATCTCACAGCCTTCTATGGGAGAGAAAAAGAGAATCACTGCTTCCCATATGTTCTCTGCATATTACTGTTTTCCTCTTCACTTATATGACTTTTCTTTTGATGATATGGTAGTTGCTTCTGACCTTCCTTGAGGGTGTGTGTTCCCAAGAAACATTCCAACCCAATATGGTCTTTAATTACTCTAATCTCAACTTGTATAAAAATGCATCATGGTTTTGCTTGATTGTGATCTCTTATCCTGTTGGTATATGTAATTCTACTTGTGGTTACATGCTTATATAAGCTGTAAGGTTGGATCTTAATCCATATAGATTCCTATCATTTATCAAGGCCATCTTTAGAGCATGAAGCTGTCTCCAATCCAGCACAGAACAGATATTTGCCTATGGGTCCTGTTAAAATTAACCTTCCTATGCCATTCAAATGAAGGCAACATAGTTATCCTTTAATTGGACCAGATGTTCTGAAGTGGCAATAAAGGTTCTAACTAAACAGAATGATTTAGATGACAAAAGAAATTTGAGTTCCTCTACTGCGAACTCAATTAAAATATGCTATGTTTCTCTTTGAGAAGTGTTTGTCAGCTGCACAAAAAATGATTGCAATGCTATGACAAATCGAAAGATGCTTTTGGCCAGAATTATATGTGTCCTGTATGCAGGCATATACTTATCTGTGTTATACTGTGGAAAATCTCAAATTGTAAGTCACAAAAATGAAACAATGGACTTAAAAGCTTTATCTGCACTCTGGACTGCTCAAAACAGAGAGAATCTTTCCAATTATCTGGCAAGATTTTATTATTCACCTCAGTCAACATGTCACATGATGAATACTGGGCATTTTCAAAAGCAAGTAGTTGAGTTTGAAATAAGGGCACTTAAGCCAGGCACTTTGGTCTGAGTCTCACCAAAATGATGTTGCTGGCTTAGGCTTGGTGAAAGGTTGACAACCGTATTAGTCCATTCTCATACTGCTATGAAGAAATACCTGAAACTGGATAATTTATAAGGGAAAGAGGTTTAATTTACTCGCAGTTCCACAGGGCTGGGGAGGCCCCAGGAAACTTACAATCAGGGTGAAAGAGAAGCAAACACTTCCTTCTTTACATGGTGGCAGCTAGGAGAAGAAGAATAAGAACTGAGCAAAGGGGCAAGCCCCTTATAAAACCATCAGATCTCGTGAGAAATTACTCACTATCATGAGAATAGCATGGGGAACGTGCCCCCATTATTCAATTACTCCCCACTGGGTCCCTCTCCCCACACGTGGGAATTATAGGAACTACAATTCAATATGAGAATTGAGCGGGGACGCAGACAAACCATATCATCCACCCTGGCCCCTTCCAAATCTCATATCCTAACATTTCAAAACACAATCATGCTTTTCCAACAATTTCCCAAAGTCTCAACTCATTCTAGCATTAACCCAAAAGTCCAAGTCCAAGGTCTTATCTGAAAGAAGGCAAGTCCCTTCCACCTATGAGCCTGCAAAATAAAAAGCAAGTTAGTTACTTCCTACATACAATGGGGGTACAGGCATTGGGTAAATACACCAGCTCCAAATGGAAGAATTTGGTCAAAACAAAGGGGCCACAGGCCCCATGCAAGTCCCTCCTAGGCCTCTGGGTCTGTGATGGGAGGGGCTGCTGTGAAGGTCTCTGACAAGCCCTTGAGACATTTCCCCCATTTTGGTGATTAACGTTTGGCTCCTTGTTACATATGCAAATTTCTGAAGCTGGCTTGAATTTCTCCCCAGAAAATGAGGTTTTGTTTTCTATCGCATTGTCAGGCTGCAAATTTTCCAAACTTTTATGCTCTGCTTTCTCTTGAACACTTTGCCACTTAGAATTTTTTTCTGCCAAATACCCTAAATCATCTCTCTCAAGTTCAAAGTTCCATAGATCTCTGGGGCAGGGCAAAAAGTCACTAGTTCCCAACAAGTTCCCCATCTCCATCTGAGACTACCTCAACCTGGACTTTATTTTCCATATCACTATTAGCATTTAGGTAAAAGCCATTCAATAAATCTCTATGAAGTTCCAAACTTTCCCACATTTTCCTGTCTTCTTCTGAGTGCTCCAAATTGTTTCATCTCGGCCTGTTATCCAGTTCCAAAGTCACTTCCACATTTCCGGGTAACTTTTTCATTAGCGCCACACTCTTTGCAGTGCCAATGTACTGCATTAATCCGTTCTCATGCTGCTATGAAGAAATACCCAAGACTGGGTAATTTATGGAGGAAACATGTTTAATTTAAACACAGTTCTGCAGGGCTAGAGAGCCCTCAGGAAATTTGCAATCATGGTGGAAGGGGAAGCAAACTCACCCTTCTTCACATGGCAGCAGCAAGGAGAAGAAGAATGAGAAACGAGCAAAGGGGGAAGCCCCTTATAAAACCATCAGACCTCATGAGAACTTATTCTTACAAGAATAGCATGGAGGAAATCGCCCCCATGATTCAACTACCTCCCACCAGTTCCCCTCCCCACGCAGCGTGGAGATTATGAGAATTATAATTGAAGATGAGATTTCGATGGGGACACAGCCACCATATCAGCAACTATTGATTGCCCATTTGAGAGGAACACAGTTAGTGTAATTTGTCAAGCCATGTATAGTCTAAAGTGGAAATCCTAAGTGTGAAATGAAAAAAGATAGTAAACGTAGACCTGTCTTCTAGAATTATTTTATAACTTTTTGACTGAAAAATATAGGCATTAAGGAGGTTGAAAATTCCCTGTCATCAGTTCCCTTTGACAATTGCCATTATTTCAAATGGTGGCTGATTTAGGCAACTTAAGGATTAGTTTCTGCCATGTTTACCTAGATCTAGGGTCCCTGAGGCATCCATGCCTATTTTATTTGAGTGTTGTCTTTACTTTGCTAATGCAACCAAGAAGACATTACACTTGTTCTTATCATACAGATATTTTAAAAGCAAGTTAGTAACACAGTCATTATATATGAGAAAATGTAGCTGAATTTTCTATATATTAGATACAGTTTGAACAGTCATTAGCAACATGCTACAAAGTTACTCTGTCATAATATGTACTTCTACTAATAATATGGCAGGCATGCCATTTCCTTAGCCTATTAAAATATTTTTTGATTCCAGTGTAGCTATCTAAACATCATCTCCTTATGATTCATAATATAAGCACTCACAATGTAAGCAACTAACAACACACAAATGGATTTTGTTTGGAAAATTCATTTGCATTCATCACAGCTAACATTTGCATAGCATTTTAGGAAGCTGTGGTACATATGCTTCCTAAATGCTGCATTCTTGTACTCTTACAATTCTTCTCTGAGGGATGGATAGTGGATATTATATTATCAGAGTCATTGGGTCGACTAAGGGGTATGCGACAGCCTGCATTATTTCCACTCTGTACTGCTTCTATGAATTAGTTATAGCAGAATCAGTTATAAGATGTGGTTGAAAAGCTAACATTATAAATATTTATAATATTAAAATTTCAACAAATTGCATATGTATTAACCTAAAAAGCAATTAGTTAAAGCTGTGTATCACTTTAGCTACAGTATTATTGACCCTTTCATGGCCTTGATTAGTGAAACATGTAATCACATCCCCAAAATAACCATTGAAAATAGTTTGAATCAAAATGCTGACCACTGGCAATGTGGGCAATATCCTGCTGTGAGCTGGGATCTCAGCGTAAAAAATTCCACCTGCTATTGTGAATAATTTTGTCAGCACCATTTAGCTTATTTCAATAACTATTTTCTCTGCTATTCAAGACTTTAGTGGTTAGGTAAGGCTAAGAAAGTAGAAGTTGCAACTTAAACATTTTCCACATCTAGGTTGTTCTCTGCCTGCATATTTTTTAATTTTAGTTACATCTGTCTTCAATAATCAATTTTTTTTTTTTTTTTTTTTTGAGACAGAGTCTCACTCTGTCTCCAGGCTGGAGTGCAGTGGCACAATCTCGGCTCACTGCAATCTCCACCTCTTGGGTCCAAGCGATTCTCCTGTCTCAGCCTCCCGAGTAGCTGGGACTACAGGTGTGTGTCACCATGCCTGGCTAATTTTTGTAGTTAGTAGAGACGGGGTTTCACCATGTTGGCCAGGATGGTGTCAAACTCCTGACATCGTGATCCTACCACCTCAATCTCCCAAAGTGCTGGGATTACAGGCGTGAGCCACCGTGCCTGGCCCAATAATCAATTTTTTAAACAATGGATATTACTATTTTAAAATCACACAAAACCCAAGTATTAAAACCTACCTTTAAGAATGTTGGTGATACTCTTTTCTTGGGAATTTACTTTATATTGTATGTGTTTACAAAGTTTGTAATTCTTTTTTATTCTAGCTTTGTATTATATTTGGACATTTCTCATGAAAATTACATCTATTCATGACTACATATTAAATACAACCAGTTAGATAATACAAAAGTGTTCCACTAATGAAAACAAAAATAAAAAATACATAAAATTTAATTTAAGATAAAGTATGCCATCTTTCATTTAAACAGCATAGAACTTTACAAAGCCTAAATAAATAGACTGGATTACTGTTAGTCAGAGAGACAGTAAGAAATCAAAGACAGACTCAGCTGGGACTTCAAACATATTTTAATCAGAAGACTTTTGAGAGTTGTGCACAGGGTTAAGAGAAGCAATAATGAATGTTGAGATACATAGAGACTAACAGAATATTGAGTTACATAGAGACTAACAAAAGTATGGAGCCATTACCACCTCAAGATCTGAAAGGTAAAAGGACAAGAGCAGCTTTATAAGAGTCTGGTTAGAGAGATGGAGTTGAGGAAGAAGAGATGTGATCAGGAAGCAGGGGAAACTTAGCCACTTCCAGAAACGTGGCACTAAAGCAAGAGGAACCACGAGAAAAAATCTTTTACCATCCCGCATTTTTTTCCCATTCTTTCCCTTGGCTGAACCTAACCAGAAGTTAGATGATAAGGAAGCCTGAACTGTAGAGTCTCCTGACAGAAAGTAGTGTAGAAATGGGTAGACTATAGGGGGTGGGGGTAGCACAAACACAGACTAACCAAGACAGGTGTAAAGATCAATTATTCTAAAGATGTCAATTCTCTACCAATTTAATTTAGAAATTTAACACTATCTCAATGAAAGTACCAATGGGAAAAATGTTTTCAGAGGGAAGAAAAGAACTTAATGAAATTTCTTCTGAAGTTTATTGCTAAAAAATGAAAATATTCAAGAAAATATTGAGGGCAAATAAAACAATAATGAGAGGAAAATATTTCCTATTAGATAATAAAATACATTATAGAGCAGGCTCGTAAAACAGACTAGAACATCTGTATGCATTTCTTCATTTATTTAATTAATAATAATGAATACTTATTATTTGTCAGACACAGAGATAAGTGCTGAGTATGAATTTGTGAATTAAACAAACAGGGACCCCAGAATTTTGGCATATTCAGGCTTAGAAACCAGGAAAAGATTAACACAGGAAAAATAGGGGAGCATGCAATTCATGACAGATAAACTATATATGACAGATAAACATATGGGGAAAAAGACAAATAAATGTACAGTAAAGAAACATGTACCTTTGAAACTGACAGAGAGTACAAGAGAATGGTGAATCCCAGAAAAGCAGGGTCCAGGAAAACATGTTGTCTCGTAAAGTTTTACATGCTGGCTCCAGAACAGTTCTCTATTGTGCAATACAAACTTTATTTCAAAATGAGCATCTCTTTTGTCCCAGCAGATATTCTTCTAATAATGTGTTTGTATCAGTCAGGAAAAAATTCGAGTAAGCAGAGCCAGGAAATTAGTTATAAAAGTATTAGAATAGCTGAAAAGACAAACAGGACAGTAAGACAATGGGCCACAGGGCAGAGATGGTGTTGGCACATATCAGGGAAAACCCCACCCCCAATATTCAACATGGGTCGTTTTCTATTTCCCTAAGCGTCAGCAGGTCTGAGAAATAAAGGGAAAGAGTACAAAAGAGAGAAATTTTAAAGCTGGGTGTCCGGGAGAGACATCACACATTGGCAGGTTCCGTGATGCTCCCTGAGCCGTAAAACCAGCAAGTTTTATTAGTGATTTTCAAAAGGGGAGGGAGTGTACAAATAGGGTGTGGGTCACAGAGATCACATGCTTCACAAGGTAATAAAATATCACAAAGCAAATGGAGGCAGGGCGAGATTACAGGACCACAGGATAGGATGAAATTAAAATTGCTAATGAAGTTTTGGGCACGCATTGTCACTGATAACATCTTATCAGGAGACAGGGTTTCAGAGCAGACAACCTGTCTGACTAAAATTTATTAGGCAGGAATTTCCTCATCCTAATAAGCCTGGGAGCGATACAGGAGACCAGGGCTTATTTCATCCCTTCATCTTCAACCGTAAAAGACAGAAGCCTCCAAAGGGGCCATTTCAGAGGCCTACCCTCAGGGGCCATTCTCTTTCTCAGGGATGTTCCTTGCTAAGAAAAAGAATTCAGTGATATTTCTCTTATTTGTTTTTGAAAGAAGAGAAATATGGCTCTGTTCTGCCTGGCTCACTGATAGTCAGAGTTTAAGGTTATCTCTCTTGTTCCCTGAACATTGCTGCCTTCCTGTTCTCTTTTCAAGGAGCCCAGATTTCATATTGTTCAAACACACATGCTCTACAAACAATTTGTGCAGTGAACGCCATCATCACAGGGTCCTGAGGCAACATACATCCTCCTCAGCTTACGAAGATGATGGGATTAAGAGACTAAAGTAAAGACAGGCATAGGAAATCACAAGGGTATTGATTGGGGAAATGATAAGTGTCCATGAAATCTTCACAATTTATGTTCTTCTGCCATGGCTTCAGCTGGTCCCTCTGTTCGGGGTCCCTGACTTCCTGCAACAGGCACAGCCTAGACCATTGATGGGAATGGGAGTCACAAAGGTAGAGGTTATGCAGGAGCTGGAAACAACACAGGAGCAGCGTTACTGCCAGAGACTCTCTGAAATGGACAGAGAGAGGGAAAAATGTTCTGCCTACTTACTTTTTCTACTCTCCACTAGATACTAAACACTAGTAGTATCTAGTGGAGAGTAGACATTTCTACTCTTCCTCTAATATCTCCCACTAACTATAACTACCTGGAAGCCCATTGAGAAGGGAGCTGGAAAATACAGTTTTCAGGGATTAGACTTCTCACCATTCCCCTGATTCCCCTTCCCTGTGCCATGTGTTATACAGGGCTGAGCAGGGAAGGGTGAGAAACGTACAGGAGGGCAAACAGATAAGTGGACTTGCAGTACCTCATGGAAGGAATTGAAGAGCTTTGCTAAAATGTAGATACTATACGTTTTTCAATTTTCTTCTTAATGATGAGGAAATATAAAAGTGATGCCATAATGTAACATTTTAATTTATTTAAAATGACTATAAAAGTATATATAGAATCTGTGATGCTATGGAATAATATTTAGTTATTTTTAAAAACTCTATATATGTGTGTGTATGTGTATATGCATAATATATATGTATACACAAATACACATATGTATGTTTGGGTGTGTGTATGATAATAATAATAAGGAACAGTGGAGGATGTGAAGAAGAGATTGGGAATGGAAAGTCACCAGGTTATTAACACAGATTGTTGCTAGGTGTTAATAGCAACAATTTCTTTTTCTTTTTCTTTTTAATTTTCCTTTTCTTTTTAATTTTAATTTTAAGTTCCAGGGTACATGTGCAGGATGTGCAGATTTGTTACATAGGTAAACATGTGTCATGGTAGTTTGCAGCACCTATCAACCCATCACCTAAGTATGAAGTCCAGCATGCATTAGCTATTTTTCCTGATACCCTCTCTCCCCTTACACCCCCGTGACAGGCCCCAGTGTATGTTGTTCCCCTCCCTGTGTCCATGTGTTCTCATTGTTCAGCTCCCACTTACTAGTGAGGACATGTGGTGTTTGGTTTTCTGTTCCTGCGTTAGTTTGCTGAAGATAACAACATTTAATTTTCCGTGCTTTCCTATAGTGTCCAAAATATTATTTTATATATATATATTATATATACCTATATTATATATATACCTACATATTCTTTGTATTAAAAGACAATATAACTGTTTTTTTCCTTCTATACATTTTAATTGCTTTACATTTACAAGTATATAAAATTATTTATTTGCTCACTTTCTGTTGGACACTTAAGCTGATTCCAACACTTCCCTACAATAAGCAATATCTTGTCATAAAGAGAGGTTCAGTTTTTATGAAGGCTTGAAGGTATGTTTCTTCTCTCAGTCCCTTCCCAATTAAAGGAATTCTTGTGAAATTCATGAGATGAGTTTTCTTTCTATAAGAGAACACTTTCTCGACAATAATACTTAACTATGACAATACATTTGTATCACCTGGGCAGCTTTTTCAAAGTACCATCATTTAAGATACACAGAAAACCAACTGAATCAGAATCTCTAGGGGATGCATCTTGGAAGTCAGTACATTCTAAAAGTTACCTAGATGACTTCTGCCTGCAACTGAGGTAAAAACTCCTGCTTCAGGCCTGCAGGTAGAACAGAACTGAATGAATGTATTCTAGAATGCAGGGCAATACTCACACTTAAAAAGAAATTCAGTTTCCCCAAAATAGATGTCACTAGCCAAATTAAACAGAATACACCCACTGATAAAATGACAATTAGAAGCAGAACAGGGATTTGCGTAACTATGTAAATTTATTAGAGCAGGTTTAAGATAAATGTTTTTAAATAATTATGGCAGGCCCAAGATGACCCTATATGTCAGTAAAAGCCTGAAGAGTACGTGCTAATTAAATAGTGATTTAACAAGATCCCTTGCCTTTTATTAAAAAAATGATTTTCCGGCCGGGCGCGGTGGCTCAAGCCTGTAATCCCAGCACTTTGGGAGGCTGAGATGGGCGGATCACGAGGTCAGGAGATCGAGACCATCCTGGCTAACATGGTGAAACCCCGTCTCTACCAAAAAAATACAAAAAACTAGCCGGGCGAGGTGGCGGGCACCTGTAGTCCCAGCTACTCAGGAGGCTGAGGCAGGAGAATGGCATAAACCCGGGAGGCGGAGCTTGCAGTGAGCTGAGATCCAGCCACTGCACTCCAGCCTGGGGGACAGAGCGAGACTCTATCTCAAAAAAAAAAAAAAAAAAAAAAAGATTTTCCATGGTTTCTGGTCCAAAGAGCTTATTGGAGTAAGAGCTAAGCTGTGTAAAAGCTTATGAAGTAAGGCTTCAGGACCTTACTTCATAAGTAATCAACTTATTTGAAGAACTGGTTGCTGAGTAGGTTAGTCAGCAGTCAAATAATGCCTTGAATCTTTCAGAAGCAAAAGGTATACATTCCTTTTAGAATGTAAAAAATCTTAATTCCTATGAGGACCACTTTATAATTTCCAAGTCAGTTTAAATTGGTTTAACCTGATGCATATATTTTCCAGGAGCTTTTGATCTAAGTGGGTTATATTTAATAGTTATCTGCTTTGCAGAACATCTCAATGCTGTAGAAGCGTTAATGCTTTATCTCAACTTTTATAAAATTGAGTGGTTTTTTTGTGGAAATAAGATCATAAATACAAATGAAAATATTTCTTTCTCCCATCGTCTTAGATTCACATGAAAGAATTCCTCTAGCTGCCACCTAGTTTTCATATGAAAAAGACGTCAATAATCATCCATTCTAAATGTGAGTTCAGTTAGAAATCTGATGACTTTAAAGACATTATTTTTATCCCACTGTATTGCTCTCACATGCCGTAATGGCTTGTTTGTCTATATGCAACATCTACTCATGGAACAACCAGCTTTATCTTATCTATCTAAATCTTACGTATTAGTCCATTCTCACACGGTTATAAGGACATACCTGAGACTGGGTAATTTATAGAGGAAAGATGTTTAATTGATTCACAGTTCTGCATGGCTGGGGAAGCCTCAGGAAACTTACAATCATGGTGGAAGTCACCTATTCACAGATCGACAGGAGAGAGAATAAGTGCCAGCAGGGGAAATGCCACATGCTATTAAACCATTAAATCTCGTGAGAACTCACTCACTATCACAAGAACAGTGTAGGGGAGACCACCCCAATGATTCAATTATCTCCCACTGGGTCCCTCCCATGACACATGGGGGTTATGAGAACCACAATTCAAGATGTGATTTGGGTGGAGAGTCAGCCAAACCATATCACCTTATTTCTCTAGAGAGATGCTTGTATATAGTAGAAAAAATGGACTTTCAAAGTTCACAACTTTCACTGAACCTCAGTTCCATGTCTTGAATGTATTAATTTTGGTAAGCTATTTAAAATCTCTGAGCCTCAGCTTCCTCATAAATACCCAATATTATGAAATAATGAAATAGGATATTACTGGTTGACTTTTGGGTATTTATGAGCTTTTAAAATAAAAATATGCATGAAAAGCATTATGTGCAATACCTGGAATATACAAGCAACTCCCAAGCTGTTAAATTTCTACCTAATTCTGTTACCCAAATATGGCTGGAGAAATTTATCTGGAGACACTGACATATCTCAGTGGGGAGAAAGGTATTCTAGACAGACTGATCTTCGGGATATCTCTCAAATCATCCCTATTGAAAGAGTAGGCTTTCTAAATTCTGAGTTGACCTTGCCACCATCAGGCTCACACTTTTATGTCACTCTCTAATCTTCTGCCTTAATATATAAGTGACATGTTGGATTTTGAACTTCTTCAAATTGGATGTTATCTTTTGCTGTTGACCCTCCTCCAGATTTATTGAAATCTTGCTAGGCATTCAGTAAATTCATACTAAACACTTGCCTATAAAGAAACGCAGAATTATGGGGCTGGTAGGGAACTTCAAATCAATTTGTATAATGACTTTATTTTACAAATGAGAAAGGTATGACTCAGAGATGTTACAGAGTGTACTCAATGTTGCACAGCTAGAAAATTCCAGAGTCAGTATTTAAACTCGTGACTGTCTTATTCCCTTGACAATGCTCCTTTAATTACCCGTTTTTTTTTCTTAACATGATGAATTTAATGTATTTCAAATTGTAGATTAACAATGTCTCAGTATTTTGGAGAAAAAAAATCTTCTCTTGGTCACATCATTTATCTACATTAATGGTTCTCACACATTAGCTTGCTTTTAGAATCACCTAGAAGGTTTTTAAAACACGGAATGTGGAGTCCTACTGCCAGAATTTTTGATGCAGTATGTCTAGGTGTGGTCCCAAGGTTGTGCATTTCTAACAAATTCCCAGGTGATGTTGATGCCTCTGATTCAGAGATTTCAGAAATAGGCTTATCCTGAGAGCATCTTTCTTTTATGCAAAATAAGTTTATTGAACACCTGTTATGTAAGTACCTGGTGCTACAGATGATCCAGAGATGCACAAGACCCATTATTTGCCTTTAAAGTGGCCCTATGACCTCATACAAAAGGAAGAGGTCATTTCCAGGAAGGGCTGGGAATGAGTGGTGATTTTAGAGAGGGTGGGCTTGAAAAGGTCACAATATTATTTTAGATGTGCTTTAGAAATAACTATATTGACCAGCTTTTGTTCATTTCCAACATGTATCTAATAACTTTGAAAACAGATGAGTAACTTCTGACATGCTAATTATTATTTTTAATATAAACCTGTGGTTTAATATGACATGTGGTATATATTTTTTCAAATTCATTTTTCATCTGAGATATTATTAATTACATTGGTGTTTGAGGCCTGAGGAAATCATTAATAATCTCTGTAAGTGGGAAAAGACATTCTGTATGCTGGAATTTCTGCCAATTCATTTGGCAGAAGTGGAGCTAATTCCAAACATGGTGGACCCATTGACTAATACATAAAGCAAGTTAATGATTTTAGCTAGGATTTCTTTTTTGGCTGTCTTTTGGACATCTATAACAAGGTTTAGTGGATGCCAAGAGATGGTATATATGATCCTTAGGGGGTCCTGATTCCAATAAAACTGTATGAAAAATGTCTGGGTACAAATTTGCATTTTTTTTCTGGAGCAGGGGCTCTAAAAGCTTTCTTTAGATTCTCAAAGGAGTTACCCACTTTCTTAATCTTGTTATTGGAAAGCAGAACAACAACAAAAAAACCCCAAAAGAATTATAACCCGAGAACTCTGAGTTTACTTTTGTCCTTTTGTCCCACCTATCTTCACCATATGTAATGACAGATCTGCTTTCATATTGTTTTCGTGGAGGGCAGGTAGAGAAACAGAAACGTTAGGAGAGAGAAAGCCATGCCCAGAGGCAGCGTAAATCTTCACTAACTGCATCCTCATCTGGATTAGTTGCTTGCTGATCTCATATGCTCACTTAATCTCTTTTCATCTGACACTAAGGTTTTAGCTTATATAGATAATTAATAACCAGAGCACCAAGAAACTTCACTGGCCAAGGCAGATACAGATCTGTGATTCTGAATGAATTTCCCTGGAACATATATCCATGTAGTTCTCTCTTCCTCATCTCTTTTGCTTGTTTAAACCTTACAATCCATCAAGGCCCACCTCAAACACTTCTTCCTTCATGAAGTCATCCTCAGTAGCTATACGCAGAACTCTTCTGTCCTCTTCCTGCTAATACAGTCGTTTTTTTCCAGTTCTATCAGTCATTTTTCACTCACAGTCAATGTAGCAGTAGTTCATGCAAAGAGAATGTCTTCATATGTGTATACTGTGCTCCAGACACTGTGAAATGAACAGAGTGGGCACTTGAACATAATGGTTGGACAAATGCAGAACATGGTCTCAGGTTGCCAGCAATATGCTCCCTCTTTGGGAAGGAAAAACTATGCCATCTTTAATCTCTCACCCTCATAGCACCTACTGATACTTCTGAGCACACTGATACCCCATAAACTCATGAGAGTAACACAATTGCACAAGACCTGGGATGTGAGAGAGAACATCCATACCTTCCAGGAAGGATGACTGAATCAGCAGCTCTCATTTTCCTTATCCTCCATATCCATTATAAGCTAATACCTTCTACACAATGAATTCTACCAACAGTTTCAGTGGATTAGAAATATTTGGCTTTTCAGCTTTTGTACTGGGAGTGGTATGGACCACTTTAATCTCCAATGAATGTTTTTCTGACATGATATGTGTTCATATATCAAAGATGAGGTGTTTGCTTACTGAATTCTCATTAATTTAGAAGTATATAGTCACCAGTCACCATTGAGAATGTAGACTTATGCTAAATGACTTAATACTTCAATGTAGAAAATACTTTCACCTGCTTTATCTCAGTTGGTTTTGTAAGAATCCAGTGAGAAATATGTGACTTGCTCAAAGTCACTCAAGGGCTCCATTCCATTTGCCCTTTCTCCAAATACTGTGACTTTTCCACTAAACAAGACTGCCATTTGAATCTAAATATACCCGCCTATTATGCACCAGACTCAAAAGGAAAATTCTTTTCTTGAAAATCACCTTTCTTTGGCAGCTATATGATATAACTCTACTACTTTAAAACAGCAGAGTGAAGATAAAGCTCAGACAAAATTAGATTTGACAACCTAATGAAGAACCCTTCTTTGCTATTTGAAAATAGTATCATTCAAGCATTCATCATTCGGCCGTCTTCAGTTTAAACAAATAAGGGATATGTTTACTTGGCATCTAAAGAAGAAAGTTGAGACCACCAAATCACACAGTAGAAGGCAACAAGTAATTCCAGTTTGCTAGTTTTTTTTTTTTTTTTCTTTTTCTATCTCCCCTTGTTTGGAAAGGTTTCTCTAAGATTCTGGTAGACAGTACCTTGTTTATTCCCTTCAATTATTGAGAAACAAAAACTTTCCAGAAGTCCCACTTCATTACGCATTTACTTATTTTAATTGTTTTTCTTTTACATGGGCTAACAAAAGAGATGATTCCTGTAAATTCCTTGTCCTGCGTAGTTTAGAGTTCCTCGTCTGAAGATTGCTTACTGATCCTAAGAATCCCCAATGCTAATGCCTTTGTCTGAGGTGTACTATTTCTGCAAAGCTTGTCGATGGGAGGCAAACAAACCTTTTGTGAGTCTGTGATTTTGGCACCTGTTCTTCTTTCTTCCAGGAATGTCTTTCCTTTTCATCCGGTCATGTCTAAATCTCTCTCATGATTTGTCTTTGAATTCACTTCCTCAATGAAGTTCTCTTTGATTCCTACAAATAGAATTACTATTTCACTCCATCTCATTCCCCCTAGGTTTTATTCAGTCCTTTCGTTTAGTACTTGCTGGAGTTCATTCCAATTCATTGCTCACTTCTCTGTTCTCTCATCTTGACCATGAGCAACTTAAGATCAGGACCCATTTCTGACCTCTCTGTTTCCCACAGTGTCCAGCATCTCATTGGCCTCTTCCTCATTCCCATCTGGCATTTAGTGAGTGCCAAACACTATGTCAAGGACTCCACAGAGGTTAATCTATGAGGAGGACAATTTTATCCCAATTTATACTCTGAGAAAGCTGATGGTACAGAGAGGTTATGAAATTTGCCTAAGATCTTGCACCTACATAATTGAAAAGTCTGGGTTTTAAATTAAATCACATGTTTTAAGGTAGAATGCACATAACAAAGATTAACCATTTTAAAATGAACATTTTAATAGCATTGAGCATATTTTCAATGTGGTGTCACCATAACCTCTGTCTATTTTCAAAACATTTTCATTACTGCAAAAGGAAACCCTGTACTCATTCAAAAATCATTCCCTTTCCCCTCCTTCCAGCCCCTGACAACCACTCATCTACTTTCTGTCTCTATGGATTTGCCTGTTTTGGAAGTTTTACATCAATGGAATCATAAAAGACATGACCTTTTGTGTCTGAGAAGCTTATATTTTATTTTAATTCTCTCTACATCTAGGGTCTACTCCCCTGACCTACATTTTCCTGCTTTTACATTATAGGTGCCCACTGTATATTTGATGAATGAATGAATGGTTATAGAGAGGACACAATCAGATTTCTACTCAACATAGTTATTTATTGTTTGATTTATCTTCATGAGGGATCAATTTGCAGCTTTTTATTAAGTGTCAGTGTGAAAGACTGCAGTTTTGTGGTAGCTGAACAGAAGGAAAAAACGATGAAGAAATACAGGTTGGTGGTTAGCTCTCCAGGGTCCTATGTTATTTTAAATTGGCACCTACAAATGATTTAGTCATTATCACATTTTTAGGACAAATGCAGAGGGGATTAGGTGACCTGACTGAAGCTGGCCTGAGATACTGTATGTAAATGAATTGTTATCAATTTGGTTGCCAGGACTAGAGGAGCAGATTCCTGGAGGGGAAATGAACTCAGTTATTCCTCAGTAACTAATTTTCTCTAGTATGCGAGCTATTGCTTGGACAGAAACTGGTTTGAACGGGTTGGTTTCTAAGAGCTGCCAAGAAGATTTGAGCAGTTCCTCCTTCCTTGAAGGCAATCGGATCTGTTGTTAGTGGTGAGTGTTGATATCTTTTTTTAACTCACAATGTGGGAGGTGACTTTTGACACTACTTGAAAAGCACTCAAACACATGACATTTAATCTATAATGACTTACCTGTCTGTTATGACAAAAAAATCCAGATAGATAATTCTTACTTTTTTATGTTTTTATAGAAATGTACATTAATTTTTATTGCCTATATATAGCATGTCTCGGAAAGCTTTCTTAATTATATCTCTATTTTTATTGGAAATTAAATCATATCTTTACTGATATAAAAACAGAACATTAATACGTTTAGCTCTTGGACCATCTGCTCTTTGCAGCATCGTTTTAAATCTGGTAATTCTCATTTTGTTTCATGGTACTAAGAAGGGTAATTTCACATTTACTTATGTTTATTTTTAGGAAAAAGATAAATGAAATTCTAGGCCATGGTTGTAAATAATTTTCTCCATTTATGTATGGCTTTGAAGAAAGTGAAATTTTTCATTACAGTTTTAGGTATGATTAGTTGTTTATTTTTGCCGGTATGTACCTCTGTACGTATATAGGAAAGCCTTAACATTTATTTTAAGATAATAGAGATATTAAAATCACACATAATTTTAAGATGATACAGAGACATTCAGTGTACCCGTCACAGTTCCCACCCTCAATGTTTTGAAAACTACATCTTGCAAAACTATAGTGCAATATCTTTCAATATCTTTCAATCACTATAGTGCAGTATCACAACTAGGATGTTGATGTTGATACAGTCAAGATACAGAAGAATTCTATTATCATAAGGGCCTCTTGTGTTGTTTTTATAGCCATACCTACCTTTCCCAAAACCTTCATACCTAGCCCTGGGCATACAGTTATCTGTTCTCTATTTCTACAATTTTGACATTTCAAGACTGCTATATAAATGCAATTACACTGTATATAACCTTTTGGAATTGGCTTTTTTTCACTCATCAAAAGTATCTGGGGATTCATTCAAGTTCCTGTGTGTGGCATTATCTTTTTTTAATTGTGCGTGTTTAAGGTGTACAACATGATGTCGTAATACACATATGCATTGTGAAAACAGTACTATAGTCAAGTAAATTAACATATCTTTCTCCTCATATAATTACTATTTTTTGAAGTGAGGGCTCCCAAAGCCTATTCTTTTAGCAAAAATCCCAACTCTAATGCAATATTACTAACCATAGCCATCATGCTGTCCATTAGATCTCTCGTCCTCTGTATCGTACATAACTGCAGCATTGTGCCTTTTGACCAATATCTCCCCATTTCCCCTACCTCCCTTCCCCTGATAAACACTCTTCTACTCTCTGTTTCTATGTATTTGGCTTTTAAAATTGGAAACCAAATTACATTCATTTTTCAGGTAAAATGAAGCAAATAGAAATATTAAGGCCTCAGTACCATTGTTTTTCAAAATTTCTTCATTATAAATCAATTCTTAAAATGGAAAGTTAGGGCATTCATCATGCATGGGTCTAAGCCATGCTTCCAGTCTATTTCTGTGTGGCATTTATTCCAGGAACATAAACTCTTCAAGGACGTAGACCATGCTGTGTTTACCTATCAGTATTGATTTTCTGTTGTGTACTGCACTTACCACATAATCAAGAAACTACAAAAATAATCTGGGGGTTTGGAAAGTGGCAAGTTGTGTTTGCTATCATGGTTGGAACTCAGAAAAAGAATCCGTTAAGGGTCATTTATCATGTGTGGTTTTCCACTGATAATATAAAAATAGATCCAAAGGTCCTAGTATGATGTATGAATTAAATACAAGAGGCAAAAATGTAGACTCCAGTCTTCTAGTTCTTTTATGTCAACCAAAAGGTTTTTCTGGAATGTTGTTAACAAACAGAATGCAATGCAGATCTTTCAGATTCAACAAATTCACTAGTTGCTCCTCTGTGTTTAATAGACATGCCATGCTTTTTAATATTTAAAACCTTTTTAATTTTAATTGTGGTAAAGTAACAATTTACTATCTTAACATTTTTAAGCATATGATTCAGTAGTATTAAGTGCAGTAGTATTAAGTACATTTGCATTATTGTGCAACCATCACCACAATCCATCGTCAGAAATTTTTCACCTTCCCAAACTGAAGTTCTGTGCCCATTAAACACTAACTCCTCATTCCTCTACTCCGAAGTGAAAGCACAAACTCAAACAGATATACCATACTTTGAGTGGCATGAGACCAGTTGAAAATTTGGGTTAGGCCGGGCGCGGTGGCTCAAGCCTGTAATCCCAGCACTTTGGGAGGCCGAGATGGGCGGATCACGAGGTCAGGAGATCGAGACCATCCTGGCTAACACGGTGAAACCCCGTCTCTACTAAGAAATACAAAAAATAACCGGGCGAGGTGGCAGCGCCTGTAGTCCCAGCTACTCGGGAGGCTGAGGCCGGAGAATGGCGTGAACCCGGGAGGCGGAGTTTGCAGTGAGCTGAGATCCGGCCACTGCACTCCAGCCTGGGCTACAGAGCGAGACTCCGTCTCAAAAAAAAAAAAAAAAAAAAAAAAAAAAAAAGAAAATTTGGGTTAATTTCTGGAATACTGTTCAAGAGGAAATAACCATGTAGAGTTAAAACAGCTTTGGTATGTTTAAAGTCAATATTGCAGGGTGAATTTTTCAGATACATATTGCATCATGGCATAGTGGAACTAACAGGAGTTTTGAGATCCAGAAATACTTGGATTTGAATCCCGTGTTATAAGATATGCTTACTAACTGTCTTAAATTGGCAGGACACCCCAAAGCATGAGTTCTCCATATATAAGACATCATTAATATTTATCCTGCTTTAGCATTAACTCCGTTTTTTGCTCCTCTTTGAAGCAAAACTTCTTAAAGAGTTGACTGGAGTTTCTGTCTTCTCTTCCTCACCTTTTATTGTCTCTCAGCACACTCCAATAAATTTTATCTACGTACTTTTAATGGGATATATCTTATCAAGTTTATCAATGACTTCAAGGTTTCAGCTTGTTAGCTTTAGCCTGTCTAGAGCGCCAATAGGGCCAGGCCCACCAAGGCTCTTCTATTGAGAAACTGAATAACCTCTTGAAAAAGAACTTTTCCACTAGAAGGAGAGATGAAGTTTTCAAACTTTGTCCAGTGTCAGTTTGGGAGAGGAAAGGAAGAGAAGAGGGAAGGATTCTAAGAACATCATAATGTCTATCACTCAGATTGTCTTCAAGTTTAGCTCTCAAAGACCTGAGCCCTGGAAGGTGAGGCTCATTGTAATATGTGAGAAAAATAAAACTAATTAAAGAATGACAACCTGTTCCACTCAAGTCTATGTAGGATGTGAAGAGCAAAAATCTGTGCTGTTTTGGAGTGTAAGATCTAAGTACTAGAGTAAAGCACCTACTCAGGTGAGATGGGGCAACATCTTTCTTTGAAGTGACTTTGAAACATAGCATATTGCAGATGCTGGTGCACAAAGCACATGTAACAGTGTGAGTCAGAACCAGGCCAGTCTGCATCTGGAATGCAAATAAGGCATCACTTCTAAGTACTCTGTCATCAGTGCTGTAACTTTAAGCTAGTCTTCAGTTACAGGTGAAACTGCAGTAGCGGGAGCAGGAAAGGACAGAGAAAATGGCAGATGCTACATGGACACCCGGATAATTAATTGACAAGCACACATTGCACGCATCCCATGAAATTTTGTAGACCTCTTTATAAGGAATTTGAGAAGAAGCAAAAATCACATTGGCTTCGCAATTAACTTAAAATGAAATCTACACTCATTCACTGACTACCAAGTCTTTGTGTGATCTAGCCAGTACTTACCTGTCCAACTTCGTCTCATACGACTTGCCTTTCTTTATGTTCCTTGACCACATTAAGCTTGTTGAAACCACATGCTCTTGAACTCTCAGTTTATATGCCTGGAAATGCTCTTCTGGCCATCTCCTTCTTATTCAAGTTTCATCTCGAATGCCACCTCTACAGAGAGGCCTAAACTAAACACTCTATCTAAAGCCTCATCTTTCTTGATCCCTCATCCTACAGTTAATCTCTATTATATTTCTAGGCATAATTTTCTCCACAAAGCTTTTATTATTTTAAATTTTAAAGAAATTTTTGGCCTGCATATTGTTTGTTCCCTTCTTCATACATGTAAACTTCAGAAAGGCAAGGGCTTTTCTTGATCTGTTCAAGAAGGTCACACAGCACCTAGAACAGTGTTTGACAAAAAGGACGAGTTCAATAAATGCTTAAAGAATAATTACTAATAATTAACACTTAATTATTTTATGATTAGTTGGTATATGTTATAATATAAAATATAGGCCAGGCACGGTGGCTCAAGCCTGTAATTCCAACACTTTGGGAAGCTGAGGAGGGGGGATCAGCTGAGGTCAGGAGTTGGAGACCAGCCTGGCCAACATGGTGAAACCCCATCTCTACTAAAAATACAAAAATTAGCTGGGTGTGGTGGTACCTGCCTGTATTCCCAGCTACTTAGGAGGCTGAGGCAGGAGAATCACTTGAACCTGGGAGGTGGAGGTTGCAGTGAGCTGAGATTGTGCCACTGCACTCCAGCCTGGATGACATAGTGAGACTCTATCTCAAAAAAAAAAAAAAAAAAAAAATATATATATATATATATATATATATGAAATGTTATTTTATATATTATCAATTATGTATTATACACATATAATTATACATTTGATATGTTATGGGTTACATTTATAATGAGTATCATTGATTAATAATGCTAAGTGAATGGGCATGAGAGTTTATGTTATATGCATGATTTCCACTCTGGTGTGGGTGCCTTTGGTTTCAGTTCATAAAGATCAGGTCTATCTAGCTTCTGCCTAGCTTTCCAGCCAGACTGAACAACAGGCTCCTGTAGTACACGTCCTCAAGTCTTTCTCATATACTGTCCCTCTTCCTGGAACACTCTCACTGCTCTGTCTCCATGCCCCCTCCGGCTGACAAATATTTAGTCATATTTCAGCTTGCAGGTAGATGTCACATTTTGGGAAAATCTGGGTTACACATACAGCGAAAGAGTTCTTGAATGTGTTTCATGCAGATACGACATCTTGCTTAGATACACAGTCTTTCTCAGTAGGAACTGCATATAGCTCTCCTGCCCAGGTTAACCTCATTTTTTTTCTTATTGTACATATGTCCACTTTTCTTGTGAAGGGCATTATTCTCTTTCTTTCTGACCTGGGTTATCTTCCAAAGTCTCATGTGGGCCCCTGCTCTTTTGGTGTCTTTGATTCATTGTCAAAATGTGAAAAAAGAGGGATTTTCCCCAAATACAAAAATGACTGATTTGGATGCTGTTAGTAACATTACTTTATCTCTGATTTCAGTGTTTATCACTTGTGTTTACATCTGCAAACTCTACATACTGCCAACAGGACTCTCAGCAACAAACAAAGGTGGTCCTCTCTCCATTTAATGGAAAGAGAAGAGATTGTTTATCTTCCCTCTGGAGGGACCTCTGTCTCAGAAAGTTATGCTTCCAGAGGATCCATGTCAAAATTTGAAACAAATCTTTTCAAGTTTTATTTCCTGGTTTTCTTCCTGCAGCGAAAGATGGGATCAAAGGGACACTCTGCCCCAGGAGTTGCAGCTGTGACTTAGGGTTCTGTATATCTGCCACCTTTTGACTATTTTCTTTCCCAGCATTATCACTGCACATGAATTGATCCATTATATAATCCTTGGAGCTAAACAAATTGTCATAATACCCTTTGATGGAGTAAGAGCCTGATGTGTAATAAAGAGTTGATTGGCCATGACCTGAATTGTTTCACTAAGCCTAATGACCCACTGACAATACTTCCTTGAGGAATATCATTATTTTCAGAGACTCTAAGATCTCTAGACAGTTTTTGGACATTCCTTGATAATATTCATGATGATGGTGATAACAATGATGGCAACAATAATGTTGATAATTAACATTTATTCCTCACTAAAATGTAAGTGCCAGTAAAGCAAGGATTTTTGAATGCTTGGTTCAGTTATACACCCCAAACAACTAATATAGTGTCTAGTACATATAAATGATAAGTACATTTTATATTTTATATATTTAATGAGCATAACATGAAGACTTGATGTATTTATTCATAATGAAATAGTTACTATAGTTAAGCAAATTAACATACAAATGATCTTACATAGTAATTCTGATTTTGTGTGTATGACACAAGCACTTAAAATCTACTCTTTCAGCAAAAGGAGAGAGTCCAAAGCAACATTATAGTTCTCACATTGTATATTAGATCTCTAAACTTATTCATCCTATGTATCTGCCATATTGTATCCTTTAACCTACATCTCCTCTTTCTCCCCATCTGCCAGCCCTATCTCTGGTAATCACCTTTTTATCTTTTCCTATCTGGCTTATTTCATTAATCATAATGCCTTCAGGTTCATCTATGTTGTTGCACATGGCAGGGTTTTCTTCTTTTCAAATCTGAACAATATTGTCCCAAAAAGATAAAGAAAGTGTAAAAGAAACTTTATCTTAAAAAGGTAGAGAAACTGTAGTACTGTACATACCACAGTTTCTTTACCCATTCATCCTTTGACAGACACTTCAATTGACTTCATAGCTTAGCTATTGTGAAAAATGCTGCAGTTAGCAGAGGAGTGCATATATCTTTATGAGGTGGTAATTTCAATTCCTTTGGGTATATGCCCAGAAAAGGGCTTGCTTAGTCATGTGGTAGTCATATATTTAATTTCTTTAGGACCCTCCAAAAAGTTTTGTTCATTGGCTGCAACAATCTCTCCATTCTTAAAAACAGTGGGCAATGATTTCCTTTTATCCACATCTTGGTCAACACTTATTATCTCTTGTCTTTTGATAATAGCAATCCTAACAGGTGTCAGGTGATGTCTCATTGTGAGGTGGATAGCAATTCTTTATTTCCCTGAGTGATGTTTAGCACCTTTACATATGTCAGTTGGCCATTTCTACATTTCTTTAAAGAAACATCTATTGGGGTCCTTTTGCATGTTTTTAATTGGATTTTTTTTTTTTTTTTTTTTTTTTTTTTTTGCTGTTGAGCTTTTAAAATATATTTTGGCATTAACCCCCTACCAAATATAGAGTCTGCACATTTTTCTCCTAACCTGTAGGCTGCCTTTGCATATTGTTGATTGTTTCCTTTGCTGTGCAGATGCTTATAAGTTTGATGTAATCCTATTTATTTATTTTTGCTTCGTTAGCTTGAGTTTTTAGCGTAATATCCAATCATTGCCAATGCCAATGTCAAGGAGATTTTCCCGTGTGTTTTTCCCCTAGGAGTTTTATGGCTTCATATTTTCCATTAAGTTGTTTTAATCCATTTTAAGTTTACTTTTCTTTATTTTATAAGTGTCCAAGTTCATTCTTTTGCATGTGGGAATTTAACTGTTTCAGCATCGTTTATTGAAGATACTATTCTCTGTCCATTGTGTCTTCATAGTGCACTTGTCAAAAATTAGTTGACCATATACATTCCAGTTTATTTCTGAGCACTCATGGTCTGTGTGTCTGTTTTTATGCCAATACCCTACTTTTTTGATTGCTATAGCTATGAAATATTATTTAAAATCAGGAAATATAATGACTGAAACTTTTTTAAAAAATATATACTTTGATTATTTTGGGTCTTTTATGGTTCTGTAACAATTATTTTTTTCAATTTTTGTGAAGAATGGCATTGGAATTTTGATAGAGATTGCCGAATCCACATATTGCTTTGGATAGTATGAATGTTTTAACAATGTTAATTCTTCCAATTCATGAACACAAAATATCTATTCATTTATTTCTGTCATTTTTCAATTTCTTTACTTAATAGCTTGTAGTTTTCAGTGTACAGATTTTTCACCTTCTTGTTTAAATTTATTCCTAAGTGTCCTTTTAGGTACTATCATGAATAGAATTGTTTTCTTGATTCATTTTTTAGATATATCATTATTGTCAGCACATATTTTTGAATAAATGAAATGGCATGCCCTGTGCTAAATGTCTTGAAAACATTTTCTCTTTTAATCTACTAAAGAACCTCATGAAGTACTATTTATATCCTCTCTTTACATATAGGAAAACTAAAGCTTAAAGATGTTAAGTAGCTTTTCCAAGATCTTAGAACTAATAAGTGATAAAAATGGAATTCAGACCTAGGCAATAGAACGTCACAGCTTATACCCTTAACTATTATATTGTACTGTAGTTATTTGGAGATTATTTGATATATTTTATATCAATAAAAATTCAAATGATATGGGTAACTCATTTAAAAGAATATTATGGATATAGCTTAAAATGCATATGTGTGAATATGTATTCTGCAAATACGGAATTCACATTCACTAGGAAGGGTGAGTAACCTTGAGGAAAAGTGCCAGAAAAGCTGTATAATCTCATTTCAGGTTAAATTGGCTGCCTCTCAAGAGTATAAAATATCTTTCTCAGGAAATGCAAATTCTTCCAAATGTTTTGTGTGCACATTCCCTATAAACAGTTTGAATTGTGTTTCTAGTGACCAGCTAAAAGGAACATACTGCATTCGTAATTAGTTTAGAGCACAAAAGTGTAATAGTGTTTCTTCAGTTAAACGCCCCTATATTTGAAGGTTTCATAATTATTGTTCAATGTGTATGTTCTCCCATACCTCAGACTTTTAGTCATTATTTTTAATCTGTGAATTGTTTAGATGAGTGAGTTACATGAAATTTTCACCCTTGGAGGAGGTTCTTTATGGTAGTGATTGAAAGTCTAGGTTTAAAGAACAGAATATGAATCCTGTTTCTTCCTGTTACTTGACCTTGACAAGTCATTTCACCTATGTGATGTTCAATTTTCTTATTTACAAAATAGAAAGAAAAAACACAATAATACCTATTGTTCAGAGTTGTAACATTAAAATGACACAAATAGTATGAACCACTTGAAATAGGGTTTGATATACAGTAAGAGCTCAGTAAACAGTCCCTGTAACATTTTCTCACCAAATGCCCAAGGAAAACGAGCAGTTAAGCTTTAACATGGTGTTTTTCGGTTCATTCTCTTAGAATTTTGTTTTAAAGGCAAACCAGTAGTATCGTAATAAAATGTGTATTAGCTCTTGAGCCAGAAGAACGGGATTCAACTCTACATCTTAACAACTCTGATTTTGAAGACTTTCAAGCTGGAGCTGATTATCTTAACATTTACATTTTCCTTGCTAAGGCACAAGTAGCGTGTTTAAACATATGTTTTAATTTTTGAAGATTTTGAATGTTTATTTATTCCACATGCCTCATGAAAGGGATCAATGTTTTGGGGAACTTAAACCCCACATTTGGTGATGTGTCTGATGGTGCTCATCCTGGAGCTGCTGAGAGTGTTTTCATGTAGGATACAACTTTCAAGAGAACTGTATAAACAAATACTATTATAGGTATCTCTCTTTTTCCTCCTGCAGATATTTACTTGAGTCTGGAGGAAAATCTATTTAAGCATGGGTATTTATTAAGAAAGCTGCAAACTTAACAGGATGTCAATTCAATTCTGTGCTCAACTGTTGGTTACAGGAACTGTGGTAATTAACTGGCATTATCAAAGAGCTATATTCAAAACACATGTTAGATAATATAATCTTAAAATTATCACTGCTCAATATTCACTAGAAAATCAGCTGGGAGAAACAGTCCTTGAGTAGACTTGTTGTGAGGATATATATCCCATCTATTACTCAAAACCTTCTAAAAAGGTGCCATGATTAAATTAAGCAAGCAAATAATGAATTACCTGGCTCATTTTTGTCTGTTTTTATTTTGTCTGTTTTTACAGAACTGTTTTTATTAAGTTTCCCTTGGGGATTTCATTTTATAGGCGGGGAACAAAAAAAAAACAGCCCTTTTAAATTCCTTGTTTCATCTATTGTAAGGATGCTCATTACATTACAAGGTATGATCTGTGGAAAGATCCTTGAGATACATTCTTATCTGATCTCATTGCCAAGTGCGGTTTTAACATTGAACAAAATTGATATGGGCACTGTGAACTTCAACACTAGCCAGATTTTCTTTTTTACATTGACTTAGAGCTTAGTTAATCTATCTATCTGTCTGTCTATCTATCTATGTATCTATGTATCTATCTATGTATCTATCTATGTATCTATCTATCTATCTATCTACCTACCTACCTACCTATGTATCCATCCATCCATCCATCCATCCATCCATCCATCCACCCATCCATCTACCCATCCATCCATCCATCCATCCACCTATCCATCCATCCATCCATCCATCCATCCATCCAAATTGCTAGGAAAGCTAGCTAGCTGCAAATGCAAGCTTCATGAAGGCAGGGACCTTGCCTAACTCCTTTAAGACAGTACTCTCAGCACTCAGCACCTACAACAGTGTTTGACAGGAAATAGGCTCTCAATTAATTCTTAATGAATAATTAATAATTTTTGGTCCCCATATCCTGAGTTTCCAACTCCTCAGCTCCCTTGTTTGGATGTGCTGGTTCGAAGACCCCTCTATAATTAATGGAAAGGAATTTAGTAGAAAAGGCAAAGGTTTTGAAATGAGACATACCTGGATTCAAATTTAGGCTGTGCTACTTGTAAGTCTGTACAGGTTATCTATCCTTTCTGAGATTCAGTTTACACATTTGCAGAGTAAATCTGAGGGTGATATCTACCTCAAAGAATTCCTGTGAGGTTTCAATGAGATGAGATATGCAAAGGATCTAACCCAGTGCCTTGAACATACAAAGTTGGTGCTGCTCAGTAGATATTAGTATATTTTCCTTTTTGTAAATAATAAATCTGTCTCATTTTATGCTCTTATTTTATCTATCAACAACATACTAGGTAGATTTTCCTCTATAAGCAGATTCGTTTATTTGTGAGTATAGTGAAAGCAATTGTATTGGAGTTTTCATTAAGCAGTATTTGTTTACATTTAATGTCTGAAAGTAGATTGCAGATGCATGTAAGTATCTCATGATAGGTAAGAAATTAATTTTAAAAATCTCTCGAGCTCATTAATATGTTGTCTAAGTAATAACAAAGTTTGTTTACATTATCTACATTATCCTCAAATTGTCTGTATGCTGAATGGGTCAAGTGAATGGGATGGAGTCAGTATCACTTTGCTAAAAGATTTTTAGATTCATTTAAGATACTTCCAGAAATTGAAATTGGGTGACTTTCTATTTAAGCAGTATCTACTTTCTGCCTAGAGAATACCCCGTCGTAATTTTCAAAGGTGTCGTGGGTTGAATTGTACCCCTCCAAAATTCATATGTTGAATTCTTACCTCCAAGTGCCTCTGAATGTGATCTTATTTGGAGCTAGGGTCTTTACAGAGGTAATCACGTTGAAGTGCAGTCAGGATGGTACACCGTCATCCAATGTGACCGTCATCCTTTTAAAAAGCATTTTTAAATGCTTATAAAATGACATTAGCATATTACAGTCTTCTTTCCTTTTATGTGGATGAAAAGTGGGAAGTCAAGAGATAGTCATGTATAAGTGAGAATACCACGTAAGCATAAAGAGATTATCTACGTGCCAATGAGACAGGCATTAGATAGATTCTTTTCTCACAGTCCTCAGAACAAATTAACTCTGTCAACATTTTAATTTCAGATTTCCAGCCTTTCAGAACTGTGACACAATAAACTGTTTTTTGTGGCACTTGGTTATGGTGTCTCCAGAAAATGAATACAATATAGTCACCTTCTATTTTCCCTGTGATATGATTTGTATTTTCCACAAATGTACAAGGACTTCTAGATTGATTCTAAGTGACGCGTTTTGTTCAAAATCCTCTACCGTTTAGTGGCTTTTGTCACCTATCCCAATGATACTGTCGGTAGTGAACACTGTTGGAATCTTACCCAGATCGTGTTTTCTGGCCAGTGAACCCATTTTTTATCTGCTTTGGGTACTGTCTGACGGCAACTCACAGGCGTACCCTTCTCCAGGCTATTGCTCACATCTAACTTGGAGTCTTTATGCCCTAGTGATTAGATAGCATCTGTCCCTAGGACTGACAACAGGTTTCAGCAGGGACTAACTGACACAATAAGAAGGCTGCCCCCCTTTCCTCAAGGTGGGACCAACTCCGGTTGAATCTGGTGTTCCAGAGCTTCTCCATGGTACCAGAGGTGGAGCCAGTCTCTAACAGAAATCACATTTTTCTGAGCTTCCTTTACCCTTTCTCATCTAGTTTTCCTGTCTTCCCATCTCCTGAGAGCAGTTCTGTCCCCAGTAAGTAATCACTCACATAAGAACACCCACTACAGGCTTTACTCCTTGGAAACCAGAACTCAGGCATAGCATCTATCCCAAACGCTTCTGACATTTTGCAAGTGGTCTTTGCAATCTCCTCCAAGTTGCTAGGTTGTTAGGTTTTGAGGGCTAGTTTTACTTTAGGAAATACAAAATTATTTCGAGACACTGTGGGGAATAAAATGTGTAAGAAATTTAAATGGTACTATTGCTTCAGTGATAACAGCAAAAAAAAAAAAAAAAAAAAGGCAATAAAGCAATGTCAGATTATTGAAATAAATATTAAACTGGGAAGTGTAGCTTTCTACTTAAATGCCAAACTCCTGATATACGTTGAAAACAAAGTCTTGTTACTTGCTCTACCTTCTGTCTCCATTATTTCATTACTATTAACTTGCCGTTTCTAAAAGCATTTTTAAATGCTTATAAAATGATACTAGCATATTACAGTCTCCTTTCCTCTCACGTTACAGGAGAAATACAATATGTAGTAGTAAGATGAGTGACAGCTCAGTGACATACCTGGAAGATCTCTGTCTTTTTTGATAGCAATCAATCTTGTCAGTTTGCTTCACATACTTTCAAAGTTCTTCCAACCTTTAAATTTCAAATATTTCCCAGCTAAGCAATTACCCTCCTTAAGCATTGTCGATAGTTTTCAAATAACTTTGAATGTTTGACAACAGATATAAAATAAATGTTATTTGGGATGTTTAGTCATATTTTAAGACATTTGAAAATAAAAATGTACATGTTTTTCTTGTATTTCTATAATCCTTTTAATTGTTGCTAATACACGGTGTTCACTTGAGTACACGTGTGGTAGACTAGTTTCAAGGTATCTTCCTAGCCAAAAAGCCATCATCACCGCTTAGAGTTGCCACTTGGTCTAGGGTGATGGACCTTCTGCCACCAAGCTTGCATCATAGGAGTCCAGCCTTCAGCCATTGTTGATTAGACCGGGAAGAGCCACCTAACACAAACTGGACTAGTTGGATTATCCTCTGATTTTCCAATTTGGTTAAAGAAATTCTAATTCACCATGGACTATTAAATGCAAGGATTATAAACTATGTTTGATGCATATAATGATCATCTCTATCATGTAGAGCAAGCCCCAGTGCTTCTTGAGGCTTCATTGTGTTCTGATGTTACTTTCCATGAAACTCCTGTGAATCCTTATACAGCAAAATATAGTTGTTCCTCTTTTCTGTTTCTCTTTCAGGGGACAAGAAAGGTGATTATAAACTACACTTACATTTGTAGTTGGGGATGAAAGAGTTGAAGTGTGCATACCAGAGGGTCCTGATCTGAAAAGGTGAGAAGTGACTAATGCCAAACTTATAGAAAGTGTTCCCCCCACATTTGTTTTTTTTGCTTAACTGCTTTGTGATTTATTTGTGATTTGCAACCTAAAATTCGTAATATGCAATGCCTCTTACAAATAAAGTTAACAACAACAAAACAAAAAATTACAGAGTAGAAGGCAATTATAAAATATATGAATAGTTTTAAAAAGCACAAGACATTAAACAATATCATCACATCATACAGCATACGGCATACCTTTTGATGAACCAGCCTAAGTCTTTCTGCTTGAACACATCTGTTACAGGAGAGAGATGGATTTACAAGAAAGCCTGTGTCATTTATACACAGTTGTCATTGATAGAAACTTCTTTGACCCTTCTTTCCATTAAACTATGCTCTGATCTCTATAACAAAATCTTTTTGACCTGTTCTGCCCTTTTGATCTGCGTAGGAAAAGGATACCACATTGTTGACTTCATCCATTCAGATTTTAGAAGCCAACTCTCTGTACCCCACAAATCTCGGGTTTGCATAGCCACTATTGGTGCTCATATCTCAGCATTTCTACATGTTTTACCCTCCTAGACACAGCCATCTGCTTGTACCTGCTTATGCATATAAAGGTCTATGCTTTAATATTCTTCATCAGTTTAGGAATGAAATCTGAAATAAAGTGAATGTCTTATACTTGTTTATGAGTTGATATGTAAAATCACCGCTCTGTCTTAGCGCTTATGTTCCTTTGCTGGGGACAAGTTCATACATACCTCAAGCGGTTAATGGGAATGTACAAAATTGTGCTCATTATTCTAACATCCTCCTTAAATCCACACCACAAATGTGTGTCTAAATTTTCATGCATATTTTGTCATACACTCAGACAACTATTGCACTCATTGAACACATGAAAATTGATGTGTCTTAAAATTAGCCAAGCTATTTGCAAATGTAATCCTTTATGTTTACCCTCCTGGCAGTGAGAAATAATATACTGGATAATATCTTGGTAAGAGGAAAATAATATCTAGATGACATTTCAGTTCCCCTTAAATTATTTGCCAAATTATAGGTATTCATTCTGAAAAATGACTGGGATGGTGTAATTGGTGTATCTTGTTTTTCCTCCAAGGGGAAATGAACAAATCAATATGTCTATGTAGTAGACATAATTGTGGAAACAATTATGTATTTTTAAAAAATAAATGATGCCAATGTTGATTCTCATACTGATCCATTCAAGGTATTTTATTTATAGAAACCACAGCAGTTTTAATAAGGCGATGGTGTAAAATATTGCTCTTCAGTCAAAGAACAATGATATTTTCAAGTGACACTTCCTATTTATTTCGTGACACTAAATAAAGTGTCCATTGTTCAGTTTGTTTCTAAACTAAGATACGAAAAGCTTTCAGAAATGAAACACTGATTCCATTTATTTGTTGTTGTTGTTGTTACAAAACAAATTATTTCTTTTGTTGTTGGAGACCTAGACAGTAAATACTTTTAGAACAGGGATTGGGCCTGTAATCTCTAGTAAGAGAGAAAGAGAGAATGATAAAGTAGATCCAATCCCTGTTCTGAACTGCACACGGTACAGAAGAGCCACATAAGTGATATCTGCTGGCAGGTGGATGAACAAATACGTAAGTACTGGGTTATCGCCTTTGACTGAAAGATTAGATAATACCCAGCATATTTTAAGGGTTGGTGTGAGAATAGTCTTGGTGTCTAAGACAGGAAATCTAATGTCTAGAATGTATTATAAACAAAAACCCTGGGAACTGTGACCAGTAAGAAATTATTGGGTCTGTTAGAAACCCTACTCAAAGTAAGCCTTTGTTATCCCTAAAAGAATAAGGATCAGTAGGGAGGGAGCAGTACAGAGTAAAAGAACAATGGGGATCTGAGGCGGGTGGATCATGAGGTCAGGAATTCGAGACCAGCCTGGCCAACACGGTGAAACCCCGTCTCCACTAAAGATTAAAAAAAATTAGCCAGGCATGGTGGCGCGTGCCTGTAATCCCAGCTACTCCAGAGTCTGAGGAAGGAGAATCACTTGAACCCAGGAGGCAGAGTGAGCTGCGATCGCGCCATTGCACTCCAGCCTGGGCGACAGGGTGAGACTCTCTCTCAAAAAGCAAACAAACAAACAAAAACAGTGGGGGTGAAGGGGGTGCTGTAAACATAGCTTGTAGACTTTAAGTGTTTGTTAAACAATGATGCTTAGTCCACACAAAGTCAAATCATTATTTAGTTAATTAAATTCTGGCAAATATGCTATAATTTAGTTTAATCAAACTAAAAAACAATCAGAAAAACTAGTCAAATCCAGAAGAAAATCAGGTAGACATTCTCAAAAATGAAAAATGCTAAGATAATACAGCATCTTCAGAAGGCCTTCTTTAAAATAATCAAGCAAACTCCGTTTGATGAAGAAATTCATAGCTAATT